>NC_083281.1:3020088-3620088 GCF_963506605.1 Zootoca vivipara | reverse complement strand
TCAATCCTAAAAAAAAGTTAACCACGTTGGTCGGCCCTCATGGCCCTTCACTTCATCAAATCTGGCCCTCTTTGAAACTGGATCCGTTTGCTGGAAATGGTACGCCTGTGATTTCCAGTTTTTTGACCCATTTAGTTGCTTCATAAAACTTACACACCGCTTCATTGCAAACAAAGAAAACCGCAAAGAAACAATAAAACCATCAAGAATCGTCAGCAGCAACAATCAAAGGCTTTCAAACAAGTTAAAATAACAGCAGACGAAAAACAGATCAAAACTCTCGCCAGCTTTCTAAACACATGGGTAGGTTTCTCCGGAAATAAAATGTTAGCAGGTGCCAAAAAGAACACTGCAAAGGCTGACATCAATAGGCAGGGAGTTCTAAAGGTTAAAAATAATAATGAGAAGGCAGCTGCCATTTTGTTGCTGGCATCCGTCTGTCTCAAGAGACGACGTTTTGAAGTTTTTCCGTGAGCAGGTTTCTTAGGTGTTTAAGGGCATGGGATAAAAAGTGGACCTCTGGGCATGTTAAGATAGCCGGTGGCTTTGCAGAACACCCGGTGCTTTGTTGTTGTTTAGTCGTTTAGTCGTGTCTGACTCTTCGTGACCCCATGGACCAGAGCACGCCAGGCACTCCTGTCTTGCACTGCCTCCCGCAGTTTGGTCAAACTCATGTTCGTAGCTTCGAGAACACTGTCCAACCATCTCATCCTCTGTCGTCCCCTTCTCCTTGTGCCCTCCATCTTTCCCAACATCAGGGTCTTTTCCAGGGAGTCTTCTCTTCCCATGAGGTGGCCAAAGTATTGGAGCCTCAGCTTCACGACCTGTCCTTCCAGTGAGCTTTACTTATATTATAATTGTATAATTATATTTTAATAATAATAATAATAATAATATGAACTGTGGTTATGGGGAGGTATAGAAATGAAATTATTATTATTATTATTCATTATATTGTTCTAGTAATATTAATAATAAATTATATTTTACTTATAATTATATAATTATATATCAATAATAATAATATGAACTGTGGATATAGAGCAGTAAATAGATATAAATGCAATTACTAATAATAAAATAAATAAAGTGTGCTGCTTTGGGGGGTATTTAAAGAATATACATATATAAACTATGCATGTTGAACCCGAAAACTTTCCACCGAAAGGAGAGGCCTCTGCTCTTACTTTTCATAGCTCTGCGGTCCCAGGAGAGAGAGGCGCGTGCGTGCGTGTTGCGCGCGGCGTCACTTGGACCCGGGGTGGGGGGCGACGTCGACGTCTGTGACGCCTGGCCGGGAGTGGGCGTGGCTTAGCGAGCGAGAGAGGCGCAGCTTGGATCCGGGGGTGGGCGTGGCTTGGCGTCTGTGACGCCAGAGCGGGGTGGGCGTGGCTGAGAGAGAGAGAGAGAGAGAGAGAGAGAGAGAGAGAGAAGCAAACGGAGAGCAGGCGCAGAAGGAGGAGGGCGCCGGAAGTCGGCCGTGGGAGCTTCGCTTCCGCTTCCGCCCTGGGCTCTTCCTCTCTCTCTTTCCGTTCGGCGAGGCAGAAGGTGGGTCGCGTGGAGGGTGGGTGGCCTCGCCTCGGACGCCTGGGTCCCCCCTTCACCCCTTTCATTTTGGGAGGGGGAAGCGGGAGACGTTTTCGTCCCTCTGTGTATTTAATTATCATTTACTGTTTTTTTTTAAAAAAAAATTATTTACTTTTGAATTCTTATTTACTGGCGTGTCGCAGTCTCTTTAGACTGCCTGTGTCTTCGTGGATAATCTCATCACCCCCCCCCGGGCTTGTATCTGGCCGTTTCTGGGTTTTTATGTCATATTCAAAATTTTATATTTCTAAATCTGCATACACACACACACATATACACTCTCTCTCTCTCTCTCTCTCTGTGTGTGTGTATATATATATATATATATATATATATATATATATATATATGAATAGAAACATAATATAAATTATGAATATGACATAAAGCCCAGAAAATTACCTTTTCCATTTCTGGGTTTTATGTTGTATTAATAATTTATGTTATATTTATATTTCTTTGTTTCATTTTATATCTATATAACCTTATCTGTTCTGGGTTTTATGGTATATTCGTAATTTATGTTACATTTATATTTCTGTGGTTTATTTTATATCTATATAACCATATCTGTTCCTGGGTTTTATGTAATATTCCTAATTTTTGTTAAATTTATATTTCCGTGTTTTATTTTATATCTGTCTACCTATCTATATAAAACCTTGTCCATTTCTGGGTTTTATGCCACTGAAAAAATGGGGCTGTTAGAAGTGAGCCCTGTTTTGTTCAGTGGCTGTTTACCCCCAGGTAAGCAAGCATGGGATCTCAGCCTTTAGAGCAGTTTGCTTTTAGGCCCTACCCAACATTGCTCACAACCATTATTGTGTAATTATTTAGCAGGGGGCATAACATGGTAATATTCAGCAGCTTGAAAGGATTATTACAGAGAGAGACAGAGAGAGGCTATCAGTGCCTTAGAGTTCTGCTTTGTTTTAAAGAACTAATAATTGGTTATGGACAGGATGCAGGATTGTAATATATAGGTTCGCATCTCTGCCTGAGGACACAAATATGCATATTTGCTTAAGCTGTGAGATGAGTGTGCCTCTGAATTTACCACGAGGGTTCAAGTAAGCACCTCTCTGCTTCTCTTTTCCCCCTTCAGGTGACGCTCAACTGCCAGGATGCAGATTTTTGTGAAGACCCTGACGGGCAAGACCATCACCCTTGAGGTGGAGCCCAGCGATACTATCGAGAATGTCAAAGCAAAAATCCAGGATAAGGAAGGTGAGAGTGGCATCTTGAACCGACTTCTGGAACGGATTCCGTTTGACTTCTGAGGGACCACTGTACTTTTGAGGCCCCGCTTGGTATGAAAAGTTGGGATTGCCCTGATCTAGGTCTTCCCCCTATGCGTGCTGACAAATTATATTAATATATCTGAACTACTCTATAGCAGCTTAGCTTCAAAAGGCATCTCCTCCCCTGGTTCCGGAAGTCGGTTCAACTTACAAAACGTTCGGAAACCAAGATGCTGCTTCCCGATTTGCTGCAGGGAAGCCCCCTGCGGCCAATCGGAAGCCGCGTTGGACGTTTGGGTTGCAAAGAATGTTTGCAAACTGGAACACTCGCTTCCAGGTTTGCTGCGTTCGGGAGCTAAAACGTTTGACTCGCAAGGCATTCGGGGGCCAAGGTACAACTCTACTGTGACCCAGAACCTGTGGGCCACAAACTGAATAAATTTACTTATCGGTATCATAAATTAAAGTGTTCCTGCCATGGAAGGGTCATAGCTCAGTAGCAGGACACCTGCTCTGCATGCAGAATGTCCCAGTTTCAACCTCCCCAACATCTTCTGGTACGGCTTCTGGAGAGCTTCTGCCAGCTGAGGCAGACAGTAGCAAGCTAGTTGGACCAACGTCCTAGCTTAGAACAAGGCAGATTCCTGTGCTGTATCGCTTCTTCAGAGTCATGCGGACTAGAACCTCACTTTGTTAATATAGAGGAAGAGCCTGGAACCTCAGAGAGCCTCTGCCAGCCAGTGTGGACAACCCTGGTGGGTCTGACTCTGCATAGGGCTCTCCTACATTGCCATGGGCGGGGTTTTCATACCGACTCCTTTTCCAGGTATCCCTCCCGACCAGCAGCGTCTGATCTTTGCAGGGAAGCAGCTGGAAGATGGCCGCACGCTCTCCGACTACAACATCCAGAAAGGTACGCTTCTGGGGTGGAGAACATCCCACCCCGGCCCCCTTTCGCCATGCAAGCTCATTGTGCTCCTTTCTGCAGGACTCATCCCAATTCCTGGGGACTCTTGATTTAGAATTCCTGGAGTCCCCATGAAGCTGGGTTTCCAGGCTGGATGCCCCCTCCCCCCCAAAAAAGGATCCCAAAACACCAGTATTGGACCTGCTAATCTTGCTTTTTCCCCTTCTCCTGCTCAGAGTCCACTCTCCACCTCGTCCTTCGTCTCCGCGGGGGGATCATCGAGCCCTCTCTCCGCCAGCTCGCCCAGAAATACAACTGCGACAAGATGATTTGCCGCAAGTAAGTTGTCTTGAGACGTCTGGGTGGGTCGGATCCTTATCCTCTAATCCGGGGTGAGGCAGGGTGTGTGCCCGTGTGTGTGCAGGTTGGCGGAAGGAGCGGCCGGTTGAAATCAAAACTCTTGTGGCCAGGGGTTTGTGGTGAGCAGGCTTTCCAAGCCAGAGTTTGCTGGGCCACAAGGGCTGCCTTCCCCAATCTAGTGCCTTCCAGGTCCTTTGGACTACAACTCCCATCATCCCCTGGAGGTTGCCAGGGAGATCTTGGCCAAAATGCCTGGGAGTTGCACTGCAGTGCAGGAGGCAGTGTAGAATCGTGAGCGAATCGGAAGGGACCCTCAAAGGGCATCCAGCTCAAACCCGCCCCCCGTCGCTGCCAAGGCAAGAGAACAGCTTTTTGTAGCTTTCGAACCAGTGACACCAGCCATCGGGGTGTTTAGAAGCAGTGAGGCTGAATGTTGGAGGAGGAATCAGGGCAGATTAAACATCGGGTGGCATGCAGTCACCATGCGTGTCCTGGGTTCAAATGATTTCCAGTTGCAGGTGTTTTGCAAAGGATCCTTCTCTCTGGGCCTGAGACCCAGATTAGATCTGGGTGGGGGCCCTTTGACTTTCCAGATGTTGGAGCACCTCATCGCTGATGGTGACTCCCAAGAGCATCGCCCCATCCTTGGGTTGGGCCATCAGGAGCGGCCCTTGAAATAATTAGCACCCTCTTTACCGGGGTCAAATTCCCACAGTATCCCATGCCCCACTGAAAATCCTCATTAACGGGTGTGGGAGCCTCTGGCCCTGCTGTTGGACCACAATTCCCGTCATCCCTTCAGCTGATGCCTGGGGCTGATGGGATATGAGCGTCTGACAGGACCCAGACTCCATCCCTGGAATCGCTCTCCAATCAAACCTGGGGAGCTGGCTCCTAGTCAGGCTTTGCTACACAAATGGACACCCTTCCTAAAGGGGGTGTCATGGGCTGGTTGGGGGCAGAGGAACGGTGGGAGGAACCAGCTGGGGGACCTCCCCAAGGGAAGAAGACTCAGAGTCAGGGGGTGGGTGATGGGATGCCAGCGAGTGGTCAGAGGGAGGAGACTGGGAGGAGAGGAGGTGTTGGAAGCTGAAGAGGTAACAGGGCTTAGTGAGCGGGGAGAGTGTGGCAGAGAGCAGTGTAGAATCGGAGGCAGAAGTGGAAGCAGGAGAGCGGGGAGGCCAAGAGGCAGATTGATTCTGGCTGGTGAATAATTAATAATAATACATTTTTATTTATACCCCATCCTTCCTGGTTTAAAAACCGGGCTCAGGGCGGCTAACAGCAAATATAAAACATTGGTTAAAATGTGACTTAAAAACAGCATAAAATACAACATAAAATGCAGCATCAAGATCAATCAAATTCAAAAATTCAGGGGTCATTTTGGGGAGGGGGGAAAAAAAGGACAAAACCCAGTCAGTAGACATCAAATGATCACTAGGGCTAACTGGCCAAGTTTTGTCCTACTAGGGCCAGCAAGGAGATCAGGCTAATTCAAGTTGAAGGCCAGGCAGAATAGCTCTGTCTTACAGGCCCTGCGGAAGGAGATCAAATTCTGCAGGGCCCTAGTCTTGTGGGACAGAGCATTCTACCAGGTTGGAGCCATCACTGAAAAAGCCCTGGCCCTGGTGGAGGATAGTCGGGCATCCTTAAGGCCTGGGACGTTTAAGTTATTATTATTCATGGACCTTAGGGTCCTCTGTGGGACATACCAGGAGAGGTGGACTCATAAGTACGAGGGTCCCAGGGCTTTAAAGGTCAAAAGAAGTCAGGGTTTCTCTCCCTCCTGTTGCAACCAGCTCCCTTCCTCCCTGGTCTCCCAGAACCAGAAGGGGCGTGAAGCGGGTAGAGGAGAGGCTGGCTGCACGGCGGCGCAGTCTCAGACTGCTTGGGAAAAGCCCTAGAGAGGAGGGGACTTAAGCAGCTGTGGGGAGACAGTCTCAGCAACTGCTTCACGGGAGCAAGACTGGCCTGAGGCTCCTGTGCAGATCCTGTTTTTTCCTAATACAGAGTCGCCTCCAACTCGCACAGCGTGATTGACTGCTGGCTTTCGCTCCTGCCAGCTGGGCGGTTTTGACTGCTCAGGTGTGCCACAGAAACAGCCCCGGAGCCTCACTGTTTGTTGCGCTGTTCCCCTTCCAGGTGTTACGCCCGCCTCCACCCCCGTGCCGTCAACTGCCGCAAGAAGAAGTGCGGCCACACCAACAACCTGCGCCCCAAGAAGAAGGTCAAGTAGACAGAGCGAGCGAGCGAGAGAACGCGGCGGGGCCACTTTTCTCCCCCCGTTCCCTCCCAAAATCTGGGTATCGTGCTAGTTTGCTGAAACATGCCACCACCTGTTTGATCTGGGTAATTCTGTTTCTTGCCCGTTAGAATAAAACATCCATTGCACCAAGCAAAGAGTGTGTGTGTCTCTTTAATGTTTGCTTGGACCAGTTGCCAAGCCCAGATCCTACACTGGTGTTTATTCCTGAGAGTTGCAGGCATGTGTAAATGCTGCTATTTAATCGCCTGAACCAGGGGTAGGGGAACCTCTGGCACACCAAGGGGTCCAATTTGGGGATGTCTCTCCCCCCCCCCAAAAAAAATCCAGACACTCGCTGATCTGAGTGTGAAGTTCGATTCTGCGTTAGCTGTGGAAATGGAGAGACTTTCTGTGTTGGATATTTGCAACTGTTTGCGGGAGCAAGCGTATTTGCGATGCTCACTTAGCAAATTGAGCTAGTTTTTTAAAAAGAAAATACGCTTTCTTACAGGTTCAAGCATGACATGAAGTCAAAAGTAAGATCCAAATTAGCAGTACACACAAACGCCAGTTCTGTGAAACCGATTTCTCTTGCTACTAGGGAATACAAACATCAAATAAATAAAATCTGCAACTTGTATATCAGAAACGCTCTAGAAACTCACTCAATTTTTGAAACTTGTCCGCTAGATCTCACATAACTGAATAATTCCCCCCACGTCTCTGATTTTTTTCATGAACAGATCATGCCTTCATCCTTCCAGACTCTTTAAATATTGCAAGTGTGTTTTGCCAGGAATGGAGGTGGCTTTAATTTTGGAGCGCCTTCAGAATCCTGCTTTCATTACTCCTAAATGTGCTCTGTGATATCTTTATAATCCTGTGCCCTCAAGCTTTGCAGGGAGAATAAGGGGAAGATATTCATGGGAGTTCCAGCATTTAGGTGGGGTCCAGTCTTGCTTGCAGGAAGAAATTTAGTTGGGGGGGGGGGTTAAACCATATTGGGGAAGGAGAGGCCGATTGGGAGAAAGGATTTGAAGGCAGGTGAGGGGCAGGTGGGGCTCGTCCCCCTGGGAAGGGAGACCGTCTAGGACAGGGGTAGGCAACCTAAGGCCCCAGGGGCAGGATGTGGCCCAATCGCCTTCTCAATCCGGCCCACGGATGGTCTGGGAATCAGCGTGTTTTTACATGAGTAGAAAGTGTGCTTTTATTTAAAATGCATCTCTGGGTTATTTGTGGGGCATAGGAATTCGTTCATTTATTTTTCCTTCGAAATATAGTCCGGCCCCCCACAAGGTCTGAGGGACGGTGGACCGGCCCCCCTGCTGAAAACTGATCTTAAACCTCTGCTGCCTTGTGGGATATATTGGGGAGAAGAAAAGGCTCAGGAGTAAACCCTACACAACTCTGGAGCGCAGTCCCTAAGGCGGTTGGATGGTGCCTTGTCTGCCTCCTTCCGACAACTCCTGCAGCCAAGCAGGTGCCAAACGTCTTGCTCTGCTTTCCTTTGGACCACATCAGCGAGGCCGAGGGGGGGGGGTGTCTTGTCGTCTGGGCAGCCCAGGACCCCCAGACACACAGCATAGGCTTGCGCCCCAGGGCGGTCCCTTGGGTGCTGCTAACCGGTTTTAACTTCGCCCCTGAAAACACACTCCATTGTCTGTCTAGTGCTTTATACTGATCTAGTGATTGACGCAGCAGCTCCATATTGCCTAAATTGACAACCCTGAGGATGGATGGGGGGAAGGGAAGCGGGTGGGGGTGTGTCTCCTGGCAGTACCTGAAAACTTTGTTTAAAAATTCCTTTCTACTTTAAAAGAGGGCCAATGTGGCGGTATGGTTTGATTGCCGGTGCCTGGGAGAGCAAGGTTTGAATCAATCTACGAAGCTTGACTTGAACAACCTTGGGACGGTCCTTCTCTTTCTGTCTGACCTACCTCACAGGGTTGTTTGTGACGTATACCCCCTTGAGCTCCTTTGGGGCGAGGTGAGTTGAGCTGTAAATGCGATAAATCAGTAGAATGCCAAGGTCTTTTGTCGGACGGCAGGAATTCCCCAGCAAAGGAGCCTCTCTGATCTCTTACCAGCTCAGTCGGGAAGAGCATGAGACTCTTATTAATCTCAGAGTGGTGGGTTCGAGTCCTACGTTTGGGCAAAAAGATTCCTGGATGACCCTCAGGGCCCCTCTGTGAGCGCAGCCCCATAAAACTGAGCGCAGCAGGGCTCCAGGTGGGCACAAGCTGAGTATGGACAAACAGTGGCTCCTCTGGTGATCTTGGTGATCAGGCAGGAATATTATATGATATGGGATCAGCTGGTCCTTAACGCATGCTGGACCCAAGCTGTTAAAAGACTCTGAACATGAATACAGCAACCTTACAGAATCACCGTAGTGCAGAATTAAAGTTGCTTGAATCGCCACTGGGGTGCACATAAGCACAAATTTGATGCCTTTTGTATGCCCAACAGTTTCTCCACCACTAAACTTCATGAAATGTATTTTCTCTGAATTTTGTAATATTTCCAAAGGCACGCTACTTATAAGGGGGTAAACCTTGGGTTGTAGTGACTCTGCCAAGCCTGCAGAGGGCAGCAGAAGGCCTTCTGCAACAGCCACGTGGGCGACGCAGGAAGTGCCGGCTTGACTATAGAGCTGTTGAACACAGATGTCAGAAATTGTAGAGGACCCTGAATTTTTTCTTCTTCATCACTTTCAAGAGCGATTTGTTGGAGATGTAAAGATGAATTCGGATCAGATCACATTAAATCAGGGAGAGGAATTAATTAATGCATTGGTCTCTGAGTGGGAGAGGGGCACATTTTTGGGGGGTGGGGTGGGGGAAAGCTTCTTATAGTGATCCAGGAAATGCCGTGACTAGGTCGAGGGAAGGGTCATCTCTACAACTTTCGTGCCTCTACGATGTCGGTGGAGTCTTGCCGGGGAAGAACCTGCATTGCTGCAATGGTGAGCAAAGGAGCCCCTTAAATGAGGCTGGGGGCTTCCCTCTGCTTGCACGGGAGGGCCAAGGGCGCTGCAAAATTGCAATGGGCAGTAATTGCGGGTGGGGGGGAGCAGAGCCAACAATTTAAGACGCCTTTGCTGCAAACCCTGCAAAAAAAACCAACAACCCCAAATAGTACAGTAAAAGGAAATTTGGAATTAAAAGTGCGCAGCACGCGGCGATACCAGCAGCGGCCACCAGAGGGCGAGCGCGCACACTTTAAACTTTCTCGTTCTACTATTCATTCCCATCTAAGCTATTATTGCCGGCACTGACCGGCAGCAGAGCTTTCAGACAAGCTTTTCTTTTCTTTTTTTGGCCAGCTTTTCTGCGGGAATTGGAGGTAGAGAGCCGGGAAGGGGTTCGGCCTCCCCGGCAGCGCATCCGGGAAGGGACCTATGGAACCATTAATGCACAAATAGAATTGGAAAGGGAACGAACCGTGGGCCTCGAACACGCAACCCTGAGATTTAAGAGCCGAATGCTGTACTGACATGTAGGCCAGATCCCCCGCTTGAGCCGACGGAGCAGAGTGTTTTGGGGCGGTGGAGCTCAAAACAATGAAGCCGGTGATTTCTGCATTGCAGGGGGTGGGCTAGATGACCCTCAGGGTCCCTTCCAACCCTACGACTCCACGATTTCTACGAGTCTATTCTAGGTCCCAGCTCCAACCCCCAGTAGCATATCTGAAACCCCGGTGCGCCTCTGACTCGGTCAAAAGCTGTTTCTTCCTATTTAAAACGGGGTCTTTTAATTCGGAACAATGAGGACTGGAAACCTGACTTTATTTTGCTGGGGGAGGCAGACTTCAGCTCAGCAACAAGGTCCCACCCCAGGCTTGCCCGTCTTTTCGGGGCGACAGCTCGGCGGGAATCTCCGCTGGCAGCCAGCCTGGGCTTGGTCCGGTCTCAGGGAGCAGTTCCAATGTTCTCGGGTTAGGCTAATTAATTGCGAGGAGAATTAGCCTTCCCACTGATGTCGGACTCTGGAGGGGGGGGCGATATCTGCGTCTCCCGACCCATGAAACCCCAGCCAGCGCGGTCGGTGGCTGTCCGGGAGTCGTAGCTGGAATGAAGCCTCCAGGGACAGGGGCAGTCTATCTCGGCTTAATAGTCGCTTCTCATGGGAAGAAGGTCTTAATGCCCGTGGACCGTTCCTTCTGGACCTTTCCCCCTGATCCAGGCAGGTTCTGCCACCATAAGAAAGACTCTGGTTGGAGATCTGCATGGGGAAAAAAAGGACCTTTAGGTTGCAGGTGTGCTGAACTTGAACGTGGGCCCGTTAATTCCAGCAGGTCTACTCTTGAGTAGAGCTTCGCTCCCCTAAACCGCAGCCAGCGGCAGGTTTTATACCCACGGGAGAGGGGTGCCAGCGTGGCGTAACCCTGGGGGAGCGGCTGGCATGAACGTGAATAGTTCGCCCTCGCGCAGTTGTTGCCGTTGTCGTTCTTTGTTTCATTTATTAAATTTGTCTACTGCCCTCGGCCTGTCGATCTCAGGGTGGCCCACAGCAGCATCAGATGACCCTATCTCAGAATCGCAAAAAAAGAGATAAAATAAAAATAAGAACGGAAACGAGCCGATAATCTCTGCCCCCCCTTCCACAACGCATGCGAAAGTTCTCTCGGGAATTGGGATGATGAAAAGGTTTAAGGAGGGCTGGGAAATATTTATAGAATATGTGAAAAATCATTATAGACAGATAATCAGTTTAGCAGGCTGTGAGCAAGTTGCAGCAGTGTTTAAGTTTAAGAAATGAGGAGGTGAGAAGAGAAAGGGAGGGGGGAATAAAAGGAATGGAGGGGATCTCTTACATTTTCCTTTTTTTCTGAATATGTAAGATTTCTGAAATATAATAGAAATGCAATAATAATGTTGTTGTTTAGTCATTTAGTCGTGTCCGACTCTTCGTGACCCCATGGACCATAGCACACCAGGCACTCCTGTCTTGCACTGCCTCCCACAGTTTGGTCAAACTCATGTTCGTAGCTTCGAGAACACTGTCCAACCATCTCATCCTCTGACGTCCCCTTCTCCTAGTGCCCTCAATCTTTCCCAACATCAGGGTCTTTTCCAAGGATTCTTCTCTTCTCATGATGTGGCCAAAGTATTGGAGCCTCAGCTTCACGATCTGTCCTTCCAGTGAGCACTCAGGGCTGATTTCCTTCAGAATGGATAGGTTTGATCTTCTTGCAGTCCATGGGACTCTCAAGAGTCTCCTCCAGCACCATAATTCAAAAGCATCAATTCTTCGGCAATCAGCCTTCTTTATGGTCCAGCTCTAACTTCCATACATCACTACTGGGAAAACCATAGCTTTAACTATACGGACCTTTGTCGGCAAGGTGATGTCTCTGCTTTTTAAGATGCTGTCTAGGTTTGTCATTGCTTTTCTCCCAAGAAGCAGGCGTCTTTTAATTTCGTGACTGCTGTCACCATCTGCAGTGATCAAGGAGCCCAAGAAAGTAAAATCTCTCACTGCCTCCATTTCTTCCCCTTCTATTTGCCAGGAGGTGATGGGACCAGTGGCCATGATCTTGGTTTTTTTGATGTTGAGCTTCAGACCACATTTTGCGCTCTCCTCTTTCACCCTCATTAAAAGGTTCTTTAATTCCTCCTCACTTTCTGCCATCAAGGTTGTGTCATCTGCATATCTGAGGTTGTTGATATTTCTTCCGGCAATCTTAATTCCGGTTTGGGATTCATCTAGTCCAGCCAATAATAATAATAATAATAATAATAATAATAATAATAATAAGTTCTCCCCGGCGTTTCAGAAGGGCTGCATCCCAGCCGGATGGCAGGGAATAAATAATAAAATTATTATTATTATTATTATTATCATTATTATTATTATTATTTCACGGCCGCAATCTTCACGACAGCCCTGTAAGGCCAGCTGGCGTCGTTTAAACCCATGTTCCAGACTGAGGGGAAACAGAGCTTGAATGTTGGGGCTGTTCCTTCTCCTCGTCCGCACTAAAGGGTTGCTGTCGGGAGGCGAGACTTGAACCCGGCACCCGCCAGCTCCAATCAGCCAGCGGGACGGGGAAGCGGGGGGAAGCATGAGATGGGATACACACAAGCCCCAATTGCCGCCCCAGGCTGGATGTTTTTTTTTGGCGGGGGATGGATGTTTTCGCCAAGGCCAGGCGGCGGTTTGGGAGGCGTGCCAGGGAGGCGTTTCAGAGCCCCGTGGCCTGGAAAGCGCATGGAAAGTGTCGGTTTTAATTGGGTGGGGGAACGGAAACCCCCCAGCTGCCCTTGGGCCTGTTACAGCACAGGGGGTGGGGGGTGGTCTGTCAATTCCTCCTGCAACCCACCCTGCAACAGGAGATGGGGGGAAATTTGTCTGTGCATGCCAAAACTGCGTCCTGGAGGTGTCTCGGAATTGATGCCGTCTGCCGCGAGGCCGGGAGTTTGCTGGGGGAAACAGGACAGAGACTACTAGGAAGCTGGCGGGTCTGTGTATATGGGGCAGATATTTTATTTATTTTTGTTTTTTTAAAATTAATATTCAACGAGACGATCCTCGTGGTCCTGTCCCAACTCCACAATCCTACGAGGCGGCAGCCGGGCGCGATGCAAAGGACTTGTTCTTCTAAGGATCGTGGAGTTGGAAGGGACACCCAGGGCTCATCTAGTCCAACCCCCTGCAAGGCAGGAATCTCGGCTTAAAGCATTCTTGACGGAGGACCATCCAACCTCTGCTTCAAAACCTCCGAGGAAGGAGAGTCCGCCACCTTCCACCCCCACGGCCAAACGGCTCTTACTGTCTCAGAAAGAATCTCCTTTCTTGCACCTTGAAGCCACGGGTTCGAGTCCTGCCCTCCGGAGCAGGAGAAAAGAAGCTGGCTCCATCTTCCACAGGGCAGCCCTTGAGATATTGGGAGGTGGCTCTCCTCTCTCCTCTCCTCTCAGTCTCCTCTCTCCCAGGCTAAACCTCCCCACCTCCTTCGACCGTTCCTCATCAGGCTTGGTTTCCAGACCCTTTGATCACCTTGGTCGTCCTTCTCGACACACCTTCCGGCTTGTCAACATCCTTCTTAAGCCTGGGGCTCTTGAGCTCGGGGTCGTGGGTTTGAGCCCCACGTCAGGCTAAAAAGATGATTACTGTATTGCCTTCCAAAGTGACTGTTATGTTCCCAGCTTAGGAATGGAAAGCGAAACACAGTGGTACCTTGGTACTCAAACAACTTGGAATCTAAATGCTGCAAACCCGGAAGTAACTGTTTCGGTTTGTGAACACTTTTCGGAAGCCGAACGTGCTCCGATTTGAGTGTTACGCTTCCGATTTGAGTGTTGTGCTGAAGTCTGTCTGCTTTTGCTATTTATTTTTCGTTGTGGCTCTTTTTGTTTTGTTTTTGTGACCGTGTGGAACCCAGTTCACCTCCTGATGGATGGATTGATTGTGTGGCTGCAGTACATTGTTTATTGTTTTCATTTTATGGATCGATGGTCTCGTTAGATAGTAAAATCTGTGTTAAGTTGCTGTTTTAGGGGTTGTTTTTAAAAGTCTGGAACGGATTAATCCATTTTGCATTGCTTTCTACGGGAAGGCACGCCTTGGTTTTGGAACACTTTGGTTTCGGGATGGACTTCCGGAACAGATTAAGTTTGAGAACCAAGGTACCACTGTACCGGTGGGCAAATGGAGATTAGCCTCTACCCAAAGGCGCCGTGGATTTTGGAGGTGTCCGAACTCAGGACGAAAGGGGGAAATGATCCAAGAGGAAGGCACCTTTGGCAGATCCTCGCCAGGAAAAGCTTCCACCTGGAAACCACCATTAGGACCATCATGGAAGACCACCCTCCTCGCCATAGGAGGAGGAGAAGAAACACAGCTGCGGTTTTTGCCTGCAAAATACAGGATGGGTGACACCTGGCTTGAGAGCAGTACATGTGAAAAGGATCTAGGAGTCTTGGTAGACCACAAACTTGACATGAGTCAGCAGTGTGATGCAGCAGCTAAAAAAGCCAGTGCAATTCTGGGCTGCATCAATAGGAGTATAGCATCTAGATCAAGGGAAGTAATAGTACCACTGTATTCTGCTCTGGTCAGACCTCACCTGGAGTACTGTGTCCAGTTCTGGGCACCACAGTTCAAGAAGGATACTGACAAGCTGGAACGTGTCCAGAAGAGGGCAACCAAAATGGTCAAAGGCCTGGAAACGATGCCTTACGAGGAACGGCTTAGGGAGCTGGGTATGTTTAGCCTGGAGAAGAGAAGGTTAAGGGGTGATATGATAGCCATGTTCAAATATATAAAAGGATGTTATATAGAGGAGGGAGAAAGGTTGTTTTCTGCTGCTCCAGAGAAGCGGACACGGAGCAATGGATTCAAGCTACAAGAAAGAAGATTCCACCTAAACATTAGGAAGAACTTCCTGAAAGTAAGAGCTGTTCGACAGTGGAATTTGCTGCCAAGGAGTGTGGTGGAGTCTCCTTCTT
Organism: Zootoca vivipara; assembly: GCF_963506605.1. NCBI lineage: Eukaryota > Metazoa > Chordata > Lepidosauria > Squamata > Lacertidae > Zootoca > Zootoca vivipara. The sequence goes on along the minus strand of NC_083281.1, from coordinate 3,605,293 downwards.
TGGAGGTCTTTAAGCGGAGGCTTGGCAGCCATCTGTCAGGAATGCTTTGATGGTGTTTCCTACTTGGCAGGGGGTTGGACTGGGTGGCCCTTGTGGTTTCTTCCAACTCTATGATTTTATGATTCCTGCCTGCATCTCAAGGGGGTCGGACTGGATTGCCTTTGGGGGTCCCTCCCAGCCCCCCAATTCTGTGCCGCTGCCGTGCTCCTTTGGCCCAGGCCTGCCGGCAGCAGGCTTCAAAACAGCCCAGTGGAATCTCCCTTATGGAGTGCGATCGAAAGCGGGTCTTGGCACGGCAGCCAAACCGGACGCCGTCCGTTCCAAGCTCAGGTTTTGGGGAGTGGGGGTCGGAGTTTTAGGTTTGTGGACTTGCCAGCTCAGAGGGGGCTCTGTAACCCAGCTCCCCAACTCCTTCCAGCCCACGATTTGCACGTAATATATATTTATATTTCTCGAAGTGGAATGCAGCCCATCGTCGCCCCGAGAGTTCTTTGTTTTGCAAAAGGAAAAAAGGAGACTTAAAAAAATTATTATTTACTCTCCTTCTATTTTCTTCCACCACTTTGTTTTTTTGCAACGGAGACTCTTTTAATAAAATAGAAATAAAAGAGAGAAGGAGGGAGAGAGAGAGAGACTTTTAATGTACCGAAGAATATACAGAGCCAAGGTCTGGCCGCCGGCAAGAGCCGATTTTGGCAGGAGAGCATGGCAAAAGCATGGCAGGAAGATTTAAAGAGAATAAAAGAAACATTTAAGCATTTCATTGTAGTAGAGAACCGAACTGGTTTTTTATTTGTTTGCAGAATATGGGTAGATATTCAAGAGCTGTTGGCTGCTCTGCTACAACGCGAATTCCTCTTGTGTTTTCAACTCCAGCGAATACGAAAGCTCAGAAGAGTGAAAGGCTCTTTGTTCTGTTTGTTTGTCCAAAATTAGACCTGATATGAATTAAACCTGATGCCTCTCTCTCTGAGTTTCTGTACATATTTAAGACACATATGCAAGAGGCTGATTTATAATGGTATTTTGGGAATCACTTGTGTTCTTAAGGGGCTGCATGGTTTTTTTAAAATACTTTCTGGGTTGCCCGTGACCACATTATCATAGAATTGTAGAATCAGAGGGGACCACGGCGGTCATCTAGACCAACCACTGCAATGCAAGAATCCTTTGCCTAGTGAGCTTCGTGACAGTCAGGATTCGAACCCTGGTCTCCCAGGTCCTAGTCTGACACTCTAACCACTACCCCCCACTTTCTTCTTAGACTTCTTCTGTTATGGGACAGTAAATACAAGGGGGGGGAGCAAAACGTCTCTTAGAGAAGGATCTGAAATAATCAATCAATCAATCAATCAGTTCTTTATCGCAGTCCAAAGACCCGCAGACGGAACCCGGTACATAAAAATATTCTTATTGAAACTTGTTTTATTTGATGTTGTATCCACTTCGATGAAATGAAACAGAAATGATAGTAATGGCGAACGTCACCGCGGCAAAAATAAACGGCGCCTTGACATTGGGGGCGGCCGCAACCCAGGTTCAAGGTGCCGTATGGCGATTCGCGGACATTATCTGAGTTTCTTTACGCTGAGTAGACCTGGAGGAAGAAAAGACGGTCGGCGATCGTGCACAGAGGCAGCGATGCTTCTGAATCCCAGTGGCTGGGAATTGCAGGAGAGGAGGGCTGCTCTCGTGTTCGAATCCTGACACAGTACCAAGAGCATCTCCCAAGCTTAATTCCCTTTCCCCCCCATTTCCGTTTGCAGTTGGAAGCGGACGTCCAGACCCTCGTCCACCGCTTCTATGCCCTTCAGAGTGAACGGGTCGAAGCCTACCATCTCTTTGAAGAGTGAGTGTCGCTGACCGCTTGGGATTTTATTTTATTTGGGGGGGGGGATAGGGGGGATGTAGCCAGATTTCCAGAGGAAGAGTGGCTTTCGTGTCCCACTCCTGCGCTTCCCGTTGAGGCGCCTGATTGAGGCCGCTGAGGTTGCCTGGCCTGGATCGATGTTATGGGACCACAAAGCCCATCGTCCACTGCCAGCTCGGACAATAGCAGTGGACGATGGGAGTTGTAGTCCCAACTGCTAAATAGGAGCTTATTGGGCAGCACTCACGACGACGCATTTGGTACATTTATGCGCAGTCCACTATGGGGTGCGTTTTACGCCGCTTCCTATCTTTCTATGATTCTATCGCTATTATCCCGCGATCTTATTCTTTCCGCTCTCAACGGCTGTTTATTATTATTGCTTCGAGCAGGGCGTTTTGTTTTCGCTGGTTTGTTTTTAAATAAACAACGACAATAAATAGAGAAAAGGACTTGAAAACGCCAGGTTCCCAGCAACCCACGTTCACCGTTGGCCGGTCGTCAGGACCCCAGAAAGGTGGCTGGTGAGACCCCCAATGACCCCATCTCCATTCTTTCTTGTGCTCCCCCTAATTTCCGTGCCTCTCCGTCCAACTGGGGAAGGAGGCCCAGAAAGGGGGGGGGTTTCCCTCCCCGCTTTTCCTGCCGCACCCAGGACTTTTTTTGGCTCGGGTGCCCCTTATGAACTCCAGATGAGCCGGGCGGGTGGGGAGGGAGCGTCCCTCCCTAGACACCTGTCTTCGATTTGCAGAGCGAAGGCACACTGGAGCCAGGACTCTGGGCAGGGGGTGGTAATTGACTTCTGGGGAATCGAGAACCGAGACCTTCCGGCAACCCCCCACGACTCGGACCAAGCGGGTCTGGCTTCCCACCCAGCCCCCCCTGCCGCCCCACTCTGCAGGGGTGACGCCCCCCCCCCCAGCAGGCAGGCAGGCTGGTGGGTGGGGGGACGGATCCTAATTCAATCATGCCTCTTGCAAACCCAGCCCAGCAAGGTCACGCCAAAGGGGTAGAGCAGGGGTCCCCAAACTAAGGCCCGGGGGCCGGATGCGGCCCAATTGCCTTTTCAATCCGGCCCGCGGACGGTCCAGGAATCAGCATATTTTTACATGAGTAGAATGTGTCCTTTTATTTAAAATGCATCTCTGGGTTGTTTGTGGGGCCTGCCTGGTGTTTTTACATGAGTAGAATGTGTCCTTTTAGTTAAAATGCATCTCTGGGTTGTTTGTGGGGCCTGTCTGGTGTTTTTACATGAGTAGAATGTGTCCTTTTATTTAAAATGCATCTCTGGGTTATTTGTGGGGCACAGGAATTCATTCATATATTTTTTTCAAAATATAGTCCGGCCCCCCACAAGGTCTGAAGGACAGTGGACCGGCCCCCTGCTGAAAAAGTTTGGTGACCCCTGGGGTAGAGACTTCTTGTACAATCGTAGATTTGGGAGGTACCCCCAAAGGGCATCTAGACCAGACCCCTGCAATGCAGGATTTATTATTTTTTTAAAATCCTTGTACACGGCTGCCTTCAGATGTCTTCCAAAAGTCAGATAGTTGTTTATTTCCTTGACATCTGACGGGAGGATGTTCCACAGGGCGGGCGCCACCACCGAGAAGGCCCTCTGCCTGGTTCCCTGTAGCTTTGCAGGGAGGGAACCGCCAGAAGGCCCTCGGAGCTGGACCTCAGTGTCCGGGCTGAACGATGGAGGTGGAGACGCTCCTTCAGATCTACTGGACCGAGGCCGTTTAGGGCTTTTAAGGTCAGCACCAACACTTTGAACTGTGCTCGGAAACATACTGGGAGCCAATGTAGGTCTTTCAAGACCGGTGTTATATGGTCTTGGTGGCCCCTCCCAGTCACCAGTCTAGCGGCCGCATTCTGGATTAGTTGCAGTTTCCAGGTCACCTTCAAAGTTAGCCCCATGTAGAGTGCATTGCAGTAGTCCAAGCGGGAGATAACTAGAGCATGCACCACTCTGGCGAGACTGCCTGTGGGCAGGTAGGGTCTCATCCTGCGTTCCAGATGGAGCTGGTAGACAGCTGCCCTGGACACAGAATTGACCTGTTCCTCCATGGACAGCTGTGAGTCCAAAATGACTCCCAGGCTGTGCATCTGGTCCTTCAGGGACACAGTTACCCCGTGCAGGACCAGGGAGTCCTGGCAAGACAGTCTGCGGGCAGGGAGGGTCTCATCCTGTGTTCCAGATGGAGCTGGGAGACAGCTGCCCTGGACACAGAACTGACCTGCACCTCCATGGATGGCTGTGAGTCCAAAATGACCCCCAGGCTGCGCACCTGGTCCTTCAGGGACACAGTTACACCATTCAGGATTAGGGAGTCCACCACACCTGCCCAACCCATGTCCCCCCAAAACATGTCATGTCTGGATTCAACCTCAATCTGTTAGCCGCCTTCCATCCTCCAACTGCCTCCAGACACTCACACAGGACCTTCACCACCTTCTCTGGTTCTGATTTAAAAGAGACCCCTGAGGTCCCTTTTAGCTCTCCGATTCTGTGCCAGGAGACATGAAGCCGGGGCATTCTGCATGCAGAGGAGATGCCCCGCTGCTGAGTTTCGGCCCAGACCTCGGTCTTCAAGGCCAGGCAATGGGTACACCGAGGGGGCAGGCAACCCCGCTGCTTCCCCTTGCCGTCTCTTGACCGTTTTCTCCCCCCCCTCTTTCCCGCCAGGGGCCACCGGGCGTATCTCCGAAGCGGCCCCGACTACGACTTCGCCCGCTACCGCCAGCTAGTGCACGAGATCACCCAGGCCTTCAGCGGGATCTCGCGGGAGATCCTGCAGATCAAAGAGCAGCTGGAGGGACCCCGCGGGCGGCCAGACCTCGCCCAGCACCTGGGGCGCCTCCAGGAGAAGGAGAAGGAGAAGCTCGAGCTGGTGAGAGAGAAGGGGCGCATGGAGGCCTGTCTCAACTTTGCACCCATTTTACAGCTGCAAAGCTGATCCCCTTCCGGTTTTTGTGCTGGAAGAGTGTTTTCATCCTGTTTTGATCCTGTAATCAGAATTGGCCGTGTCCAGAATTTCAGGTGCGGACGTCCCTTGGGAGCTTTGGGTTTTTAGGGGTGGGGGCTTGTGTGTGTATGTATTCATAGAATCATGGCATTGGAAGGGTCCCTGAGGGTCATCCAGCTCAACCCCCTGGAATGCAGGAATATGCAGCTGTCCCTTACGAGATTCGAACCTGCCACCTTGGCCTTGTCTCCCATCTGCAACGGATGCTTTGGCTAACGTTTCCTCCATTGTAGGGGGTTGGACTAGATGCCTCTGGGGGTCCCTTTCCAACTCTACAATTCTATAATTCTTCCACGCTGTAACCAACTGAGCTACCCAGCTGCAAAAAGTCAGAATGGCCCTTGCGTGGTGCCTTGTTTTATTGCTTTGCCGCTTTTGTTTCAACCCCTTCCTATCGTTTCCGTCTTGTGAACTGACCCGATCTCTTTTCAAACGAACAAGCAAATCTTATTTATAGCAAAAAGATTAGTTTGTTACATGAATCCTAAAATACTGGCTTATTTCATTCTATAATGAAACATTTATTTAAAAAATAAAATAAAAATTATTTATAAATGAATATTATTGCATTTATAGCCTGCCTTTGCTCCCAGGGGCTTGGGGGGGGTTCTCTCTCCCCCCCCCCCGCCTTTCCATTTCATCCTCACAGCAATCTTGCAAGGTTGGTTAGCGACCAGCTGGAGGTTGGATTCAAACCCAGGTCTCCTGGCAGAGTCTGGCAGAGCTCTGACCACTGCACGGCGCTGTCCCTCTTGCAAATCGCTGTCCCAGCAAACTGGGGAGAGGGGGAGCTGGTGATTTCTGCACCCCCCTCGTCTCCGCCAAGAGGGTCTCACCTCCTCGTTTCTCCCCCTTCCCAGACAGCTCAGCTGCAGCTCGCCAAACAAAACGCTCAAGACCACCCCAGCGTCGAAGCCCACCCACAAGAGGTTCGGGAGCTGAAGCAGAAGTAAGTGGGGGACCCCCGTGGTTGCAAATTGGAAAGATGGGTGCAACACTTTTCCTTTTAAAAAAAACAAAACCCGGATTGCATCAAGGCCAGGCCAAGCTCATTTATTTTCATTTGCTCAAACTTTTTTTTTAATGGTAAATAAACTTCATTAATTTATTTCAATACTACAGAATCCATTCCCTTAATCCAATTATACATATATAATCAATTTAACTCATTTCTCACATTTTTCTCTACATTCCACCCACTTCCTCTCACCTTGTAGACTTCCCTCACGCTATTTCGACTTCTGTCATATACTTTTCTCCCACTAATGCATCTTATTGTCTAAATCTTTCTTTATTTCCCATTAATTTCTTTTCTTGTCCCCCCCCCCTTATTTATCTACATATCTCTTACTCTGAGCATGAATGCACTTCCTTTTTTGAGCCGTATTTTACCGTGTATTCATCATAACATTTCCATTCATTTTTCAATTTTTGTTTCGGTTGTTTCCTTATTGCTGCTGTTAATTTGGCCATTAATAAATAAATACTCCTTTAATTTGCAAATCCATTCCTCCTTCGATGGAACCTTTCGATCTTTCCACTTGACTGCTACAACCACCCTCGCTGCTGTACTAGCATATAAAAATTTCATTTCCTAAAACTTGACTGAACTCTCAAAGTGTCTCCATCCTTTTTTTAAAGAGGGGAGTACTGTTGGTTTGAGGCTGCACCCCCCCCAAAAAAAGATGTCTAGGTTAGTGACCCCCCCCCAAGCGACAGCCATCTTTTTTCCCTTGTGCTACAAAAGTAGAAAATAACTATTTGGGGAGAAAGTAAAAGGGGCGCACAATTAGGAGAGAGTCATTGTCTGGGGGGGGGGGGTTAAACTCCCCCCATGGCCCCCCTGCCATATCTGCGGAGGGAAGAGGGTTGTGGGTTTTTTTGCCCAGATCCTGTATATGTTGTCAAATACAGCTCTGACGGAAGTTCAGGAATGTGTGTTGATTTGTCGTAAGACGGGTGGCTGGTTCTCTCCAGTTCCAGATTTGACCCTAATCCGCATGAAACTCACCTAAAACCGCCCTGATTCAAATTTTATAAAAAAAATAGCTCAGGAGACAAACCGGCTCACTTTCCTGCCCAAGTCACCCCGGGGAAACGAATAGATTTTATTTTTCATGAAAACGTAACCTCGAGAAAAAGCTATCTTAAATCTGTTTATGCGGACAGCTCAGTCGGTAGAGCGCGAGACTCTTTAATCTCAGGGCCGCGGGTTCGAGTCCCACGCTGGGCGGAAAGTTCCCGCATTGGGGGGTTGGGCTGGATGACCCTCGGGGTCCCTTCCGACTCTACGATTCGCTGCAAAGTAGTATCCTACCCGATAAACTCACCCGATAAACCTCCCTGCTCTAATATAGCACCCACGACATATAATATAGCGCTTTGCTCCCTGAGCAAAGGGGAACATTTCCACATGTCGGGGTGCTCTTTTTGGCCCAGTGGGGCCTGATCTCCCATGATCCCCCTTGCTTGCAATCTCCCACAATCCCCCTTGCTTGCAATCTCCCACAATGCCTTGGGAAGGCGACCAGGATGCCTTTCTGGAGAGGGCAGGGCTACTCTCGCGCACGACCCACATCCCTTTGCAGGACAGAGTTTGCAGGGTGTGGGTTGCTGTGTAGATTCACGGCCCAGAAAAAAACCTGGGCGCCCTCCCTTATTTTTTTGCAGAAGAGGGGTCTTTGGAGAGGTTCCCCGCCGATTGTTCCGCTTCGGCTCTCGGGATTTTTGGCTTCACACGGGCGATTGGATTGCCTCCCTTTGCTGCGTTTCATAAACAAGCGGCGAGGGCCCGAGAGGGAGGCGGGCAGGGCTGGGCCGCCCAAGCCAGAGCATGCCTAATCGGCTCCATATGCTCCTTTATTTATCGTTTCCATCCGGCCCAAACAGGCTAATTCAAACCATCGAGGCAATCAGCGAAATTCTCCAGGATTTCAAGTACGATTCCGAAGAAAGCACTTGACGGGACGTCCCAAAGGAAGGCGATTTTTCGGCGGAGGGGGAGAGGAACACCCCCCTGCAAGCAAGCAACGTTCGGCTTTCTCTCTCCCCCCCCAACCCCCCGCCCTTCTGCCCGATTCCTTACCCGGTCTGGGTTCTGACCTGCCTCGCACGCAGGCCCCGACGCGAGGGGCTCAGCCGGACGTGCCTTGGCCCCCCGCCCGGCACGAAAGGCTCCAGACCCACGCCGAACAAGCCCAATAAAGACTTCTCTCTAGACCGGCTGGAGGTGGAGATGTGGGGCAGCGGATGGGGAGCCGAGGAACGTTCTCGCCCTCTGTTTGGAGTCAATAAAAGCCAGCCTCGTTTTCTTGTGTGGGACTCTTTTCTCCAAACCCAAATCTGTTCCGCCGGGACGTGCGATGGCTGGGCAGGGAGTGGGTGGGTGGGCAAGGTGGGGTGGCGAAATTTGCCAGCCATTTGCTTGCCTCCATTGTTAGAGGTTTCTTGGCATCCGTGCCTCTCGAGAGGCAATGGAGTGCGCCTCCGGGGGCGAAGCCAAAACGGGATCCTGGGGTGCCCAGTCTCACAGAGAGGGTACAAACGGGTGGAGGAAGGGGGTGCAGTGGGGGCGGGCTGCCCTGGGTGTCACCACTGAGGGGGCGTGACGAAATGCCAGGTGGCACTCACCTGCAGCGCGCCTGAGCCACACGTCTCTCCTGGGAGTTAAGGGGTGATATCAATAGGAGTATAGCATCTAGATAACACTGCCCCAGACACCCAATTGGCTTGCTCTATGCGCGGCACGCTCCGCCCCATGGCCGTCTCACCCCCTGGGACGCTCTCCCCGCCCCCATGGCGCTGCCCCCGGGGTGAACAGCATGTGCGCCGCTCTGGGTGCTAGAGCAGCTACCTCCACCTCTGGGTACAAGGAAAAGCAGAAAGGGACATTTGGCACCAGTTTGGCCAAACTGGAAGGGGGCATACAAGGCGCCATCCAACCGGCTTGGGATTTGTGCAGGATTTACTCCTGAGCCTTTTTCTTCTCTTGATAATAATAATAATAATAATAATTTTATATGACTCTTGAGAGTCCCATGGACTGCAAGAAGTTCAAACCTATCCATTTTGAAGGAAATCAGCCCTGAGTGCTCACTGGAAGGACAGATTCTGAAGCTGAGGCTCCAATACTTTGGCCACCTCATGAGAAGAGAAGACTCCCTGAAAAAGACCCTGATGTTGGGAAAGATGGAGGGTGCAAGGAGAAGGGGACGACAGAGGACGAGATGGTTGGACAGTGTTCTCGAGGCTACGAACATGAGTCTGACCAAACTGCGGGAGGCAGTGCAAGACAGGAGTGCCTGGCGTGCTATGGTCCATGGGGTCACGAAGAGTCGGACACGACTAAACGACTAAACAACAACAACCCCACCCATCTGGGCTGCCTTCAGATGACTTCTAAAAGTCTGGTGCTGTAGTTGTTTTTCTCTTTGACATCTGGTGGAAGGGCATTCCACAGGGTGGGTGCCACTACCGAGAAGGCCCTCTGCCTGGTTCCCTGTAACTTGGCTTCTCGCAGTGAGGGAACCTCCAGAAGGCCCTCGGCGCTGGATCTCAGATATCCCGCAAAGCAGCAGAGGTTTACGATCAGGGTTTTCCTACTCCTAGATGGGCTCCCTCCCCAGGCAAACAAGACCCACCGGACCCTCGCTTCCCTCTACAGCACAGGCAGAAATCGTCTTTGTGAGGTTGAGAACTGCTCTTGTGCTTGGATCCTGCTGGCCGGTTTCGCACTTGGTTGGCCAGCATAAGGAAAGGATGCAGGAGAAGATGGGTCACTGCCCAGACTCGGCAGCCTCCTATGTTCATGTGGAACCTCCCGGTCTAGAGGCAGTCTATCTGCCTTCCTTGGTCCTTGGGGCTATTTGGCCACTGCAAGGACAGGTTGCTGGGCTATGTTCGGCCCCACGCTTTGGCCTCATCCAGAGCCCGGGCTCTTCGGTTTAGAGACATTCCTGGCCTCACCAGCTAGATCATTTCCTACGCCCAGATTGCTGTGGTCTTGGGAAGACCCTCTTGGTAAGGACGGAGAGCTTTTGGGCTCCAATGGAGCCTGGGTAGATTATGGGGTTTGGGGGAAAGAAACACACCAGAAGGCACATAGAAACAACTTGGAAACTCGGCAGGGGGGACAACACACACACATTGTAAAATTTATTTGGAGAAGTTTGCGGAACAAGACGGCTGCAAAATCCCAGAGACCCTTTTCTGGGTTGGATTTTATCCCCGTATCTCAACTCGGAGAAAGGGCTTCTTTGCCATGGGATACCGGCCCCCAAATTTCAGTGGTACCTAAAAATCTCCCTGCGGCATATATATAAAAGGGGGGAAGCTGGGGATATTTGCGGCTCTCTCTGTTTTCCGGCTCTCGAAAGGGGAGCCTGCGGATGCTTTGCCGGTTCGCGGCGGGTTCGGGTGCCGCCGTGGCTCCACGCGGTTCTGCCGCCCCCCCCTCCGGCGACGCGGCCCGACTCCACGGCTCACCACCCGGGAGAACTGGCCGCTCTGCTGCCTTTACTCCTCTTGGGCCCTTTTCGGACGCCGCTAGGACTTATCGCCGGAGAGGACCTGGGGAGAAAAGAGAGAGCGCGTGAAATGTCAGGTTGCTGCGAGGTTCGCCTCCGCCGACCTCACTCCTTGTTTGGGCTGCATCAAAATCACAGAACCGTAGAACTGCAGAGTTGGGAGGGACCCCCGAGGGTCATCTAGTCCAACCCCCTGCAGTGGGACTCGAACCTGGAGTTCTCGGACTCTATCAACGGAGCCATCCCAGGGTGTGTAACCATCATCATGATCAAGTCTTGCCTTTCTCCCAAGATGGGAGGATTCAAGGAGGATTCCAACATTGGAAAACACGATCAAGGAGATAAACAACTATCTGACTTTTAGAAGAAATCTGAAGGCAGGTTTTCATGTTTGATGTCTTACTGTGTGTTTTATAATTTGCTGGAAGCTGCCCAGAGTGGATGGAGCAACTTAATAATAATAATAACATTAGTATTATTAGTGTGTGTGTGAGTATAATTTTTTAAAATTAATTTCCAATTACAAAAATCCAATATATGCCACATTGCATCAGTACCAAATTACAATTACAATTCAAGTTATCAATCAATTAAAAAGCCAGTTACACATTTTAGATGGTCTCCTGCGTGCCAGATTCCATTTAATTCTGCTTCCAGAATATTATTTAATGCAATTACATTTCAACCTTCATCATGATCCCTTATACAACAGCTATTCCCGCAAGCGAAGTTCTACACCCTTTATTGTTCCTGTGTGTGGCATTTAATTTTCTATTTGCGTTTATTTATTTTCCCCACATTGTTTCTTGTCGTTATAAAACATTTTTTATCTTCATTCTTCCTTGTTTCCATCATGCCCTTTTTATTCCTCACCTGAAGCACAACAGAACACTTAAAGCCAGTAAAAGAAAACAGAGAAACAAAACTCCAATATAGAGCACCAGTCATATGGGCAGAATATTATTATTATTATTATTATTATTATTATTATTATTATTATTATTATTTGTAGTAAAGCTACAACTTTATTATTTCATCTAGCTATCTGGGATGCTGTTCCTGCTACTCATTTTATTTCCACTTCTTGTTTAAAAGTTTGATTTGACCTCGCTTAGGCCTAGCATTTTCCATTGTAACCAAATCTGTATTGTCGCGAGAGAGCTCTATTGAACTTTTTTAAAAAAATAATAATATTTTATTGATTTTCCAGAACAAAAGGGTTAACAAAACACTAAAAACAATAAAACAGATACACAATAGAAAATAAAAATACAGAAAACAGAAAACAAAAAAAACACAGAAAACAAAAACATATAAAGTATTGTATCTTATCTCCCTCACAATGTATATTGGGACCTCCTCCGGTTCCCGTCCCTGTGGTTCTTATATACATTTCTAATTAGCAAATTCTGTGTCAAAATATTCACTTTATAAAAACTTCTTCTTTCCCTCTAAATAACATCTTCACATAATCCACAGTTTTATTTACAGCTTAATTTCTAATCTAAAATATTACTTTAGCATATTTTTTCAAATACAGTTTAAAATCTTTCAGAGCTCTATTGAACTTTTGCCTATCTTTGTTTTAAAAAGAAAAAACCGATACGAATTAATAGATAATAACAGCAAAGTAGTAGTAGTAGTAGTAGTAATAGTAGTAATTTATTTATTTATACCCCGCCCATCTGTCTGGGTTTCCCCAGCCACTCTGGATGGCTCCCAATTAAATATTAAATATACGATAAAACACCAGACATTAAACACTTCCCTAAGCAGGGCTGCCTTCAGATCTCTTCTAAAAGTCAGATAGTTATTTATTTCCTTGACATCTGATGGGAGGGCGTTCCACAGGGCAGGCGCCACCACCGAGAAGGCCCTCTGCCTGGTTCCCTGCAACTTGGCTTCTCGCAACGAGGGAACCGCCAGAAGGCCGTCGGAGCTGGACTTCCGTGTCCCGGCTGGACGATGGAGGTGGAGACACTCCTTCGGGGATACTGAGCGAGGCCGTTTAGTAATAAAAACCAGCTCATTAAAAATAATAATTAAAATGCACCCAAGAATTTAGAGCCAGCAATTAAAAGGCCCTGAACATGGCCACCTGTCCCGAATGTTTTGGCCAAGATTCCTGCAGGACTAGATGACCATTGGGGCTCCCTTCCAACTCTACGATCTGAGCATCTGTTGGAAGCGAGCTCCGCAGCAGAAGTTACTAGTCCTCAACCGTTTTCGCTGGAAACGCCCTGCTTACAGAAGGCATGTCATTTTCCTCTTCGCTTGTTCACCATCGGCACCAGCCAATTCGCCATAGGCGAGTGGCTGTATTTGTTTTTAACAACACCAAATATGCCGCAGGGATCCTATTTCCTTGCAAGGACAACTCAGGGGGGGGACGGGGGGGCAGGGGGGTTGTTTTCCTTACCTACCTGGTTCCGTGTTTTGTGCGACTTCTGGAGTGAGACCCTCCACTGGTCGTACATTTTGATGCTCAGGCTGGCGCAGCTTCCGTGTTTGCGCATCCAGCCGAAGAACTGCTTCAGCTCCCGGCGCACTGTGTTGTTGTGCTCCCCGCTTTTGGGTTCGCAGACCCCCGGCGCCCGCCCTGAGAAGGTTGGGAGAGGGAGGGGAGAGACGTGAGGAAGGCAGGAAGGAACTCGCCGGCGTAGCTCAAGTCGATAGAACGCGAGACTCCCGGATCTCAGGGTTGCGGGTTCAAGTCACACGTTCAGGTCCGGATTGAGGTTTGATGAGGCCCTCAGCTACTGAAGGTAACGGGACCCTTTATAGGTCCAGCTGTCCTTTGTCAACAACAAATTGTCACCGTTTTTGGTGTTGAATCTATGCTATATGGTCATTGATGGACCATATAAAAGATTCCTGCATTGCCGGGGGCTGGGCTGGATGGCCCTTGGGGGTCCCTTCCAAGTTTACAGATGATAAGGAAGAGATCTTCCATCTACAAAGGCAGTCAATCTTAAGAGCATAATCAGAGCTTGCTGGATCAGGGCCTTCCAGTCCAGCATCCTGTTCCCACAGGGGCCAACTGGGGGCTCTAATGAGAAAACCACACGCAGGATTGGAACCCGAGCACTCTCTCCTCCCGCATTTTCCAGCAATTGGCATTCAGGAGCATCGCTATCTAGCTGGTAGCTCTCGATAGCCCTCTCCTCCTCTGCAAATTTGTCCAATCCTCTTTTAAAACCATCCAGGGTGGAATCTAGACACATATTAAAAAAAGAACACGAAAATGCTTTTTTTAAAAAAATAAAAACCGTTTAAAAAAATATGTTGGGTTTGCCCTAAGCTCACCACTGCCATCTAGTGTCCCCTTTGAATAATGCACTTAAAACACTATTTGTAGCTGTATAGCTGAATCCCAAGTTGGCTGCTGTCCACTTGTGGCAGTGAGTTCCATAGTTAATTAAACTTTGCGCTGCATGTGAGAAGGACTTTCTTTTGTCCGACATTCAGCTTAGTTGGAAGTCCAAGAATTTCAGTGTCAGGAAAGAGAAGGAGAAGCACTTTTCTCTTCCCACTCTTTCAATGCCATGCGTGATTTTTCTAAAACTTCGATCTATGCCATCTTCTGGCATACTCGCCTTTTCTCTAAACCAGTGGTTCTGAGAGGTTGTGAGGAACCACAACGATTTGGGCAAGAGAAGTTTGCAATAGCGGCAGGAAGATTCAAGGACGGACAACATTTAAACAACTATGTATAGTATGAAAACAGTTCTTCTGTTTGCAGAATGCGGGTAGGTATCTCTTCGAAATGAGACGAAAGCACATTAAATGACCCTGAAGGCAATCCTAGCTGTGTTTTCCAAATCTTATTGTAGAATCATAGAATTGGGACCCTGAGGGGCATCTAGTCCAGCCCCCCTGCAATGCGGGAATATTTTTCTCCAAAGGTGGGACTCGAACACACGACCCAGGAATACGCAGCTGTCCCGTACAGGGGTCGAACCTGCAACCTTGCTGTTATCAGCACCACACCCTAACCAACTGAGCTCTCCAGGCTGACATAAAGCCTTCTGCAGCTGACTTGCTCATGGAGCAATCGTCCTGATTTGCTTGCACAAAGCTTATGCGGAGGTTAGACAATGAGTTGTCTTCATCATCATCATCATCATCATCATCATCATTTATTTATACCTCGCCCATCTGGCTGGGTTTCCTCAGCCACTCTGGGCAGCTCCCAATGGAATTAAAACACCAAACATTAAAAACTTCCCCAAACAGGGCTGCCTTCAGATGTCTTCTAAAAGTCAGATAGTTGCTTATTTCCTTGACATCTGGTGGGAGGGCGTTCCACAGGGCGGGCGCCACCACCGAGAAGGCCCTCTGCCTGGTTCCCTGCAACCTCACTTCTCACAGGGAGGGAACTGCCAGAAGGCCCTCGGAGATGGACCCCGGTGTCCAGGGTGAAGATGCTCCTTCGTGTATACTGGGAGGAGGCTGTTTAGGGCTTTCAAGGTCGGCACCAACACTTTGAAGGGAACCCGAGGGTCATCAACCTGCTGCGATGCAGAAAATCTTTTGCCCAATGCAACCCTGAGATTACGAGCCTCACGTTCTACCAAACCGAGAGTTTTATCGGTAAAAAATTTGGTGGGGCGGCAGCAAAATTTCATTCTGAAAGTGCGGCCTGAGAGGAAAAAGTCTGGGAACAGCTACCCTGGACCAGAAAGCGCCAGACGCTGCAACCTCTTCCTTGAAGGGGAAGCTGCTTCTTCCCCCTTGAATCTTGATCATTTCGACTGCCCTTTCCTGGAGCTTTCGCTTTCCCCGCCTTGAAGCGAAAATCAGGTGTCTCTCTCTCTCCCCCCCCCCCCATTAGCCAGGAAAAGGAGAATGACGTCATATGTGAAAGTCTGGCCTGCGAAGGGTGTGAGCTTTTGGGGACGAGAGGCTGCAGACTTCCTAGCTGGGAAATAATAACAAGACCTCAAGCCTGGCCCCAGAACAAAATATCCAGGTGCTGGGCATACGAGGAGGCTGGGATTTCTCCGGGGACGATTCCTCCCCATCCCCAAAGTCCGTGCAGGCCTGAGTTTGGCACAGGTCTGGTTGTCCGGACGCCTGCTCGGGTTTCCGGGGAAGGGGGAGAGGCGGCTGCGGCGGCCGGGGAGCGAGGGACCCCTCCCCCCGAGCGAGGGGATCGCGGATGCAGCTGCGAGCCCCGAATCTCCGGGGCCTCCGGCCATGTCCATCGGGGCAAGGGACTGGGGCCACGCACCGTTCCGAGGGGTCGAGGCGGCCGTGGGGTTGCTCCACTCGCTCCAGATGCCGGCCTTCTTGGAGCCATAGATGCCAAAGGGGTTGCAGCGCACCTGGACAAAGTAGACCGTGCCAGGCCTCAGCCCCGCGAGCCGGCATGAGGTCTGGTTGCCCACGTTGTCGACTACCTGTGGGGGGGGGGGAGAAAGAGGCGTCAGAAAGGGGGACA
Source organism: Zootoca vivipara (assembly GCF_963506605.1). Classification (NCBI taxonomy): domain Eukaryota; kingdom Metazoa; phylum Chordata; class Lepidosauria; order Squamata; family Lacertidae; genus Zootoca; species Zootoca vivipara. The sequence goes on along the minus strand of NC_083281.1, from coordinate 3,589,426 downwards.
GGTCCTTTTTTTCAGGACGGAGACATGGCCAGCCTGACCTGGAAAGGTTGGGGGTTGAGCTCTGGGTGAAACAGGCATACCCATCTTCTTCCAACATTTCTCCCATGAAAATAAGAACGTCCTATTCCATCCTCTCCAACATTTCTCCCCTGAAAATAGGGACGTCCTATTCCATCCCCTCCAACATTTCTCCCCTGAAAAGAGCGACGTCCTATTCCATCCCCTCCAACATTTCTCCCGTGAAAATAGGGATGTCCTATTCCATCCTCTCCAACATTTCTCCCATGAAAATAGCGACGTCCTATTCCATCCCCTCCAACGTTTCTCCCTTGAAAATAGGGACGTCCTATTCCATCCCCTCCAACATTTCTCCCGTGAAAAGAGCGACATCCTATTCCATCCTCTCCAACATTTCTCCCATGAAAATAGCGATGTCCTATTCCATCCCCTCCAACATTTCTCCCATGAAAATAGCGACGTCCTATTCCATCCCCTCCAACATTTCTCCCTTGAAAATAAGGACGTCCTATTCCATCCCCTCCAACATTTCTCCCATGAAAAAAGGGACGTCCTATTCCATATCCTCCTACGTTTCTCTGATGAATATAGCGACGTCCCGTGCTTTTCTTCCCAAAAAAATGTTTAGGGGTACTCTCATTTTCCTACTTATATTGAAATACTGCTCCTCAATGAGGCCAAACTTAGATTCACAAAATGTTTAGGGATATGCGTCCCCCCACGTCCCCCCAGAAAAAAAGCACAGGGGACGTCCCATTCCATAATGATAATTTCACTATTTATACCCCACCTATCTGACTGGGTTGCCCCAGCCACTCTGGGTGGCTTACAACTTATATAAAAACATAATAAAACATTTTTTAAAAAGCTTCCCTATACAGGATTGCCTTCGAACGGCTCGGGGGGTCGGATAACTCCATCCCCTCCAACATTTCTCCGATGAAAATAGGGATGTCTTATTCCATCCCCTCCAACGTTTCTCCCATGAAAATAGGGGCGTCCTATTCCATCCCCTCCAACATTTCCCCAATGAAAATAGGGACCTGCTAAGGAAAAGCGGGACATTCCGGGATCAAATCAGAATCTGGGGCGGCTTCTCTAAATCAGGGACTTCCCTGGAAAATCAGGACACTTGGAGGGTGTGCTTTTGCCCCCAAAAATTTTGGGTTTAGCTGGTGCTGCCGGCCATTGGCTTTTGTCTCTGCCCCTCGCTCTGCCTCCAATTCGGGTGCCCCTCCTGCTGCCCCCCAAGGAGTTCCCCGTGGCCGACAGGCCCCCGCCGGCGGAATAGAGCCTCACCTTCCACTCGGTACTGTCCTCTACGCGGTACTGAATCTGGTACTTGGCTTGGAAGAGGAAGTCCTTCAGGGCCGGCGGGGCACTCCAGCGGACACTCAGCTGGTCCTCCAGATCGCCGACGCGGTTGACGTGGACGTCCGAGGGCGGGTCGGTCGTGACTGTCGGGGGGGGGGACACACCAGACAGTGCTGGATTTACATATAAGCTAAACAAGCTACAGCTTAGGGCCCCACTCTCTTGGGGCCCCCCAAAAATCTTAAAGGGAAAAGAACTCTGGATGTACATTTCCAAAATATAAGATAGAAAACAAATGAAATAAAACCTCCTAGGATGTAAGTCATGGGCCCCGCCTGCTAGCCTGCTCCCTAAAATATCCCTGGTTTGCTCCTTTCTATATATAGGGTGCCTATATATATATATAGGGTGCCTATATATAGGGTGCCTTTCTATATATAGGCACCCTATATATAGAAAGGAGCAAACCAGGGATATTTTAGAGAGCAGGCTAGCAGGTGGGGCCCATGACTTACATCACAGGAGCCTACTCGTTCTGCATAGGGACCCAGGTGGCGCTGTGGTTAAACCACTGAGCCTAGGGCTTGCTGGTCAGAAGGTCGGCGGTTTGAATCCCTGTGACGGGGTGAGCTCCCATTGCTTGGTCCCAGCTCCTGCCAACCTAGCAGTTCGAAAGCACGTCAAAATGCAAGTAGATAAATAGGAACCGCTACAGCGGGAAGGTAAACGGCGTTTCCATGTGCTGCTCTGGTTTGCCAGAAGCGTCTTTGTCATGCTGGCCACATGACCTGGAAGCTATACGCCGGCTCCCTCGGCCAATAATGCGAGATGAGCGCGCAACCCCAGAGTCGGTCACGACTGGACAGGGGTCCCTTTACCTTTACCTTTACGTTCTGCATGGATTGGTTGTATGGCAACATGGGCAAATGGCTTGAGATACCTATGAGGTCCATCAATGACCGTATAGCATAGATTCAACACCAAAAACGGCAACCATTTGTTGTCGACAAAGGACAGCTGGACATAGAAAGGGCCCCATTACCTTCAGGTGCTTATATTGGGGAGGGTTTATTGGACACATGGACTTTATTATTGTTAATACACGGACACTGGGAAAGAGCTCTCAAACTAGCATAGCTGCCAAGTTTTACCTTTTCTCGCGAGGAAGCCTATTCAGCATAAGAGAAAATCCCTTAAAATAAGGGATAACTTGGCAGCTATGAACTAGGGCTGCCATATTTCAAAGATCCGGACGCAAAAGTTACTCAACTTTTTTTTTTCGGGTGTGTGTGTGTGTAACCTGACAGCTCAGAGCATGAGCTTCTTAGCCAGAGGGTGGTGGGTTCCAGAGCCCCATGCTGGGCAAAGGATTCCTGAATTGCAGGGAATTAGGCTAGATGACCCTCGGGGTCCCTCCTAACTCTGCAATATAATAATAATAATAATAATAATAATAATAATAATAATAATAATTTGTACCCCGCCCATCTGGCTGGGTTTCCCCAGCCCCTCTGCGCGGCTCCCAAAAGAATATTAAAAACACAATAAAACATCAAACATAAAAAACTTCCCTGAACAGAGCTGCATTCAGATGCCTTCTAAAAGTCAGATAGTTGTTTCTTTCCTTGACATCTGAAGTTCCACAGGGAGGGCGCCACCACCGAGAAGTCCCTCTGCCTGGTTCCCTGCAACCTTGCTTCTCGCAGGGAGGGAACCACCAGAAGGCGCTCGTAGCTGGACCTCAGTGTCCGGGTTGAATGATGGGTGTGTGTGTGTGTGGAAAATTTAGGAAGACTCGTGACTCAACCATAGTTGCAGTGGGCACCCTCCTCTGTGAATATCCCTCATGCCACAGTTCAGGGGCAGCAGGAGTCAAGGCTGTGATATTGGCCGAGGGTTATCGTTGCAGATGAAACTCCTTCTTTGTGATTTTTCTTTCCTTGTGATTTTCTTCTTTGTGATTTCACAATGCCTCCTTTAGTTACTGTCTCAGCTGCACAGCTTTCCACCAATACACGGTCGAAGAGGGGAAGAATTTTTTTAAAATGCCTGTTGTAGCTGTTGGAACAGGTTCTAATGGCAAGGAGGGAGACACTCGTCCAGTTAGTTCAAAAGTTGGTGAGAAGGTTCTGCTACCGGAATATGGTGGAACAAAAGTTGTACCGGATTGCAAGGACTGTTTCATATTTAGAGATGGTGATACCTTGGTTCTCAAACGCCTTGGTTCCCAAACGCCAAAAACAAAGAAGTGAGTGTTCCGGTTTTCGAACCTTTTCCGGAAGCCAAACGTCCAACGCGGCTGTCGGCTCTTGTTTCCGGGGCCTCTGCACCAATCAGAAGCCTCGCCTTGGTTTCCGAACATTTTGGAAGTCAAACGGACTTCCGGAACGGATGGTTGAGAACCAAGGTACCGCTGTATTTTGTGCTTTTGGTTTTGCTATTTATTTTGCGTTTTTGGTTTTGAGGCTTTCCCAGTTAACTTGTTTTTGTGACTGTGTGGAACCCAGTTCAGCTACTGATTGATTGATTGTGTGACTGCGGAAATGGATAAAAGCCCCCCTCCAAACAATGACTATCATCAGAGCGAGTAAGAATTTTTTTTTTCAATTTTCTTCATCCACAATACGGTCTTATTTATTTTACAGTACAGTACATTGATTCTTGCTTTCGTTTTATGGATCAACGGTCTCCTTAGAGAGTAAAATTCATGTTAAATTGCTGTTTTAGGGGTTGTTTTTAAAAGTCTGGAACGGATTAATCCATTTTGCATTGCTTTCTATGGGTCTTGGTTTTGGAACACTTTGGTTTTGTAACAGACTTCCAGAACAGATTAAGTTTAAGAACCAAGGTACCACTGTATTCTTGGAAATACAGTTCTCGCTGTGTTACCGTTAAGTTTCCATTGCGCAAAAAGTGCTCAAATGGTTCCGTTCCATCATGTAAATAATTTCTTTATTTTCTAATAAATGCAAATTCTCCCCCCCCCTCCAAAGAAATAATAATTGTTGCAGACGAAACCAAGATATCTCCAGAACAGGCTTCCTTGCCTTTTAAGGGAGTTAACCTTGCTTCTCGCAGACTTGGGACCTACATATTATGGGGCAGCCGTTACTCATCGCAGCCCGCAGGCATCTCCCGGCGAGCGCACGTGCGGGATTTGACCTCGGCGGGGGTCCAGGCACAAAGGGAAAGGGTTAAGGAGAAGCAGATGTCTGGAAGGAGCCAAAAAGGGAGAGCGAGATCCAGGAGAGAGGTCCTAATTAAATTAAGAGACCAATTCCGCTCACATACAATATATTTCCTGCTTTCTCCTCTCCAGGACACCCTAGACAATCCCCGTTTCCCCCTCCCCCTGCGCGTTTCCTGGCTCTGCTAATGAGGTCATCGCCTCCCCTCTGCGTGATGTCACAGGTGCCCGGCGGTGACATCATCGCACCGCGGAGTGTGGCAGAAGTGGGTTTTACGGGCTTGGGAATTGACAGGAAAGCCAGGCATCAAAATAATATTTTGCTTATGGCGGCGTTTAGCCGGGATTACTGGCGTGCGATTTCCACATATCACTGAGAGGCAAAATACAATACAATAAGATAAAATGTCAAACATTTTTTTAAAAAAACTTCCCGATATGGGGCTGCCTTCTTCAGATGTACAGGACCCGAATTGATAGGTTTAAATGGCAAGAAAGGAGAATTGCCCTGAACTTTGTTGTTTAGTCGTTTAGTCATGTCCGACGCTTCGTGACCCCATGGACCAGAGCACGCCAGGCACTCCTGTCTTCCGCTGCCTCCCGCAGTTTGGTCAGACTCATGTTTGTAGCTTCGGGAACACTGTCCAACCATCTCGTCCTCTGTCGTCCCCTTCTCCGTGTGCCCTCCATCTTTCCCAACATCAGGGTCTTTTCCAGGGAGTCTTCTCTTCTCATGAGGTGGCCAAAGTATTGGAGCCTCAGCTTCACGGTCTGTCCTTCCAGGGAGCACTCAGGGCTGATTTCCTTCAGAATGGATAGGTTTGATCTTCTTGCAGTCCATGGGACTCTCAAGAGTCTCCTCCAGCACCATAGTTCAAAAGCATCCATTCTTCAGCGATCAGCCTTCTTTGTGGCCCTGAAGTTTAGGAAGAACTTTCTGACCCTAAGAGCTTGTTTGACAATTGTAGAAAGTGTTGGAACTTTACTTCCTTGGAGCATCCCGGGCAGACAGGTTAGGGACTCACCAGCTGTGATTCCGGCATTGCAGAGGGTTGGACTAGATTTCCACCAGGGGTCCCCTTCCACCCCCTTCTGATCTCCACTCCCCATAACCTGATATCCTAGTTATGACATTTGAACCAGCGGAGGATTTGCAAGTGATTCCCCGCTTTCTGCGCCAGCAACAGAACTAGCAGATTTCTGCGAAAATGTTTTATCTTTCTTTAAAAAAAAAAAAGCTTTAGAAAAGATCCACTCTAATTCTCCTCCACTATAGTTTATTATAAAGAAACTGTTTAAAATGAGACAGTGTCTGGGGAGAAAAATGGTCCTCCTTTAAGAGAAAATTCTCTCTCTCTCCATAAAAAAGTATAATATACAGAGCTGCCTGTTCCTGATAGGGGAAAAACACACATTTTTTACGTGCAGAAACTCACTAAGATGGTTTTCTGAGAACGACTGATACCCCCAACATGTAGATTTCTGCAAAAATGTTTTACCCCTCCTTTTAAAAACTTTAAACAAGAAAGATCTGCTCTAACTCTCCTCCACTAGCTACCATATTTTTCCATCTATAAGACACCGCCATGTATAAGACACCCCCTATTTCTGGGGACTCAGATTTAAGAAAATGTGGGGGGTGTATCCGTGTATAAGACACCCCCTAATTTTTGCCATTATTTTTTAGGGGGGGAAACCTAGTCGTATACATGGAAAAATACGGCAAGCCAGTGTCTGGGGGGGGGAATGGTCCTCCTTTAAAAGAAAATTCTCTCTCTCTCCCTCTCTATAAAAAAGTATAGTATTAGAAAATTTTATTTACAAACAAACAAACAGACACGAAACAAAATTCATATTACCCTACAACCCTAAATTACAGACATTAAAATACCCTTGCAACTTCCTTCCCCCGTCCCTCACCCTCCTATATATTATAATATAATATTTCACATTGCAATTTTTATCTAAATTTATCTTTCTTAACTTTTAACTTACTATTTATTAATTTTTTAAACCAGCCTTACAAACATCAAACCAAACATATCAACATGTTAGTTTTTGAGCAGTACTGGGACATATAACCTTCGAACCATTTCCACTGTATTTTTATTTTCTGGTTTGGTTGGTACCTTATTACAGTACTGCAGTTGATCTTATTGCTGCAGTAGAAAAGTATAATATACAGAGCTGCCTGTTCGTGATAAGGGGGGAACGCACACATTTTTAAGTGCAGAAATGCACTAAGATGGTTTTCTGGGAACGAATGGCCAATAACCCGCAACAGAATCACTGTCTCTGGAGAAAAAGGTCACAGGACTTTCCTTACCTACGTCCACGATGTCAAGCATGACAACGTCAGAAGTGGATTCCCCCAGCCGGTTGGTGGCTACAACCCAAATCTCGTAGGGCGTGAAGAGGGCCAGGTCCTTTGGGATGTGGCAGGTGTAGGGCCCGGCTGTGTGATATTCCCGGCAGACGTTGTCTCGCCCGTACCACCTAGGATGGAAGCGCAAGGATACTGTCGTCGTGGGATGTGATACATGAGTAGCAGCCAAGTACAACATTCCTTGTTTTCCTAGAGCGGACATGCAGGGGAATGTTTGGTCCAGTCAGTCGAAAACTTCCTGTTTCCTCCTGGGCTGGGACACACTTCCTTTTGCATGTGACTAGAGGGGGGCGTGACCTTACCTGCCCATGTAACAAAAGGGCAAGTCACGCAGCACTCTCTCTCTCTCTCTCTTTGACTTCCTCCTCATCAATAGGAGTATAGCATCTAGATCAAGTGAAGTAATAGTACCACTGTATTCTGCTCTGGTCAGACCTCACCTGGAGTACTGTGTCCAGTTCTGGGCACCACAGTTCAAGAAGGATACTGACAAGCTGGAACGTGTCCAGAAGAGGGCAACCAAAATGGTCAAAGGCCTGGAAACGATGCCTTATGAGGAACGGCTTAGGGAGCTGAATATGTTTAGCCTGGAGAAGAGAAGGTTAAGGGGTGATATGATAGCCATGTTCAAATATATGAAAAGATGTCATATGGTGGAGGGAGAAAGATTGTTTTCTGCTGCTCCAGAGAAGCGGACACGGAGCAATGGATTCAAACTTCAAGAAAGAAGATTCCACCTAAACATTAGGAAGAACTTCCTGACAGTAAGAGCTGTTCGGCAGTGGAATTTGCTACCAAGGAGTGTGGTGGAGTCTCCTTCTTTGGAGGTCTTTAAGCAGAGGCTTGACAGTCATATGTCAAGAATGCTTTGATGGTGTTTCCTGCTTGGCAGGGGGTTGGACTGGATGGCCCTTGTGGTCTCTTCCAACTCTATGATTCTATGATTCATAAGAAGAGAAGACTCCCTGGGAAAGACCCTGATGTTGGGAAAGATGGAGGGCACCAGGAGAAGAGGACGACAGAGGACGAGATGGTTGGACAGTGTTCTTGAAGCAACAAACATGAGTCTGACCAAACTGCGGGAGGCAGTGGAAAGGGCCTGGCGTGCTCTGGTCCATGGGGTCACAAAGAGTCAGACACGACTAAATGACTAAACAACAACAAGCTCTAAGGCCACTGGGTTTATCCCCATGCAGGGGTGCCCAAACTTTTTCAAATATTTGATGTGAACATGTGTGAGGGGCCGACCAAAATTATTGAGCTTTTTTTTAGGATTCAAGTTGTTGAACTTTTTCTTTTACAATTTTACCCCAAGTTGTGCCACTTCCAAGCTAGACTGCCACTGAACCTGTAGACGGCATTTGCATCTTGGCCAACAGACATGGATAGAGCGACTCGATTTATCTAACTAATCTCTGGATTTTGTCTCATGTGGGAGGCATCGGCACCCTGCCGGGCTTAAAGAGAGCTTCCGATCCCCTGCCAGGCCAACCAAGCCCCTTCCTCATCCCAGGGCCTTACCTCAATTTGTACTTCAGGGTGTAATTGGTGTGCAGGTAAGTCTCTCCCTCTGCCCCAGGGGTCCACCTGCAGGTGAGGTCCTTTAGATTTTTGGACCAGCAGGAGATGTTGGTTGGCTTCTCCGGCGGCACTAGAGGATAAAAATATAGAATAATAATAATGATGGTGATGATGATGATGATGTTGATGATGATGATGATGATGTATTTATACCCCACCCAAACTCAAACTCTCAGTGAGTTAGGGGCTTGCAAAGACAGGCTGTGGCGGACAGAGAGGGTGAGACCAAGAGTGGGTCCAGTGGTCAAGAAGGCAGTTTCTACAAGTGAGGGGCTTGTCCACCTGGGAAGGGAGATCATCAAAGAAAAGGGACATCTTTGGAAGAAGAAGAAGAAGAAGAAGAAGAAGAAGAAGAAGAAGAAGAAGAAGAAGAAGAAGAAGAAGAGGAGGAGGAGGAGGAGGAGGAGGAGGAGGAGGAGGAATATTATTATTATTATTAATATTATTAATTATTAATATTATTATTATTATTACTTCTACTCTGTCCATCTGGCTGGGTTTCCCCAGCCACTCTGGACAGCTCCCAACAGAATATATTAAAAACACGATAAAACACTAAAAGCTTCCCTAAACAGGGCTGCCTTCAGATGTCTTCTAAAAGTCAGGTCGTCGTTTATTTCCTTGACATCTGATGGGAGGGCGTTCCACAGGGCGGGCGCCACCACCGAGAAGGCCCTCTGCCTGGTTCCCTGTAACCTCACTTCTCACAGGAAGGGAACTGCCAGAAGGCCCTCGGAGCTGGAGCTCAGTGTCCGGGCTGGACGATGGGGGTGGAGATGCTCCTTCAGGGATACTGGGCAGTTTAGGGCTTTCAAGGTCAGCACCAACCCTTTGAATTGTGTTCAGAAACGTACTGGGAGCCAATGTAGGTCTTTCAGGACCGGTGTTATGCGGTCTCGGTGGCCACTCACAGTCCCCAGTCTAGCTGCCGCATTCTGGATTAGTTGCAGTTTCCGGGTCACCTTCAAAGGTAGCCCCACGTTGAGCGCGTTGCAGTAGTCTAAGCAAGAGATAACTAGAGCATGCACCGCTCTGGCGAGACAGTCTGCAGGCAGGTAGGGTCTCATCCTGCGTACCAGATGGAGCTGATAGACAGCTGCCCTGGACACAGAATTGACCTGTGCCTCCATGGACAGCTGTGAGTCCAAAATGACTCCCAGGCTGTGCACCTGGTCCTTCAGGGGCACAGTTACCCCATGCAGGACCAGGGAGATACAAGTCATCAGAGTGTGATGTTAACAGGGAAACAAACATGCTCAACTCATGAAAAGGAACAGCCCTTTTTTTTGGGGGGGGACATAAACTCTTCTCTTGCTTGGCACCAGTGCAATGTTTAAATCGTGTCCTCTGAGTAGCAACGATTTGGACCAGGGCGTTTGTGCGTTGCTGGGGCAGGGTGGGTGGGGAAACAAAATCTTTTCCTTTTCCCAGCTGGAGGTTCCCATCTTTCCAAGAGGAGGATCTTAAAAATAGCTTGTGATAAAAATCTTACGAATATTGATTTGGACAACTGTAATTTGGCAGCGCCTCGCCAAAATAGCTCCCCCCTGCTTTTTCCCCGAGGAAAGAGCCCTTGTTGGCTAACGATGGCAGGCCTTGCTACGAAACTCCCGAGACCAGAAAGCGTTTTTATTACCGAAAGGCCTGGGAATAAATGGCCGGGGCGTGTTAGCGTGGGAAAAGGGGGCTGATGGGCCTGGCAATGGGAGAGTTTGAATCTGGAGGTGGATATGTGATCATAATGTGGCAGAAAACAGAATCGGGATTTGAAATGGAGACTGGAGAACTGGGCCCAAGCTGACAAAATGAATTTCAACAGGGACAAACGTCAAGATCTGCAGTTAGGCAGGAAGAACCAAATGCAGAAATATAAAGAGCGAGGTGTGGGGGTGTGGACATTTGGCTTACTAGCAGTACATGTGAAAAGGATCTGGGGGGTCTTAGTGGACCGCAAGCTGAATGTGAGCCCACAGTGTGATGCAGCAGCAAAAAAGGCTAATGCTATTCTAGGCTGCATCCACAGAAGTCGAGTGTCCAAATCAAGGGAAGTCATAGTCCCACTTTATTCTGCCTGGGTCAGACCACGCCTGGAATAATGTGTCCGGTTCTGGGCTCCACAATTTAAGGAGGATGTTGACAAGCTGGAAGGTGTGCAGAGGAGGGCGACCAAGATGATCAAGGGTCGGGAAACCAAGCCTGATGAAGAACGGTTGAGGCATTTGGAAACCAAGCCTGATGAGGAATGGTTGAAGGAGCTGGGTATGTTTAGCCTGGAAAAGAGGAGACTGAGAGGAGATGCGATAGCCATCTTCAAATATCCGAAGGGCTGTCCCATGGAAGAGGGGGGGAAGCTTGTTTTTTCCTGCTCCAGAGGCAGCACTCGAACCCGTGGCTTCAAGTGACAAGGAAGGAGATTCCGACTCAACCTCAGGAAGAACTTTCTGACAGTAAGAGCTATTTGACATTGGAATGGAAGGCGACGAATACTCCTTCTTGGGAGGTTTCGAAGCAGAGATTGGGTGGCCATCTGTCCGGGATGCTTTAGCTGAGATTCCTGCATTGCAAGGGGTGGGACTAGATGACTCTTGGGGTCCCTTCCAACTCTACGGTTCTGTGATTCTATGATGCCATCACGGTGGACAGAAAGGAATTGAAGCAATTGCATACCCCTCCACTGTCCCAATTAAACTGGGACATCCCATTTTTGGGCTCTGCACCCTTGCGCGGTCATGTGACTCGTACGGAAGCCCTTAAGGCGCGCATCCCGTTTTTCAGATTCGACATTTTGGAGCGCATGTAGTTGGGTGTCGGCTGCAGAGCAAGCAATGCTCGCCCCTTTGGTGTCATGAATTGACTTTTCTGTTGGTATTGGAGGCATCGTTTTGCCAACGTTCAATACATGGCTGTTGGGGTGTGTGTGTTTAACAACCTGAGGGCCGCATTCCCCTCTGGGCAGAGTTTCAAGGGCCGCATGCAAGTAGTGCTGGGGACCAGAGGCAAAAGAAGGCAGAGCACTGGGTGCAAATTTTGCCTTGATGCAACAGGCTACATTCTATAAACTCTTCCTCTCTCACACACCTCCTCCTCTGATGTGGTCAGAGTTACACACTTACGCAAAGTGTGGTGTAAATTGGGGGAGGGGTGTGGCTTACGGAGAGCGGCAAGGGTCAAACAGAGAGCCCTTGAGGGCTGCGTTTTGCCTGGCTGGTGCAAAAGCAAGACTAGGGCACCCCAAAGCGTGCAGAAGTGCAAGGAAAAGTTAGGGGTCCTCACAACCCCCCCCCCCATTTGCATGCAGAGGGTCTCAGCCTGAACACAGATTCAGCCATTGCAGATCCCGCAGGGCAGTGGAATGGAATGGAGTTGCCAAGAAATGGGCAAGGCCGGCTGGCTGGCTGTGGAACGGAATGGAGTTGCCAAGAAATGGGCAAGGCCAGCTGGCTGGCTATACTGCAAAATTTTGTTGCGGAAAAGGGAGTTGTTGTTTTTTTGGACGTACAGCCTACATAGAGACACGATCCGGCCAAAATGCCGCCGCCTTCCTTGCTGTGGCACACCAGGTTATCCCCCGACTGCTGCTGTGATCCGTTCAGGTTAGAGATCGTGACGCCCAGGGTGTTGGCGCCGAGGACCTTGTACGTCTGCGCTGGAAGCCGCCGGCCGTTCAGAGTCCAGTAAAGGTCCTCGGCTCGCAGGCTCGAGTCGGCAGCAACCGAACAGTTGGCCGTGAGCGAGGAGCCGATACGGAGAGTCGGGTCTTGGGGGAGGATGACGGCCGGGTCTGCAAGGGAAAGGAGGGGAGAGAGAAAGAAAAGTGGGCAAAGAACATCAGGACCAAGTGCGCAGCCTGGGAGTCATTTTGGACCCACAGCTGTCCATGGAGGCGCAGGTCAATTCTGTGTCTAGGGCGGCTGTCTGCCAGCTCCATCTGGTACGCAGGATGAGACCCTCCCTGCCCACAGACTCTCGCCAGAGCGGTGCATGATCTGGTTATCTCCCGCTTGGACTACTGCAATGCGCTCTCTGTGGGGCTCCCTTTGAAGGTGACTCGGAAACTGCAACTAATCCACAATGCGGCAGCTAGACTGGGGACTGGGAGTGGCTGCTGAGACCATATAACTCTGGTCCTGAAAGACCTGCATTGGCTCCCAGGAAATTTCCGAGCACAATTCAAAGGGTTGGTGCTGACCTTGAAAGCCCTAAACAGCCTTGGCCCAGTAGACCTGAAGGAGCGTCTCCACCTCCATCCTGGACACAGAGGTCCAGCTCCAAGGGCCCTCCCTGCGAGAAGTGAGGTTACAGGGAACCAGGCAGAGGGCCTTCTCAGTGGTGGCGCCCGCCCTGTAGAACGCCCTCCCTTCAGATATTAAGGGACTCGACTTTTAGAAGACATCTGAAGGCAGCCTTGTATGGAAAAGTTTTTAATGTTTGACGTTTTATCGTGTTTTTAGTATTCTGTAGGGAGCCACCCAGAGTGGCTGGGGAGACCTAGCCAGATGGGCAGGGTATAAATAATAAATTATTATTATTGCTTGGCTCCGCAGACGCATCCCAGAATATTCTCAGACGTACAGGGCATCACTCACTTTGCAGATTGTTTTCATCGCTATTCTATCGTACATATCTCTTTCATGAGATTTGTTCCTCGCCGGATTGCCAGAACGGCACGAGAACCTCAGAGCAGTTTACAAAGAGAAGATCTCTTGACCGAAAGCTCAGGAGACAGCCTATTCCTGCGACTGCAATTTGTTCTTTAATTCTGGATTTCGGAAGGTCAACCAGATGTTTTTTAACATCTGCCACTGGCAGATGTCGACAAATGCATCGGTTATATTTGCACTACGGGCAAGAAAGATCAGGGCAACCTTTTTGGGCGATGCAAGTGCCAAACCCCAGGGATGCTGACCAGAAGGAATGTTTTTTGAAATTCTGGACATTGTAGGTTTGTCTTGATCTGGTGCATGCAAAGCCTTTCGTTCTGTAGCTGGGTGATTTGTGCTTACATAGTCTCGCGATGGCCATTGGCTATAAACAATTTTTTTTAAAAAAAACAACCCTGCTGGTATTGAAATTTTAAAATGTTGCAACCCACCTTGGGACCTGCTGGCGAAGGGTGAGTCATTTTGGACCTGGAAGATACCCTGAGGGTCATCTAGCCCAACCCCCCTGAAATGCAGGAATATTTTACCCAATGTGGGACTTGAACCCATGACCCAGAGATTAAGAGTTTTGTGCTCTACCGAATAAATGAATTAATACTACTACTCTTTCATTATGTTGATTATATGCACTTTAAATGTACGGTTTGGGTTAATAATAATGAATAAACAAATATTAGCAGTAATTAATATTCCAAACCGAACATTGAAAGTAAGTTCCCCCTTTAAATATACCTTTCCCAAAAAACCGGAAGCTTTTTTATTAGGAATAATAGGACAAGAGATAATGAAAGGAGATCAAGTATTATTTATGTACGCGACAACTGCGGCTAGGACTTTGTTAGCCCAAAAATGGAAAACTCAGGAATTACCGACGATTGAAGAGTGGCAGACCAAAATGATAGACTATGCGGAATTAGCAAGACTGACTAGCAGGATCCGAAACCAGGGAGAGGCAAAGTTCCAAAAAGACTGGAGTAAATTTGTGGACTATATGGAGAGGAATTGTAGAAGTTTAAAGACACTTGCAGGATTGAAATAAATGACTTTAAGTAAAGGGAGTAAAGGAACTGTGAGATAGGAGTGAATAAGAAAACCGAATGGGGGGAATGGGGGGAAGGAGGGAAGTCAAAGCTCGGCAGAGCAAAGAAAATGATTGATAAGATGCTAAGAAGAGAAATTTTGTGTTCATTATGTTTATTATGTGTTGTTGTGTTTGTGACTGTATGTGTGGTTTGTTTTTGTTTAAATGTGTTTAATTGGAAAATCTAATAAATTGCTTTAAAAAAAAGAAAGTAAGTTCCCCCCTTTCATTCATATATATATATATATACTTTTTATTAGATTTTATCATTTATATTTCAAAATATAATTATATTTCAAATGCAATTATATTTCAAAATTCAAATTATATTTCAAAATATTTATTTAAACAACCTTAAATCAATGGCTTTCCTTCTTCTTTGCATACCATCCACCCCCACATATTTTACACAAACTAAACCATTCAGTAATCCATTGTTACAGCCATCAAAACTTATTTTACACTGTTCAGTTTATCTTAATGCTAACTGAACACAATTTTCACCCATATATTCAGTCGACGTTTCCCAGCCTTCTTTAAACATGCTTTATTCTAGTTCGTTGATTTAAGGTTGTTTAAATGAATATTTTGAAATGTGAGTTGGAAAATCGAATAAATTATATATGGAGAACGTAAGTTTCCCCCTTAAGAACCCTGGGAACTGTATCTGGTCAAGGGAGTTGGGAACTGTAGCGCCAGGAGGGGTAAACTACATTTCCCAGGACCCTCTGGGAGAAGCTTCAAATGAGCTTCCAATGTACAGTCTGGAGGCAATGGCCCATTCATAGTTGCCTTTTATTCTGGTGCCACCAGGTGGCGCTGTCTGGCACTTTTCGTGACAGATTCAAGATATCCCACTTGCCCCCCCGCAAGGGCCGGCCCACCCTCAGGCGGCAGGCTTCACGGGGGCAGCAGATCCCAACACAGATCTTTATTCCATCACCTTGTTCCCGATGAAGACCTTCACTCAATCCTTCTTCTCTGGGGAAAGCATCGCTTGCCTCCGAACGCGGAGGGCAGATCGCGGCCATCCTGATTTTTCCCCCCAATCCCTCTTTCAAAGCCATCCAAGTTGGTGGAACCTCCTGCGGCGGGTAGTTCCACAGGTTAACCGCGCACTGCCTGAAGAAAGAATGCCCCGGCTCTTCCAATCTTTCCAGGGGGCTGTGTTGTGGAAATGGTATAGACGGATCGGGGCAGGTAAACAAGTCGAGGGTTCTCGCCTTGAGTATCGGAGAGGGAGGAAAATGTCGGGAAAATCCTGGCAGAACCTGTTCCTTCACTCAGCCTAGGACTCTGGCTTTACTGGGAAGTTCTCCATCCATCGTTTAGTCGTGTCCGCCTCTTCGTGACCCCATGGACCAGAGCACGCCAGGCACTCCTGTCTTGCACTGCCTCCCGCAGTTTGGTCAAACTCATGTTCGTAGCTTCGAGAACACTGTCCAACCATCTTGTCCTCTGTCGTCCCCTTCTCCTAGTGCCCTCCATCTTTCCCAACATCAGGGTCTTTTCCAGGGATTCTTCTCTTCTCATGAGGTGGCCAAAGTACTGGAGCCTCAGCTTCAGGATCTGTCCTTCCAGTGAGCACTCAGGGCTGATTTCCTTCAGAATGGAGAGGTTTGATCTTCTTGCAGTCCATGGGACTCTCAAGAGTCTCCTCCAGCACCATAATTCAAAAGCATCAATTCTTCGGCGATCAGCCTTCTTTATGGTCCAGCTCTCACTTCCATACATCACTACTGGGAAAACCATAGCTTTAACTATACGGACCTTTGTCGGCAAGGTGATGTCTCTGCTTTTTAAGATGCTGTCTAGGTTTGTCATTGCTTTTCTCCCAAGAAGCAGGCGTCATTTAATTTCGTGACTGCTGTCACCATCTGCAGTGATCAAGGAGCCCAGGAAAGTAAAATCTCTCACTGCCTCCATTTCTTCCCCTTCTATTTGCCAGGAGGTGATGGGACCAGTGGCCATGATCTTAGTTTTTTTGATGTTGAGCTTCAGACCATATTTTGCGCTCTCCTCTTTCACCCTCATTAATAGGTTCTTCAATTCCTTCTCACTTTCTGCCATCAAAGTTGTTCCATCTGAATATCTGATGTTGTTGATATTTCTTCCGGCAATCTTAATACTAGGATGCCCCAAAATGAGATCATAGTATCATAGAATTGTAGATTCGGAAGGGACACCCAGGGTCATCTAGTCCAACCCTCTGCAGTGCAGGAATCTCAGCTGAAGATGCTCCCCCCCCCCAGATCAAAAGTGGGGAACCTTTGACCCTCGCGACGTTCCTGAGCTATGACTCCTGCAAGTGTGGGGTGGGAGTCACCAACATCTGGAGGGCGAAAAGGGGTTGGCATGATCGACTAGGACCTGGGAGTTCAAATCCAGCTCGCGTGGGTGGCTTCAGGGGCCGGTCACTGCCCCTCAGCCCAACCTACCTCGCAGGGTTAGAATCATAGAATCGTAGAGTTGGAAGAGACCACAAGGGCCATCCAGTCCAACCCCTTGCCGAGCAGGAAACACCATCAAAGCATTCTTGACATATGCCTGTCAAGCCTCTGCTTAAAGACCTCCAAAGAAGGAGACTCCACCACACTCCTTGGCAGCAAATTCCACTGCCCAACAGCTCTTACTGTCAGGAAGTTCTTCCTAATGTTGAGGTGGAATCTTCTTTCTTGTAGTTTGAATCCATTGCTCGGTGTCCACTTCTCTGGAGCAGCAGAAAACAACCTTTCTCCCTCCTCTATATGACATCCTTTTATATATTTGAACATGGCTATCATATCACCCCTTAACCTTCTCTTCTCCAGGCTGAACATACCCAGCTCCCTAAGCCGTTCCTCATAAGGCATCGTTTCCAGGCCTTTGACCATTTTCGTTGCCCTCTTCTGGACACGTTCCAGCTTGTCAGTATCCTTCTTGAACTGTGGTGCCCAGAACTGGACACAGTACTCCAGGTGAGGTCTGACCAGAGCAGAAGACAGTGGTACTATTACTTCCCTTGATCTAGATGCTATACTCCTATTGATGCAGCCCAGAATTGCATTGGCTTTTTAAGCTGCTGCATCACACTGCTGACTCATGTCAAGTTTGTGGTCTGCCAAGACTCCTAGATCCTTTTCACATGTACTGCTCTCAAGCAGTTGGTTTTGGGAGGGTTTCAATGAGGGGGGGGGAGAGCAACACGCAGCCCACCTTGAGCTCCTTCAGAGGAAACGGCAGGATGTAAACGCATCTCGATCTCGGGGGTGCCAGCTTCCACCACCCCTGCCGGTCAGAGTCCGACAACATCTGGAGGGAAAAGGGCTGATTCTTCTCCTCCCCCCCCAAATAAAACCCCCATGCCCTGATCCTTTCCAAGGCTAATTGATCCTTTGGTGGGAATACAGCCCGCAACATCTGGACCTACTCAGCAAAAGGGCAACCAAATATTGAGGTAATTGGTTCCGTCTGCGGAGAGCAAAGACGAATTCTGCTCAGTGTCCGTAGCAGCAGAGGGAACGCTTCCTACCGAGTTATTTCAGGGGATCCATCCAGCTCAGTATTGCCTACATGGGCTGGCAGCCTCTAGCCAACCCTGCCTGGGGGCGGCGGGTTTTGAACCCGGGGCTTTCTGCATACAAAGCAAGAGCCCTTCCCATACAGAGTGGCGATTCTTCCCTTAAAAACAAAGCAAGACTCCAGTCCTCATGGGGTTGCCGGTTTCACCCCCAGGTGTGTCCTGTTTTTCATGGGTAAAACAAGAGTCGTCATAGCGACCCACAGTTAAAAGTTGGCCAGTGTCCTCCTTTTTGACATATTCAAAATATGGCAACCCTAGACGGGATGTTAGGGGAGGGGTAGAACCACCCGGTGGGGGACACGCCATGCTCCTTCCGGGGTCAATTTTGGTCCCTCGTCCTGCAATCAGATAGATCTGACCTGTGGTTTCTAGGAGCTGCCGGCATGAGACGGCGGACACAATCCGGGAAACGGGTTCGACTGGCTGGCTAAACCAGGTGAAGGGAGCTGATGGGTCTCAAACTCTTGGTGAGTAAGGGGCTTGCGAAGACAGGCTCTGGAGGACAAAGAGGGTGTTATGTACTGAGCTGAATCCTAGAACAATAGGATTCAGAACCAGCGGGAGCTACCCAATCCAACTCCAGGTGGAAGTGAATCCGCAACCTGATTGGCCTGCTGGAGCAGCCAATCAGGCGGCTGGCAGAAGTGAATCTGCTACCTGATTGGCCTGTAGGAGCAGCCAATCAGGCTGCAGGCAGAAGTCAATCCACAATATAATTGGCCCACAGGTGTAGCCCTGAAGTAGCCAATCACGCAAGGCCCATTGTGTAAATAATGTATATAAGCAGATGGTTTTGGGAAAAGAGCCATTCGTCTTCTCTTCTTCTCCTTGATGAATATGAGCTGAATAAAGAGCATGAAATTCACTCTCGACTCCGAGTATATTTCACTGGCGACGAAGGTGGGATCCTGCTGAGCTGACCGCCACCACGCACTGCACCGCAGCACCGCCACCTGCTGCACCGCTGCATCGCACCGTGCATCCAGGCTTCAGCTCCAGGACCCAAGGAACCCAGAATGGAAACCGACAGCAGCTTCTTGCCATTCAAACCAGCATCAGGAGACTGGGAAGGGTACGCCGCCCGTTTCAACTTCCTCCTGCAAGCGAAAGAAGTCACCAACGATGCCATGAAGAGGGCGACATTCTTCAGCGTCTGTGGAGAGGAGACGTTTGAAATCGCCCGGGCTCTCCTTGCACCTAGAGATGTCGCTACCGTCTCTTACAAAACAATAATGGAACGGCTGAAGGAGCACTTTTCACCACAGCCCTCGGTGGTAGCTTGCCGAAATGCCTTCTACGCAAAGCGGCAAGCCCCAGGGGAAACCATAACTGGGTTTGTGACCTCCCTCCGCCAAGCCGCCCGGTTATGCAACTTCTCAGAGTTGGAGAACATGCTTCGTGACCGCCTCGTCGGTGGCCTGAGGGACGAGATGTTGCAACGACGCCTCTACGCCAAAAAAGACCTCACGTTCCAGATTGCTCTGGAGGAAGCCCTGGCAACCGAAGCCGCTGAGAGGTCAACGCAAGAGGCACGACCGGCCCCGCCATCCCAACCGAGGGTCTACCACGAAGACCTCACCGACGAATCCGAATCTGACAGGGAGGAAGTACACCGAGTACAGCGGCGCACTCAAGCAGCACACACACCACAGCAGCCTCGACGAGAAGGAGGGAACTGTGCAAGCTGCGGGGAGAACCACGAGAGGAGGACCTGTCGTTTCCGCAACGCAGAGTGCAGGCAGTGCAGAAAATTGGGACACATCGCCCGGGTGTGTCGGGCTCGACTCACCCGTCGACAAGCATCAGATGACCGACCCAGGAGCCCCAGGTCACACGGCACCATGCACCAAGGCAACTCGACGGAGATCACGGACTACCAGGTATTCCAGTTGCCCCATCCCAGCACAGAGAAAATTTATATAGAGGTACAGATAGAGGGAGCCCCATGCCGCATGGAGCTGGACACGGGTTCAACTCTATCCATAATCTCGGCCCGAACATTAAGGGAACTGTGCCCTAATGGGGGTCCCAAACTAAGGCCGGCCCCATTCACCCTCCGGGACTTCCAGAAACGTAAGGTCCCTACAATGGGGGTGGGGACCTTCAGGGTGCAATATCGAGGGCGAAAGCAACAATTGGACTTGCTGGTAGTTAAGGGCCCCTACGTTAGCTTACTGGGACTGGCATGGTTTGGACCTCTGGGGCTAGCCGTTACCGGGGTGAACCGCACTAGCTTACAAGTGGACGTGGACGCCATATGCAAAGAGTTTCCAGGGGTTTTCGATGGGGCATTGGGACGATATACAGGACCCCCCATTGCCCTACAGCTAGACCCCGCTGTACGACCCATCAGGCACAAGGCCCGCCGGGTCCCGTTCGCCCTGAAACCCCGCATAGACGAGGAATTGGACCGGCTCGTGGAGCAAGGAGTGCTGGAGCCGGTGCCCAACGCCCCCTGGGAAACTCCAATTGTCACACCCGTCAAGCCTAACGGTTCGGTCCGCATCTGTGCAGACTACAAATGCACCATAAACAAGGCTCTCACGGCCCATGCATACCCAGTGCCAGTGGTCAGCCATGTCCTCGCCACCCTGGCTGGGTCAAAAATCTTTGGCAAACTGGACTTGGCCCAAGCGTATCAACAGTTGCCTGTGGACGAAGCCACAGCAGAGGCTCAGACGATTGTGACGCACAGAGGGGCATTCAGAGTAAAGCGGCTGCAATTTGGCGTTAGCGTGGCACCAGGCATATTCCAGAATCTAATGGACTCTCTCCTTAAAGGGATTCCTGGTGTCACCCCCTTCTTCGATGATGTACTGATCGCCGGGCCCACACCAGAGGAATTTGAGGACCGCCTCCGCTCCGTCCTGCACCGTTTCCAGACGGCGGGCCTCAAGGTGAAGCGGGAAAAGTGTTTACTGGGAGTGCCGCAGGTGGACTTTCTGGGATTTAAGGTGGACGCAGAAGGGGTCCATCCAACCGGTGACAGGGTGAGACCAAGAGTGGGTCCAGGGGTCAAGAAGGCAGTTTCTGCAAGTGAAGGGCAGGTGGGGCTTGTCCACCTGGGAAGGAAGATCATCAAAGAAAAGGAAAATTCTGGTCCTAAACCTCTGCTGCCTTGTGGGACATTTTTGGAAGAAGGAGGAGGAGGAGGAGGAGGAGGAGGAGAAGATTATTTCTGCTCTGTCCATCTGGCTGGGTTTCCCCAGCCACTCTGGGCAGCTCCCAACAGAATATTTAAAACACGATAAAACACCAAACATTAAAAGCTTCCCTAAACGGGGCTGCCTTCAGATGTCTTCTAAGAGCCAGGTAGTTGTTTATTTCCTTGACATCTGATGGGAGGGCGTTCCACAGGGAGGGCACCACCACCGAGAAGGCCCTCTGCCTGGTTCCCTGTAACCTCGCTTCTCGCAGGGAGGGAACCGCCAGAAGGCCCTCGGAGCTGGATCTCAGTGTCCGGGCTGGACGATGGGGGTGGAGACACTCCTTCAGGTATACTGGGCTGTTTAGGGCCCTCAAGGTCAGCACCAACAGTTTGAATTGTGCTCAGAAATGTCCTGGGAGCCAACGTAGGTCTTTCAGGACCAGAATTATATCATCTCCACTCCCAGTCCCCAGTCTAGCTGCCACATTCTGAATTAGTTGCAGTTTCCGGGTCACCTTCAAAGGTAGCCCCACGTAGAGTGCTACACATATCCAGAACGGAGTCCCTAAGGCGGTTGGATGGCGGCTTCTCCACCTCCTTCCGGCAACTCCTGCTGCCAAGCAGGTGCCAAACATCTTGCTCTGCTTTCCTTTGGACCCCATCAGCGAAGTCGAGAGGGGGGGTCTTGTCGTCTGGGCAGCCCAGGACCTCCATGCCCACTGCCCAGGCTTGCCCTGGCTTATCTCTCTCCACACTTGGGGGGGGGGAACGGGATATTTTTGAGTTCGGGGGCCACATCCCCTTCTGCACCGCCTTTTGAGGGCCGCATGCCACGGGTTGGGCGGGGCCAGAGGCGAAAGGGGGCAGAGCAACACGTGAAAATTTTGACGGCAAAATTTTGTCCCTCTGCTCTCCAGGTAAGAGGCACGGCTGCAATTCAAGGACACATTTGCAACCAGGCGAAGACGCTCAAGAAGGTGGGTGGATTGGGGGGGGCTTCTGAGGGCCATTGGGAGTGGCCAGGAGGGCCACATCAGGCCTGGGTCTCCCTGCGCTTGTTGCAGAACAGATTTTGCACCACGACATCATCAACGCAAACTCATCGACTGCATTGGACTCCGCGACAAAGTCTACTAGATTTCACGGGGGGGGGGGGTTTCAGGGGGGGTGGAGCCTGGTGGCACATCTAGCAAGCTGAGAAACCACCCCAGACACGTACAGTCAAACCTCGGTTAGAATAATAGAATCATAGAATCGTAGAGTTGGAAGAGACCACAAGGGCCATCCAGTCCAACCCCCTGCCGAGCAGGAAACACCATCAAAGCATTCTTGACATATGGCTGTCAAGCCTCTGCTTAAAGACCTCCAAAGAAGGAGACTCCACCACACTCCTTGGCAGCAAATTCCACTGCCGAACAGCTCTTACTCTCAGGAAGTTCTTCCTAATGTTGAGGTGGAATTTTCTTTCTTGTAGTTTGAATCCATTGCTTCGTATCCGCTTTTCTGGAGCAACAGAAAACAACCTTTCTCCCTCCTCTATATGAAATCCTTTTATATATTTGAACATGGCTATCATATCACCCCTTAACCTTCTCTTCTCCAGGCTAAACATACCCAGCTCCCTAAGCCGTTCCTCATAAGGCATCGTTTCCAGGCCTTTAACCATTTTTGTTGCCCTCTTCTGGACATGTTCCATCCTGTCAGTATCCTTCTTGAACTGTGGTGCCCAGAACTGGACACAGTACTCCAGGTGAGGTCTGACCAGAGCAGAATACAGTAGTACTATTACTTCCCTAGATCTAGATGCTATACTCCTATTGATGCAGCCCAGAATTGCATTGGCTTTTTAAGCTGCTGCATCACACTGCTGACTCATGTCAAGTTTGTGGTCTGCCCAGACTCCTAGATCCTTTTCACATGTACTGCTCTCAAGCCAGGTGTCACCCATCCTGTATTCGTGACTTTCATATATATATTTTTGCCCAAGTGTAGTACTTTACATTTCTCCTTGTTAAAAATCATCTTGTTTGCTTTGGCCCAGTTGTCTAATCTGTTAAGGTCATTTTGAAGTGTGATCCTGTCCTCTGGGGTATTAGCCACCCCTCCCAATTTGGTGTCGTCTGCAAACTTGCCCAGGATGCCCTCGATTGCGGTTGTCGGACGCAATCCGTTTCGGAAGCCAGTTCAGCTTGTGAAACATTTGACAACCTAGACGCGGCTTCCGATTGGTTGCAAGAGCTTCCCGCACTCTAGCAGAAGCTGCGTTGGACATTCGGCTTCCGGAAAACGTTTGTAAACCGGAGCATTTACTTCCGGGTTTTCGGCGTCCGGGAGCCGAAACATACGATAATGGAGGTTGTTCAGGAACAAAACTGACCATGCTCAGAATGTGTGTGTGTGTGGGAAGGAACGCCTCTGATTCTAGCACTGGTCCCTTCTGGGTGTTCAGTTCTACGATTATACCCTTCAAAATAACACCGACAACAACAAGTGTGTCGCCATCTCCCCTCGGAAAAACAAGCAACCCTCGACAAAACGTATTTCAAAGATAAAAAATTGGGAGGGACAGGGAGTCTCGGTGGGCACCACGTCGGAGACTGTGGAATACACAACAAGAAGCAAACCACCTCCCCTCTCTGGTTTGACTCACCGGGGGGGGGAGTGGCCTGGTCTCTCTCACCCCCCTTATGGGCGACGCAGCGGGTTTGGGCAAAGCAAATTTAGAAATCGCTAGAGTACAGGATGTCCCCAAAACACAGCAATTACCAAAGGATGTCAGGTTTTTTTTCCCCGCGACGAAGAAGGGGAGGGATGGGGCAGGAAGACGGCAGAATCTACACTAATCTGTGATGCAGGCCAAAATCATTCCAGGATCTGTTCCGGAGGGATTTCGAGGCCCTGCGGAGATGGGGAGCCCTTCTGCAGGGGACCCCAATTTTTCCACCCGTCGCTCTAAATGCTAGCAACAAAACAAAAAAACAACAACCCAGTGGTCTGGAGGACGCCTGCTGTTTTCCTCCAATAGTCCTCCTTCCTTCCTTCCTCCCTCCCCCCAGATGCAAGAACCCCAAAAACATGTGTTTTAAAAGGGAAAGGTGTGAAATTTTCACACTGGGAGAGGGAAATCTTGGAGGGGAGCTGGATAGATTATGCGGAGTTTCAGTCCCACTATACCTATGAGGTATTTTATCACTTTCTCGTTGTATTTTTATTTATTTTCTCCTACTGATCAGGTGTTAAGTTATGCTGGAAAGTGAAACCAGATTTCCAAGGTGTGGGAGACATTTATTCTCTTTTTCTTTTTTTTTGAATGGCTGGCTTTTACGGCACACCTCTCTCTCTCTCTTATTATTGGTACTTTTTAAAACAGCTGGAGGAGACCAGAATGCAGCGATTGAAATTGCAAACTCCCCTACCTCTATCCCTCCTTGTACCGGCATTATTATTATTATTATTATTATTATTATTATTATTATTATTATTATCATCATTGTTATCATTATTGTTATCATTATTATTATCATTATTATCATTATTATTATCATCATTATTATTCCTATCCCACCTTTTCCCCCAGACCCAGGAGCCAAAGTCTGCAAAGCAACACGGCGCAGATAAAACGCGAAAAGCTAAAAACATATGCGAGATCATTGTTGGCAAGTAATCAAACAATAACAGAATCCGAGCGATATCGCAAAAATCTATTGAAAATGGAGATAACAGAGGCAGTAAAAACATCGCTGCGTTTTTATCTCCTTAAAAGCAGTCAGTTGGAACAAGAAAGTCTTCATCTGCCAGCAAATGGACAGCAAGGAAGGAGCCAGCCTGGCTTCCCTAAGCAGGGAGTTCCAAAGTTGCCTGAGAGGAGCCACCACCAAGAAGGCCCTGCCCATGTTCCCTGTAAGCATAAAGCAGCCTTCTCTATTTTATCTGTGTTTTTGTATTTTATCTGCAAGCCACAGATTGAGCCCTGGCCTGGAGAAAAGGCAGGATTATTATTATTATTATTATTATTATTATTATTATTATTATTATTATTTGTGTGGTTGCCCCTGTTCTGGCAACTGCAATCCACAGTCTCAAGGCATTTTTGTCCTGGTGGGATTTCCCAGTTTGGATAAATGGGTCTTTTTACCACGAGTGTCTTATTTGGTTTTCAGTGGTACCTTGGTTCTCAAATGCCTTGGTACTCAAACAACTTGGAACCCAAAGATTGCAAACCCGGAAGGAAGCTTTCCGGTTTGTGAACTTTTTTCAGAAGCCGAACATGCTCTGATTTGAGTGCCACACTTCCGATTTGAGTGTTACGCTGAGGTCTGTCTCTTTTTGCTATTTATTTTGCATTTTTGTTTTTGCGGCTCTTTTTGTTTTGTTTTTGTGACTGTGTGGAACCCAGTTCAGCTACTGATGGCTTGATTGTGTGACTGCAGTACACTGTTTATTGCTTTCATTTTATGGATCAACGGTCTCGTTAGATAGTAAAATCCATGTTAAATTGCTGTTTTTTAAAGCCTGGCACACATTAATCCATTTTGCATTCCTTTCTATGGGAAAGCTCGCATTGGTTTTGGAACGCTTTGGTTTTGGAACGGACTTCAGGAATGGATTAAGTTTGAGAAGGATACCTGAAGGAGCGTCTCCACCCGCATTGTTCTGCCCGGACACTGAGGTTCAGCACCGAGGGCCTTCTGGCGGTTCCCTCGCTGTGAGAAGCCAAGTGACAGGGAACTAGGCAGAGGGCCTTCTCGGTGGTGGCACCTGCCCTGTGGAACGCCTTTCCATCAGATGTCAAGGAAATAAACAACTATCTTTACTTTTAGAAGACATCTGAAGGCAGCCCTGTTTAGGGAAGCTTTTAATGTTTAATAGATTATTGTATTTTAATATTCTGTTGCGTCGGTGTGAAATTTTCGGCAGCCATTTAAAATGGCTCAAAAACTGGTTTTTTGGTGGGGGGGATGCTGAAGAACTTGACTCCCCCCCCCCCAAAAAAAGGTCAATAACTTTTGTGTCCAGATTTTAACTTCTTGAAATAACTGGGCTGGATTGAGGGACCGAGAAATCGCAACGTTAAAAAATTGCATCTCTCGGAAGCTTTACCAGAGGCAACAGCAGAGAATATTATTATTATTATTATTATTATTATTATTATTATTATTCCCCACTTTTTTCCTGATGGGATTCAAGGCGGCTTACAGACAAAAATAAGATCCCCCAAAACCAGTCTTTTAAAACATTGATGGGATTAAAACTATATGCATCAATAAAATCTTCCAAGTTCCAAAAGCTTTCCTTGCCACATATATTTAACCCTGCGTTTATTTGAACGGAAACGTCCCCCTAATCCCTGGACGTTTATAGTTCTATAAAACATGACGGACATCCCTTTTATTATTTCGGATTTTATTGCGCTGGACTAGCCCTTTAAAAGGGGGGGGAAAGCAGCCAGATTCTGAACCAACAAGTACACGTTTGGGGGAAAATATTCTTATTTTATTATCCAAGAGCTTGACGGGTGGAAGGAAGGAAGGCAGGTTGCAGCCGGTTTGCCAGACCAATCCAAATAACTTTATTGTGCTGCTTGCATTTTTGCATTTCAAGTATTGATCTGGCACACTTATTGATTTAAAATCGCATGCGTGACCTAGATGCCCCCCCCCTACAGTGGTACCTTGGTTCTCAAACGCCTTGGTTCCCAAATGCCGAAAACCCAGAAATAAGTGTTCTGGTTTTCAAACGTTTTTCGGAAGCCAAACATCCAATACGGCTGTCGGCTGTTGTTTCCGGGGCGCATGTATGGTTTCCAAACATTTTGGAAGTCAAACGGACTTCCAGAACGGATTAAGTTCAAGAACCAAGGTACCACTGTATTTGGCTCTTTAGGTTTTGCTATTTATTTTGTGTTATTATTTCTGAGGCTTTTTCGGTTCATTTGTTTTTGTGACTGTGCGGAACCCAGTTCAGCTGATTGATTGATTGTGCGACTGCGGAAACTGATAAAAGCTCCCCATCGAAACAATGACTATCATCAGAGCAAGTAAGGAAAAAACATTATTTTAATTTTCATCATCTACAATACTGTCTTATTTATTTTATAGTACAGTACATTGATTATTGCTTTCATTTTTTGGATCAGTGGTCCAAATTAGAGAGTCAAAATTCATGTTGAATTGCTTTTAAAAGTCTGGAACGGATCAATCCATTTTGCATGACTTTCTAATGGGAAAGCGCGCCTTGGTTTTGGAACACTTTGGTTTTGGAACGGGCTCCCAGAATGGATTAAATTTGAGAACCAAGGTACCACTGTACCAGAATGCCACTTCTTGCCCACCCCTCCATCGCTGCCAAAGGTTGTTTTCTTCGGACTGTGACGGCTCTCGGACTGACCGAGACACGTCCGTCAAGAATCAGCCCAGCAACCGGCGTTAGTCATGTCAACTGCGCAGAGCCTCCAGGATCTGGAGCAGTCTACCTTTGAGTACCAGATATATCGGAGGAAAACGACGGAGGCGGCTGCCTCCCTCGCAGTATGTAGGATGCCAATCTTCGCTCCAAGGGGCTTAGCCTCAACGCGCACACACCCTGCACACGCAGACGGCGTCTTAAATGTGCGACGACCCTGCACAGTAGGTCGAGGCTGAGGAAGTGCTGAATTTACATATAAGCTAAACAAGCTATAGCTTAGGGGACCACTCTCTTGGGGTCCCCCCCCCAAAATGAAAGGAATATGTCCAGCTGTCCTTTGTCAACAACAAATTGCCGCTGGTTTTTTGTTGTTGTTGAATGTATGCCATATGGTAACTTATGGACCTAATACAGGCATAGGCAAATTCGGCCCTCCAGATGTTTTGGGACTACAACTCCCATCATCCCTAGCTAACAGGACCAGTGGTAAGGGATGATGGGAATTGTAGTCCCAAAACATCTGGAGGGCCGAGGTTGAGGAAGCCTGACCTAATAGGTATCTAAAGCCATTTGCACATAACAAATAGGAGCCTACACAACATAAAACACTGTTGCTGTATGTAGGTTTTATTTTACTTGTTATTTATCCTGTATTTTGGAAATGTACGTCCAGGTTTTTTTTTCCTTTACATTTTTTTTGGGGGGGCGGGCCCAAGAGAGTGGTGCCCTAAGCTATAACTTGTTTAGCTTATATGTAAATCCGGCACTGAGACCCACGTTGGGCGAAAGATTCCTGCCTTGCCGGGGGGGGGTCAGACTGGATGGCCCTTGGGGGACCTTCCAAAGCAACGATTTTAAAATTCTGTAAAAAAAAATATGGAATAAGGTCTCCTTCCAAGACTCGGCTCTCGAGAATCACGAGAGAGGTTTCCGCTCCCAAATTGCAGCTCCGCGCCTCTGACCCCAGGGATCGCACCACAGCCTGACAAGGTCTGCCATGCCCAACTCAGCACAGGTTTGGTCGGGGAATTAATGCAGCCTTTGTGACCTCGGTTAAGTCGGAGGATTTCTCTGCTGCGAGCCCAGGTGTTCGGCGGTCAGTTCCTAGAATGTGGGATTTAAGGGGGCATGGGGGTCACTGTTTTTTGGGCAGGGGGTTCCCTAACGTTCGACGTCTCCATTTCCCGCCTGGCAAAGCAGCAACATCGCAGAAACCTAATCCCGACGGAAGCTTGTTTGGACGTCTTGCTAATTGAAGTCAGGAGGTGGAAGGCCGGCTGAAGACATCAAGGTTATGGCCTCGGGGAGAGAGAGAGAGAGAGAGAGAGAGAGAGAGACAGAGAGAGAGAGAGAGAGAGAGATTACAAGACATTTTGCAATTTGGGAGCGGAGATCTTTTAACCCCTGGAACTCCCTGCCTCTTGATATCAGGCTTCATCTCTGTCCTCTTTTTGGTGCCCCACTTGAAACATTTTCATCGTTAGCCTCTTGCTATATCAACCTTCTTACTTTTTCTTTGTGGTAATTTTATTGTCCTGGCCTGGAGAAAAGGCATTATTATTATTATTATTATTATTATTATTATTATTATTAAATTTGATGCACGTTTCAATCTGTTTCCTAGTCCATGGTTATTTCAACTTTCCAGAAGGCATAAATTATTGATTTTTCATAGGGGTTATTATTATTATTTATTAATTAATTAAATTTGATGCAAGTTTTAATCAGTTTCTTAGTCTGTTGTTATTTCGGCTTTCCGGAAGCCATAAATTATTGATTTTTCATAGTGGTTGTTGTTGTTGTTGTTGTTGTTGTTGTTGTTGTTGTTGTTGTTGTTATTTAAATTTGTATACCGCCTTTCATCCACAGATCTCACCAACTAAAATTACAATAAAACCCCCCACAAAATAAATCCTGGGGAGAGATTCCACAAAAGGGGAGCCACCACAGAAAAGGCCCTGTCTTTTCCAGCTCTTTCAGCTAAGAATCTGGAGACGAAAGGGATTGAAACCGGGGTCTTCTGCGTGAAAAACAGGCCGCCTTCCACCTGCTTCAAGGCCTTAAAAATAAGGATTCTAGTCCTCGTGGTTCTGGATAAACAGAAACGTTGTTGTTTAGTCGTTTAGTCGTGTCCGACTCTTCGTGACCCCATGGACCAGAGCACACCAGGAACATAGGCCCTGCTTATACCAAGTCGGACCGCTGCACTGCAGCTCAGTATTGCCTTCCCCGCCTGGTAGCATCTGTCCAGGGGTGCGGGCAGAGAGATGCTCTTCCAACGTGCAAAAAAGACCTGGAGACTAAACCCAGAGCCTTCTGCATGCCAAACAGATGTCCTCCCACTTGCCCTTCCTTTAAAACAAACTAAGTGTCCAGTCCTCAAGGGAATAAATGTTTTCAAACAGAGGCCTTTTCCCGGCCCGACCCGAAGACGCCAGAGATCGAACCTGGGGCCTTCGAAATGCCAAGCAGGTGCTCTCCCACCGAGCCACCCAGAGGGGATCAAGGAAGGGAGCCTTTCGCCGAAATCCCCGAGCTGCAGACGGACACACTCTGAGCCGGCACTGTCGCAGTGTTCAGTTTCACTCCACATCCTCGCTTTGTACGTGTGCAGAAACTGTGTTTCCCCCCCAACAAGCTTTTCAGCTGTGTGTATGTGTGTATTTGTGTACGTATGGGTATCTGACTGTCCCACCAGCGACAATGAGTTTTCCTTGGCGTGGGCTGAGCATCACACTTTTTTTTTTTCGGGGGGAAGGGGGCTAAAACCCCACCACCTCCTTGGACAAAACTCTCACCCTGAAGAGGAAATGTAAACTTCCTGTATCAGGAGTGGAGCATTTCCGTGCTTCCCTGAACCACCAAGAAACATCACCTCCTGTCTTTTCAGGGGGACGGATGAGATTCGTTCCAAGAATGAAAGCTAAATTTTGCGTTTACAACCCTCGAGGGTCTGGTGTGTGTGTGCTTGTGTGTGTGTGCAGGGAAATCCACTTTCTCCTTTCCACTTTCTCCTTTTCTGGTCTCAGCAGACGCACAGCCACCTTTTCCCGCCCACACCAAATGTTCCTCTGCAAGCTGGAGAAAGTTCGGAGGACCGAAACACCAAATTTCGATGGCCGGGAAAGTCCTCCTTGCGGAAATTTAATAGGGCCATCCAGCCAACTAAGGCCTTTTTTTAAAAAAAAAGAGTGGGAGAAAGAATTAAAATAAAGCTTTTAAGGCTTTTAAAGCAATCCCCCCCCTTGTTTGGAGAGATTTCTGGCAAAGATCTGAGTGATCTGGCAATGGGCCACAGTTGGAGGATGAGAGCAGGCCACCCTCACGACTTTCTAACATTAATTATTGGGATTAAAAAGAAGGAAGAATTCACTGTAGAGAATTTACTTTGATCAAGATTTCTCATTGTTCTTAAGACAAAGCAGCAGGGTTTTTTTTTGTGTGTGTGTGTGTGTACGGATATGGGAGAGATTTGCCCTTGTTTTGGCATGTAGGAATATCTCGCCATTTCCAACTTTGCAAGGTTTACACACTCAGTCTTAATTTCCATTCCCAAACTTCCATTTTTCTCTATTGTTTCCTGGCGATCATAAACTCTAATCATTGCAGGGCAGTGACCCGGCCTTTTCTTAGGGATATATATATATATATATATATATATATATATATATATATATACACACTACTGTAAATCATTGTGTACACCGATGACCCCAAAAAAACACAATCAATAAATACATATGTTTCATGGACAGCAAAGAGCAGACAGAGATTCTCCACTATTTTGAACCTAGGAGTTCCAGTGGATTAACTTGTATCCTCCGCTGTGCAGTAAGAAGACTAATTCTCTAGCATTATCCGGAAAATTATATTATTATTATTTTGGAAGCAAAGAAAGAATTGCCCTCTCTCTGGGGTGAGATCTTTGCCCTACAGAAAGGTGAGGTGTGGATTGCTTTATTATTATTATTAAAGTAAGGTGCGGAATATTCAAACAGGACATTTTTTGCTACAAAGTTTGGCCCCAGGGATCTGCGAGGTTTGACGAAAGGTCTATTTATAAGCACAGAATGCTGAAAATAAAAGTGTTTCAGGTATAAAACAATAAATCAAGAGTGAAACGGCGGGTTGTCTGCTGCCCCTAGAGATCTGTCTGGGGGATTATATAGGAGATACAGCAAGCAAGAGATCACAGTCCTGTGGGATTCTCTGGGGTTTTGAATTCTTTGGCGGGTGGGTAGATTTTTATTCTTATGCTCTAAGGCTCATGGAGGGTGTACGGTTAAATTGCAGGATAGCATTGGCCCAGGATTTAATGTGCATTAGTTATTATCTCTTTGGGAAGTTCTGGGTTTTAGAGCGGGAACTGTTTTCTTCTGATGGGCTGCAGTAGAATTATCCATCAGTAGGAATGATTAACCATTTTGATTCAGCTGCAAAAGTTGATCCCAATTTCCACCTTCCATTCCAAGATCTTGCCCCCCCCCTCCCAAAAAAATATTGTTTTTTTGTGGGTACTATTATATGGATTTTTAACACAGGAATAAAGAACAGATCCTGGGGTGTGCCCTTTGCAGGGGTTTTATGACTGGCAGAAACGATATATGAAGGTTGCACGAAGGAGTTCCATTCTTACTGAAAAGAGGGAGAGAAAATGAATCGCAAAGTGGAACGCGGATTGCTTAAAAACATTCTGAGCTTTGGGGCGTCAGCCTGGGGGTCCCTATCCTGACAACTTTCTGGCCATGTGAAAAACAGGCAATTTCCTTCACCTGATTTAAAAAGGGGAAAGGCTTAAAAGGATATCCAACTCAACTCCCTTTGTTGTCTGACTTTTTACACAGACACACACACACAATTTTCGGTGCTATCCTCTCTCCCTCCAGCTCCTCTCCCAAAATAATAAATAAAACAATTTGTGTGTGTGTGTGTGTGTACACAACCAACACCAACACACAAAACCCCTGGCCTGTCTTGGCCACCCACAGCCTGCACAGCTAATTTAAGGAATATCTCACTTTCCTCTTAACGCAAGTGAATTTCCTGACGAGGACAAAGGGGCATTTCAAAGGGCAAAGGAGAGGGGGGGTATCTTTCAATATGTCCCCCTCCCTACCGGTTTTTCCAACCACTGGCATGCTTAGATTTATTTATTTTTAATGCATTTTTTTGGAGGGGGGAGAGCTTGGGGGGAGAGGATTCCCAGCTAGTAAATAAATAAATAAACAAACCAGAAAGCAAACTCTGCTGGAACAGCGGAGGTGTGAAGTCTTTGGAGGTGAAGATCAAATTCAAGCATTGAGGGGGGACTTGCGGAAGAGATGGGGAAGGTGGTCCCGGTTTTGGCGAGGCCCCCTCCCCACATTGCAACAAACACTTCCCCCCTCTTTTCCTAAATCGATCCCCACCCACCCCAAAAATGCATGCGTAAATTTGCCACGCGCAGTTATCCTGAAAGGTGGTTTATAATTTTTGAGAGAGGGGGTGAAGAAGGAGGAGGAGGAGGAAGGAGAGAGAGGGAGGGAGATTCGGAGCCCGGGTGGGGAAGGAATTAATCCCTAGAGGCGTTTTAAAGGACGGAGAGGGAGAAGATCTTTTAAATTTGCGCTCTCTCTCGCTCTCTCTGTTTTGTTCACACGCAGAGAGAAAATCACAGCGCTTTGAAACTCCCGGTGGCGCTTTTCCTTCCGATCTCGTTATTTATGGGACTTTTTGCCTGGCACGGCTAAGATTCATCCCTCCAGCCCCCCACAACCAAAAAATAATAATCAATTTTCTTGCTAAAAAAACAGATATTATAAGGGCTGGTATCAGCCTTTTTCTCCTTCCCAAGCTCGACAACGCAGTGTCCCTCTTAAATAAAAAAATAAAAATAAGGACACACACCCCCAAACAAACAAAGAAGACTCTTGGGCATCTATTTGTTTTTTTGTTTTTAAGTGGAAGAGACTGCTTTCTAAAAAAATATTTAAATAGCCACGGTTTCCTGTGCCCCCGCTCCGCAAAGAAAAGCAAACAAACGCGCCCATCACCGTCGCCTCCGGGCGCCCAAGTCTTATTCCCCCCCATCTCTTGCAATTCCGGCTGCGCCAGGCGCCCATCTGCCCACCAAAAATAAAATAAACGAACAGATAGATTAGAAATTAGGAGAGATTCCGGAGGGCTGTACTCACACATTAGGGAATCCACTCGGAGGAGAATCCACAGGCACAGAACAAATACTTTGCTCATGATGCAGAACATGGGAGGGCAATTTATAAAACTAGATATAAGATGAAATGGGGAGGAAGAGAATCCGTTCCCTCTCTTATTCTTCCCTGAGAGCTTCTTCTTCTTCTTCTTCTTAAAAAAAAGCAGCTAGATAGATAAGGTTTTTTTTCCCCTGCCCCCAAAGCTTCCCCCCTCCTCCAAAAAAAGAAAAAAAGGAGAATATTATGGAGAGACAAACAAGAGATTTCCTACAAGTCTGAACAGTTCAACTTGACAAGTTCCTTAATGCGCTTTTTACACCCCGCCCATCCCCGCCCCTGTGGGCTTTTTATTATTTTTTGGGTGGTGGTGAGAGTAAATGAAGTTGAAATTAGCAAGTCCTTTTCTGAAATAGACCTGCAGGCGAGAGACCCATCCTTTTGCAAGAGGGGCGTCTCCCACTCCCTCTCCCTCCCTCTCCCTCTCTCTCTCTCTCTCCAAAATCTCCCCACTCTAAACCCCTTTCCATTTCCCCACTTCTCTCCTCCCGCAAAAACCCAACTTTTTTTTTTATCCTGCCTGTTGCTCAATCAGCAGGCTGAAAAGATCATTTCTGACTCAGGGCAGTAAATACCTACTCAACTTTCCACCCTTCTCTTTTTGGCTCATGTCTATTGAAGACTGCTTTCTATTGTAAGGAAGATTATTATTTTTTCTGGGACGGGGGGGGGGCGGCGGAATCTCGCAGGGGAGAAAAGGGTCTTTTTCCTCTCTCATGCGCAAACACCCCCGTTGTGTTCTCCTTCTCCGCGCAATGGCTGAGGTGAGTAATACCCGGGGGGGGGGTGCGCAGTCCAGTCTTGCAACCCCCAACCCCCTCTGACCTCAACAACTAGACAGAGGAATCGGACGCCTGGGTTTATTCGCGTGCCAATGCAGTTTGAATAAGCTTTACAGGGCAAGGCGACAAAGTGCGCGCGCGTTTTTTGGGGGGGTATGTCTAACTTGATTTTTTTTAAAAAAAAGAAAATGGGGCTGACTCAATCGTGCCAGCTTTGGAGTTGCGCAGGGCTCCGCCACAGGCGCTGCTGAAGAGTTCTGTGTAACTTTAAAAGTTTGCAAACTGGTATGGCTTCCTTCCTCTTTTCCTCACCCCCCAACCCCTTCTTCTGCTCCCATATAGCTAAACTCAAGGACCTGCCCATCAACAAGCACCCCCAAAATTGATAGGTAAAGAAAAAGAATATCTCAGGGGGAAATGGGTGGATTCTCCCCCCCCCCCCCAGGATTCAGGACAATTCTATGTCGAACTTGAAATCTTCCCCCATCCCAGAGGCTCCTGGAATGGGGTGGCTCCTTCTCCTCCTTCTCTCTCTCTTTATCTATCTATCTATAATTGGGGCCGATTCAACTTTGTCAGCTTTTGAGTAACACAAGGCTGGATGAAGAGTTCTGAGTAAGTTAAAAGGTTGCAAATTGCTTTGGTTTTCCTCCCTCCCTGAAAACCTTTCTGCCTCCACATATCAGTTGCTAAATTCAGGAAACCTGTCCATCCGTGAGCACCCACAAAAAAATTAAAAGGAGATAAAGCTGGCTTTTAGAGATCTCTCAGTCGTCGGTAGAGCATGAGGCACTTAATCTCAGGGTCATGGGTTCAAGTCCTACGATTCCTGCATTTCCGGGGGTTGGGCTAGATGACCCACGGGGTCCCTTCCAACTCTACAATTCTATGAGGCCTGGGAAATGCCCCCGTTTGTGCCAAGGAACTTAACTGCTCTGCAAGGAATTGCCTATACTGTATAACGTTTTAAGTGCGTTGTAAGTGTATTATACAAATGTGACATTAGATGGCGCAGATGAGTTAATGGCAAATTCCATATATATTTTCAAACAGTTTTTTTTTTTTAAAAAAAGCTTCTCTGCTTGCAAAACTCAGTTGCTGGACACCACAGCAGGGGGGGGGGGGTTGCGAGTTGCTCTCGTTTCAAATCCTGCTTTTGGGTTCCCGTTGGGGCAACTAGTTGGCCACTATGAGAAGAGGATGCTGAGACTAGGGGCTATATGGGCCTTCTGCAGGCAAATGAAGCGGTCCTTCCTTTCAAAAATGAAATAACATTCTAGTCCTCGCTGTTCTGGATCTGGGGTCAGCAAATTGTTCAGCAGGGGGCCGGTCCACTGTCCCTCAGACCTTGTGGGGGGGCAGACTATATTTTTGGGTGGGTGGGTGGGGAATGAACGAATTCCTATGCCCCACAAATAACCCAAAGATGCATTTTAAATAAAAGCACACATTCTACTCATGTAAAAACACGCTGATTCCCGGACTGCCAATAGGCCGGATTTAGAAGGCCATTGGGCCGGATCCAGTCCCCAGACCTTAGTTTGCCTACCCATGTTCTGGATAAAGAGAATACAGTATATGGTTTCAGAAAGATGTATTTCCTAGCCCTACCTGGGATTCAACCAGGACGTTTTGCGCGCCAAGCAGGTGCTCAGTTGCTGAGCGGCAGCCCTTCCCTTCAAAATAAGGATTCTAGTCCTCATGATTCTGAATGAAGGACTGAATTAACTAGGAATCTTGTCTTGTGCCGAATAAGATCGTCGCTCCACCTGTCTCAGGTTTTCCCTCCCCTTCTCTAACTTCCAGACAAGGGTCTCTGTTTCTCTCGTCCCCTTAAACCTGGGATCCTCCACAGGCCAAGGCAGGTGACAGCCCTCCCCCAGCCTCACTTTCCAGGGTGCTTCTGAGCACGAGCAGAGTTCTGCACACAGACCCCTTTGCCAAGTAAACGCAGCCAGGCCAGAAAGCTGGATTTGCAGTCCGGAGGCTGCAAGAAAGACAAGGCGAGGAAAACGGCATGAACGACAATGAGCAAATTTCCAGGAAGGGAGTAAAATTTGGTGGGAGGCGAGCAGGCAATTGTTTGTAAGGTCAGGCAATGACAGTCTCCCCCCCCCTTTTTTTTTTGCAAAAACCGCTTGTGCATAGTTTATCCTGGGGGGCTGGTTTGGTGCCTCAAACACCCACTGAGTCACCCAGCTGCCGGGAATGTGTCTTAGTGGCTATTTTCTCTCCCCTCGACCTTTCGCGGGATGAATCACCCATCCCACACCAAGCGGGAGAAATCTCGGACGAGGAAAACTTCCCAGCAGAGTTCCTCTTTTTAGCCAGGCCTCAAAGAGGAACCCCTCCTGCTTCCAAAATTAAAATTAAAAAAACCCTCTTTGGGCACCGAGGGTTGCACCTCTGCCCCAGGTTTTGGTTAGCGTAATAAAGAATTTTTATTCGGGGTCACGGGGACTGGCATTCTCTCCCCCCCCCCCGGTTTGCATGCCAGAGGTCCCGAGTTCGAATCCCCAGCATCTAGGAGGAGACGGAAACTCTGCCATTCTCATGAGGACTAGAACCTTTTATTTATTTATTTCATTTTTTAAAGAAAAATATTATACAGTACAGGAATCTCTCGCGACAATTTGCACAGTCCGTACGCAATTAAGGATCGCTGTCAAACAAAAGCCGAACCAAAATAAATAAACCACAGGTATGCGTGGGAAGTAGCGACTGGAACTATTCATAACGCAATGGTTAAACAAGGTAAGGTGATACGCAACGTGGGCCCTGTTGTGCCAAGTGCGGGGCAGCAGGATAGCTCAGTCGGGAAGAGCGCGAGGCTCTTGATCTCAGGGTTGTGGGTTCGAGCACCACGTGGGGCAAAAAAGATTCCTGCATGGCAGGGGGTTGGTCTAGAGGACCCTTGGGGGTCCCTCCCAAAGCTACGATTCTAGGATTTGGAGTCACTATATCAGCCGGGAGGGGTCCATGTTCCCCCTTGCTCGCAAACAAAATAAAGGGCTCATCCACACCCGCGGTTTAGCACTGAATCGGAGTAAACAGCAGTTGGGTTTTCTGCGGACTACTGTTTGTTCCAATTTATTGCGAAAGAGTGGATTTTCCAGGGTGAAGGCAAAACTGCTTTCTAGGCCCAAGGCAAGAGGAACTCTGCACAAGCCCTTTTAAAGTCAGGCCAAGCAGGTAGAAACACAGAATTTTAGAGTTGGAAGGGACCCCAAGGGTCATTTAGTCCAGCCCCCTTCAATGCAGGAATTATTCCTGCAATGCAGGACTATGAAATAATCCTTTTTGGCTCTCTACTGACTCTCAACTTATTAGCTGTTGTTTTTTCCCCTCCAGCACAGCAATAGCCCACATTTTAGTGCACCAAGTATTAAGATTTGCCCCATCTAACTTTTCCCCCCAGTCCAATATTTGAGGAATTATTGTATTTTAATATTTTGCTGGAAGCTGCCCAGGGTGGCTGGGAAAACCCAGCCAGATGGGCGGGGCATAAACAATAAATTATTATAATGTTATTGTTATAGATACGGCAGCTTTCCAGGTTGGCGATTGCATGGGTCGTTTGTACGGAATGGTGAGGACTAGAAACTTGCTTCGTCTCTTTCAGGGAACTGGCCGTAGCTCAGCAGCAGAGCGTGCAAGCGAGCCCCAGGTGGACATCTTGTGGCGGTGAGTTCCACAGACCGCTCGACACATTGTGGAGTTGGAAGAGACTGCCTAGGTCAGGCATCCCCAAACTTCGGCCCTCCAGATGTTTTGGACTACAATTCCCATCTTCCATGACCACTGGTCCTGTTAGCTAGGGATCATGGGAGTTGTAGGCCAAAACATCTGGAGGGCCGCAGTTTGGGGATGCCTGGCCTAGGTCATTTGGTCCACCCCCCCACCCCCATTTGTGGGATGCACAACATCCCTGATAGGTAGGTCACCTGCTGAAATACCATCTTCAAAGGGGGGCCTTTTTAAACGCAGGGTCCATTTCCCTTTGTGTGAAGTCTTCTGGGGGCCACCAGTCTGCTGTGGGTGGGGCAAAGGGGGCTGGACTAGATGACACATGGGGTCCCTTCCAACTCCCGGATTCTGTTACCCAAGCTGAATAAAACCGCTATACATTTAAAGCATATCCAATGTACATGACTTTCCGCTCAAATAATTCCTGGAACTGAAGTCCCCCCCCCTGCACCCTTAAACTACAGTTCCCAGAATTCTTTGGAGGGGGTGTTTTTGCATA
This sequence comes from Zootoca vivipara, assembly GCF_963506605.1. Taxonomy (NCBI): domain Eukaryota; kingdom Metazoa; phylum Chordata; class Lepidosauria; order Squamata; family Lacertidae; genus Zootoca; species Zootoca vivipara. The sequence continues at coordinate 3,550,807 of NC_083281.1, read as the reverse complement.
GTGTGGGTCTGCCCCAATTGTGCCCTGGCTGCGTGCACAACATACACCGAAAGCACACGTACCCACGAACTCTGGGAGTTCTAGTTTCCCCTCTTGCGGCGCTACAACTCTCAGAGCCCTTAGCAAACTACAGTACCCGGAGTTCTTTGGGATGGGGTGGGAAATGCGCTTTGAAGGTGTATGGCAGGCATCCCCAAACTTCGGCCCTCCAGATGTTTTGGACTACAAATCCCATCTTCCCCAACTACTGGTCCTGTTAGCTAGGGATCATGGGAGTTGTAGGCCAAAACATCTGGAGGGCCACAGTTTGGGGATGCCTGGTGTATGGTGTTCCGCTCACATAGCGCAAGCATTCGTTTCTCATTTTACAGTTGTGACATCCCGGGAGCCACGTTTACTCGGACGTAAGACCCACTGAGTTCAACGAGACCCCCGCTTCTAGGTAAGCATGTGCCAGGAATCGTGGCGCTCGCAAAACTCTTGGATATTAGAAAGAAACATCTTGACTCGGTGGCGTGACAACTCAGCCAAGCTCTCTCTTGTTTGCTACATCCTTCCTTACTCTTAAAGGACTTTGGGGGCAAATAAAAGAGGCAGAAATGCAAAGAATCCCGCAGACTAGCCTGTTTCCCACTTGAAATCTTTGCTCGCTACCATTGCCAGATTAATAGGTCATTTATTAACCTCCTTTCCCCCTTTTAACTCCTTTCTCTCCAAGTAGGGGATGACAAAGAAATTTTCTCTTTGGGAACGCAGCAGAAAACCCCCTCCCCCCCAATGCAATGGGCGGAGCCTGGGGGATGAAAGGGGCAGGGCCTGGAAGGGTCGAGGGGTGGAGCTAGGCAGTTAGGGGTGGGGCTTTGGGGTGGGTGGGGCCTGGTGGGCACAGATCTGTCGCAGGTGAGGGAAAATTCAAGGATTATTAGATAAACAGAGTCGCTCTCTTCATGCCCGTTGGCCAGGATGCTAAATGCAGCCTCCAGGTTCAGAAGCAGTCTATCTCTGAAGTGCCTGAGCTTTCTTCTTTCCTCTTCCCTCCCAAATCACATTCCTTTTATGCTGTGTCTCTTGTAGTTATTAATATTTTGGAAACGAAGCACAGTCCGGACCCCATTAGATATTATTCAAAGCTTTACTTACAGAACGTCCTTCAAAACAGACATCAACTGATATATCCAAATGGTTCCGTAGTAAGACATACGCCAGTCCGAAGCATAGGCTCAGCATCTTGCAAAATATGAAATAATTCCAACAAACCAAGAAACAGAGGAGAAACAGGAGGAGCTTCCTGCCAAAATCCTATTCCATCCCCTCCAACATTTCCCCGATGAAAACAGACACGTCCTAAGGAAGCACGCGGGTGGCGCTGTGGTCTAAACCAGTGCTCCCCAACCTTTTTATCACCGCGGACCAGTCAACGTTTGATAATTTTACTGTGGCCCGCTGAGGGGGGGGGGGCGTTTATTGTTTATATTTTATTTAGATTGTTTTGATTTAATAATTTTAATTTAATTGTATTTAATGATCCTTAGGCGGCCCGGTACCAATTGATCCACGGACCGCTACCGGTCCGTGGCCCGGGGGTTGAAGACCACTGGTCTAAACCACAGAGCCTAGGGCATGCCGATCAGAAGGTCGGCGGTTTGAATCCCCGTGACGGGATGAGCTCCCGTTGCTCGGTCCCAGCTCCTGCCAACCTAGCAGTTTGAAAGCACGTCAAAGTGCAAGTACAGTAGATAAATAGGTACCACTCCGATGGGAAGGTAAACGGCGTTTCCGTGCGCTGTTCTGGTTCGCCAGAAGCAGCTTTGTCATGCTGGCCACATGACCTGGAAGCTGTCTGCGGACAAACGCCGGCTCCCTCGGCCTATAGAGCGAGATGAGCGCCGCAACCCCAGAGTCGTCTGCGACTGGACCTAATGGTCAGGGGTCCCTTTACCTTTACCTTTAAAGGGGCATTCCAGAATCAAAACAGAAACCAGGATGGCTTCTGTAAAACGGGGACTGTCCCAGGAAAACAGGGACACTTGGGAGTATGTGTGACCCTCTTGTGGTCATACTTATTTTGGGAGAGGGGGGAGAGAAGATAAGAGATGGCGGAGCGAAATAAAAGAAAGCTGGCCTTCCGGGTCTTGACAGAAGGCCTTCAAGGAAGTGGCAGTTGGCACAGAGAAAGAGAGAGACGGGAGAGGTTTTTGTTTTGTTTGCTAGCGCACAGTGCGGGGGCGATGTGGAAAATTGCTTTATCCCTTCGAAGGAGCTGTTATGTTTGCGTTTCCCTGCAAGCCCAAGCGGTTCCCCCCCCCCATCCCTCCCAGACAAACTAGACTTTGCATTTGGCAAGCAGGTGGGTCTGGACAAGGGCCAGAGTGGAAGAACAGGGCTTGGTTGGGGGGCTGTACAGAAATGACCTGCTTCTTTTTCATCTTAATTCCCTTTTTTTACCTTCTGCACCGAAGACCCTTGATGGGTTTGGGCCTGTGGCCCACCTAGCCCAGGCATCCTGTTCTCGTGATGCCCAGAGAGAACAGAGGAATCAAGATAGACTGCTTCTGGCCCTGGAAGTTCCATGGAAACATGAGACGACCCTTCCATCTTGAATCTCCCAGCGTTCAGCTTCCTCGGATTTCCATGCCTTCTAGCGTAATGAGACAGGGAGGGAGAACTTTCCTCTCTCTGTTTTCCTCCAGGGTTTTGCATAATTTCCACACAAACTTCCCATTTGCCTTTCCTCTCGACGGGAAAGTCCCAAACACCTGCCGTCTTTCCTCCTCGGAGCGTCTCACCAGCCCCCAAGGACCCTTTCAGGACACAATTGCCAACTCACATCCTGGACAAATCCCCATTGTGCAATTAAAATGGGTTTTAAATGCTCTTAGGTAATAAAACCGGCTTCTCTCTCTCTCTCTCTCTCTCTCTCTCTCTCTCTCTCTCACACACACACACACACACACACACACACACACACACACCACACACACTCAACTCAAAGATATCAAGCCTGCTCCAGCCCAGGTTCTTCCTTTAAAAAGAAGCTAAGATTCTGGTCCTCATGTTTCTGGAATAAGTAGAAGTCTCCCTTGGTGCTACCCGAAGATGGAGGGAAATTGAACCCTGGGGCCAGCAGCTGCCCTATTCGTGAGAATAAGATGGTACTAATATTTAATTTCTGAAAAGGAAAGCTGCAAAACCGAGCCATCTTGCCTGGAGGAAGAGGGGAAGCCGAGAGACGAACAGCCTGTAAATATTAGCCTGTTGCAAAGAGACGGGAAGGTTTTTCCTATTAAAACCAGGGCAGATTTACTAGTTCTGGAGCTGAGGAGGCCGGCAGCCCTGTCCTGCGAGCTGTGCATATTGTGAGCAGGTGCACAGAGAGGTTTTCCTGCCAGGGTGCATAAATCTCAGTTCCTCTCATCTTCACCGATCGTCCCACACACAAATGGCCAGGGCAGCATTAAAGGTTGCCAACTTACCTGAAAGTGTCTAAAACCACCCTGCTCCTTTGCTTTTTACACCTGTGTGGGAAATGGACAGCTATGCTCTTTAATCATCAAAATCTATAATAATAATAATAATAATAATAATAATAATAATAATAATAATACCCCACCCACTTTGGGTAGCTCCCAACAGAATACTAAAAACAGAATAAAACATTAAACATTACAAACTTCCCTAAACAGGGCTGCCTTCAGATGTCTTCTAAAAGGCAGGCAGTTGCTAATTTCCTTGTCAACTGATGGGAGGGCGTTCCACAGGGAGGGCGCCACCACCGAGAAGGCTCTCTGCCTGGTTAATAAAAGATGTGTTAAAATGAGCAACCAAACCGGATGCTTAAAATCAAGTGAGCTTTAAAAGAAAATCCAAAATATACATGAAATCAGCTGGGTTTCTTTGTTTTATTTTAAAAAAACCAAACACAATATATAAAGGTAAAGGGTAAAGGGGCCCCTGACCATTAGGTCCAGTCATGACCGACTCTGGGGTTGCGGCACTCATCTCGCTTTATTGGCCGAGGGAGCCGGCGTACAGCTTCCGGGTCATGTGGCCAGCATGACAAAGCTGCTTCTGGCGAACCAGAGCAGCGCACGGAAACGCCGTTTACCTTCCTGCCTGAGTGGTACCTATATATCTACTTGTACTTCGATGTGCTTTCGAACTGCTAGGTTGGCAGGAGCTGGGACCGAGCAACGGGAGCTCACCCCGTTGCAGGGATTTGAACCGCCAACCTTCTGATCAGCAAGCCCTAGACTCTGTGGTTTAACCCACAGCGCCACCTGGGTCCCTAACACACAATATATACATGATAAGAAAAAATTGCCTGTTCAGAAAGGCACGTTTTGTATTTGCCAGTGTCTGCTCAACACATCGTATAAAATCAGCAAACAGATTTTTAAAAGGATGAAAGGAACACACAAATATGTGCCTGGATATACTTGGTGGAAACAAACAAACAAAATAGGTTTTGGCAGGCAGTGTCAAGGAGCAAGGAGTTCCCAAGTCTTATCTGCTACCACCCTGAAGGTGAATCAGCCACCGAGCTTTTAAAATACCTTTATTCATACCTTTTGAATTTAACCCAGAAATAAATCAGGAGCCGGTTGCGGACCTCTGAGCAGAGGGTGCTGAGAGGGCCTCACTTCTGCCAGCAATTGCGCTGCAGCATTCTGCCTTGACAGCATTTTCCAGGCTGTGAGGGACGCCCCGCGTAGAGAGCATGGTAGTAGTCCAGCTCCAAAGTCTATGGGGGGGGGGGAGACAGTGGAGGTGACATTTGTTGCTTTGCAGCGCCACGCTCGGTAATGGTCAGAGGGGGTACTGCAATGGAAGCAAGTGTTCGAAAAGGTCTTTTCGGGCAGAGAATTATCAAAGCATACACAGAGTTCCTTTGACGTCCACCAGCTTTTGTCAGCAGAGCGGGTCACCTTAAAGGTTTTGCAGGTCGGGTAAAGGGAGACCAGTTTAACTAAGGGAAGTGGGGTATTTTAAAATCCCTGCTCATTTTCAGCATTTATTTTCCCCGAGCTCTTGACTACTGTAACGAGCTCATGCTGGGACCGCCCTTGGAGACAGCCCAGAAGTCGACACCAGTGCGAAATGCAATTTGTCAGAAGCCAGTGGTCTTTCATGTATGACACTGGTTGCCAGTGCCAGATTCACGTATGAATTTATTTCCCTTAGAATCATAGAATCATAGAGTTCGAAGAGACCACAAGGGCCATCCAGTCCAACCCCCTGCCAAGCAGGAAACACCATCAAAGCATTCCTGACGTATGCCTGTCAAGCCTCTGCTTAAAGACCTCCAAAGAAGGAGACTCCACCACACTCCTTGGTAGCAAATTCCACTGCCGAACAGCTCTTACTGTCAGGAAGTTCTTCCTAATGTTTAGGTGGAATCTTCTTTCTTGAAGTTTGAATCCATTGCTCCGTGTCCACTTCTCTGGAGCAGCAGAAAACAATCTTTCTCCCTCCTCCATATGACATTCCTTTCATATATTTTCATATATTAGTATGAACTAAACGAGCTCTAGCAAATGTGCAAATGGCTTGAGATCCCTATTAGGTCCATAAATTACCATATATAGCATATATTCAACACAAAAAGGGCAACCATTTGTTGTTGACAAAGGACTGCTGAACGTAGAAAGGGCCCCATTCCCTTCAGTAGCTTAGGGCCTCATCCAACCTAGATCCGGCCCTGCCCGTTGATATGAAAAGAATTGCTCTAGTAGACTGTTAACTGCTTTGAGGCTTCCTTACTTTTACAATCAGGTAGTATATAAATTTTAGGAAATAAATTTCCTGGGTCGGATTCAAGGCACTTAGGGTGACATTAAACAAGGGCTGCTGTGTTTCAAAAGGTGAAAATCCGGAGCGAAAAAATAATTGCCAAAATCTAGACGTGGGTTTAAGAGAGGATTGGACAAATTCATGGAGGAGGAGAGGGCTATCGTAGAATAAGAATTGTAGATTTGGAAGGGACCCCCAAGGGTCATCTAGTCCAACCCCCTGCAATGCAGGAATCTCGGCTGAAGCATCCCGGACAGATGGCCATCCAACCTCTGCTTAAAAACCTCCAAGGAAGGAGAGTCTGCTACCTTTCACCCCACAGTCGGACAGCACTTACTGCCGGAAAGCCCTTCCTGATGTTGAGTCGGAATCTGCTTTCTCGTCACTTGAAGCCACAGGTTCGAATCCTACCTTCCAGAGCAGAAGAAAACAAGCTTCCATGAGACAGCCCTTGAGATATTGGAAGATAGCTCTCCTCTTTCCTCCCAGTCTCCTCTTTTCCAGGCTAAACGTACCCAGCTGCCACGACTGTTCCTCATGAGGCTTGGTTTGCAAATGCCTCAACCGTTCTTCATCAGGCTGGGTTTCCAGAGCCTGGATCATCTCGGTCACCATACTCTGCACACCTTCCAGCCTGTCAACCTCCTTCGTAAATTGAGGCACCCAGAACTGGACACATTATTCCAGGCGTGGTCTGACCCAGGCAGAATAAATTGGGACTATGACTTCCCTTGATCTGGACACTAGACTTTTGTGGATGCAGCCTAGAATAGCATTTGCTTTTTTTGCTGCTGCATCACACTGTGGGCTCATGTACAGCTTGTGGTCCACCCCAAGGCCCCTAGATCCTTTTCTCATGCCCTGCTAGTAAGCCAGGTGTCCACCATCCTATATTTGTGCATCTGGTTCTTCCTGCCTAAGTGCATCCGCGGCTAACCAGGAGGCAGTCTGCAGTCAGTGGCAGCTGTGCTCCCAAGTACCAATTGCTTAGGAGTGGCTTTCGCACTCAGGGCGACGCTTGTGGGCTTTCCAGGTGGGTCACTGTGAGAACAGGATGCCGGACATACGATGGGGTCGCCTTGGGCCTCATCCAGCTGCAGGGCTCTTCGGTGTACGACTTAACGCTTCACATTTCGTGTCTGAAGCGGAGTGGAATAAGATGCAAAAATGCATTTTTTTGGGGGGGGGGAAACTTTGCAAAAGTGCAGGAGCACGCCCCCCCCTCCCCAAAAGAAAACTTATTCAGAACTGGAAGCCACGAGAATTGCAAAACTACATCGTGCCCCCTCCTTCTCGGGCCATTGCGCCAGCTCCAATTTTCTTAAACCCCCCATGTGTTCCCCATTAAGCTGTGGGGGGGGAGAGGGGTTTGTGCAAGGCAATAAATTACGTTAATGAGGGTTGGTGAAGAAAGGGTGGTATCCGCAGCAGGGGGTGGGGTGGAGATGAAAGGGAAAATGGGGTTGGAGGGGGGAGGATGCTGGGGGGGAGGCAGGCTGGCGCAGGTGGGAAGAGAGATAGTCTTGTTCCCCCCCCCTTCACATGTGTTGCGGAACCAGAGTCATAAATCACACACCTTCTGGGGTCAAGGGTGCATATGTGTGGGGGGGTTTTGGGGGGGGGAACGGCTGCAGAACTTTGCAGAGCCCGGTAAAAACGGGGCTTGCACCAGACACCTGAAGCACGTTGGGAAAGTGTGTGGCGCTCCCCCCAAAGAACCTTGGGAACTGTAGTTTTCCTATCGTGGTGCTACACTCTTCAGAAGGGAGTGCTCATAGCTGCCAAGTTTTCCCTTTTCTCGCGAGGAAGCCTATTCAGCATAAGGGAAAATCCCTGTAAAAAAGGGATAACTTGGCAGCTATGGGGAGTGCTTGCATCAAATATCAGCAGGGCCAAATTTAGGTTTGATGAGGCCCTCAGCTACTGAAGGTAATAGGGCCCTTTATACGTCCAGCTGTCTTTTGTCGCTGTTTTGTGTGTGTTGAATATATGTGCAAGGACACGAAAGCTCATACCAGTGACAAACTTAGTTGGCCTCTAAGGTGCTACTGGAAGGAATTTTTTTATTTTGTTTCGACTACGGCAGACCAACACGGCTACCTAGCTGTAACTGTATGCTATACAGTGGAACCTTGGTTTACGAACACCTCGGTTTATGAATTTTCGGTTTATGAACGCCGCGGACCCATCTGGAACGGATTAATTCACTTTCCATTATTTTCAATGGGAAAGTTCACTTCAGTTTATGAACGCTTCAGTTTATGAACAGACTTCCAGAACCAATTACACCCATGTTTTGGGTTAAGTACGCTTCAGGTTGAGTACTCCGCGGACCCATCTGGAACGGATTAATCCACTTTCCATTACTTTCAATTGGAAAGTTCGCTTCAGTTTATGAACGCTTCAGTTTAAGTACTCCACGGACCGTCTGGAACAGATTAATCCACTTTCCATTACTTTCAATGGGAAAGTTCAGTTTATGAACGCTTCAGTTTATGAACAGACTTCCGGAACCAATTGTATTCATAAACCGAAGTACCACTGTATAGTAATTGATGGACCTAATAGGTATCTCAAGCCATTTCCACATGCAGAATGTAGGCACCCTATATATAGAAAGGAGCAAACCAGTGATATTTGAGGGAGCAGGCTAAGCCCATGACTTACATCAGGCATCCCCAAACTCCGGCCCTCCAGATGTTTGGGACTACAATTCCCATGATCCCTAGCTAACAGGACCTGGGGTCAGTGATGTTGGGAATTGTAGTCCCAAACATTTGGGGGGCCGGAGTTTTGCCTATGCCTGACTTATATCTTAGGAGCCTACACAACACAAAACACTGTTGCTGTATGTGTTTTTTATCTTATATTTTGGAAACGTATATCCAGGTTTTTTTCTTTTAGTTTTTTTGGGGGGGCCCAAGAGAGTGGGGCCCTAAGCTATAGCCTGTTTAGCTGATCCGTAAATCCAGTACTGAATATCAGGTGTGGCTCTGTTGTATTTCATGAAACTCATCCACCATTCGATCGCAGAAGAGAAAACGGCTTCTGTAATTCCAAGACTGTCCCTGGAAAAAACAGGACATTTGGATCAGATGGGAAAGAATGGTTGAGTTTGGAAGGAACCATAAAGTCCATTGACTTTGCAACCGCCTGCAATGCAGGAATCTTTTGCTCAAACCCACAACCCTGAGAATTAAGTCGTGTGCTTTACCTGTCGCAGCTCTGTCTGAGTCTGGAGCAAGTCTAACCAATAATTTTTAAAACTCCCAAGATCGATGATGATGATGATTTATTAAAATTGTATACCCGCCAGGTCTCATGTCACCGAATAAAATGACAATATAAAAATGCAAAATACAGTACACAAGTGGCAGCTCACACAGAAAACCATTTTTTTAAAAAAAATCTTTTTAAAAAATAAACTTATGAAAATGTGGAAGAACTTCGACATCACAGGCCGGGCTCCTAAATCACTCCCCCCCCCTACTTCCTCTCCCTGCATGGCGTGTCCAGCTGCTGTCAGCGCACCCGGTTCAATTAAGGTGCTCAATTAAGGTTAACGACTTTTGCTCAGACACGGGGTGCGCTGTTAAAAGGGTTCGGGGAGAGGGGCTTTCTTCAAAACTTCCATAGACCAGGATGGATCAGAAGAGCGGCTGCGGAAGAGCAGGAACTTGCCAAATTTCGGGTTTGTGGGGGACAGAGTCGAGCTCTGATTTTATCACGTTACATTTTTCAAAATGTCCTCTCCCTTCCAGCAGAGTGCTAGATAAATTGCCCGACTACTGTAGGCGTTGCCATACTCACGAAAATCTGGACAAAGTTGTTGAACTTTTTGCACAAAGTTGTTGAGCTTTTTTGGGGAACATCTCTACACCACACTCCCCCCCCCCCGAAATATGTTTTTGGGCTTTTCTTGGATTTTTAAAGCATTTTTTAAAAATTGCCCTACCTGACATATGTCCAAGTTTTCCTGGACATTTTGCCGATTCGGCCAAAATCCACCCAGACGCCATTTCGAAGCCCAATTCCCAGATGCGTCTGGGAAGACCTGGACGTAAGGCAGCCCTAAGTGACACCTACTCACAAGGAGCTCCCTGCATCTCAGTAGGTATCAAGAATTGGTGCCTGAGCTTGCTTTTTTCCTTTCCCCTCCCTGTTCCTTTCCCCTTGTGTGACGTGTCTCTTTAGATTACAAGCCTGTGCAGCCCACCTTGGGGTTTCCTCCTGAGCCTTTTCTTCTCCCAAAGATATCCTGCAAGGCAGCGGAGGTTTAGGGCCAGAGTTTTCCTTCTTCTAGGTGGGCTCCCTTCGCAGGTGGACGAGCCCCATCTGCCCCTCGCTTCCCTCTACAGACACAGCCTTCTTGGCCGTTGGACCCACTCTTGGTCTCACCTGCTACGTCCGCCAGAGCCTGTCTTTGCATGCAGGATGTTATAAGAAAAATATAGCTCCTTTTCCCTTATGGGGTACCCAAGAGCCCGTAAAGAGTAAGGTTACCAGACGTCCCTATTTCCTGGGGACAGTCCCCGGATTTACAAATCAGTCCCCATACAAAATCCATTGAAATTGAAAAAAATCTGGTAACTTTAGTAAAAAGGTAAAGGGACCCCTGACCATTAGGTCCAGTCGTGACCGACTCTGGGGTTGCGACGCTCATCTCGCTTTATTGGCCGAGGGATCCGGCGTACAGCTTCTGTGCCATGTGGCCAGCATGACAAAGCCACTTTTGGCGAACCAGAGAAGCACACGGAAATGCCATTTACCTTCCCACCAGAGCTGTACCTATTTATCTACTTGCACTTTGACGTGCTTTCCTGCTAGGTGGGCAGGAGCTGGGACTGAACAACAGGAGCTCACCCCGTCATGGGGATTCGAACCGCCGACCTTCTGATCGGCAAGCCCTAGGCTCTGTGATTTAGACCACAGCGCCGCCCGTGTCCCTTGCGGTAACCATACTATAGAGTTCTTAAGTAGGTTCTCTGTCGGTAGGAGAAAATAACAGAGGCCGCTGTTAGAAGAAAAAACTGCTCCTTTTCCCTTATGGGGTACCCAAGAGCCCGTATAGAGTTCTTTTGTAGGTTCTCTATTGGTGTAGGAGAAAATAACAGAGGCCAGCCAGAGAATATTGAGAAGCAAAGCAGCTAGTAAGCCTGATCTTTATTAATCTGTTGCAACAGGGTCCCCCACTCTTTCCCCCCCCCCCAGGGAGGGAGGACAGGAACCCCGAACATTGGTGTGCAAGCTCTTATATAGACATTTGAAAATTGCCTCCCCTGTAGCTCAAGACCACCCCCCAAAACACCATACATACATCACAGAAGGGGCGGACTTCACCTTGCCAACAAAGGTCTGTATAGTTAATGCTATGGTTTCCCCAGTAGTGATGGATGGAAGTGAGAGCTGGACCATAAAGAAGGCTGATCGCCGAAGAATTGATGCTTTTGAATTATGGCGCTGGAGGAGACTCTTGAGAGTCCCACGGACTGCAAGAAGATCAAACCTATCCATTCTTAAGGAAATCAGCCCTGAGTGCTCACTGGAAGGACAGATCCTGAAGCTGAGGCTCCAATACTTTGGCCACCTCATGAGAAGAGAAGACTCCCTGGAAAAGACCCTGATGTTGGGAAAGATTGAGGGCACAAGGAGAAGGGGACGACAGAGGACGAGATGGTTGGACAGTGTTCTCGAAGCTACGAACATGAGTTTGACCAAACTACGGGAGGCAGTGGAAGACAGGAGTGCCTGGCGTGCTATGGTCCATGGGGCCCCAAAGAGTCGGACACAACTAAACGACTAAACAACAACAACAATGTAACAAATATCATGGACAATATGGATAGATATAAAGCACAGATTATGAAATAATATGCAGATGGGGGGGGGGAGTCCCGAGAGTCAGATAAATCTCTTTATATGGATATGTACATGGTTTTGTTATAAATTTATATCTGTAAAATCAAATAAAAACCATTTTTTTTGGGGGGGGAACAATTTCTCTGATAGAACCACAGTCCGCCGTTTAACTGCAAGCGTCATTCCAACCCTACTAATCATTTTAATGGTTTGCAATGGTTTTTTTTAAAGGTAAATTCTACATCTTCCCCATTCCTTATTGAAATTTTGGTCTTCCTGATTTCTAATTCTTCCGGTCAAGTTTTGCCATTTCTGCATAAGTCCCCATCAGTTTAATCTGCCATTCTTTTCTGGTAAGAACTGCGTCTAATAATATTTGGGAAGCCATGGTCACATACATGAGAAGTCTCTTGGAATTTCAGCACGTACGATTCCTAAAAGAAAAGCTTCTGGGTTTGCTTTTTTTTTAAAGAAAAGGATATTCTAAACATATTTTCAATTATTATTATTGAATTATTATTATTATTATTATTATTATTATTATTATTATTATTATGCCCTTCATCAAAAGATCTCAGGGCGGTTCACAGAAGTCCTCACCAGTGACACTACCTCTGAGACCTCCGGATATAGGGCGGTATATAAATTCAACAAATATATAAATTCAGTGCTTTTTTTTTTCTTTAAAAAATGTTTAGGGGTACTCTCATTTTGACTCAAAAAACCCACTGTTTTATAATTCAAATCAGGGAAAATAAAGACAGTAAATGGACAAAAGGACAAAGATTTGCAAAATGTTTAGGGGTATGCCTCCCGCTGCGTACCCCCCCCCCCAGAAAAAAGAACTGTATAAAGTCAATAAATAATTTCCCCATATACCCCAGAAACGCAGGGCGCAGATTCCCTAAATACTCACCCAACACGCCAGTGGAACATACAAGAATGTTCAGACACTCTGGAGGGAAAATACGATACGACTGCAAAGTGTCTTTGATCATGATTGCGAAGTAGCGGCTCCCTCCTTCCTTGGGAAGCGAATGATGGACCCAGGGATGGAGGCAGTGCGGTGGGGTGGGGGGGGAGAAGCCCTCCCCGACAACAGGGTGGTCAAAAAAGTACGGGAGGCCCGCCTGGACCCCGACCGGTTGGTGTTTTGGCAGGCTGGGCACCCGCTGAGAATTCAGAGAGGGATGCCAAGGCGCCCGCTGTTTTCTGCCCTCGTATCACACGGACCGTTGGCAAGGCAAACAGATGTTCACCATTGGGGAACAGGATCCGAGCCACATTCCTTGGCCATGATGCCATGCTGTTCCCGGACGGGCCTTTCGCCACCTCGGAAGACGGATGAGGGCGGCCGAGCTGTCGGCACGGGCCTGGTGAAAAATGGGGGAGCCGGGTGCGGTGACATCATCGCCCGGGGTGTTGGACCGACTGGGCACCCGACACCCGCATGACATCACTTTGTACTCACTTTGGGCTTTAGTAAAGCAAACTGTCTAATTTGTCAGCGCCTGAATGATCTCGAGCGTCAGAACGACTTGGCCACAATAAGGAAATTTTGCCCATGGTGTGACTATTTTCCACCTTCCCCTTTCGAATCTCTGGCACCCTGTCTGCATCACCTAGCAATTCCAAAATATAGACGCGCCTTTACCCTCACAAGATTGAATGTCTTGCCCTCGGCTGAAGAAGAAGAAGAAGAAGAGTTTGGATTTGATATCCCGCTTTATCACTACCCGAAGGAGTCTCAAAGCGGCTAACAATCTCCTTTCCCCTCCTCCCCCACAACAGACACCCTGTGAGGTGGGTGGGGCTGAGAGACTTCAGAGAAGTGTGACTAGCCCAAGGTCACCCAGCAGCTGCATGTGGAGGAGCGGAGACACGAACCCGGTTCCCCAGATTACGAGTCTACCGCTCTTAACCACTACACCACACTGGCTGGACTTGAGGGACGATTCCAACAGATGTGACACAAAAAACATCCCTGTGGAGATGGCAATCCCGAGTCGGTGCCTTGTGTCACGGTCCGGTTGGCGGGCGTCAGGACCAGAGGCAAGATGGAGGTGCAGAAGCAGGAACAGGTGCAGGGCTGAGGGTCCAGTAGCAGGCAGTCGCAGGGTCAAGGAGCAAGGCAGAGACCAAGGTCCAAGGAGCAAGAAGCAAGGCGAAAGCTCAAGGGTCGAGGAGCAAGGCGAAGGTCCAAGGGTCGAGGAGCAAGGCGAAGGCAAAGCAAGGGTCCAAGGGTCGAGGATCCAGGCGTCGGCAAGGCAAGGGTCCAAGGAGCAAGGATCAAGACGTCAGCAAGGCAAGGGTCCACGGAGCAAGGATCAAGACGTCAGCAAGGCAAGGGTCCACGGAGCAAGAATCAAGGCGTCGGCAAGGCAAGGGTCCAAGGAGCAGGAGGCCAGATGCAACCAGGCAGGGAAAGCGTTGCTGTGGCAAAGAGCTGAAGGGAAATGCTGAGCTTTTATCCCTCCCAGCCCCTGCCACCAGGTGCAGTGAGATCTCAAGAGCCTCACCTGGGTGACTACTCCTTGCCTCTCCAGCACAAGCTGAGGTCTTCACCTGTGTGGCCACGCCTTGCTTCCCCAGCACAAGCTGAGGCAGGCCCCAGTCCTGCAAGGCACTACAGGCCCCAGAGCCTGACTCCTGCCCATACTCCTGACACCTTGTGCTCTTTATAAAGACTTGAGGAATGAGATTATCCCCCCTCTTTTATTGTCCATTCTGGGTCGCCCAGCCACTGCCCCAGTGTCCTTTCTCTGGGCAGATCAAGATGAGCAGGGGACAGCAAAGGTGGCAAGGTTTTTAGCTGGGGCAATCAGACTGAGGTCCACTATTTGACTACTGATTCAAACCCCTAAAATGTATTGTATATAATTGACTTTTTATGTCTATTCTTTGTATATCGTAGTGTCGTTTTATTGCTATGGCTGATGGCTGATGCAAATATTCATTCATTCATTCACTTAGAGCAGGCACGTCCAACAGGTAGATCGTGATCTACCGGTAGATCACTGGACGTCTGTGATAGATCACTGGCTCCCCCCAAAGAAGCTCAACAACTTTGGCTCCCCTAAATAAAGCTCAACATTTTTGCCCTGCACCCGAAAGAAACAGGGCTAATAATAATAATAATAATAATAATAATAATAAATTTATTTATACCCTGCCCATCTGGCTGGGTTTCCCCAGCCACTCTGGACAGCTCCCAACAGTACAGTATATTAAAAGCACAACAGAACATCAAACATTAAAAACTTCCCTAAACAGGGCTGCCTTCAGATGTCTTCCAAAAGTCAAATAGTTGTTTATCTCCTTGACATCTGACGGGAGGGTGTTCCACAGGCTAGGCACCACCACCGAGAAGGCCCTCTGCCTGGTTCCCTGTAACCTCACTTCTCGCAAGGAGGGAACCGCCTGAAGACCCTTGGAGCTGGACCTCCGTGTCCAGGCTGAATGATGGGGGTGGAGACGCTCCTTCAGGGATACTGGGCCTTTGAGGCCGTTGAGGGCTTTCAAGGTCAGCACCAAGACTTTGAATTGTCCTCAGAAACGTACTGGTAGCCAATGTAGGTCTTTCAGTCCCCAGTCTAGCTGCCGTATTCTGGATTAGTTGTAGTTTCCAAGTCACCTTCAACGGCAGCCCCACATAGAGCGCATGGCAGGAGTCCAAGCGGGAGATAACCAGAGCATGCACCACTCTGACAAAACAGTCTGCGGGCAGGGAGGGTATCAGATGGAGCTGATAAACAGCTGCCCTGGACACAGCGGTGAGTCCAAAATGACCCCCTGGCTGCGCACCTGGTCCTTCGGGGGGCATGGTGACCCCATTCAGGACCAGGGAGTCCTCCACACCCGCCTGACCCCTGTGCCCCCAACACAGTCCTTCTGTCTTGTCAGGATTCAGCCTCAATCTGTTATCCGCCACCCATCCTCCACCCGCCTCCTGACACTCACAGACAGGTAGGAGAACAACAGCTGGAGAGGGCTGAGCTGGAAGACAACGAGACCTGCTTGCTGTGCGCTGGATCCCAAAGCGGCAACAGATGGAGAAAAGATGTTGGGGTGTTGATGCTTCGAGCCCCTCCACCTTATGCTCGGGTTGTATATGTGTGCGTGTGAATCAAACGCATCCGAAAGACACCCTATTCTCCGCAGACCTTCATCACAAGAAAATTGAACTCAGCGTAAGCACAATAACCCCTGGGGGTCTCTCACACATCAGAAACTGGGGTGGCAAATGCTTCAGAAGCTGTTTTAGTTGCTCCTTCTACCTTCCCTGTCAGTTCTGACATTTTTCCCCTCCAGGAAGTTCTGTTTCGAGATCCTTTTTAACTCAGAAAGGAGCTCTTGGTACCTGTCGGGTATTTTTTATATAAATAGTTGCGATGATTCCTGCATTGTGGGGGGGGGGTTGGACTAGATGACCCTAGAGGCCCTTCGCAACTCTACAATTCTTTGATTCTGTGATTCTACCAGATTCGGTATCCTTGCCACCCTTTCTGAATTGATTAAGGCGATTCAACCAATTGCAAACGCCTCAACGGGCTGAGATCAGGGAGCAGATTTTAACACGTTTCCTCTTTTTAATAAAGCACATTTCTTTTTTTAAAAGAAAATAAATGCAAGAGACAAAGAATGCCAGGTTTGCAGAGGTATTCTCCCTCTTGTGCGGGGCAGAGAGACGGGGGGGGGGGGGGGTCCCATCCTTTTAAAAAGACTTTTAAACTGATGCGTGCTGTTAACGCATGCATGCAGAATCTAAAAGCTTAAAAATAACTTTTCTCTCTCGGTGCAACAAAATCCTCCGCCATGCATCCCCAATATGCAAAGGATTGATTTAGATGGACGTGTTGCGATGCCCTGAGGCATGCTTGGCACCTTTCTTTCCATCCCCATCTTGCGTTGGCCATAAAACATCAGGGGTGGCGTCTAATGAATCGTTAAAATCCACATGGATTCCTCTACTAAACTCGAGAACAAAGAAAGCCCCTTCGGCCTGCGAGGCAGAGGCTCCACCTCCAAGCCAACGGGTTTGCGTTCTCGTTTATTTCCAAACAGCTCCATTGGTTAGAGCTTGGTGCTGATCGTGCCAAGGTTGCCGGTTCGATCCCCATACGGCGCAGCCGCCTATTCCTGCATTGCAGGAGGTTGGGCTAGATTGCGGGATGTGAAACACAAATGGCAGTCGAGTACAACATTCCTCGTTTTCCTAGAGTGGACATGCAAGGGGAAGTTTGGACCAGCCAGTCGAAAACTTCCTGTTTCCTCCTGGGCTGGGACACACTTCCTCTTGCATGCGACAAGAGGTGGGTGTGGCCTTACCTGTGCAGGTAACAAATGCACAAGGCCCACAGCCCTCCTCCCTTCTTCTCCATCTTCCTTTGGTTGTGTGAACTGCAGTGGCTGCCAGTCTACAGTCACTGGGATTACCCCCCCCCCAATATGGGGTAGATCCACATGTATATACTTTGTAACTAAGTCTGCCTTCAGGGATCCAACTGTGAACTGATGATGTGAGTAAACTACTTATATATACAGTCATACCTCGTGTTACATCCGCTGCGAGTTACGTCTTTTCAGGATATGGACACGCTGAACCCGGAAAACCCGGAAAGGGTTATTTCTGGGTTCGGTGCGTGCGCATGTGCAGAAGCGCCGAATTGCGTCACTCGCGTGCGCAGACACACCACTTCAGAATGCGGCCTTTTCATGTTCCGAACGGGCCTCCGGAACGGATCCCATTCACAACCAGAGGTACCACTGTATCTTAAATAAGATTGTGGCGTGTTTATTCTTTTAAGAAGGAAATAAGGGACCTTACCAGGAATCTATATTCTATAAACAAGCTTGCAACCAGCTACCCGCTGTGCGTTTAAAAGGGGAATGTTAAAACTCTGCTAAGTTATAGAACTTGCTAGCGCAAATTAGGAAGGATATTAATAAACAATATATCCTCTCCTGCCTCCCTGAACATTCCCACATAGATGACTGCTTTGCGTCCCTTGCAACTCTCTACAATTCAATGAAACATTTCTCTAGCCCAGCACTTCCCAATTGGTGGTCTGCGGAGCCCAGGGGGTCCACATAATCCAGCCAGGGGGGCCGTAGCACATTTCCACTAACTGTCTCAGACATCCTGTTTTGGGGAGCTATGGCCCAGACGATGTGCAGCCTGGTTTGGCGCTGGGACATATTGAAGAGTCTTTCTTCCTTCGTTTTTGGGCAATCGCTCATAGCCAAGTAAGTTTGTGTTACATGAATATGGTCTTAGGTAAAGCTAAGGAATGCCTGGATGGTTAAGTCCAGTCAAAGGCGACTATGGGGTTGTAGCGCTCATCTTACTTTCAGGCTAAGGGAGCTGGCGTTTGTCCACAGACAGCTTTCCAGGTCATATGACCAGCAGGACTAAACCGCTTCTGGCGCATGACGGAAACCAGAGGGCATGGAAACGCTGTTTACTTTCCCGCCGTAGCAGTACCTATTTATCTACTTGCACTGGCATGCTTTCGAACTGCTAGGTTGGCAGGAGCTGGGATGGAGCAAGGGGAACTTGCCCCATCACGGGGATTCGAACCGCCGACCTTCTGACCGGCAAGCCCAAGAGGCTCCATGGTTTTGAGCACAGCTCAACCCCCTTCCCATTATGGTCTTAACGATGTGTCCGTAAGTGACTGTTGAGGCCAATTCTGGATCCACACGTCCTTCCACGGTGGGGACATAGGTTTCCTGGCGGGAGTTGATCCCGGTGAGCATTTGCCAAACATGCCTTCCTCTCAGTTCGCTTCTCCCTTATGTCCTGAGTTTGTGCTTCTTCAAAGCCCATGATGCCTTTGGTAAAAGCTGTTCTCCAATTGGAGCACTCGAAGGTCAGCGTTTCCCAATTTCCCCTGCTTATACTGCATTTTTTTAAAGCTTTGCTTTGAGGGCATCTTTAAATCTCTTTTGTTGTCCTCCAGTACAGTGGCACCTTGGTTCTTGAATTCAATCCATTCTGGGAGTCCGTCCGATTCCCGAAACCGTTCAGAAACCAAGGCACAGCTTCTGACTGGCTCTGCTCAGTCAGAAGCCATGTCAGACGTTCGGCTTCCGAAAAAAACGTTTGCAAATCGGAACACTCACTTCCAGGTTTGCGGCGTGCGGGAGCTGAGACAACTAAGCCGTTCGGGAACCAAGGTACCGCTGTATTTCACTTTCCATTCTTAAGTTGGGAATAGAGCAGCTGCTTTGGAAGATGGCAATCAGGCATTATCGATAGATGATATGGTGGCACCATTCGCAGATAAAAACGACCAGAGTAATATTGAAATTTACTCCTTTTTTTTAAGGGCCAAGACTCCTGGGATTCCATGCACAGCTTGGCACAGATTGGGGTGACCTTCGCTCGAGCCGCAGCACCTATTCTCTCCCCCCTCAAGCCCTGGCATCTACCTTCTCCTGCCTCCCTTGAGCTCCGGCACCTATTTCCTCCTCCTCCTCCTCCTCCCTCGAACCCCGGAACCTATTTCCTCCTCCCTTCCTTGAGCCCCATCACCTAATTCGTCCTTCCTCCCTCGAGCCCCGGCATCTATTTCCTCCTCACTCACTCCTTCCCTTGAGCCCCGGCACCTATTTCCTCCCTCCCTTGAGCTCCAGCATCTATTTCTTCTTCCCTCCGTCATTCCTTCAGCCCTGGCACCTACTTCTCCCTCCCTTAAGCTCCAGCACCTTTTTCCTCCTCGCCCTCGATCAATCACCGGCACCTAGTTCCTCTTCCCTCCGCCATTCCTTTGAGCCCTACTTCTCCCTCCCTTGAGCCCCGGCACTTCTTCCCTCCTTCCTCCTCCTCCTCCTCTCTCCCAGGCTGCTCTGCTCGCCCGGCGCGCCCCCGACGCTTCTCCTCCTCCTCCTGCGCTCGCTCTGGGCTCGCTCCTCGGCTGCCTTCCTCCTCCTCCTTGGTCCTCTTCTTCTTCCTCGGGCCTCTCCATCATCTTCTCCATCGCAGGCGGGCAGGATGGCCGAAGGCGCGGCGCTGCTCCTGTTCCTGCTGCTCCCGCGGGCCGGGCTGGCGGCCCTCGCTTCTTCTTCTTCTTCATCCCCTTCTTCTTCTCCTTCTCCTCCTCCTCCGCCGCCTCCTTCGTCTTCTCCTCCGCCGGGAGACGGCGACCCCTTCGCGGCTCAGCTGGGCGACATCTCCGCTTGCCAAGCGCGCTGCGCGCCCAGCCTCCGTCTCCAGACCCCCGGCGCCAAGGTAACCCACCCAGGGCCCCCGGGCGCGCGGCGCAGGCTCCTACTCCGAGTAGACCCCTTGCCCCCAAAGGGAGTGGGGGGAAAACACACCAGGGTCCAAGCTCGCCCCGTGGTTGCAATGGGTCTACTCGGAGTCGGGGATGGAGTTGCAGGCAAGCCATTCAGAGAAATGGCACCCCCCCCCCCAGACCCACACGCCTCAAACATGCAAGATCCGTGCACGGTTAAAATACATTATTATATTTAAAAGCAGGATAAGATCTGCTCCTTTAGCATCCAAGATTCGTGCACAGTTAAAAGCGATTCTATTTAAAAGCAGGCGTAGATTCGCTCCTTTGGCATCCAAAATTTGTGCACCATTCCTGTAAAAGCGATCGTATTTAAAAGCAGGAATAGATTTGCTCCTCGAAGCACCCAAGATTTGCGCTCAATTAAAAGCGATTGTTGTATTTAAAAGCAGGAATAGATTTGGTCTTTTAGCACCCATGTCTCTCTGTTTCCAAGGTGGCCTTTTCCGCCAGGGTCTTGTTTTCGGTTAAAACGCACACAGAATTTCCGGGGAGAATCAAAAATAACGCAGATAAATAGCCTTTGATGCCTGTCTCTGTCTGCCTCCCCACTCCCACCCCCCTCCTCGTGGTCCCCCAAACTGGGAAGAATACGAGCATCCATCTTTTCCAGGCTGGAAGGAAAGAGACGGAAAAGGTTTAAGGAAAGAAATAAGGGGACCTGTTTGCAAAAAAGGGGGGGAAGCAGTTTTTAAATATAAATGAAACATGCCATTTTAAAATTATCTGTTTTTTATTTGGGAGGGCATATCTGGTGTATGGCTTTATTTAGGTGCGAGGTGATTTAATTTAATTCAATTCAAATTTTTTTTGCATGTGGGATCTGCTTTCTGCAGGTACCAATCCATCACTACCCTGTCCATCGGCAGAAAATGCTTTGGATAAAGAACCCTCGCTCTGTTACGTCTGATTTTTATTTCTGCTTGTCTGTGCCGCCCCACCCCCACCCCAAGCTAAAATCCACCCATCTCTCTTTCACAGACATGCAACCTAGCCTTGTTTCCAATTTCGTGGGGCTTTTGGCCTCCGGCTTTTGGGTGGGGGGCTCAAATACTCAGAGTAGACTCACTGGATCAAAAGGAGACGACTTGTCTGCAGTTCCGTTAATGGATCCGCGCTGCGTAGGATTTAGCTGCAGACAGCCCTAACTTTGCAGGCGATTTCATCTCCCAAAACATCTTTTGTTCTTCCGCATTCAATTTTTATTGAGGGGGGGCGTGTTTGCATAAGCCGTGTTTGTGACATACACACAATTAATTTTCTGCAGTGCTGGGAAAGGAGTATGGAATGCATTGAGAGAAGGGGACGCGATTAAAATAAGCAGGCCGAGGTTGCAAGCTATGCTATGGTTATTCTTTAAGGCATTTAAATCCTTAAATTCTTTAAGACATTTAAAATTTATTGGCCCATTTAAATCCGGCCTCTGGTTAGGAGGTCGGTGCGGGGGACCAGTGTGTGTGTGTGTGTGTGTGTGTGTGTGTGTGTGTGTCCCCGTTTTCCTCCGC
The DNA here is from genome assembly GCF_963506605.1 of Zootoca vivipara. Taxonomy (NCBI): domain Eukaryota; kingdom Metazoa; phylum Chordata; class Lepidosauria; order Squamata; family Lacertidae; genus Zootoca; species Zootoca vivipara. The sequence goes on along the minus strand of NC_083281.1, from coordinate 3,529,353 downwards.
TGTTTGCTGGCAATTTCCCGGTAGACTGCTCCTGGCCATGGAGGTTCTGTGCAGCCACCACCACCCCTCTCCTTGGTGCTGATCCAAAACTGAGGGGCGTGAATTGTGTTGCTGAATCGGGTCTCGTCTCATGTCCTTCCTGTGAGTCAATGTTCCTGGGACAATCGCAAAGGTGATGCAGCGAAGACTTTTAAAACCCTCCCTCTGATTCTACAGGAAGGCAATTTAAAGATAATAACAATATTTTTTTTTCCTCCGTCGGATTAATTTTAAAAACGTCCTTTTTAGGCTTGCTTTTATTTCATTTTTCTTTTTTCCAAATTGCATTTTCTATTCGTTAAAGAAGACTTCGGCCGGGTCCCCGTTTCCCCCCAACCTGCTGTCGGAAGGCATTTATTTATCAGTTTCGTAAGATCTTTGCACCGCTGGATTGTAAAGAGGAAAGCAAACGGGAAAAACCTCAGGGCAGCTTGCAAAAAGAAAAGAAAAGAAAGAAACCTCAAAGTTAGTGCAGAAATGGATAATGCGCTCATGTTAACAAGGAAGGTAGATTTGGGTTGAACATTAGGTGAGAGCAATTTGACAACCTGGAGGCGTAGCTGAGTTTTTGTAGCTCTGGGTTGCCTGCATTAAGCGATATGCATGGATATAAAATATTTTTTTTTATTTGCTTGTTTTATTTATATGCAGGCATTTGCAAAACACTCACTCAGAAAGCTCTCTGGAAGCGGTGTGTTGCAATATCAAAATAATAGGTAAAGGTAAAGGAACCCCTGACCATTAGGTCCAGTCGTGACCGACTCTGGGGTTGCGCGCTCATCTCGCATTATTGGCCGAGGGAGCCGGCGTATAGCTTCCAGGTCATGTGGCCAGCATGACAAAGCCGCTTCTGGCAAACCAGAGCAGCACATGGAAACGCCGTTTACCTTCCCGCTGTAGCGGTTCCTATTTATCTACTTGCATTTTGACAGGAGCTGGGACCGAGCAACGGGAGCTGACCCCGTCACAGGGATTCGAACCGCCGACCTTCTGATCAGCAAGCCCTAGGCTCAGTGGTTTAACCCACAGCGCCACCTGGGTCCCTATCAAAATAATAGAGTAGGGCAATTACTTCCCTTGATCTGGACAGGTGTGGTTGCAGCCCAGAACAGCATTCACTTCCCCCCCCCCCTGCTGCATCACACTCTGTCTTGACTCATGTTCAGCTTGTGGTCCACCAAGACCCCCAGATCCTGTTCACATGTCTTGCTAGTCAACCAGGTGTCCGTCCGTCCCGCATCCTATATTTGTGCATCTGGTTCTTCCTGCCAGGGCAGTCTCGAGCAGGTCGCGCGCCCTGGCGCTGAGGGGTGGAGATCGCTCCGGTGCCCCCGCCCTCACAGGGCGCAGCATGGCTTCCGCGTGGCTTTGCCGCGCGGCGCCCTGGTGCCCCGCACCACCGGGACTCTACCTAGAGCTGGCCCTGCTTCCTGCCTAATTGCAGCCTTACATTTGTCCCACAGAACCTCTTGGGCTTGCCGTTCAGAAGGTCAGCGGTTCAAATCCCTGCAATGGGGTGAGATCCCGTTGCTCTGTCCCTGCTCCTGCCCACCTAGCAGTTCGAAAGCACGTAAAAGTGCAAGTAGAGAAATAGGTACCGCTCTGGCGGGAAGGTAAATGGCGTTTCCATGTGCTGCTCTGGTTTGCCAGAAGTGGCTTAGTCATGCTGGCCACATGACCCGGAAGTTGTACGCCCACTCCCTCAGCCAGTAAAGCGACCCCAGAGTTGTCTGCGACTAGACCTAATGGTCAGGGGTCCCTTTACCTTTACCTTAAATTAGTCCCTATTGAAATCCATTTTGAAATATATTTTTAAAATTGTCCAGTTGCATCTTGTTGTTGTTGTTTAGTTGTTTAGTCGTGTCCGCCTCTTTGTGACCCCATGGACCAGAGCACGCCAGGCACTCCTGTCTTCCACTGCCTCCCACAGTTTGGTCAAACTCATGTTGGTAGCTTCAAGAACACTGTCCAACCATCTTGTCCTCTGTCATCCCCTTCTCCTAGTGCCCTCCATCTTTCCCAACATCAGGGAGTCTTCTCTTCTCATGAGGTGGTCAAAGTATTGGAGCCTCAGCTTCAGGATCTGTCCTTCCAGTGAGCACTCAGGGCTGATTTCCTTCAGAATGGAGAGGTTTGATCTTCTTGCAGTCCATGGGACTTTCAAGAACAGGCATCCCCAAACTTCAGCCCTCCAGATGTTTTGGACTACAATTCCCATCTTCCCTGACCTCTGATCCTGTTGGCTAGGGATCATGGGAGTTGTAGGCCAAAACATCTGGAGGGCCGCAGTTTGGGGGTGTCTGCTCAAGAGTCTCCTCCAGCACCAGAATTCAAAAGCATCAATTCTTAAGCACCTTAGAGCTGCACCTTAGAGCAGCGTTTCTCAACCGGTGTTCCGCGGCACACTACTGTGCTGCGAGACGCTGGCTGGTGTGCCGCGACGAGAAGGGCGATTTGCATTGTCACATCGCTGACCCGCCGGAAAGGAAGCCGGCCGGGTCACGACGCGAGGCGAGCGCCCGCGTCGTGACCCGGCCGGCTTCCTTTCCGGCGGGTCAGCGCTGCCTATTGGCGGCTACCAGGCATGTGACAATGCAAATCGCCCTTCTCGTCGCCGCACGTCGCGGCAAAATTTAGAGTCGGCATCCAGCCGGAGGCCAGAGAGGGCGCCGCCGCCGCCGCCTGGGGAGGAGGAGGCAGGCGGGGAAGGCTGCGCAGGGCTTCCCTTCGCCGGGCCAGAGCGGCGGCGGATGCCTGGGGCGGCTGGGAGGGAGGCGGCGGCAGCTGCGCGCCCGTGTCTGCCCGCCTGGGGTCTGTGCGTGCCGTCTAACGTGTCCCCGCTCGCTCCGCAGGCTCTGCGCCTGGTGGGTCCGCCTGGCTACTGCGCAGCAGTTCTTCAGTGGCATGCTTTACGTCTCCCCTCCAAACTAAACTAAATATAGGGCGGCACAGAGTTGGTGTGCCGCGGGATTTTTTTTCATAGAACAAGTGTGTCTTGGCCCAAAAAAGAGACCAACTAAGTATGTTCTGTGTAAGAGCTTTCATGTGCATGCACACTTCTTCAGATACTCAATGGGTATGGTAAACCTGTTGACGACTGTTAATGACTGCAATTAGTCCTACAGGAAAAAGCAAGGGTAGTAAGCAGATGATCAAAAATAGAGGCTAGTAGGAGAACACTTCAGTCTCCCAGGTCATACAGGGGTGCCCAAACTTTTAATAATAATAATAATAATAATAATAATAATAATAATAATAATAATAATAATTTATTATTTATACCCCGCCCATCTGGCCGGGTTCCCCCAGCCACTCTGGGCGGCTTCCAAAAAAGCAGAAATTCTAAAATACAGAAATCCATCAAACATTAAAAGATTCCCTAAACAGGGCTGCCTTGAGATGCCTTCTAAAGGTCTGGTAATTGTTCTCTTTGACCTCTAGTGGGAGGGCATTCCACAGGGTGGGAGCCACTACCGAGAAGGCCCTCTGCCTGGTTCCCTGTAACTTGGCTTCTCGTAATGAGGGAACCGCCAGAAGGCCCTCGGAGCTGGACCTCAGTGTCCGGGCAGAACGATGGGGGTGGAGACGCTCCTTCAGGTATACCGGACCGAGGCCGTTTAGGGCTTTAAAGGTCAACACCAACACTTTGAATTGTGCTCGGAAACGTACTGGGAGCCAATGTAGGTCTTTTAGGACCGGTGTTATGTGATCTCGGCGGCCGCTCCCAGTCACCAGTCTAGCTGCCGCATTCTGGATTAGTTGTAGTTTCCGGGTCACCTTCAAAGGTAGCCCCACGTAGAGCGCATTGCAGTAGTCCAAGCGAGAGATAACTAGAGCATGCACCACTCTGGAGAGACAGTCAGTGGGCAGGTAGGGACTCAGCCTGCGTACCAGATGGAGCTGATAAACAGCTGCCCTGGACACGGAGTTGACCTGTGCCTCCATGGACAGCTGTGAGTCTAAAATGACTCCCAGGCTGCGCACCTGGTCTTTCAGGGGCACAGTTACCCCATTCAGGACCAGGGAGTCCTCCACACCCGCCCGCCTCCTGTCCCCCACAAACAGTACTTCTGTCTTGTCAGGATTCAATCTCAATCTGTTAGCCGCCATCCATCCTCCAACCGCCTCCAAGCACTCACACAGGACCTTCACCGCCTTCACTGGTTCTGATTTAAAAGAGAGGTAGAGCTGGGTATCATCAGCATACTGATGGACACCCAGCCCAAACCCCCTGATGATCTCTCCCAGCGGCTGCATATAGATGTTAAAAAGCATGGGGGAGAGGACAGAACCCTGAGGCACCCCACAAGTGAGCGCCCAGGGGTCTGAACACTCATCCCCCACCACCACTTTCTGAACACGGCCCAGGAGGAAGGAGCGGAACCACTGCATGACAGTGCCCTCAGCTCCCAAGCCCTCTAGACGGTCCAGCAGGATGTTATGGTCAATGGTGTCAAAAGCCGCTGAGAGATCCAGCAGAACAAGGAAACAGCTCTTACCTTTGTCCCTAGCCCGCCGGAGATCATCGACCAGTGCGACCAAGGCAGTTTCAGTCCCATGATGAGGCCTGAATCCTGACTGGAAGGGATCCAAATGGTCCGCTTCTTCCAGGCGTGCCTGGAGTTGTTCCGCAACCACTCGCTCAATCACCTTGCCCAAGAATGGAAGATTTGAGACTGGGCGATAGTTGGCCATATTGGCCGCATCTAAAGATGGTTTTTTAAGAAGCGGTTTGATAACCGCCTCTTTCAGCGGGTCTGGGAAGGCTCCCTCATGGAGAGAAGCATTTACCAACCCGCGAAGCCCATCGCCCAGCCCTTCCTGGCTAGCTTTTATAAGCCAGGATGGGCAAGGATCAAGGAGACAGGTGGTTGGTTTCATTCGTCTAAGCAGCCTGTCCACATCCTCGGAGGTAACAGATTGAAATTGATCCCACAAAACTTGACTAGACAGGACTCTAGCACTCCCCCGCCCCGGCCCTGCTCCCACGGTGGAGTCTACCTCTTCCCGAATCTGAGCGACTTTATCTGCAAAAAACTTTGCAAAATCATTGCAGGAGATCATGTGGCCCGTACTGGGCCCAGATGGAGCAGGTGGTTCCGCTAAATTGCGAACCACCTGGAAGAGTCTCCTGCTGCTGTTTTCTGCAGATGCGATGGAGACGGTGAAGAAGGTCCTCTTCGCCGTCGCCATTGCCACTTGGTAGGCTCGAAGTTGAGCTCTAGCCCGTGTCCGGTCTGATTCAAAATGAGTTTTCCGCCACCGGCGCTCTAGCCGTCTCAACGACTGTTTCATTGCCCTCAGCGCCGGGGAAAACCACGGGGCTGTCCGGGCTCCATGCAATCTGAGAGGGCGCTTCGGAGCCAGACAGTCAATAGCGCTGGTTAACTCCGCATTCCAGCGGGCCACCAGGGAATCAGCTGAAAGGCCATCGACATGGGATAAAACATCCCCTACCACTCTCTGGAAGCCAATTGGATCCATTAAGTAGCGGGGGCGGACCATCCGAATCGGTCCCACCTCCCTGCAGAGGGGAAGGGTTGCGGAGAAGTCCAGTTGCACCAGAAAGTGATCTGACCATGGCACTTCGCAAAAGAGGGCCAGATTTGATGAAGTGAACATGTTGTTGACCTTTTTTAGGATTGAAGTTGTTAAGCTTTTTTTCCCCTTACAATTTTGTTGATACTTTTAAAGGATTGAAGCTTTTTTGGGGATTTGGCCCCAGGAAATAAACTGGCAGGCCGGATTAGGCCCCTGAAACGGACTTTGGACCTGTAGGACTAATTGCAGTTGTTAACAGTCGTCAACAGGTTTACCATACCCATTGAGTCTATCACCCATCTCCCACTACCCTTCTGGGGAAAAAATCCACCCCACTCTCCCACTATATATAAGGGTCTGGTGACTTCTGTTTCTGTGTATCTGAAGTTGCAGGGATTCGAACCACCCACCTTCCGATCGGCAAGCCCTAGGCTCTGTGGTTTAGACCACAGCGCCACCCGCGTCCCCCCTTCCAGGCCTAGGCAGGCAACTAAGAACAGATCCTTCAAAACAGTTAATTGTTGCCCATTTTCCACCGAATTGCAGTTAACAGCATACATATATATGAGAGAGACAGGGGCCTGCAAATATTTCCTTTGATAAATATTTTTAAAATATATCTCAGCCCCCCCCCCCGTACGACGCCCCTTAAAAGTAGGCACATATCTTGTCAGGCTTTCCCCCATAGTCTAGGCTCTGGGTGGCAGGGGCTGAACTAACACCTCCCCACTCAAAACTGCCTTTTTTGTTTTCCAGCCCCTGCTCTTTGCCTGCATAGCCCTGCCCCTCTGGCTCCCGTCCTTTGGTCACACCTAGAAGTGACCAAGAGACCAAACATCAGGATCGGGCTTTGTATAGGGAGAAATCGAAGGAAACAGGAACAGGAGGGAACTATGATTCTGTGACGGCGGAGGGGGACCTGCCCAGCACCTTAATTTCTCTCTCCACTCTTCTCTCCCCCCCAATTCCCCCCCCCCCAGGATGCTGTCCTCAACGCCTGCTACCGGGGCTGCCGGCTGTTTTCCATTTGTCATTTTGTGGACGCCACGGCCGACCTGAATGCAACGAGAGTCGAGTGCGAATCGGGTGAGCCCGCGCCCCTCCTCCCTACAAACAACATCCCCCCCTCCAAACCTCGCTTGGTTACATTATCCAGAACTTCCTTTCCACTTAAACTGCTGTCATCTCCCCACCGGCTATATTGGAGCTTCTGCAAGTGATTCCCACAGACAGCCGAGCAGAGGGGAGGGATAATGGAAAATTGCAGGTGGGGACAGGTATGAAACAAGGGGGGAAACCCCTCCCCTCGTTGTCCCTCGTAGGATGTGATTAACTCCGCAATAGACTCTGTCTTTTTAAAGGCAGTAAAACCTTGGCCGTGACTCTCGTTTGGGAGGTAGCAAAGCCAGAGCAGGGACTCGTTCAGGGACTTGAGGAATACCCTCCTTTCGGAGGCAGGTTGTTCCGCTGGGAGATCCCCCAAACTCACGGCCATGTGCAGAGGTGTGACAGTACGCCTCACCCCATCGGAAAGAGCCAGAGCGCAGACTCACGCAGAGACGCGGTGGGTAACCTCTCTCTCTCTCCCCCCAAACTCTTCCCCTCGACAATTTAGCCTGCATGGAAGCCTACGCTGGCGGCGATGAACAGTTTGGCTGCACGACGGGATGCAGGACTCAGCTGCCGGAGACAGACAGCAGGGGAGAGAAGGTAATTCGTCTCCTAAGCTAGTGCCGGATTTGCGTATAAGCTAAACAAGCTGCAGCTTAGGGCCCCACTCTCTTGGGGGCCCCCCAAAAAATGTAAAGGGGAAAAAACTGGATGTACATTTCCAAAATATAAGATAAAAAACAAATAAAATAAAACCTCCATCCAGCAACCGTGTTTTATGTTGTGTAGGCTCCTAGGACGACGACGACAACAACAACAACAACAACAACAACTTATTATTTATACCCCGCCCATCTGGCTGGGTCTCCCCAGCCACTCTGGGCGGCTTCCAACAGAAACATTAAAATACACTAATTTCTTAAACATTAAAAGCCTCCCTAAACAGGGCTGCCTTCAGATGCCTAAACAGGATGTAAGTCATGGGCCCCGCCGGTTAGCCTGCTCCCTAAAATATCCTTGGTTCGCTCCTTTCTATATATATATATATATATATATATATATATATATATATATATATATATATATATATAGGGTGCCTCCATTCTGCATGGACTGGTTGCATGGCAACATGGGCAAATGGCTTGAGATACCTGTGAGGTCCATCAATGAATATATAGCATACATTCAACAAAAAAACAGTGACAATTTGTCGCCGACAAAGGACAGCTGTACATATAAATGGCCCTATTACTTTCAGGAGCTTAGGGCCTCATCAAACCTAAATCCGGCCCTGTCTTAAGCCTTTTTCTAACGGCGAATGTGCAGATACCCTGGATATCAAAAGTGGGGAGAAGGCTGTCTTGAGCCTGGTCAGAAAACGCCCCTCCGTCCAACCCGGAAAGCCTAGAACAGGGGTCAGCAAACTTTTTCAGCAGGGGACCAGTCCCCTGTCCCCCAGACCTTGTGGGGAGCCGGACTATATTTTGGAAAAATAAATAAAATAATGAACGAATTCCTACGCCCCACAAATAACCCAGAGATGCATTTTAAATTAAAGCACACATTCTACTCATGTAATAACGCGCTGGTTCCCGGACCATCCGCGGGCTGGATTTAGAAGGCGATTGGGCCATATCCGGCCCCTGGACCTTAGTTTGCCTACCCATGGCCTAGATGTTACGGGGTCGGTTTGGGCGGCAAAGCAAAAAGGCACTCTGCACATGCTCAAAAGTGCTCTTGCTGCCGCGCCATTGCTGCTCTGCGGAGGCTGCGGTTTGCAAAAACGATATTAATTTGGGAAGCAGGGGGTAGGGGGGAACGGGACTGTACAGCAGGCACCCCCAAACTGCGGCCCTCCAGATGTTTTGGCCTACAACTCCCATGATCCCTAGCTAGCAGGACCAGTGGTCAGGGAAGATGGGAATTGTAGTCCAAAACATCTGGAGGGCCGAACTTTGGGGATGCCTGCTGTAGCGGAATGACTGAAGAAGATCCGGTATTCCTGTATGCTCCCAAACAAAGTGGAGGATTTAAAATGTGTGCCAGCGGTATCTGGAAACAGACCAAACTCACCCAAAAAGTGATTTACAACTGTATGTAGATGCCCGTCTTGTAAAATTCCAACACGAAAGCTGCATTTAAAGCTGCGGACAGGGGGAGCTTTTTTCAGCTCTCGCGGGGGAGCTTTTGGGGGGCTGGCAGGGCCAGATGCAAAGTTGGGCGAGGCTTCAGGGTCTGAGTTCAGGTCCAGGTTCCCCACCCTCACTGAGTTAAACCATCCCCTGGGCAAGTAACATAATGTTACTCGCCCCAAGATGGAAAGAAGCAGAAGACCCAGCAAAAGGAGAATGGATACAAAAACTTATGGAATATATGCAGAAATTTGCAAAACACGCCAGAAGAATAAGAAATCAAGGCAACACGCTTTTTTAAAAAAATAAAAGAATGGAAATGGGTTGTGGAATATTTGCAGATAAATTGCAAACAGATAAGAACATCAGCAGGATTATTGCGACAATTATTGCAACTGCTATTGCCGTTTTATAAGAGTATGTATTTAAAGCAGATGAATACATGAGCAAATTAAGTTAATTTGGACATGCAGAAGATATTAAAAATAAGGAACCGCAGAAAGAGGGGGAAGGAAGTCAAGTTTCGAAATGTTACAATGGTTGTAAAATTAGCGAAATGTATAAATTTGAAAAGCATAAATAAACTTAAAACAAATAAATCAACCGTCCTCTGGGAATACAGTGGTACCTCTACTTACGAATTTAATGTGTTCTGAAAATTTGTGAGTTGAATCCCATAGGAATGCATTGGGAGAAAAAATTCGTAAGTTGAAGCAACCCTATCTAAAAATTCGTAAGTAGAAAAAATCCTATCTAAACCGCATCCAAGATGGCGGCCGGAGCTCCATTCGTAAGTAGAAACATTCGTAAGTAGAGTTATTCATAAGTAGAGTTATTCGTAAGTAGAGGTACCACTGTACGCAAACCAGTCTAAAAGGGGTGCTGGAACCCCCAAACCTCTCTCTTCAAAAGCACAACATTGCTACTAAAGTGGCACCTGTGTGGGTTTGGCGTCGAAATCTCAGCCCAGCGGGAGAGCGGTGCTCCTATAGCCAGTTTCGTGAGACTGAGCATAGTGGCAGGGGGGAAATATTTGTGTGGGGGGGGATTAGAGAGCCATTCTTTAGTCTTAAAAACAGCTTCAGAGGCTGGATCCTCCAGACATTTCCTCCAAAGCCAAGCCGTGGGCAGGAATGAAGCAGGAAACATCCTGTGCCCAAACGACTCATCCTGCCACCTGTCGCTGCGGGCAGAGTGCTTGCCTGCATGTGTGCGTCTGTAAACGTGTGTTTGGATCGCAAACGTGGGCTGCAGAGATTGCCTTTCTGAATCCTGGCAAGACAGAAGTACTGTTTCGGGGGGGGGGGACAGGGGGTGGGCAGGTATGGGGGACTCCTTGGTCCTGAATGGGGTAACTGTGCCCCTGAAGGACCAGGTGCACAGCCTGGGGGTCGTTTTGGCGCAGGTCCATTCTGTGTCCAGGGCGGCTGTCTATCAGCTCCATCTGGTACGCAGGATGAGACCCTACCTGCCCGCAGACTGTCTCGCCAGAGTGGTGCATGCTCTGGTTATCTCCCACTTGAACTACTGCAATGCGCTCTACGTGGGGCTACCGGAAACTGCAACTAATCCAGAATGCGGCAGCTAGACTGGGGACTGGGAGTGGCCACCCGGACCACATAACACTGTTCTTGAAAGACCGACATTGGCTCCCAGGACATTTCCAAGCACAATTCAAAGTGTTGGCGCTGACCTTGAAAGCCCTAAACAGCCCAGTATACCTGAAAGAGCTTCTCCACCCCCATCGTCCATCCCGGACACTGAGGTCCAGCTCCAAGGGCATTCTGGCAGTTCCCTCCCTGTGAGAAGTGAGGTTACAGGGAACCAGCCAGAGGGCCTTGGTAGTGGCGCTCGCCCTGTGGAATGCCCACCCATCAAGAAATAAACAACTACCTGACTTTTAGAAGACACCTGAAGGCAACCCTGTTTAGGTCAAGGAACCCCTGACCATTAGGTCCAGTCGCAGACGACTCTGGGGTTGCGGCGCTCATCTCGCTTTACTGGCCGAGGGCTAAGCCGAGGGCTAAGCTGCTTACATGGCTAAGCTGCTTCTATCAAACCAGATCAGCGCACGGAAACGCCGTTTACCTTCCCGCTGGAGCAGTACCTATTTATCTACTTGCACTTTGACAGTAGGAGCTGGGACCGAGCAACGGGAGCTCACCCCGTCATGGGGATTCGAACCACAGAACCTTCTGATCGGCAAGCCCTAGGCTCTATGGTTTAGACCACAGCGCCACCCGCTTCCCTGTTTAGGGAAGATTTTAATGTTTGATGTTTTATCACTTTTTTTTTATTAATACTCTGTTGGGAGCCACCCAGAGTGGCAGGGGAAACCCAGCCAGATGGGCGGGGTATAAATAATAATAACTATTATTATTCTTATTTCTCCATATACTTGGTCTGGGTACGGCATCATCCCCATTGCACACCTGTAAGAAACCGACTTTCCAGGGTTTGGGAGTTTTCAGATTGCCTCACGCCTATCTTCACACAGGTCCTGGACCTGAAGCCCCCCTCGTTCTCCGTCTTTGACCTGGTCTCCAGCTTCTGCAATGATATTGTCAGCTCGGCGCAGAGTTTCATTTCCTCCACGTGGACCTTCTACCTTCAGGCGGACGACGGGAAAGTCGTCGTTTTCCAGGTGGGTGCTGGCAGGGTCGGTGTGGTTTGGGGGGCGGGTGGAATAAACCAGGGAGCGGGGGGGGGGGGAGAGACTCGAGCAAAACAGAAGAAGCGTGCTTTATTATTATTATTATTATTCTTTTGACAAAGTAATAAAGGTAAAGGGACCCCTGACCATTAAGTCCAGTCTCAGATGACTCTGGGGTTGCGCTCATCTCGCTTTATTGGCCGAGGGAGCCAGCGTACAGCTTCCGGGTCATGTGGCCAGCATGGCTAAGCCGCTTCTGGCGAACCAAAACAGCGCACGGAAACGCTGTTTACCTTCCCGCCGGAGTGGTACCTATTTACCTACTTGCACTTTGACGTGCTTTCGAACTGCTAGGTTGGCAGGAGCTGGGACCGAGCAACGGGAGCTCACCTCGTCGTGGGGATTCGAACCGCTGACCTTCTGATCAGCAAGCCCTAGGCTCTGTGGTTTAGACCACAGCACCACCCGCATCCCGACAAAGTAATAAGCATGCATAAATAAGAATAAAAATGTGCACACACACACACCCCCTAGACCATTCCGTTGTAACTTCCAACCTCCCAAAATTTCAACACCTCTTGCGATTGTTTTCCTTTTTAACAGCACGAATTCTACAAACACCTTCCATATCTCCTCAAAAATCATTTCTCCTGCGTATTCCCTGACTTAATGGCACATGTTAATTTATCATTAGTAGCTATATCCCACACTTCTTTATACCATTCTTCCGTTTTATAAAAAAATTCCTTCAGTAGCACCTTAAAGACCAACTAAGTTTATATTTTGGTATGAGCTTTCGTGTGCATGCACACTTCTTCAGATATCTGAAGAAGTGTGCATGCACACGAAAGCTCATACCAAAATATAAACTTAGTTGGTCTTTAAGGTGCTACTGAAGGAATTTTTTTATTTTGCTTCGACTCAGACCAACACAGCTACCTTCCGTTTTATATTCTGCTTGCCCCTTCCACTTCCTGCGTAGCTATCACAATTGGCGCAGCTGTCAATAAATCTGTGTGCAGGTCTTTCATAAGCCTGGGGACCTTCCACCCCATCAGACATTGATAATATTTCTACCTCTGGTCAGTTTTAACCGAGAGGAAGGGTACCGGTACTCTTGTTAAGTTTAGCCCAAGCAAACAACTGCTCTATCCCTGAATATACGGGATGCACAGGAACTCATTCTAGTGGCATCAAGGGGGCAGGGGCTGCTTCAGAGAGCGGCAGGGCATGAAATTCTTAATTTCACGGTCATGGATTCGAGTCTTACCATGCACAAAAAGATTCCTGCATTGCAGGGGGGCTGTGATCCCCACAGACCCTTCCAATTCTACAATTCTGTGATCCAATACTCCATTGGAATCCATTTCTGTGTTTCTCTGCGTGAGGCCTTTCTCTTTCCGCGATCGCACGGAAAGGGCCTGCCATTTTTGCAAGTGTTTGTGTTCCTTCTATGACTTTTATCATCTCAGGAAATCAGGAAAACACCATGCAACCCATTTACGTTCTGCAAAAATATCTGTCATTTTCAGCTTCCATGCATACACTTTTTCTCGGTTCCGTTCATTTCCTCTCTCTTTTCGCAAACTTGTTTTCAGCGCTGGTGCTAATTGACCATTTCAACGCGCGCTTTAAAGAATATAAAACAGGAGCTAAAATTGTTTCGTAAAGCTCAGTGTCAGAAACAAGTTTGCTGAAAACTGTACGGTTGAGCAAACTGCTCAGCGGTTTTATTAACAGTTAAGCGATATATCCGAAAGGTTTGAGAAAACAGTAACGGCAGGGAGTAGGTAAGAACATCATCCCCTCAGATGTCAAGGAAATAAACAACTATCTGACTTTTAGAAGGCATCTGAAGGCAGCCCTGTTTAGGGAAGTTTTTAGTGTTTTATGTTTTATCGTGTTTTTAATGTTCTGTTGGGAGCCGCCCAGAGTGGCTGGGGAAACCCAGCCAGATGGGCAGGGCATTAATAAATTATTGTTATTATTATTAAGAATGTTTTGTGCTAATTTGAATAAAACACGCTCGTGCACCCCGTGTTCGCAGACAACGCAGAGCTTCAACGTGAAGCTGGGCACGGTTGCAAACCGCGATGTACGAAAAACACGCTCTGCAGAAGCAGCCCCAGTGCATTTCGAAGGTTTCATATGTACCCAGATTCCTGCATTGCAGGGGGTTGGACTAGATGACCCTCGGGGTCCCGGCCGACTCTGCGCTTCTAAAGACTGTCCTCCTTTTTCTCCTCAGTCTCAGCCAGAGATCGAGTATCCGGTTCCAGAGGTCCAGGCACCCAAATCGGAGGTTTTGGAGAAGGCATGGGCGCCATCGACCTCCAACACTTTGAAGCCCCACACAGGTAAAAGGAAGTATTGATTTTGCTTCGTGTTATTTTGAATCGCCTGCCCTTCAAGCCAAGGCCCCAGGGCAGGCTGCAACCCTTAAAAGGCAAGACGGAAAGCAGTTTTAAACAACTCACGATCGCAGAAAAGACGTACTGAAAAGACACGTCTCATCTGTCGGAAGGCCAAAGAGGTGCGTCTCCTGAAAGGTGTGCTCAGCGCACCTCTGTGGGGAGGGGGCTCTGCAGCGTAGGGGTCCCGGGAAAGGGATATGCTTCATTGCACAGCGATTTGCACTAGCTGGAGCCTTCGGATGACGGCGAGCGTGCTTGGAAACGATTTTTAACATCCTTGCAAAAACCCAGGGCGCCGGTGGAGAATTGGGAACGCCACCATAAACCGCTCCTGGGCTTATTGCAAACTTTCCCTCTCCCGTTCTTAAAGGCGGTTGGGCTCGGCGGTTTGCATTATTTCCCCGCGCGCCCCACTCATGGGTCTCCTTTCCTGCCCCGTATTTCCCTCCCCGCACACTTTCCTCGCCCCTTCAGGCCTTCGGGAAAAACTGGAGAAACCTCCCGTGGAGGAGCCGAAAGCCAGAGCGAAATCGTCGCCCCCTGCGGAGACCCAGGCGCTCCCAGAACACGACTTTCTGGGCTGCATGTCCAAGTAAAGAAGTGGGGGTCGGGCAATATTTGGGGTACAGGGAGGGGACTGAGTGGGTTGGGTTGGGATTGAGGATAAATGTGCAGACAGGGCCCAGAGGTCAGTGAGGCTGTCATGGGTCTGGGATGGGAGGAATCCACTTTATTTTCTTATTTAATTTTTTGCTTGAAAAGTCAAGTTCCTAGTCCTCATGGAGGGCAAAGTTAGGCTCAAAGTCTGTGGCTGGTGCCTGCTGAAGTTCTGCAAAGTGGTTGGGTGAAAAGGAGGTGTGTGTGTGTGGGGAAACGCAGTTCATTATTATTCTTTCCCGTTACTCATCAAAAGAAATTTTAGTTTTTTAAAAATTTCCTTACACTTCCAGATTCAATCTAAATCGGTCAGGAGCCTTGCACTGCCGCAGGACTTTTAAAGATATTCTTTGAATATTATCCAATCTTTCTGGTTTTATTTTCCTCTTATTCTCCCTGTCATTTTTGCAAGTTCTAAATATTCTATCATATTCACTTGCCAGTCATTTTTTTGGTGGGAATTATATCGCCTTTCCAATTTCTAAGCTATTAAAATCCTAGCCGCTGCGGTTGTGTGCGTGAAAAGGGTTCTAAGGTGTGTTTTTTTGTATTTCATTGGAAATTGTATTGTATTGTAAGCAAAGATTTGAGGGGCGGGGCCAGAGGCGTGGAGAGGCGGGGCCAGCTTGGGAAGTGGGCAGGGTGCAGAGGGGCGGAGCTTCCATGCAAGGGATGCTTACCTGGCCAGACTCACCTGCTCCCCTCTTCCACATTGTTGATGGTCCTCTCCCCCCCACCCTTCCCCACCCGCCGCCGGCCCACCCTCCTCGTTTCCCTCTCCCCCACCAGCCAGTTCGAAGTGTCCGCCCCCTCCATGGCCGGCCATAATCTCGTCGTCTCTCTCTGGCGGGGGGCCTCTGGGTGTTACAGACGTTCGGGCTTGCCGCGATGGATCCTGGCCGCTTGCCTCTTCCTCTCCATCATGGTGATGCTGTGGCTCAGTTGCGCCAGTCTGGTGACAGCCCCCGATCAGCACGTCAAGACCCAGGTATGGTGTGGGGGCCAAAGGGGGAGATGGGCAGCGAGCCTTTTCTCTTCCCCCATTTGCAATACCCTTGAATATATATATATATATATATATATATATATATATATATATATACACACACACACACATACAGTAGCACCTTGGTTCTCAAACTTAATCCGTTCCGGAAGTCCGTCCCGAAACCAAAGCGTTCCAAAACCAAGGTGCGCTTTCCCGTAGAAAGCAATGCAAAACGGATTGATCCGTTCCAGGCTTTTAAAAACAACGCCTAAAACAGCAATTTAACATGAATTTTACTATCTTAACGAGATCATGGATCCATAAAATGAAAGCAATAAACAATGTACTGCAATGCACAAAATCAATCCATCCCAAAAAAGATTGCAAACCGGAACACTTACTTCTGGGTTTGCAGTGTTTGGGTTCCAAGTTGTTTGAGTACCAAGGCGTTTGAGAACCAAGGTACTGCCGTAGCATGTTTTTTTTCCAACAACCGAGCGATAGCCATGTTCAAATATATAAAAGGATGTCATATAGAGGAGGGAGAAAGGTTGTTTTCTGCTGCTCCAGGGAAGCGGACATGGAGCAATGGATTCAAACTACAAGAAAGAAGATTCCACCTAAACATTAGGAAGAACTTCCTGACAGTAAGAGCTGTTCGGCAGTGGAATTTGCTACCAAGGAGTGTGGTGAAGTCTCCTTCTTTGGAGGTCTTTAAGCAGAGGCTTGACAGGCATATGTCAAGAATGCTTTGATGTCGTTTCCTGCTTGGCAGAGGGTTGGACGGGATGGCCCTTGTGGTCTTTTCCAACTCTATGATTCTAAGGGAAATAAATGGGCAAATCTCCCTGTTTTTTTCTCTCCTCCTCCCCCACAGCCCCTGAGTATCAACGGGGACAAGGAATACCTGGAAGACCTGGATAGCGCTGTTCCATATTCCCTCCGCCCCGTAATAGCCGTCGCCATCTGCCCGGTGGAGAACGAGGAAGCGGCTCTCCTCCCCGTCAAAGTGGATTTAGACAAGACCGCCCTTTAAGGATTCCCCCTGCCCCATATCCCACCTTGCACCCCCCCAACCTCTCCTGTACTCCCCAATACCCCCGATTTCCTCTGGTTTTCCATCAGAATCTCCCCAGCCCACCCACAAGCCCCTCGTCGCAACACCACCCCTTCTTGCATCACCTGCTCTTTTGCCCAGGTGGGGCATTTTTTGAACTCGGTACCTTCCTGGCAGAGGTGAGGGCGGGGCCCCGTATTTTTCAGCAGTGACGTCTTGCGGGGTGAGTGGGTTGGGAAGGGGCAGGTCTCTGTGGTTTTCGAAACCG
The DNA here is from genome assembly GCF_963506605.1 of Zootoca vivipara. Lineage (NCBI taxonomy): Eukaryota > Metazoa > Chordata > Lepidosauria > Squamata > Lacertidae > Zootoca > Zootoca vivipara. The sequence continues at coordinate 3,512,494 of NC_083281.1, read as the reverse complement.
CTGCGTAAATTTGAAATCAACTTGCCATTCTCTGGGGAAAGGCTGCAGAAGGGTAGGCAGAGTTCAGTCCCGGGTTCAAATCGACGCGTCTCTGAGTAGGGCTGGGATGGGGGACAGGCACACACACCCCAGCCTGGAACAATGTAGACAATGCCAAACTCGATGGGCGATTCGATTCAGTATTAAGGCAGCGTTCCTGCTTGAGTTCGGAACAAAGAGGATTAGGACCTCGCTTCGCTTCCGAGCTCAGCGACTCAGAGTCTGGGAGGTCCCGAGTTCAGGTTCTGACATCTCCCAACAAGGCCTGGGTGCGAATGTCCGCTTCATATCCTTTGGAACCTGTGTCGTTTTTGGTAGTGCCCGTTTTCCGTTCCGTTTTGCACTGATGTCCGCTGGGGCCCCCCATCTCCTACCCCCCCCTCCTGGCACGCAACTTGTGACCCCCTGGCACTTAAGGGGGGGGCACACGCCTGCTTTGATCGCTTGTACATTTCGCCTAATGCTCGTTTCTCTTGTACAGAGGTTTAACTTATTTCCCGGTACCTTCATTTCCTCCTCCTTCTTCGTCTCTTTTCTCCTGCCCTTGTAAGGTAGCTCTTGCCGTCCATAACTTCTGAAGCAATGAGACTCTTTAAACATGTTCCAAAATATCAGGTGTGGAAGGAAAATCCTGGCGGTTGGGGGGGGGAATGTAATTTTAGGTCGTTTTGCTATCAGTATCCATCCGAGCTTCCGCAACAGGACATCCTGTGTGTAAAAAAGCTGAGCCACCATTCGTACGATCTTCTTAACGGAATAAAGCTGTGTTTTCCCCCAACCCTTTCCCGTCACCTCTGCCCATTTTTGGGGATCGAAAAATAGCAAGACCTCGGTGGAGCTGAGCTAGTACCCATCTATCTTAACCCTATATATCTCTTAATAAACCTTTTCGTCTGTCCTGGAAGTGTTGAAGAGGAATGGTTTGTTCTTAAGTTGTTTTTTCCCTGTTTAATAATAATAAGAATAAGAATCAGGTCGGGATCCAATGTGCAGAAGAAGTTGGGACAGATAATAAGAATAATAATTTTGTTATTTGTTACCCTGCCGACCTGGCTGGATCTGCTCCAGATCCTTTTTAATCCGAAAGTGGAAGTGCAGGTTTTTTTTGTCAGAGGCAACCCAGCAACCCAAAGCTGTGGGGTCTTTTTGGCGAGACAGGATGGGGCAGGAGTACAGGTATAGGGATCCACTGGATCCCCAGATGATGGGTCTACAGCTCCAATCAGTCCTAGCCAGCACGATCAATGATGAAGGACGCTGGGAGTTGTACCCCAGAAACACCTGGATTTCCAGAGGTTCGCCCTCAACTTCCCGGGGCTTAGGGGTGGGGCGCAGTGTCTTGCAAATACGAGCAAGAAGGAAGTGGCTGCCGGCCCAAAGAAAATAACCTTGGTTGTTGAATTGCACAAATTCTACCGGACTGATGCACCGATTTCAAACCTGCACATGTTTGCGTATGAATAAAGATGGTTTGGAAGAACGAAGCAGGCTCCCTGGTTTTTTAAGTGAGATTCGCCCCCAAATAGGGGCACAAATTCTGCTCGCCTTCCATTGCTCCTCCGAACAACTGATGGGGAAAGTTGGAGCCCCAAAACATGGAGGGGCACAGGGTAAACATGGCTTCATACGGTTTACAACTGTGTCTCTGGCCTCTTTGTGTGTGAGGGGGAACCTTTGGTGGCAAGAAGTCGGCTTCTCTCATGGCACGGTGAACGGAAAGGATGTTTCTCGCTTCGGTTGGAGGAAGCTGCTGTTTTCGTCTGCCCCCCCCCCCGCTGCAAAATTCAGGCAGCAGCTGCCGTCGAATTCCTACCCGTGCCAGGGAAGCATAGAGGAAACGAGATCTTTTGGGCCAGCTGTGTCCAGCTGAATCTCAGCAGGTCAGCCCAGGACAATGCCCCTTTGCTCTCTGGACCTGGAGAGTCGGAAGCCCTTTGTGGAGCCGTGTAAAAAAAGGCGTCGATTATTAGGAACGTGACATTCTAGGATAGGGGTGTTTATGGAAGAGAGCGGGGCGGAAAACTTAAATGTCCTGCAGATCAAAATGCTGATTTCTCCCCCACCCTAGCAAAGCAACTTGATGCCAAACAGATGTAGGTCTCCCTCTGTCAATTCATTCTACCCTAGCAACAACCCTGTAAGGTAGGTTAGGCTGAGAGAGATTGATGCCCCCCCAGGTCATCCAGCGAGCTTCAGAGCCGAGGGGGAGGATTTGAACCTGGGATGTCACAACTGGAGCATCCCAGGGCCTAAGATCTCAGAGACCTAGAGGCAGCCCCGGGTGATGTCTGGGGAATCCTGGAGATGGAAGTTAATTTGGGGACCCTGGAGATGGAAGTTAATTGGGAGGGGAGGAGGAGGAGAACCCCACTATCTGCCCCCCTGGGGGGCTATGCTATAATTTGCAGCTATCTGCTGCAGGGTTGAAACTTGCCAATTGCATACGCTGCGCCCAAGCTAACAATGAAATTCAACAGGGACAAATGCCAGGTTTTGCACTTAAGGCAGGAAGGTGCACTTAAGACAGGAAGATGCACAAATATAGGATGGGGAACACCTGGCCTACTAGCAGGACATGTGGAAAGGATCTAGGAGGTCTCGGTGGACCACAAGCTGAAAGTGAGCCCGCAGTCAGTTGCAGCAGCAAAAAGGACCAATGCTATTCTAGGCTGCATCAACAGAAGTCCAGTGTCCAGATCAAGGGAAGTCATAGTCTCACTCTGTTCTGCCTGGGTCAGACCACACCTGGGATACTGTGTCCAGTTCTGGGCACCAGAATTTAAGAAGGATGTTGACAAGCTGGAAGGTAGGCAGAGGAGGACGACCAAGATGCTCAAGGAAGGCTGGGGTAACTGTGCCCCCTGAAGGAGCAGGTGCGCAGCCTGGGAGTCACAGGTTTGGACTCACAGCTGTCCATGGAGGCGCAGGTCAATTCTGCGTCCAGGGCAGCTGTCTACCAGCTCCACTGGAGACCCTCCCTGCCTGCGCATTGTCTGGCCAGAGTGGTGCATGCTCTGGTTATCTCCCGCTTGGGCTACTGCAGGCACCCCCAAACTTCGGCCCTCCAGATGTTTTGGACTACAATTCCCATCTTCCTCGACCACTGGTCCTGTTAGCTAGGGATCATGGGAGTTGTAGGCCAAAACATCTGGAGGGCCGCAGTTTGGGGATGCCTGGGCTACTGCAATGCGCTCTCCGTGGGGCTACCTTTCAAGGTCAGCACCAGCACTTTGAATTGTGTTCGGAAACGCCCTGGGAGCCAATGTAGGTCTTTCAAGAGCCGTGTTATATGGTCTCGGCAGCCGCTCCCAGTCCCCAGTCTAGCTGCCGCATTGTGGATTAGTTGTAGCTTCCGGGTCACCTTTAAAGGTAGCCCCACGTAGAGCGCATTGCAGTAGTCCAAGCTGGAGATAACCAGAGCATGCACCACTCTGGTGAGACAGTCCGTGGGCAGCGTACGGTCATCTTCGTTGCCCATTGTGAGAATGCTGAACCCTTTGCATTTCTCGTTCATTCAATCATCGCACAAAACACACACAGGCTCTCCCTTTCCAGTAGGCAAACTTTTAATTCCATTTTTATTTTCAAAGTCACCAAAAATTGCCTAACGAGATCATTCTGCAATGCAAAAAAAAAAAAAAACCAACGTGGCGTCGGAGAGTTGAGACCCCCCATGCTCACTTACCCACCCCTCAAAAAAAGGTACCGGTTAGTTCCCTTGTGTAAACATGGTGTTACAAATGAATTTTCCTGTTTATTAAACAACAACAAAAAGAGAGCTATCAGTAGGTTATATTAAGACGGCGTCAGGAAACTGCAAACTGCGAGGAGATCCAGTTTTTGAGATTTAAGAAAAACAGATCACACTTGGCTCCAAAGATGGATCTGCAATGCTAGAAAAAAGCAAGGGTGGTTTTTTTTTGTTTTGGGGAAGTGGGGGGGGGAGACAGAGATCTGGAACATGGGGGGCACGGCATCGAAAAAACTACAATTCCCAGGGTTCTCTGGGGTCAAGAGAAAGGGTGCAGGAGAGAGGAATAAACAGGTCAGTTTTGCGGGTCTCCCTCCTAGATTTATAGGAAGGAAAGTATTTGGCGAACATTTGCCGCCTCGGCTTGGTATGTAAAAAAAACACACACAACCACAACACCCCCGGTGTGCGGAACGCGGATCCCCCCCCCCCAAATCCAGGTCCCTCCTTCCGAGGCGTTGGGTAGGTTTGTTTTGTATATGTCGCTCAGCACCCCGAGAGATGGGGGGCCCCACGATCCAGGCACCTCGCTGACAGCTCGGGGAGGGGGGGTGACCGCCCTGTCAATTCTGCAACCGTCTATAAAAACCCAGGGAGGCTCCCCACATCCCCAAACAGCATTTCGTAGTGCGAGAGAGGAATGGCTCTGTTCGCAAGAGGCATTCTCTCGATATGGAGGAATGTCTCTATTTAGGAGAGAGGCGATGGGGGGGGGGAACGGACGGACTGCCGCCCTGGCCCCACGGTCAAAGATGGAGCCCACCCTTATGCAGGGTGGGGAGGGGGGGCAGGCAGGCTCCTTGCCCCCAGCTGCAAAACAGGCTGGGTTTGTGGCCTCTTGAGATGAGAGTTGCCACCCCATAGGGAGGCTTTCGGACCCCCACGGCTTTCAAGTTGCCTCGTGCACGATTTCGTCGCGAGGGAGGGGAGAAGTTCAGAGTGTATTTACAAGACGTTGGTCCTTTTGAGTAAGAAGGGGGGAACACCCCCAACCCACTCCTCAAGTGTAAACAAATCACAGACCCCGTAGCAAGGAAAATAAGAGCAAAATTAAGTTACGACGGGAGCGATTTTTGCAATCCAATAAGGCACATGTCGTTAAAGACCCCAACACTAAAGCCCCCCCCCCCCGGCCTGGAATTTTAAGGCAGTTTTGAACTGCTCTAAACAGTCCTCGCTCCCCGCAAACCAAGGAATCTTAAGTTTGCCCCAGAGTGCTGTTGTTAGGTGAGCCCGATTCCACTCGCAGAGCAGTTTAATGGTCTTGCCTAGGGAATTCGCTGGGAACCGGAGGGAATCATGGTCTCCTAACCACACTGGGTGCCCCCCCCCGGGCAAACTACGGTTCCCGGGATTCTTAGGGAGAAGCCAGGACTGCTTAAAGGGGCACGATACCGCTTTGAACATTTAGGGGCCTAAAAGACCATCCCGCTTTTTAGCCCTGCCCCAATTCTTGCTCCATCCTGTAAAAAAAAGTTTTCACATTAGTAGTTTCCACCCAACCGCCCCCCCCCCAAATCGCTCTGGGTGTTTTGAGAAACCCACGTACTCCCCCCCAGGAAAGTTCCTGGTTAACGCATTCTAATTCTGCTCCTCAAGCCAGGGAGCAGAATAGCTAAGGCGAGACAAGGAAACGAACGGGCGCCTTTTAATTCTGGCAAGGCGTGGGGAGGCGAAAATGAGCCCCCCCCCCAAACACAATGCAGTTCTTTGCAAAAAAGAAAAAACAGCATGGCCACACCACACATTTAAAGCACAATGATGCCACTTCATAAACAGTTCTCAGCTTCCCCGAAAGTAATCCTGGGAGTTATAGTTCGCGAAGGGCGCCGGGAGTTGTTCGGACGTGCCTGTATGCCCCCCGCACCCAACGAGCGTTCCCAGAACTCCCCTCCAAGAAGCGCTGAGCGGTAAACCACTCTGGGAAGCATAGCTCCGCGATGGGAATGCTCTGAGCTCCCAACGCCCTCTGCGAACTATAACTCTCAGGATTTCTTTGGGGGTGGGGATAGACGGGGAAAGCCATGAAGGTCTGAAGCGGTCCCATGGCGCTTGAAATGGGAATAAAGGAAAGCGAAATTCTGGGGCGATATACAGCGTTTGCTGGTTGCAAAATGAAATTTCGACCGAGGCGAGGGGTCCAGTTCTGGAGAGATGGCTTCTGTTTCAGTTACGCTGGGAGTCGAAGCCAAAAGCCGGCTGGGATTCCGAGAGGGAGTAAAGGCGGGAGAAGGCCCGCCCCCCCATGGGCTCTGTCACACAGTCCTGTGGATCAAGGCTGCTGTGATATTTGGGTGGAAGAAGGTTAAGTGCTGCTCAGTTTTGTGGGGGTCACCCCACTGCTCCTGCTTATTGTGTGGGTGGCTGGGGGGTCACAGCCGGCGGCCACATACCCGATTCAGCTGCAAAGCGGAAACTCAGGAGGCGAAGCTTTGCTGGGTTGAAACCTGCCAGGATCTGATCCGCCAGAACCAAGGAGAGAAGCCCACTACCATTTTGGGGTTCCCAGGCCAAACGCGGGGTCTTCCTCGTCTAGCTCAGGTAGGTTGGCGTTTGGGGACAGGAATGAGTAGCAGGGAAGCATCAAAAAAAACCATACACAGCCCCTCAACTGAACGAGCCTTCCAAGAAAAGCACCCTCTTTTTTTCCTGGAGTTAACATTTTAGTGTTTCCCCTGGTCGCCCCGAAACAAATCCCTGCGCATAGAAATCGAGCACAGAGAGAGAGAGGAGACGTGCTGGTTTTCCACCTGCGGGGACTTCCTCAGTTTTTCACGCATCCCCCGCGACGTATCTTAAGTTGTCTCTCAATGCTGCAGCCTCAAAGGAATGGCAGAGATCGGGAATGGGCAACGCCATTCTGGGCACATTAAAAAATAATAATAATAACCAAAGGCTTCTTTCTCCTCCTCTCACAACTATTTGCATGAGTGGAGGCTGCAAAAAATGGCAAAAAGCCCGCTGCTCTCTTAGGCAAAAGGTTGACCGCGAAGGCAAATTTATGAAGGTTAAAGGACGTGACATATCCCCCGCGCCTGTGTCGTGCATCCATTGGCAAAAAAGTGAGGATGGACACGGGAGGAATATAGGGATGGCAGCCCACGTCCCTTCAAGGCAAACTAGTCAAATGTTGGCAACAGCCACGCTTCCTGCAGTTCCAAACCAGCAAGCGGCATGGTCCTCCAAGTTCTTCTGCGGTTGCCAAAAAGGCAAGAACGTTAAGATGATTTAAAACAAAAAGAGAGGGGGGAAAAACCAGGGAAAAGTAGACGAACGACGTGGATGTTATTCTTCCACCCGGAATTTTTTTTTGAAATCCACAAAAACTGAGATGTAAAAAAAAATTTTTGCGCAGCGATCCGAAAAACAAACGATCCGGGCCCAAGTCTGATGGGAGCTGGTTTCGAACTCACGGCCACCTGCCGCCGGGCGGATAGTTGGGGACGGTTGGGTACTCAGGGAGGCTGGTCCCGGAGAAGTTGCTGAACTGGGCTTCCCGGCTCGGGGGGTCCCGCCATGACCCCGCCTGCCACTCGTCCTGAGCTTTCTGGAAGCTGCCGCCGCCGCCACGGTAAAGCCGATGGACCTGGTTTTGGAGAGGGAGGCAAGTTTTAAAGCGTGTCAAAATGGGAGCACCTCGAGCTCAAAACCCCTTGGACAGCGTTTCCGGGAAGTGCCGAAAACTACAGAATATTCCCCACTACCAGTTAAAAAGAGCAACACACACACACACACCAGTTTATCCATGCCCCAACCGCAGCCAGACTCTCTAGTCAATAAGGCTTGAATTAAATCATCATCTTCTTTTTTACAGAAAGACTCATCCTTGCTGTTATAAATCTCTTCATATTTACAAGCAGGTGAAGGTTTCGTTTTTGGAATGGTCAATTTTCAGTGTAGATTTTACAGTTATATCCAAAATTACCGATTTGGTTATATATTATTAGAAATGCATACAGACAATTATGAAATTATGGTGAGGTTTACTGTTTACATTTGGACAACCTGTCTGCTGTACTTTACTGGAAGGAGAAAAACAACTGTTTCCTTAATAGCAATTTAAATGATTCATTTAACTAAAACAATAACATGACAGCCTGGGTACCCATGTTTGTTAATTGGTCTGGTTAAACAAGGGGTGCCCGAACTTTTTTCAAAGAGGGCCAGATTTGATGAAGTGAACATGCGTCAGGGCTGGCAAAAGTTGTTGAGCTTTTTAAATACGATTTTACCCAAGTTGTTGAGCTTCCTTTAGGATTTAACCCAGGCATCCCCAAACTTTGGCCCTCCAGTTGTTTTGGACTACAATTCCCATCATCCCTGACCACTGGTCCTGTTAGCTAGGGATCATGGGAGTTGTAGGCCAAAACATCTGGAGGGCTGCAGTTTGGGGATGCCTGATTTAACCCCTATAAATAAAATGCCACAGGGGCCAGATGAAGCTGGATTAGGCCCCCAAAAGAGACTTTGGACATGCCTGGGTTAAACAATTTTTTTAAAATAAAAAACTTAGATTGAGTTTTAGCACATGGGGAAAAACTTGAAACAAATCCTTATTTCCTGATTAATAGCCTTTGGACTAGAATGTAACTTCAATTGAAAACTATCTTTAGGAAGATTTTCCCTCCAAAAGCATTTTATTTTAAAAATCCAATTTAAATAAATTAAAGAATCCGATTTATTTTTTTTAAGCCATTGATTTTCATCCACCCTGCAAGCTACTCATATGGAGAAACTGCGTCCACCCTCCTTCTCCTCCTCCCGAGGTCTGGTCTTCTTGCTATGTTGCTGGAAGATGACCTCCTTCCTTACAGACCGTCTCGAGTGCCAAGATTTAGATTAGTTAGGGTTGCCGTACGACAAGGCAGCCCCTAAAGTGTGGCACTCCCTCCCCGAAGTGTTGAGACAGGAAGCTTCCTTTTATAGCTGCTGTCAAATGCAGAAGACGCATCTCTTTAACCTGCCTTCTGACACGCGAGACGTGCATTTTTAACAGTTTTCCAATACAATGGTACCTCGGTTAAAGCCCTAAACGGCCCCGGTCCAGTATACCTGAAGGAGCGTCTCCTCCCCCATCGTTCTGCCCGGACACTGAGGTCCAGCGCCGAGGGCCTTCTGGCGGTTCCCTCGCTACGAGAAGCCAAGTTACAGGGAACCAGGCAGAGGGCCTTCACGGTAGTGGCTCCCGCCCTGTGGAATGCCCTCCCACCAGAGGTCAAAGAGAACAACAGTTACCAGACCTTTAGAAGGCATCTCAAGGCAGCCCTGTTTAGGGAAGCTTTTAATATTTGATTTCTGTATTTTAATGTTTTGTTGGAAGTCGCCCAGAGTGGCTGGGGGAACCCGGCCAGATGGGCGGGGTATAAATAATAAATTATTATTATTATTATTATTATTATTATTATTGGTTCCCAAACGCCGAAAACCCGGAAGCAAGGGTCCCAGTTCTCATGTTTTCCGGAAGCTGGACGTCCAACGTGGCTGTCGGCTATTGTTTCCGGGGCGCTTGCACCAATCAGAAGCTGCGCCTTGGTTTCCGAACATTTCGGAAGTCGAACAGACTTCCGGAACGGATTAAGTTTGGCATTTTTGTTTGTACTCTTTATTTTGTATTTTTGGGTGTTGTTGTTTTTTGTTAATTTGTTTGTGTGACTGTGTGGAACCCAGTTCAGCTGCTGATTGATTTATCTTGACTGCGGAAATGGATAAAAGACCCCCATCCAAACAAATAACTATCATCAATGCAGGTAAGAAAAAATATATCATTCTAATTTTTATCATATACTATACTGTCTTATATAGGGACGTGGGTGGCCCTGTGGGTTAAACCACAGAGCCTAGGGCTTGCCGATCAGAAGGTCGGCAGTTCGAATCCCCGCGACGGGGTGAGCTCCCGTTGCTCAGTCCCTGCTCCTGCCCACCTAGCAGTTCGAAAGCATGTCAAAGTGCAAGTAGATAAATAGGTACCGCTCCGGCGGGAAGGTAAACAGCGTTTCCGTGCGCTGCTCTGGTTCGCCAGAAGTGGCTTAGTCATGCTGGCCGCATGACCTGAAAGCTGTACGCTGGCTCCCTCGGCCAGTAAAGCGAGATGAGCGCCGCAACCCCAGAGTCGGTCACGACTGGACCTAATGGTCAGGGGTCCCTTTACCTTTACCTTATACTGTCTTATGTATTTCTTGTACAGTACATTGATTGTTGCATTCATTATATGGATCAATGGTCTCGTTAGATAGTAAAATTCATGTTAAATTGCTTGTTTTAGGGGTTGTTTTTGAAAGTCTGGAACGGATTAATTCGTTTTGCATTGCTTTCTATGGGAAAGCGTGCCTTGGTTTCAGAATGTTTTGGTTTTGGAATGGACTTCCGGAACGGATTAAGTTTGAGAACCAAGGTGCCACTGTCTTGCAAACAGGACCCTCTGAGAGAAGGAAGGGTAATCAACATCATCGCTAATAATAATAATAATAACAATAATGAGGAAGTTGCTCAAAGCTTCAGGCACACGAAGGAGCCGCGAAAGGTTACTAGCAGGAGGAGATTTAAGAAGAGGTACATCTGAGCAGAGACTCGTGCAGGGATACGGCGGGCACCCTCCCAGCTGGATGCATTCTCAGGCCCCGAAGCCTCACTTACCCGCAGGAGGCAGACCAGCATTACCAGTGCCGAAAACGTGAACATGATCGCCGGGATGAGCATGATCACGGCAGCCCCGACGCTCGTGCCGAAGAACGTCACGGCCGCCAGCCACCCGCTGGAAGAGAAGAAAAAAGCACCGGTAATTGCTGGATGGCAAAGCTTGCATTCTGGAGCAGACCTTCTCATAAAAGCTTCCTGGCTCTGATTTTCACCTGTCCCCGGGAGCAAGGAGAGCTGGAGTCTTATGACATCAAACTGGCGCCATTTGCCAATCAGTAAGCGGCACAAATCCTATGCATGCCCAAACCAGCTTGGGCGTCCCGTTGCCTGTCCCACGGCCCCCGTCAGGCTCAACAGGGCTCGCTCCGGGCTAGAAGCTCCTGCAGCCAATCGGAAGTTGCGCCGGACATTCGGCTTCCAAAAATAGTTCGCAAACTGGAACACTCACTTCCGGGTTTGCGACGTCCGGGAGCCAAGACGTTCGGGAACTCGGCTGTCTAATGACTTCCAAAGTATGGCCGTATACCCTCAATCTTTTCAGAAACTAATAAACTTACCATGCTCCCCACCCGCCGATGCCGATGGCTTGAATGACGGTCAGGACGAACTGCGCTCCGAAGACGAAGAAGAAAGCCATGAAGTTAAAAGAGCTGTCCGACCTGCAGGAGAAAAGGGAAAAGAGAGAGGATTCAAATGGATGAAAACATTCCAGATAGAGGGCCTTCTCGGTGGTGGCGCTGCCCTGTGGAACACCCTCCCGCCAGACGTCATGGAGATAATGATCAGACTTTTAGAAGATATCTGAAGGCAGCCGTGTATAGGGAAGTTTTTAAATGTTTGTTGTTTGTGGGGTATAAATAATAAAAATTGTTGTTGTTGTTGTTGTTGTTGTTGTTGTTGTTAAAAGTTTGATGTTTTATTGTGGTTTCACAATTTGTTGGATATAACAAAAAGAAAGAACGGAAACTAGCCAATAATCCCTGCCCTTCCACAACACATGCAAAAGTTCTCTCTCGGGAATCGGGTTTAAGGAGGGCTGGGAAATTCTTATAGGATAACATGAAAAATCATTACATAGGCAGATAATCGGTTTAGGGGGCTGTGAGTTTGGTTCAGCAGCGTTTTAAGTTAGAATTAAGAGCTCAGGAGAGGAGAAGAGAAAGGTTTGGGAAGGGGAAAATAAAAGGAAAGAGAGAAAGGGAAGCCCTATGTTTTCCTTTCCCCCCTGAAAATGTAAGAATTTTGAAATCTAATAGAAAAGCAAATAGACAGAAATAAAAAATAAGAAGTTCTCTCAGGTGGTTCAGAAGGGCTGCATCCCAGTCGGATGGGCAGGGTATAAATATAAATATAAATATTATAAATATAAATAAATATAATAATAAATAAATAAAAGTTCGATGTTTTATTGTGGTTTCATAAGGCAGCGAGTGCGGAAGACGCCGCTTCTGAATGCCGCAAGGAGAAAGACAGCACTTTGGGAGCCAGTTTCTTGATGGACTAGATTTCTCCTTGCAGAGAGGTTTTAAAAAACAAAAACAAAACACAAAAATGAGCGCATCCACAGGGCTCTTAGCAACAACAGTCCTGGAGATTTTGGGGAGATAAATGCAGGCGGGCGGGCCATTTACCGAAAGGCTTTGTAGACCGGCCGGAACCAGCAGACATAACCGCAGGGGCTGAAAGCGAGCAGCCAGAGGAGTGCCAGGCCGAAGTTGGCCCCGGAACCGCCGGCGATCCACCAGGCCAAGCAGGCGATGAGATTGACGCCCAAGGTGATGCAGTAGACTGTGGAAGACGGGAGAGAAAGAAAAGAAATGTCTTCAGGCAACAGAAACAGGGGGTTGTTTGTTTTTCCTGGAAAGAGGGTGCTTTTCCTGCACTGCACAGAGGAGACAGAGCTCGGCAAGTCCAGCATCTGGGATAGCTCACTTGGGTAGGGCGTGGGGTGCCAAGGTTGTGGGTTCAATCCCCTTCTGGGACACAGCTGCAAATTCCTTTTTACAGGTATTTTATATATATATATAATTTTTATTGGTTTTTGGACATGTCTTAAAAGATCTACATTGGCTCCCAGTACGTTTCCGAGCACAATTCAAAGTGTTGGTGCTGACCTTTAAAGCCCTAAATGGCCTCGGTCCAGTATACCTGAAGGAGCGTCTCCACCCCCATCGTTCTGCCCGGACACTGAGGTCCAGGGCCGAGGGCCTTCTGGCGTTTCCCTCGTTGCGAGAAGCCAAGTTGCAGGGAACTAGGCAGAGGGCCTTCTCGGTGGTGGCGCCTGCCCTGTGGAACGCCCTCCCAACAGATGTCAAAGAGGAAAACAACTACCAGACTTTTAGAAGACATCTGAAGGCAGCCCTGTTCAGGGAGACTTTTAATGTTTAATAGATTACGGTGTTTTATTTTTCTGTTGGAAGCCGCCCAGGGTGGCTGGGGAGGCCCAGCCAGATGGGCGGGGTATAAATAAATTATTATTATTATTATTATTATTATTATTATTATTATTATTATTACAACTCCCATGATCCCTAGCTAACAGGACCAGTGGTCAGGGATGATGGGAAATGTAGTCCAAAACATCTGGAGGGCCAAAGTTTGGGGATGCCTGCTCTAGTCAATAAGACTTGAATTAAATCATCACCTTCTTTTTTACAGAAAGACACATCCTTGCTGTTATAAATCTTCAATATTTACAAGCAGGTGAAGGTTTCATTTTTGGAATAATCAATTTTCAGTGTAGCTTTTACAGTTATATCCAAAATTACTGATTTGGTTATATATTATTAGAAATAAATTCTTCTTCTTCTTCTTCTTCTTCTTCTTCTTCTTCTTCTTCTTCTTCTTCTTCCTCTTCCTCTTCCTCCTCTTCCTCTTCTTCCTCTTCTTCTTGTCCAAACATAACATCCACAATATAACAAACCTTTGGCTATCACAGCCCTGCGACTTCCATCAACCTCGACTAATGGCTTTCTAACTTTCTCTCTTGATTTTGCATTTTATTTTAATGCAGTGGGGGGGGGGGGGAGAGAGTATTTGATCCCCTGCTAAATTGGCCCTTTTGCCCTCTGACGAAGAAATGACCAGTCCATAATTTTAACAGTAGGTTTATTGTAGCTGTGAGAGGCAGAATAATAACAGGAAAAACCCCAGAAACCCAGAAGACAAATGTCATGTAACTTTAACAGAAAACTATCTTTAGATTTTTCCTCCAAAAGCATTTTATTTTAAAAATCCCGATTTAAAATTTTAAAAATCCCATTTTTTATTTATTTATTTACTTTAAAAAAAAATCATTGATTTTTATCCACCCTGAACATCGCTTTTCCCCCCCGGGGGAAACTTACAGATCCACAAGTGATAGATCCTTCTCACCAGCGTCTGATGTTCGATGGGAATCTCATCGGCAAAGTTTTGGTAGAAGCATGGCTTCAGCGGGATGAATTTGGGGAGCGGAGGGAAGTTGTTCACTTTCTCTGGGAAAAGAACGAAAAAAAGCAAAGTGGAGAAAAAAAGAGGGTGGGTTTGCGAAACGGCGCATTTGCCGCCGGAAGGTTAAGTTGGCGGCTCAAAAATCTCCCCCAAAAACACAACAGATAGGAACTGCCAATTACAAACGATGTACAGTGGCAACTCGGTTTTCGAGCGTCTCAGTAGCTGAATGTTTCGGTTTTCAAACGCCAAAAACCTGGAAGCAATTGCTTCCGTTTCCGAACATGCTCCAGAAGTCGAATGGCTTTCGCTACATTTTTCCAATTGACCTTTTAGCCAGCCCTTTTTTTTTCTCACGTATTTTTATTACTTTTCACAATAAAGCATATTACATAGTCAAACATTTAATCTCATTACATTTGTTGTATTTACAATTTATCTTTTACCTTGTCTCCTAGTCTTAATTCTCAAATTAGAAATTCAACTTAACATTAAAGACTTAAACTTAGAACTTAGAACTTATAAATTCGACTTCCACACTATTTCTTCTGCTATTTTTGAATTCATATGTCTGGTAGTATAACATTCCTTATAGTTCCAGTCCATTTTCAGTTTTCTTCATGTCCTTATTAAACCTTTATATTCTTACTTATACCGCCCCCTATTTTTATCCCTCCCGATCTTGCAAGCCGTCCTGGAAGCATTCTTTGGCTAAGGAGGGAGTGTTCATGTGTGTGTGCACATCTGGGTCACTTTAAATAAAAGTTAAAAGTGTACCTTGGTTCTCAAATGCCTTAGTTCCTAAAAGTGTTCCGGTTTTGAAAGTTTTTGGGAAGCCGAATGTCGGAAGCAGCTGTCAGCTATTGTTTCCGGGGCGCCTGCACCAATCAGAAGCTGCGCCTTGGTTTTCGAACATTTCGGAAGTCAAAAAGACTTCTGGAACGGATTAAGTTTGGCGCTTTTGTTTTTAGTATTTATCTAGCGTTTTTGTTTCTAAGGCTTTTTGGTTAAATTGTTTCTGTGACTGTGTGGAACCCAATTCAGCTACTGACTGATTTATTTTGACTGCGGAAATGGATAAAAGCCCCCCATCCAAACAATGACTATCATCACTGCAGGTAAGAAAAAAATATATAATTCTAATTTTTATCATCTACATTCTACAATACTGTCTTATTTATTTTATAGTACATTACATTGATTATTGCTTTCATTTTATGGATCAATGGTCCCGTTAGAGAGTAAAATTCATGTAAAATTGCTGTTTTAGGGGTTGTTTTTAAACGTCCGGAACAGATTAATCTGTTCTGCATTACTTTCTATGGGAAAGCGCGCCCTGGTTTTGGAACGGACTTCCGGAATGGATTAAGTTTGAGAACCAAGGTACCACCTGTATTCTGTAGGAGACATGCATATTTCAGCCTAGTAAACAGCAGGCCTTTTTGCACAGTTCTCAAAACACACACGTGCACAACGGGTGTCAGAAGTGGCTTTAGAATCACAGGGTTGGAAGAATAATCTGCAATCAAACACTGTTTTTCAGACGGGCTGGGCGGAAGGCTCAAAACCGTTCCCGTGAATCTTGTTACCTGCCATTTCGTTCTTCGGGTGTTTCCCACAGGGCAGTTTTCAAGTCAGAGCCGACCCTACGAGAGACAAAAAACAAAACAAAAACAAATTCTGAGCCTCAGCAGAACATATCTCGTTTCTTCGGGGCTAGAGGACGCCCACCTATACGGGAAGAAAGTTAATTTGGCAAAGAAACAAAACAGCCGCACCTGCAGCAAAGCAGCGTTTCATCGACCCCAAACCGAATACTTAGCAACGCAGGTGATTTAAAGTCAAGAAATATCACAGAATTTTAGAGTTGGGAGGGACTCCCAAGGGTCATCCAGTCCAACCCCCTTTGCAATGCAGAAATCTCAGCTAAAGCATCCATGACAGATGGCCATCCAACCTCTACTTAAAAACCTCCAAGGAAGGAGAGTCCGTCACCTCCCACCAAACGGTCAAACAGCTCCTACTGTCGGAAAGTTCTTCCTGACGTTGAGTCGGAATCCCCTTTCTTGTCGCTTGAAGCCACGGGTTCGAGTCCTGCCCTCCGGAGCAGGAGAAAACAAGCTTTCTCCCTCTTCCCTGCGGCAGCCCTTCAGATATCGGAAGATGGCTCTCCTATCTCTTTTCAGTCTACTCTTTTCCAGGCTAAACATACCCAGCTCCTTCAACCATTCCTCATCAGGCTTGGTTTTGAGACCCTTGATCACGCACCTTCTGGACTGTCAACATCCTCCTTAAAATTGTGGTGCCCAGAACTGGACACGGGGCTCCAAGGCGGAACAGAGCCAAGGCTATGACTTCCCTCGATCCGGACAAGTTACAGGAAAGGAGATTACGACTAAACAATAGGAATACTCTTCCTATCGTTTTTGACAGTGGAACGGGTTGTGGAAAGAGGGTCTTCTGTCACGGGGGCTCCCCCCGATTTGCCCACCCGTAAACTCCGACACGCAGCGGGTTAACGCGGCCACGCTCCGAAAAAAACCAGCCACAGCCTCCTCCTTTCATCCGGGCAGACAGAAGACCCCTTTGTCCTGGGTGCCTTTTTCAAAAAAAGCACCCAGGGAGTATAATACAAAGAGGCGTGTGTGTCTCTCTCTCTCTCTGCTCAGAAGCAGCCCTTTTTTAATTTTTATTTTTTGCCAAGCAAACAGCTCTGCTAGAGAGAGGGAGGGAGGGATGCAGCCCAGAATATTCGCGGCTCTGCGGAAGAAGCACCTCCACCACCTGGGAGGGAATGCCTCTTTCGAACAGAGGCATTCCTCCAATGATACCTGGGGGGTGGGGGGTGAATGACCACAACACAGGTTTCTCGTCTAGGAAGACGTATTCCCTCCTCTCAGGAATGAATGGCTCTCCTAAATTGATTCATCCCCATCTTCATCTAGACTGGAGACTGGGAGTGGCTACCCGGACCACATAACACCGGTCCTGAAAGACCGACATTGGCTCCCAGTACGTTTCCGAGCACAATTCAAAGTGTTGGTGCTGACCTTGAAAGCCCTAAATGGCCTCGGTCCAGTATACCTGAAGGAGCGTCTCCACCCCCATCGTTCTGCCCTGAGGTCCAACGCCAAGGGCCATCTGGTGGTTCCCTCCCTGCGAGAAGTGAGGTTACAGGGAACCAGGCAGAGGGCCTTCTCGGTGGTGGCACCCGCCCTGTGGAACGCCCTCCCACCAGATGTCAAAGAGAAAAACAACTACCAGACTTTTAGAAGACATCTGAAGGCAGCCCTGTTTAGGGAAGCTTTTAATGTTTAATAGAAGCCGCCAAGAGTGGCTGGGGAAACCAAGCCAGATGGGCGGGGTATAAATAAATATATTATTATTTCAGAGACCTCTGGGAGTCAGCAATGATGGCAAGGCAGTCCCGCACCGATGCTGGCCTGTACCTCTGTGCAAACCGCTCGCCAATTTAGCTGACGAGTATCATCTTCCCACACCAACTGTTTTTCTGCTTAAAAAAGGAAAGGAAAGGTCTAATTCTAGATGTCCTAGTTTCCTGCCATCTCGGATGAATGAAAAACATGCCTTGACGAGGTCGCAAAAGCCAAGGGAACACCCGTCATGTTCCCGGAAAACATCCTGATCACGTCCTTAATCTGTATTTTAAAAGGCCTGGTTTTTTTTTTTGGCTATATTTTAAATTGATTTAGGCAGGCTAGGCCGACGGCAGCCTCTCTTCTTCAATTGGTCAACCCCACGCCCGTGTGTTTTAAATGACTCTTATAAACAGAACTGCGGCTTAAGGGTGCCAGGGCTCACAGCTTCCTTTACAAGTGACAATTCCCAGGATTTGACCTTTAAACAGCCACGGAGAATCGTGGGAGCTGTAGCTCAAGGGTGCTGACCTGCCAGAGCTACAAATCCCAGCACCTTCAAACTACAGTTCCCAGAATTCTCAATTAAAGTTGGACACAGTGGGACTTGCTCTGAAAGGCACTGGAACCTCCACCCGCAAAATGAATGAGGCAAAAACTCTTGTGCATTCTACACTTTATATTTTGTTTGTGTGCACCTGTCTATTCCTTTTGTCTATTCTCAGGAGGTTCCTTGAGGAAGCATACCCACCCCCATACATACAGTGGTACCTTGGTTCTCAAACTCAGTCCGTTTCGGAAGTCCATTCCAAAACCAAACCCTTTTAAAAACAACCCCTAAAACAGCAATTTAACATGAATTTTACTATCTAACAAGAGACCATGGATCCATAAAATGAAAAGCAATAAACAATGTACTGCAATGCACAAAAATCAATCCATCAGTAGTTGAACTGGGTTCCACACAGTCGCAAAAACAAAAGAGCCGCAAAAACAAAAATGCGAAATAAATAGCAAAAACAGGCAGACCTCAGCGTAACACTCAAAACGGAGCACTTTTGGCTTCTGAAAAACGTTCGCAAACCGCAACACTTACTTCCGGGTTTGCAGTGTTTGGGTTCCGAGTTGTTTGAGTACCAAGGCGTTTGAGAAGACAGAAAAGCTGTTTAAAAAACAGGAAGCCTTAAAGACATTTCAAGAGCAGATGTCACACCAGGAAGGATAAAATTATCTCTCTGCCCTTTTTGCAACAGCTTTTGCACGACTACAAACCCAGATTGAAGATAACCAAGAATGCAAACTCCACCGTTTGTTTGCATGCAAACCACACACTTTTATCTAATCAAGCCTTCACGCAGCCAAAATGTGGCACTCGCTCCCGTGGGATTCAGAAATGGCCACCCACTCGGATGGCTTTAAAAGATTGGGGCAAATTCATGGAGAAAGAGGGTGTCACCTTTTGCTCCGATGGCTGCATTCAAAATTCGCCACAAAGAATCCTATTCTCATGTTGCTTGCCACCCTCCAGACCTCTCGGTATATTAAAGCAATTTTTCTCATTACTACTTCTCCAAAAAATGGAGTTTTTAGCCCAAGGCCCCACAAACTTCTCTACTGGGTAAAGCACTGACTTCCCTATGGACTTCAGGCACCTAATATTTAGCCTCCGGAATGGCAAGTTCTTACATGATTTGGAGCTGAGTTTACGGTGCCCTTATCAGCTGGCTCAATTAAATAAAATAACATCGGCTGGTTCAATTCAATTCAATACCCTCTCCTTATTTGCCTGCTCAACACACCCTGATGGTTTTTCCCCTCAAGCTGGGAACGAAAACCCTCGAGAGCTGGCTCTAAGATCATATGCCTGGCTAGTTTCTCCCCAAATACCGTGGTAGCAAATGAGGTTCAGCGTGGGAGAGTCAGCTGTTTTCAAGCATGCACCCTTGCAAGGAGTTTGCAGTTTGTTCCAGATCAGAACCTGTTCCTGGAAGCGGCGAGGATCGACCCACACTGCAGACTTAATAATAATAATAATAATAATAAATCAAGACTTTTTTTTAAAAAAATCACATGAGCTGTCAGATTCCCTCTTCTCCTTCCAGAGAAATGGCTTTTGGCCTGGCAACCGATTTGCAGAACTCTCGGAGGAAGCCGTGACTCAGGGACCTTCTTAGCTTTCCTAAGTGTGATCCAAACTCAACTTGCGACATTCGCATCACCTCCAGAAAGCTGTCCCAGCCCTCCAAATCAACATAATCACTCCCAATTGCTTGTTTTTATTATTTTTACAGACCCTTTTAAATATATACCTGCACACACACACACACACACACACACATATATATCTGCCTGGTGCTTAGAAAAGCAGTAAGTACCTGATGTTTAAATAAATGTTGGCAGCATTAAATACTTCTTGACCAAGCCCCAGTTGTTCAAAACGTAAATAATAAAAAAAACTAGGAAAAACCAACTGTTGCATATCAACCACAATGCACTGCAGCAAAAACCCAACTAAAGCAAATATAATTATTGCTGCAAAGTCAAGTCTAACAAATGTGATTGCACTATTTTATGAGCTTGTGTCAGCGTAACAAATGTGATTGCACTATTTTATGAGCTTGTGTTTCAGCGTTTATATTTATTTATTATAAATATAAATTAATAGTAATAATGATGATGAAAATGATGATGACAATCATAATATTTGTTTGTTTGTTTGTCTGCCTGTTTGTTTGTACCCCGTCCACCTGACAGGCTTGCCCCAGCCACCTCTGGGCAGCTTCCAGCATAAATGAAAACATAGCCAAACCAACTGTTGCATAGCAAACTCAATGCACGGCTGCAAAGCCAACATTGCTGCAGACAGAATTGCAATACCCTGGAAGCTTCCCCGGCCGCGGCACATGCAACCCAGCAATGGCAACCGTTGCAAACAGAGCCCCACCCCCGGCCTCCCACGCTTGCACACGCGCCGGGCGTGCAACACGCGCCCTTTGCCCGGGCTCCTGGTGCAAGCCCCGCCCCCTCCCGGCCCGGCCAGCCAATCAACGGCGCCCCTGGGTCTGAGGGTGTTGGGGGAAGCGGGAGCCGCGGTTCCCGGGTCCGTTACCTCCTCCGACGCCTCTCCCAGCATCTGCCTCTGCCGCCACCGCCGCTGCCCTTCGCTCTTTTTCCCGGAGCTTTTCTTCCAGCCCTCCGGTCCCCCGCGGTACGCTTCTGGGAGTCGTAGTCCTCGAAGAGACTTCCCTCATAGGGCGTCGCGGGAGGCGGGACTGCAACTCCCATCGGCGACCGCGGCCGGTCACGGGACGGCCGTCGGCAGGCGGACGCCTAGGGCGAGAGAGAGAGCGCAAAGAAAAGAATATAGACTTTTCTTTTAAACTCGCACACGGGGATGGAATTCCGGGATTCGTTTGGAAAGGAAGAAGCTTCACGTGGAGCCAAGGGCGGCAAGCAGGTCCAAGACTTAAGCCCAAAACAATATAAAAGCCTTATTCCATCCAGTGGTATCGGGTTCCTCATTCGCGCGGGTGAGGTAGTTCTATAGCTGTAAAATAAGGTGAGCAAGTCTTGTTTTTCTTATCTCTATGTAAGGAGACAGAAAGGAGGAAAGGGGGGCTACGGTGTCTCGGTTGGGACAGAATTGCTGAAATGCAAACTAGCCTTAAGCACACGAAGCTAATCTATTGAAGTCAGATGTGCGCAACGACAATGATATACTGTTTTGGATTAACGCTGATTGCAAAAGTAATGCCTACTTATTTATACCAACGAAAAACAAAATTTACACAATAATTACTGTGGCAACTTTGGAACTCCCTGGCCCTTGACATCAGGCATGAACACAATGCTTTATTAATTTTTTTAAAAAAATATGACACACCTATTTTCTTTGTAAAATAGAACTTTTAAAATTGTATTGACTGGTTGTTTTAGAGATTTATATCCCATATTTACAAAAAAAACAAAAACACATCTAACCATCTACAATTAAAATCTATATACAGTACTCTAAATAAATATACTCTAAAATAAAGGGCCCGAGATAATAAATGTAAATTTACAGGCCTGAGATACGGGACAAATGTCAAACTTCCAGACCTAAGCTATCTATTTTTCCCCTTCGTTTTCTTTTCAGCGCCTGCTGAAAACTTTTGATTTCACCCCCGGAGGCACACTCCATTATTGCCTCTCTGAACAGATGCCCATAGCTGCCAAGTTTTCCCTTTTCTCACGAGGAAGCCTATTCAGCATAAGGGAATTTCCCTTTAAAAAAGGGATAACTTGGCAGCTATGGATGCCCACAAGTTCCCAGGGAACTCTGGGAAGGGCAGGTCTGGAAGGGGAATAAGGGTCTCCACCGCTAACAAACTACAGCTCCCAGAATCCTTTGGGGGGAAAACACGCCAAGGTAAAGATAAAGGGACGACTGACTGTTAGGTCCAGTCGAGGATGACTCTGGGGTTGTGGTGCTCATCTCGCTTTACTGGCAATGGGAGGCCGTGGACCTTCCCACCAGAGCAGTACTTATTTATCTACTTGCACTTTGTGCTTTCGAACTGCTAGGTTGGCAGAAGCAGGGACAGAGTTCACCCCGTCACGGGGATTCGAACCGCCGACCTTCTGATTGGCAAGCCCAAGAGGCTCAGTGGTTTAACCCACAGCGCTACCCTGGTTAAAAAATTCCTTCCAGTAGCACCTTAGAGACCAACTTAAGTGTGCCTGCAGACGGAAACGCATACCAATGACAAACTTAGTTGGTCTCCAAGGTGCTACTAGAAGGAATTTTTTTATTCAGCTGTCATGCAGTCGTCATCCACTGGATGTCAGGATTTCCAAACAAAAATCTCCAAGTAGCCAAAAATAAACCCGCGGACCATAGCTGTCAACTTTCGGATTTGAAAATAAGGGATCAGCAGCCTCACCTGTCCGGGGACAGTCTAAGGTATATCTAACAATCCAGGATAGCAGTGGGAAACGGCGCTAAAATAAGGGAATTTCCAGCAAAAAAAGGGAAGGTTGACAGCTATGCTGCAGACCTTTCCTAAAAATAAAATAAAAAATACATCAACTGGGTAAATGCAGTTTATCAGCTGGTATTATTGGTATAACCTGTCGGAATTGTAGACAAGAGAATTGTAGAATTGTAGAGTTGGAAGGGACCTCAGGGGTCATCTAGTCCAACCCCCCCCCCCCCCGGATATGAGGGAATCAAGAAGGATCAGAAGTGAGAGAATGGACCCAATAGTTGTCAGAATGGACCCGATATTTGTCCTGTCGGCATTTAGGGTTCCTACCCCATTAAAGACCCATTAAATGGGCCCAATATTTGTCCTGTCGGCATTGAGGTTTGCTACCCATTAAAGCAGGGGTCAGCAAACATTTTCAGCAGGGGGCCGGTCCACTGTCCCTCAGACCTTGTGGGGGGGGGGACTATATTTTGGACAAATAAATAAAATAATGAACGAATTCCTATGCCCCACAAATAACCCAGAGATGCATTTTAAATAAAAGCACACATTCTACTCATGTAAAAACAAGCTGATTCCTGGATCGTCCACGGGCCGGATTTAGAAGGCGATTGGGCCGGATCCGGCCCCCAAGCCTTAGCTTGCTTACCCATGTTAAAGAATTAAAGGACCTTTTTTCTAATCATCATCTTTCTCAGTGAACCTTGGGTGCATTTTAGGTTGCTGAGCTTAGCAGGACTACCGCTCTGAGTTAAGCTGCCCAGGGTTGAGGTGGTTTTTAAGGGTTTAAAAAGTAAATACCGATACATGGGCTTGGCTTCCAGGGATGCGTGGCATCACAATAACAATAACAATAACAATAAATATTGGCTCCAGGGGTGCCCAACCTTTTTTTTAAAAAAAGGGCCAGATTTGATGATGTCAACATGCATGGCGGCCGACCAAAGTTCTGGAGCTTTTTTGGGGATTAAAGTTGTTGAGCTTTTCTTACTTTGAACATGCATGTTCTACTAATCCAAAGTAGAATTACAGGTAGGTAGCCGTGTTGGTCTGAGTCAAAACAAAATAAAATTAAATCCTTCAGTAGCACCTTAAAGACCAACTAAGTTTTTATTTTGGTATGAGCTTTCGTGTGCATCTGACGAAGTGTGCATGCACACGAAAGCTCATACCGAAATAAAAACTTAGTTGGTCTTTAAGGTGCTACTGAAGGAATGTTTTAATTTTTTAATCCAAAGTACTTTACAATGGAGTTTTGCAGGGCTGTTGGGCAGTTGTTATCATTTTTTACTGCAAAAGAAAAGAAGGAAAGAAAGAAAGAAACTGGTATTTCTTGTTTACTTAATTTTTTTTTTAATCCCTTCATTCCCTTTCCTGTGCCAACTTCCCTTCCTGTTGCTAGGATTTCTGTAAGCCCTGAAGGGTTCCCTCTTGGCACAGCATGGTCCTGGCACCAGCGTTAAATGTCTGATGATAAGATCTGGGTTCAAATCTCCAATCTGCCGTGAAACCAAGGGGGTGTTCTCAACGTATAATCTTTCTCAGCCAGGCCTACCTCACAGGGTTGCTGCGAGGATAAACTAAGCGGGCAGGTGCATGTAATGAGCTCCTTGGGGAAATGAAGCAGGGTCACAGAAAGTAAGAGGCTTCCCCTTTCTCAGGAGGGAAGGCCTCTTCTAAGCAGGGATGGGAAAATCTGTGGCGCTCCGAGTGCTGTTGAAATACTACTGTTCCCATCTGCCATGCAAACTGAGGCTGGCGGGAACTGTAGTTTGATGGAGGACAGTTAGTATTTTTTTCTGTTGTGAACCGCTCCGGAATCTTTGGATGAAGGTTGTTATAATAAAAATAATAATAATAGTAATAATACAAAATATGCTTTTCAAATAATAGATTTGAATGTCAGCTCATTCGTTGCATGCACATTTTTGAAAGGGGGAGGGTGGTGGAAACAGTGAAATCATCACTTCCAAATCGTGGCAATTCACTGCTTGCATTTATTTAATATTTGAAGATGCCGTCTTGCTTCAACTCTGGTTTGTTTTTGTTTTTTTTCGTTGGTGTTTTCATGTTTTAAAGGGACCCCTGACCGTTAGGTCCAGTCGCAGACGACTCTGAGGTTGCGGCGCTCATCTCGCTTTACTGGCCGAGGGAGCCGGCGTACAGCTTCCGGGTCATGTGGCCAGCATGACAAAGCCGCTTCTGGCGAACCAGAGCAGGGCACGGAAATGCCGTTTACCTTCCCGCCAGAGCGGTACCTATTTATCTACTTGCACTTTGACGTGTTTTCAAATTGCTAGGTGGGCAGGAGTTTTATATTTTATACGAGATAAAAAACACAAAATATTATTATTATTAATTATTTATACCTCGCCCATCCAGCTGTGTTTCCCCCTCTATTAACTCTACTAGAGCATTAGAGTTATGATATAAAAGAGGGAAGATAAGTTGCAGCTAAGGGTGGGGGGGGGAAACATCCTAGGAAATGGGATGGGAGGCTGATAATACAAAAGGGGGAAAAAACTTATTATGTATCGGATTTTGATGTGCAATTTGTGGAATTTTAATAACAACAACAACAACAACAACAACAACAACACAAAATACTTAATAAAAACAAGAACAGAAACAAAACAATCCAATCCCTCCTTCTAAGTCGGTATTATCCAGGAAATCAAAGCAAAAACCAAAGGACACAACTAATTCAGATCCATTCATTCCAATATGCTTACTCTGAGTAGGATTTCACTGCATTGTCACTACAACTCCTTGCATTATAATGTTTGGGTAATGTTTTAAAAAGACATATTTGTTCTGAAATCCATGGGGGGGGGCATGTTTTTTGCTGTGTTTTTTTAAAAGAACCCAAATAATCTTTGTTTCCTTTGATCTTGGCCAACCTATCTATTCCTTTCCTTTGCCCAATTAACTTTTCCTCCCATCTGTTTTCATGATATGTCTACTTAATCGAATTAGGGGTCAGTTAGTTAGATATTAATGGAAATTTTGAAGCTGCGGGAGGGGGCGGGGCGCAGGAGGAAGTTGGGTGGGAAAAGGGATGCTGCTCCTTTAAATGAAGAGGGGGGGGGAGCGGAACTGACTTTGCCAGGACTTCTAGGGAGTGTCTGCAAAGAACAAAAAATGTCACATTTTTTCATGGGCTTCCCCCCCCCTTTTTTTGCACGAGGGAGAGAAAGGGAACAGCTGACAATTTCAGAGAGCCAGAGAATACGGGGCACTTGTGGCCCTTCAGGCTGTTGTTGGACTCCAATGGGGGGCAGTGTGGTTTAGTGGTTAGAGCACTGGACTGGGACTGGAGGTTTCGAATCCTTGCGCCTCCGCTGCTCCCTGCTCAGCCCGGAAACTCACCCATGGGGACCTTGGGTGGGTGGGTGGGTGCCGGTTCTCTCAGCCTAGCCGACCTCGCAAATCGTCGTGGGGACGATGAAAATGACAGAGAGAACCGCATAAGCCGCCTGGAGGAAAGATGGCAGCATTGTCCTTGTCACCCCTAACCATTGGCCCTGCTGGCTGCAAGCAGAGCAGTGACCCAAAAGTCACCCAGTGAAATTCACAGCCTAGCGGGGAATTTGAACCCGGGTCCTAGTCTGGCAATCTAACCACCAGACCGTACTGCCTCGCCACCTTCCTGCTTAAAGCAGCCCTTAATTTGGGATCTATACGAGCCTGGCTTTGCAATGCCGTTAGCCACACCGTACATTAAAGGCGCCCCCACCAAGGATCCCTGGAACTGTGGTTTATTAAGGGTACTGGGAGCTGCTTCAGGGCGCTGAGAACTGTAGTTGAGGTCCAGCGCCGAGGGCCTTCTGGCGGTTCCCTCACTGCGAGAAGCAAAGCTACAGGGAACCAGGCAGAGGGCCTTCTCGGTGGTGGCACCCGCCCTGTGGAACGCCCTCCCATCAAAGAGATAAACAATTACCTGACATTTAGAAAACATCTGAAGGCAGCCCTGTTTAGGGAAGTTTTTAATGCGTGACATTTTAATGTACATATTTTAATCTTTGTTGGAAGTCACCCAGAGTGGCTGGGGAAACCCAGCCGGATGGGTGGGGTACAAATAAATTATTATTATTATTATTGTTATTATTACAGTATTATTATTATTATTATTATTATTATTATTATTATTATTATTATTAGAACCAGGGCATGTCAAGAGAGTTGGGAACTGTAGTTTGTTAAGGGTGCTAGTTTAAGGGTCCTGAGAACTGCCGTTTGTTAAGGGCATGGGGAACTGCAGTTTCTCCGGGGCTCTGGAAGCCACAGCGTGACGGGTTTGCTTCCAACGCCTCCCCGCAGCCCAAAACAAGGTTCACTACGAGGACTAGCCTCTTGTGCGCGGAAATGAAATTGCAAAACCCTTTTTCTCTTTCTCACACTCCTTCCACGAGGAGCGGAATTGGGCGACGTCCCCTTGAGCCCCGGGACCCAACCCCTCTCCGGTGTCTGGGCCCTGATTCAGAGGTTAGGAATTTGCATCTGATTGCTATTTTGTCATCCTATGATTTGTCTCTCCAGCGCTGAGCACGCCTTAGGCACTGAGCTACCCAGCAGGAGGAGGAGGAGGAGGTGGCAAGGAGCCCCAGCCAGCCGCTGCCGTCGCCGCCATGGCCTCGCTTGTAAAAGGAAACTTGCAGATGGGAGCCCGATAAAGGAGGCTGGCTGCGCTGAAATAAAACAAGGGAGGCGCAGCTTCCGCACGCGCGCAGGGACAAGGGCAAACGGCGACAAACACGGGAGTCACCTCAACCCGGAGGATCAATAAGGACTGGTCTCTTGGAAAGGTGGTTTTCTTTTCCTTTCCTGGAGCCCGGTTGGATCACCTGCTTGGGCGGAGGGCGTGCGTAATTTTTTTTATTTTAGCCTGGAAGGAAAAGAGAGGGGGGGAATGAAGCTGCTCCAGCCGCCGCCTTTGCAGGGTAAGACCCTCTTTTTTTTCTTTTGCACGTTGCTAAATAAGGATATGGGAATTGGGGTGTGTGCGCGCGATGGTGTGTTTTCCTCTCTCTCCCCCGCCCCCTCCTCCTCCAAAGCTGGGTTGTAGGGTGCCGTGCGTAAATACGCGCGCGCGTGTTTGGATAAGTCGTGCCAACATTTTTTTATTTTTTTAAAAAAACGATACTTTCTTGCAGTGGGTTAGGATGTTTGCGTGCAGTGTTTATTTACTTAAGTTAAAATATTTGTTAGCCTGTTTGCTAATACTTGCTAAACGAAGTCCAAAACGTGTGTGCGTGGCTCTGTACAGTATACGTTTTTGCCAAGCGAGCGAGCGAGTTGCAAGCGCGCGGTTATCGCGGGCGGAATCCTACGCAAGAGTAGACCCACCGAAGTTAGGCTTTACAAAAGTGGGTCTGCTCTCGAGGAGGTTCTGAGAAAGGGGAGAAATGCGAGCGTGCATTAAGATGGGCTAAGATCATGCGAACAGAGTCGATATTTTAATTAATACGGTATTTGTTTATATATGGTTTTATATATATATATATATTTTAAAGTGTAGGTTTGCTTGGAAGGGACTTGAATGTGCAACCTGTAATGGAGCTATGTCCCCACGCCACCAAAATATTGTTCCTTAGGCTCAGACTGTCCCTGTGGCTGGCTTTTTGTTTGTTTTAAGAAAAAGCACATTTCACATCAAATTTATCTGATGTGATTAAGCTGGGGGAAGGGAGGGGTCACACACTCTCTCCTAAACCTCTCCTGTCCATTACACACACACACACACACACACCCCTTTCTGGGCACAATTATTTTAGACAGCCCTATGCAGAGTTTAGGCCCAATATGCTGCTATTACTATTACGTACTAC
Source organism: Zootoca vivipara (assembly GCF_963506605.1). Classification (NCBI taxonomy): domain Eukaryota; kingdom Metazoa; phylum Chordata; class Lepidosauria; order Squamata; family Lacertidae; genus Zootoca; species Zootoca vivipara. Next base: position 3,484,461 of record NC_083281.1, on the reverse strand, counting down.
TACTATTATTAGCTTTGTAATGACCGTGAGGGATAATTTGCAGAAAATGTGTGGCTTACTATGTTTCTTTTTTTAAAAGATCTATTTGCAAAAGGTTTGTATATGTGCTAATTACACACACAGAGAGAGATATCCTTCCTCTGTTAATGTTTTTCATAGTGGCTATTTTAAACTCTTGGGTGAGGGGAAAATTAAATGTATACTGGGTTATTCTAAAGGCCTCTGTGGCTGATTCACACACCCCTCTCTGATAAGAGCATGACTCCCTCTCTCTTTTTTTAAACCCACCACAACCTTCTCAGCATTAACCAACTCTATCAGGCGCTCCTCCCCTGCTCCAACTCCTTTCTTCCCTGAAATGATCTTTATCTCCTAGAATATCCTAGAGTTTAAAAGTTTCCTCAAAGGACACCCAGCCCAAACTTGCCAACACCGGAAGCCAGCGGTTAGCAGCACGTGGGCACCCTCGGTTTTAAATAACAGAGAAGCAGGCACATCCTAATAGCAGTGGTTTTATTTTTTTAATGTATAAAAAGTTGGGGTGTTCTTCTGCATGAGTCTCTGTTCTCAGGGATGACTCCTCCTTGGAAGGAGGCAATTCCTTGGAGGAGGTGAGGAGCAGCAGCAGCAGCTGTGTCTTGAGCTGGGGAGGTCTGCTTGCCCTCAAGGCCAGGAGCTCCTTCCTTTGGCTCTGTGAATCATGCAGAGGGGCAACAGGGACCCTCTCCTTCCCATTTGATTATCCTTACCTATTTTCTTGGGGTGGGGAGTTTTTGGAGTTAAAAGTGTTTTATCCTAGGAGTCAACCCTGCTCAATTTTGGTATGCATGGATGTCGTTTGTGTATGTGTGTGTGTGTGTGTGTGTGTGTGTGTCGGAGAGACTTAAACAACCATGCTGGCGACTCTAAATGGGTTTCCTACACCAACCGTGGAGGATAAGCTATTAATGGCGACTTCTGTTCTCGTGCTCCTCTGTCCACGGCAATAAATGCCTCTGAATGTCAGCTGCTAGGAATCCCAAATGGAGAGAGTTGCTGGGGGGTGGGTCTGCTGGGGGGGGGCTTCTCGCTCGGGCATAAGGTTTTCCCCATTTGAGAGCAAGGTGCTGGAATTGGTGGTCCAACAGCTAGACCATGGCCAATCACCTTCTCAATCTGGCCCATGGACAGTCCAGAAATCAGGAATTCGTTCATTTATTTTTCTTCCAAAATATAGTCCAGCCCCCCCCACAAGGTCTGAGGGACAGTGGACCGGCCCCCTGCTGAAAAAGTTTGCTGGCCCCTGGTTTAGACTCTTCCGATGTTCTTCTGAGGCTGGAAACTTTGAGATAATTCGGGGGTGCTGTGTGGGTTCGCCACAGCGTAGAATAAATCGAGTCCCCTGTTTCCAACTAGCAGATATCTCTGTGGCCATGGGGAGCGCAGTCTCTTATCTACATATTAAGATAGATGAAATGTGCATTTTTAAAAGTTGCTGCTGCTCATGGACGAGTGACATGTTTTTGCCAGGCTCACCCCCCCACCACCCCAATTACCCACTTCGTATTTCTCCATAGGGGCGACTCTTAGTTGTTCAATTCGGTGACGAAGTTTAGAGGTGACCCTCCAACTAGTCTGCAGAGCCCCACCCCTCCGGTCTTGGGTTTATTGGTCACGCAAAGGTGTGACGGAATGTTGAAACTGCCCCTGGGTGTGTGTTCTGTTCTGTTTCTTTCTTTCCCCCCACTGGGGAATCTTTGTTAGGCAATGATTTACAACATTATTAGAGGTCCGGAGAAATATATTAAAAAGTCACCTGCAAGGTCACCCCCCAGCTCTGCAAATTCTCACATCGTTGGCCGTCTAATCCAACAATTGGACAGATGGCAAAGGTTTCTAATAGTTTGCAAGAGAAAAGACCTTGAGGTGGACCTTAGCAGGGAAGCAAACTCCTCTCTCTCTGGGCTCGTTCTTGTGGCCGGACCTAAAATTAAACAAACCACTTGAGGGGACTCTCTATGCGCCATGTGACTCTCAAATGGTACACTTCCGTCCGAGCCAGGAAGTAAAACCTTCCTCTTTGGGTGCCCTCTGCTCCTCTTAACTGACTCTTAAAACTGAGCTGGTCCCTCAGGGTGGTACAGAATCGGCAGGGGAGACCTGCCATTTCGACAGTGGAAATCTTTCCTCCGTCCGGAGAATGCACTCTGCGCATGGAAACTCGTGGCTGCCTGTTTTATCTTAGGCCGTGTCTCCTATGTGCAACAATCCTTATGTTCGCCGCCACTGTGGGATGGCTGCCACCAAATACAGAAGGGACCCAATTTGGAAGAGACCCACAGAGGCATCTAGTCCAGCCCCCCGCAGTGCAGGAGATACAGCTGTTTTAAACAACAAGGGGCCCTCTTTGCGCTTAATCATGGCGTAGAGAAGAGTTTTCCTGCCTCTCTCCTAACACTAGAACTGGTGGCCGTCCGATAAAGTTGATGGTTGGAAGATTCCGGAAGGGTTTCTTCGCAGAGTTAAACTGCGGAACTGCCCGACGTAGGAGGCAGGGACAAGGCCTCCAACCTGGAGGCGTTTAAAAGAGGTTTTGGCAAACGAATGGAGCGGGAGAAGGCTGGCTTGGCTTCCACAGTTAAGGCACGTGCTGATCTTAGCGCATCTCTCCCTCGCTGTTTTCCGACCTGAATTTCCTTTACGAACCCTGCCCCCTAGATCTCAAAAGTGACATTTTTAAAGGTTTGTCAACGGGGTTTGGTCGGAATATCTCAAAAGTGATTTGTTTTGGAATCGGGAAGAATCCCGTGCCCGTTGAACCGATTTTATTTAGCTTTAGTTGAAAGCTCAGAGAGAGATGGACTCTTGCAGACCACGCTCTTCCCAGAGGTCTTAGAAGTTCTTTCCCACTGCAGGGGCTTAACATCTGGACCCTGCTGGAAAAGCGGAAACGCCTGTAGTTGTTGTTGTCGTTTTTTTGGTAAGCTAGCAAGGGGCTTCTGTGAGGTTCCCCTTTGTCTGTCAGTTCTGCCTCCTACAAGATCATTAAAGAATTAATGTCTTTAGCACGTGGGGGTGGTTGAGGAGAGAGATGTTCCTCCCTACCGAGCCAGCTCAGCCATTCTTCAAATTCTCTCCTTCCCTTCCTCCTTCCTCTTTCTGAACTGAACAGCTGGGGGTTGTCTCGGGTGCAAAATCGGCAGGATTTTCTGCAGCCGATCTCTTGCTCTTTTGGGGAGAAGACTCCAGAGGACATTGCAAGCTTCCGCGGGGGAAGGAGGGGTGCTTTTTAAATTTCTAAACCTGGGAACGAGCGACCTGTTGGTTTCTTGGAGAGGTGGAGGGAAAAATCACTCTGCACGTGCTCCAGTGAACTAGTTAATTACGTAATCAGCTAGTTTCTAGGGCCAAGGCAATGTAAGCGAAGCAAAAGGCAGGGGTTATGGACAAGTGCATTATTATTATTACATTATTATTATTATTATAACAGGGTATCTGAAGAAGTGTGCATGCACACGAAAGCTCATACCTATGATAAACTTAGTTGGTCTCTAAGGTGCTACTGGAAGGAAATTTTTTTTACTTAATATTACAGTGTTGTTATTTACTATTGTTGGCACCTGTCCATAGAATTATAGAATCATAGAGTTGGCAGAGATCACAAGGGCCATCCAGTCCAACCCACTGCCAAGCAGGAAACATCATCAAAGCATTCCTGACATATGCCTGTCAAGCCTCTGCTTAAAGACCTCCAAAGAAGGAGACTCCACCACACTCCTTGGCAGCAAATTCCACTGCCGAACAGCTCTTACTGTCAGGAAGTTCTTCCTGATGTTGAGGAGGAATCTTCTTTCTGGAAGTTTGAATCCATTGCTCCGTGTCCGCCTCTCTGGAGCAGCAGAAAACAACCTTTCTCCCTCCTCTATATGACATCCTTTTATATATTTGAACATGGCTATCATATCACCCCTTAACCTTCTCTTCTCCAGGCTAAACATACCCAGCTCCCTAAGCCGTTCCTCATAAGGCATCGTTTCCAGGCCTTTGACCATTTTGGTTGCCCTCTTCTGGACACGTTCCAGCTTGTCAGTATCCTTCTTGAACTGCGGTGCCCAGAACTGGACACAGTACTCCAGGTGAGGTCTGACCAGAGCAGAATACAGTGGTACTATTACTTCCCTAGATCTAGATGCTATACTCCTATTGATGCAGCCCAGAATTGCATTGGCTTTTTTAGCTGCTGCATCACACTGCTGACTCATGTCAAGTATCCATCTCGTAAGACAATGGAGTACGCCTCTGGGGATGAAGTCAGAACTCTGCATTCGCAGCACCCAAGGGACCTCCCTGGGGCACAAGCCTGGGCTGTGTGTCTGGGGGTCCTGGGCTGCCCGGAAGACAAGATCCCCCCCTCGGCCTCAAAGATGGGGTCCGAAGGAAAGCAGAGCAAGACGTTTGGCACCTGCTTGGCTGCAGGAGTTGCCGGAAGGAGACGGACAAGGCACCATCCAACCGCCTTAGGGACTCCGCTCCAGATTTGTGTAGGGTTTCCTCCTGAGCCTTTTCTTCTCATGAAGATATCCTGCAAGGCAGCGGAGGTTTAGGGTCACAGCTTCCTTCTCCTAGACAGGCTCCCTTCCCAGGTAGACAAGCCCCACCTGCCCCTCACTTGTAGAAACCACCTTCTTGACTGTTGGACCCACTTGGTCTTGGTCCCCTAACTCACCGAGGGTTTGAGACCCATTGGCTTCCTTCACCTGGTTTAGCTGGCCAGTCAAAGCCGTTTCCTGGGATTGTGCCCGCCATCTCACGCTGACCGCAAGTGAGAGCTGAGGGCAGGGTGGGGGACCAAAGGTGGACAAATGACCGCAGAAGGATGTGTCCCCCACCAGAGCTCCTACCGCTCCCCTAACTAAAACCCTGTTATTACTAAATATTAACAGCTTGATCCCATGCATCTCTCCTCAGAAGTGAAGCCTATGGGATTGGCTCCCATTAAATTGCAACCAGCATTGTTCCTAATATTAATACTAATAAGACTTTTATTACTTATACCCCGCCCATCTGGCTGGTTTTCCCCAGCCACTCTGGGCGGCTCCCAACAGAATATTAAAAACACAACAAAGCATCAAACATTAAAAACTTCCCTAAACAGGGCTGCCTTCAGATGCCTTCTAAAAGTCGGTTTATTTCCTTGACATCTGAAGGGAGGGTGCCACCACTGAGAAGGCCCTCTGCCTGGTTCCCTGCAACCTCACTTCTGGCAGGGAAGGAACCGCCAGAAGGCCCTCGGAGCTGGACCCCGGTGTCCAGGGTGGAGACGCTCCTTCAGGTATACTGGGCCGAGGCTGTTCCTAAGAGCGCCCCCCACCAAAGAAAAGGTTGTATTTTAAGGTTTGGGACAGGCATAGGCAACCGCGGACCTCCAGATGTTTTTGGGACTACAATTCCCATGATCCCTAGCTAACAGGACCAGTGGTCAGGGATGATGGGAATTGTAGTCCCAAAACATCTGGAGGGCCGAGTTTACCTATGCCTGGTTTGGGACGTGAAGCGGACTTATAAATTGGTCGGTTCCAGGTGGTTGTAAGAAAGCAGATTGCAAAACTAAATCCATCAACCGAATGAAAACCTTAAAAGCTGCGTGTTACTCGAGGAATAACCAGAACTTCTTTTTTTGGGGGGGGGGTGCGTTTTATTTGCAAGCTGGCCCTGAGCGCAACTGCCGCCACTCTGCCTTGGGTTGGGTGGGGTTGCCAGCAGCTGGTATTTGGGAAGGTAGACTGCCCCTGGTACTGGAAGTTCAGCTCCTGGAAAGCAACTCTTCCTGATCGCAGTTCCCACCCGGTGGGTATTTTTCCAGAGGCGACGATAACCTTCCCTGATACGAGTTAAGAAGGGCGGAAACCTCGAAACGCCTTTGGGAGGCTGCGTCAATGAAAGCTGTTGGCCGCGGTCAATGGAGAGGCAGGGCCTCTCCCGATTGGCCGCCGCGCCCTCTGACATCAGAAAGGTTCTGTGGTTGCCTTCCGTGGCAGTTGTGCGAGAGAGGAAGAGGTGCGTGGCCACATTATTTCCTGAATGCGGGATTAAAACTGGTTCGTATCCATCGCCAATTCGCTTGGCGGAGTACAACCAATGCGTTTTATCTGTTCTGAAAATTTTCAGGCCATTGTGTGTCTGGGAATGCTCAACCCTGGCTGGAATTAGATTTTTTCCCCAGGGCTGGGTGTCTCACCTTCAGATTTGTAATTTGGGTTTTTAACCCTTTAAGAGCCCAGCTAGCGGTGGCTGGCGAGTAGCCGCTGCAAAACAGACTCTTCCTTCCCCGTTTAATTTGCCGAAAGCCCTTATAAAAACCTTGTGGCGGTGAGTTCCTGAATCTGTTTTGCGAAGGAAAGGAGAGAGCGGTCGGGTCCCTGGCGACGTTTTCTCTGTCTGCCCCTCTCCTCACTACGCGCCTTTAAGGACGCTTTTCCTTCTGTGAAAAGACAGGTTTTGTTGTCGGTTTCGGAGGAAAGCCGGGTAAGGGGAGGTCAGGGGTATATAAAGGTGTTTTCTCCCTCTCTCCTAATGCCGGGATTCGGAGACAAATGAGTGGTGGAAGATCCGGGACAGGCAAAAAGGGCGCGTCTTTGGAACTCGCTTCCGCAGGAGGCAGCGACTGGCCGCCAACTTGAAAAGAGGCTTCAGACATGTTCCTGGAGAGGAGAATGGGCCATTGATGCCTATGTTCTCTCTCCGATGCTTCTGAATGCTAGTTGCTGGAAACCTGAAGGGAGAGGGCTCTTGGGTTCGAATCCTGTTTGCCGGTTTCCCATAATGGGCAACTGACTGGCCACTTTGATGGCAGGACGCTGGACTAAATTTGCTAATAGGCCCGTCTTTGAATTTTATGGGGCGGGGAAATGGCAAGCAGTTGTGTGTGTGTGCTGTGTGGGCAACCTTGCTCATCACGTCTGAATTTACATTATTACTGTTATTGTTATTATTCCTCCTCCTCCTCCTCCTTTTTCCCTGGCAGGGACTCAAGGCGGCTTGCAGATAAAATACGAGCGGCTGAAAACTTTTTTTGGGGTGAACCATTAATTGAAGAAACAGTTGAACGTCAATAGAAATAAAACTATATACAGTGGCACCTCGGTTTTCAAACCTACCCGTATATTCCGGCGTATAAGACGACTGGGCGTATAAGATGACCCCCAACTTTTCCAGTTAAAATATAGAGTTTGGGATATACTCGCCGTATAAGAAATACGACCCGGCGTATAAGACGACCCCTGACTTTTGAGAAGATTTTCCTGGGTTAAAAAGTAGTCTTATACGCAGGAATATACTGTAATCCTTTCCGGAAGACCGGTCGACTTCCGAAACGTTCGAAAGCCGACGCATGCGTTTCTGGAAGCATTTACGTCGGGAAAACTCTATGCGGAAGCTGTGTGGCAGGTCCAGCTTCCGAAAAGCGTTTGAAAACCAAAGCAGTTACTTCTGGGTTTTCGGCGTTCGAAAGCCAAAACGTTCAGCTTCCGAGATGTTTGAAAACCGAGGCACCACTGTCCTATTTAAGATATGTTTAAAAACACACCCACCCACCAAAAAAAAAGCATGCAAACATACATTATCTTTCCTCTTCCTGGTGAGGAACGCTGTCTCCAAAAAACGAGGTTGCAGGAGACTGTCCCTGAGACATTTCTCTTTCCAAAGAGGAAACCGTCCAGGGTATTTGAAAATCTGGCCCCTCGGCTCGGTCGCCTATGGCGATGAGCAACGGGTGTCCAGGGGACCCCAGAGCAGAAGTACATGTCTGTCTTTGGTTTGCCAATTGCCCTCTGGGTTAAATATTAGGAGAGAGTGCAGGTAAAAAAAAAAAGCATTCCTTGAGATTCGGCGACTTGATTCTGGACTCACCAGCTGGACCAGTTGCTTAATGGCTGTCGACTCTTGAAACCTGTTTTATGTAGAAGCTGAAAAACGACTGGCGTTTTATGACTGGCGTGGGTTCAGTTGTGAGCCCGCTGTGTTCTATTTCCCAACTTTTTCTGCAAGGAGCCCATGGTTCGCCCCCCCCATTCCTCAGTTAATCCCTACAACAGCCCTGCGAGGTAGGCTAGGGGGCTGCAGCCACGATTCTGAGGTCACCGAGCGAGATTCAGGACCCAGCGGGGATTCGAACCCTGATCTCCCAGGTCCTAGTCCGACATTCAAACAACCACTACACTCCCCTGGTTTTCCTAGAGTCCTTCTGCTATGGGGCAAGCTCTATAAATGCAGTAAGCGAATAAATATGGGGAAGGCACTTAGAAAAGGATCTGAAATACTTTCCTTGAATTAGTTTTCTTCCTGATTGTTTTCATCGGATGTTTTAATGTGTTGTAAAGCGCTTTGAGATTCCACCCCCCCTTGAATTATAATGCTGTATAGAAATAATAATGATAATAATAATAATAATAATAATAATAATAATAATAATAATTTATTATTTATAGCCCGTCCATCTGCCTAGGTTTCCCCAGCCACTCTGGGAGGCTCCCTACAGAAAATTAAAAACACGCTAAAACATCAAACATTAAAAACTTCCCTAAACAGGGCTGCCTTCAGATGTCTTCTAAAAGTTCTTTATCTCCTTGACATCTGATGGGCGCCACCACCGAGAAGGCCATTTGGTGATTAGTGCATACTATATATATGTGTGTGTGTGTGTGTGTGTGTGTGTGTGTGTGTGTGTGTGTATATGTGTGTGTGTGTGTGTATATATATATATGACTTTCAAGCACTGGTGGAAAGGTCAAATTCTGCTAACCTCAAACGGCGACTGGAGTCGCCCCCGCCTGTTCTTTCCTTCCTGTCAATGCCGAACCTCCCCTTGCTTCCCTTTTGTTAAAAAATGAAAAAAGTTATCCCTCCCCTCCCTTTTTCCTTCCTCTTTTTGTGCTAATACGTTGAGGTCTGTTCTGGGCGCATTTATTCCCAGCCCAAACGAAACGGCCGGAAATCAAGCTTCTAGTCCCTGTCGCGTGGGGAGGGGGAATCCAAGTCAAGTTTCTAGTCCTCAATGTGCTAACGTGCCTGTTTTTTCCCTCCTCCCCCCCCACTCCCCATTTCTTCCAGGCAGCGCTTTCCCTGACGCCTAGATGACGCAGAAGAGGCTCCAGCCTCGAACCACCCCACTTAAACCCAACACCCCCTTCTGGAAAGTCCCCGGGAGCATCAAAGGACCGCCCCGTCAGCGCGGTTCAGGGCAGCTGGGACGCGGAGGGACCCCACGGCGCAGGATGGCTGCCGGCCTCTGAAGACCCGCACCCCACGAGGAACCGTTCAGCACCCCCCGTCTCGAACCCCTTCTCCCCCAGTCGCCAAGGCCCTCCGCTGGGGACCGCTGGGGCAGAAGGGCCCCCCACCGACATCCCCCACGGCGTTGCCTCCGCCCAGACGCTGCCCCACGGCGCCCCCCCTGCAGGGCGAGGGCTCCTCGTCGCCGGCCCCCGCGAGGCCCCCCGCCGGCCGAGCCATGAAGCTTCAGGCGGTGATGGAGAACCTCCAGAGGCAACAGAGAGCCCGCCTACAGCAGGAGATGGAGTCGCGCCAGCCTCCGCCGGCCAATCAGGCGGCTGCGCTGCTGGGTTCGGCGGCGGCGGCGACAGCTCTCTCCCGCGGTCGTAGTCAGGAGCCTGCTGCCGCCGAGGAGGCAGGGGAGCCGGAGAGCGCCCGGATCCAGCGGGCGCAGATGGCGGCGCTGGCAGCCATGCGGGAGGCGGCTGCCGGCCTGAGCCAGTCGTCGAGCCCTGGCCCGTCGGAGGCCAGCCGCTGCTCGGTGGAAGAGGAAGAGGAGGAGGAAGAGGAGGACGAGGAAGACGACGGAGGGGTGTTCCCGCGGGAAATGGTCTCCGAGGACGAGGAGATGTGAGTATTGCGCCGCCCCTTTATCCCGGAGCGATGAGGACTAGCAGTGCCGGATTTGCGTATAAGCTAAACAAGCTAGAGCTTAGGGCCCCGCTCTCTTGGGGGTGCCAAAAAAAATGTAAATGGGGGAAAAAAACCCGGAGGTACATTTCCAAAATATAAGATAAAAAACTAATAAAATAAAACCTACATCCAGGAACAGTCATTTGTGTTGTGTAGGCTCCTAGGATGTAGGTCATGGGCCCTGCCTGCTAGCCTGCTCCCTAAAATATCCCTGGTTTGCTCCTTTCTATATATAGGGTGCCCACATTCTGCATGGACTGGTTGCAGGGCAACATGGGCAAATGGCTTAAGATACCTATGAGGTCCATCAATGACCATATAGCATAGATTCAACACAACAGTGACCATTTGTTGTTGAAAAAGGATAGCTGGCCCTATAAAGGGCCCCATTACGTTCAGTAGCCTAGGGCCTCGTCAAACCTCAATCCGGCCCTGAGGACTAGCATCTTGAGCTTTTGTTGTTTGGCTTTAATTGCATCCTCATGCTTTGTTTCGTATTGTTTCTATTTTTCGAAATGATTTTTTTATTTGAGCTTCAAAAATACAAAAGTACAAGGAAACTGAATCCAAAAAGCGAGATTATTCTGAATCTCCTGACTTCCTCCCATCCCTTCCCTGGGCCCTACTAACCCTGCTTTCAACTGCATATCACTACTTCTCAAAAAAACCCACAATTGCCCATACGTACCGTTACATTACAAGTGTATTTAAAAATCCTGCCGCCTATTGTAACCTGCCTACAGTAATCTTTTATATAAATGACAAACTTTTCCCATTCGGTTTTTAAAGATTTTGTCTACTGGGTTCCTGAGCCTTCCCAGTTAATTTAGCCATTTTGGCATAAGTCCATCAACTTGCTTTGCCATTCCTCTCTTCCTTCTTACATCTCCGCGATAGTAGCATTCGTGCGGCTGTTGTTGCGTTCAGTTGGTTTTTTTCCCTGGTCCTTTGGGATCTCCGTACCTATAATCCCTAATAAAAAAGCTATTTTTTTAAAAAAAAAACAAAAGTTATTTCAAACATTTCCCCCCCCCCATTTCATTATATATCACTAGTGTAATTCAGCCCGTTGAGTAAACGGGTGCTAGAACATCCCAGGGTTCGGAGAAGCGCTTGCGCAGCGCTTCTCCGAACCCCGGGACCTGTCCTTGTTGTCGGCGGCAGGGGGACAGGAAAGAAGGAGGAGAAAGCAGCCCTTTCTCCTCCTTCCTTCCTTCCTCTCCCCCAGCCGCCGATAGGAAGGAGACATCCCGGGGTTCGGAGAAGCGCTTGCGCAGCGCTTCTCCGAACCCCGGGACCTGTCCTTGCTGGACGCACACGTGCGCTCTCCCCCCCCGCCAACGCTCAGTCCGGCTGGGAGCAGCGGTTGGCGGCCGCAGGGAAACGGTAGGTGGGGGGGTGGGGAGAGCGCGTTTGTGTGTGTGTGCAGTCTCTGCATCCAATCCCTGTGTCCGTGGGGCACATGCGCAGTAGCACGGACACAGGGACACAGGGAATCTGGACGCGGAGACACTTGCACTTTATTATATAGGATTTCCCAGAATTTTTAAATTACTTTACATGCGTCCACCACATATGGTAAAAAGTACCTTTGTTTCATATTGTTTTTGGCTACACAGTGGTACCTTGGTTCTCAAACGCCTTGGTACTCAAACAACTTGGAACCCAAACACTGCAAACCCGGAAGTAAACTTATTTGTGAACTTATTTTGGAAGCTGAACGTGCTCCGTTTTGAGTGTTACGCTTCCAATTTGTGTGTTGCGCTGAGGTCTGTCTGTTTTTGCTATTTATTTTGCGTTTTTGCTTTTGCTGCTCTTTTTGTTTTGTTTTTGTGGCTTTGTGGAACCCAGTTCAGCTACCGATGGTTTGATTGTGTGACTGCAGTACATTGTTTATTGCTTTCATTTCATGGATCAACGGTCTCGTTTGATAGTAAAATTCACGTCAAATTGCTGTTTTAGGGGTTGTTTTTAAAAGCCTGGGACGGATGAATCTGTTTTGCATTCCTTTCCATGGGAAAGCGCGCCTTGGTTTGGGAACGCTTTGGTTTGGGAACGGGATTTCCGGAACGGATTAAGTTTGGGAACCAAGGGACCACTGTGCCTTTGCACTCTCCAAAGATCCCGGGTTCAATTCTATGCAGCAACTCTTGTTAGGGCTTTAGCCGTACTTTATGCTTTGATCACGGGCCTTAGAGTCAGCGATTGAGCACCTGCTTTTTCAAGCAGGAGGCCTCGGGTTCAATCCCCAATGGTAGGGCAGGGCCGGGAACTCTTCCCCGGCGCCCCAAACCCCAGAGAGCTGCTGCCAGCCAGAGCAGGTAATGGTGGGCATGATGGGTGGGACCTATGGTTTGGTTTAGAATAGGCATCCCCAAACTGCGGCCCTCCAGTTGTTTTGGCCTACAACTCCCATGATCCCTAGCTAACAGGACCAGTGGTCAGGGATGATGGGAATTGTAGTCCAAAACATCTGGAGGGCCGAAGTTTGGGGATGCCTGGTTTAGAACGAGGCACCTCCGAGCCCCACTGATTCCCCCATAAAAAGAATGGCAAAACTCCCCTTAAAAGGTGGATACCCTTTCCCCCCGAAAATAAGACATACCCATAAAATAAGCCATAGCAGGATTTCTACGCATTAGCGCAATATAAGCCATTCCCCGAAAATAAGACGTAGTGATAGACGCAGTTCTGGAGGGCGCCAAGGGAGAGGTGAGGCTGGACGCGTAATAAAAAATAAGACATCCGCTGAAAATAAGCCATAGTGTGTCTTCTTGAGGAAAAATAAATATAAGAGGGTGTCTTATTTTCGGGGAAACATGGTTCCTGCCATTTGTTTCTGGAGGAGAAAGATAGGAGTTGGAGGGGAAAATGAGCTTGCATTTCTCCCAATTTATTATTATTATTATTATTAATTTTGGAAAGTGATTCTGTAAAGGACAGAAGAAGGAAAAAGTTTTGAAAAGACTCAGATTGGGTAATTTAATAAGGCGCTTGCAAGGTTTCTCGTTCCCCAGCTTGGAAAAATAGCAAAGGGGGGAGGGGGGGAGCCTAAGAGAATTCGGATCCTTGGGAAATAACTTGAAAAATCGGTTTCCCTGTCTGCTTTTGACCAGCCTCCTGTTCTCTGCAGCTTCCTTGCCCCACCCTGATCTGCTTGGGGTCAGGAGACAATAAAAACAGGGAGGAGAGACCAGTTTGGCAGGTTCTCCCCCCCCCTCCCCACCCCCTTAAATGCCTGGAGAGCTTTCGATTAAGTTCCTGATCCCTCTCTGAAAAATTTCCAGCTGTTTTGAAAGCGGCCTCAGAAAACATCCAAGCAGGAACTAAGTGTTGTTTGTTTGTTTGTTGTTGTTTAGTCGTGTCCTGTCAGATGGGCGGGGTACAAATAAATAATATTTATTATTATTATTACTACTACTACTATTATTAATTATAGTTACAGGTAGGTAGCCGTGTTGGTCTGAGTCGAAACAAAATTAAAAAATTCCTTCAGTAGCACCTTAAAGACCAACTAAGTTTTTATTTTGGTATGAGCTTTCGTGTATCTGAAGAAGTGTGCATGCACACGAAAGCTCATACCAAAATAAAAACTTAGTTGGTCTTTAACGTGCTACTGAAGGATTTTTTTTTATTTTATTATTAATTATATTTGTGCACCGCCCTGAGAAAGGCTCATTTGTTGTTTAGTCGTGTCCGACTCTTCGTAACCCCATGGAGTCCCATAGCACGCCAGGCACTCCTGTCTTCCACTGCCTCCCGCAGTTTGGTCAGACTCATGTTCGTAGCTTCGAGAACACTGTCCAACCACCTCGTCCTCTGTCGTCCCCTTCCCTAGTGCCCTCCATCTTTCCCAACATCAGGGTTTTTTCCAGGGAGTCTTCTCTTCTCATGAGGTGGCCAAAGTCTTGGAGCCTCAGCTCCAGGATCTGTCCTTCCAGTGAGCACTCAGGGCTGATTTCCTTCAGAATGGAGAGGTTTGATCTTCTTGCAGTCCATGGGACTCTCAAGAGTCTCCTCCAGCACCATAATTCAAAAGCATCAATTCTTCGGCGATCAGCTTTCTTTATGGCCCAGCTCTCACTTCCATACATCACTACTGGGGAAACCATAGCTTTAACTAGACGCACCTTTGTCGGTAAGGTGATGTCTCTGCTTTTTAAGCTTGAGGACTAGAAACCTGCTTTTCATCTTGAGAGAGAAGGGCCCGTAGCTTAGCGGATGGCGGTTCCGGTTGGGGATATGTTGCCGGCCCGTGCCAACGGTGCTGAGCTAGGTTTTCCTACGCCCCTGACCTCTTCCTCTCTCTGGACCCCCCCAGGAAAGGCAAATGGGCCGAAGAGGAATTCGACGAGGACCTCGGCGAGGAGGAAGAGGACGATTACGACGAGGACGAGGAGATGGCGGAGGAGGGGGTCGCCGCGTCCAGGGAGGCTGCCCGCTCGAGCCCGGGGCCCCCGCTCCTCCACAAGCAGCAGCCCACCCTGCCCTACAGAGGGGAGACGTCCAGGCTGGCCGGCTGCCCTGAGAGACTCTCTGCCTCGGTCCCTCACCTGTCGCAGGTGCAGCCCCAACCGCTGGACCACGGGGACTGGACTTACGAAGAGCAGTTCAAGCAGGTAAGCTTCCGCGGGAAACTTCTTTTTCCCACCCCTTCCAGGTCTCGGCGGGCAAGCCGGATTAAACTCCGAGCATCTGCAACTGGGGTGGATTTCATTTAAATCAAATCGATTTACTGTACAGGTGAAACTCGGAAAATTAGAATATCGTCGGAAAGTGCATTTATTTCAGTAACGCAACTTATTGTTTTTTATTTTTCTTTAATTTTTTTACAAATCCTTTGTTTTGGAAATTCCACAGTAATAAAACAGTCACAATAATACAAAAATAAACAAAGCTAACATCGCTGTTACATTTCATTCATTACATTCCATTTATAATTGACCCGCCTAATGACAAATAATTACAATTGCAACAAATAAAGGCTTGACATACCTTGCTTTGCATGTCATGCATCCATCTCATATATTGGTTTCACCTTTTAAGTTGCATTACTGAAATAAATGCACTTTTCGACGATACTCTAATTTTCCGAGTTTCACCTGTACTATTAGAAATTCATAGACAGATAATTATGAAATTGTTGCTTATATTTGGACAACTTTTCTGCTGTGCTTTATTGGAAGGAGAAAAATAATCATTTCCTTAATAATAATAATAATAATAATATTTTATTTGTACCCTGGCCGGAGCCGGGCTCAGGGCAGCTAACATCATATATGTAAATAATACAATATGCATAAAAGCAAGCAATCAAATCAATTAAAATGCACCCCAAAATTCATCCAAATAAATTAAAGTTAAAGTTAAAACTGGACAAATGACAATCCTCAGGTTAAAAATGAAAGCGGTTAATACTCGCCATGACCAGTTTATTTAACTAAAACAATAACATTACATCCATGTATCCATGTTTGTTAACCGATGTCATTAAATGATTTTTTAAAACAACAACAACAGCAGATGTGAGTTTTGGGACAGATGAAAAACTTAAATCACATCTTTATTTCCTGATGAATTGTCTTTGGACTGTAATGTAACTTAAATGGAAAAACTATCTTTAGAAAGATTTTTCCTCCAAAAGCATTTTATTTTAAAAATCTGATTTAAATGAACAAAATCTGATCTAAATCAAAAAAATACGATTTAAATAAAAAAAATCATTGATTTTTTTTATCCACCCTGGCTGCAATAATCAGAATTTTAAAAATTGGCAAATGAAGCTTTAACGCAGAATGAATGCCGTCGCACGCAGGTTAAAATTGCAGAGTCCGAGGAAAGGAAGCTAGCATCCGGGGGTGGCCTTTTCCCGTTACATCCTGCCTTTCACATGATGCTCGGGGTACCTTATGATTCCGCGATTCCGTGGCTGTCCCACGTATAATTCCGGATTTGCTTGGCTGGCGGAGAGGGTTTGCCTCGAAAGCGATATTTATTGTACGTGTTCATTTCCCAGGGTTTATGTGCTGACCCCAGGTTGGAGAAACAATTTAGAGCAGTTTACGAAAAGCAGAGTAAAGTTAAAAAGGGCGGGAGTCGAAAAAGGGAAACCTTATTCTTCTTTTTTAACAAAACGAAAACCCAGCAATTTGCCAAGCGGTTTGGATCTGCAATGGGGCGATGGGAAAATGAAATATTGTTTTCAAAGTGCCAACCTGGGAGGCCATTATAAAGTCAAGTCTCTTTCTAGGTGTGTGCCAAATTTACTCAGAGTAGACTTGGTGCCCATATCCCTGAATTCAGCTCTGAGCCCCCAAATTCATGCTCTTAAGAGTCGACCCATTGAAATGAACGAGTCGGTTAATTTCAGTGGGTCTTCTTCTCCCCTAGCGATTTCCTGCTTGGATATTGATTCCCGTCACTTAATCCTCTGTTTGGGTGCTTGGAGGGCGGGCAGGTTAGTGCTGAAATGCACTCTGCACGGGCCCAGGGGCTCTGCGAAACCTGTGTTTTCCTAGGGCTGGTTTCTCTGACTCGATTGGAACTACAACTCCCGTGAGCGATGGGATTTGCAATCCGGTTTTTATAAAGGACCTCGTTTCGGGGCTTGAAGGGAGGTTGTTGAAATCTGAAAGCGCTTCCCCACCTCTCCTCCCTTTGTGTGGCTTTTGCTAAGACTGTGTGTGTGTGTGTGTGTGTGTTTACGAAAAAGATAAGCCAAATTTTTCCATTTGAAATTGAGCCGTGTCAAAGTCCGCAAGAGTTGGGGGGATGGAAGCTTGCTAGTCTGGAAATTATTTCTCCCCTGGCAAAACGGACCGGCGTCAGCCAGACTTTCCTGGGTGCCGCAATAAAAAAAAAAACGCCACGGCTGTTTGAAACCAGTTCGCCCAGGTTTTGCCTCGATCCGCAACTTTGCTTTATGTGTGCTGAAGTTTAAATAGAAGGCGTTGTGTGTTTCCTTAAAGGGCCCCCTTTTCTAATTCCAGCCAGCAAACGTCCTATATAGGGGATTGGCTTTTGTATTTTATTTTATTTTATAAAGAAAATAGCGTGTTGGGTCACTTTGAATGGTGACGTCCAGAGAAAAAAAACAGAGTTCTCTGCGGCCCGATAGCCTGTTGCTCTGGGGAAGCGGATTGTGTGATCCGAAAGCCTGCCGCGCGCCGAGGAAGAGCTCTGTGTAGCCTGAAAGCTTGCTGAAATGAAAAGCTGGCCATTATAAGAAGAGGACGCTTTTCTTAACGTTCTTAATACGGCGCATGTGTCTCCAGCATCTGGGGGGTGGGGTAGGGAAATACCCCACGTTTTCATGTTTAGCAAGCTTTCGGATCACACAGAGCTCTTCTTCGGCATAGCGGGGTTTCGGATCGCACTGGGCACTTCTTCAAAGTGGCAGGTGATATCGGGTCACAGCTAGCTTTCTCCTTCCCCACGGGTTTGGATTTTGAACCCGTCTAGGTGGGTGGCCAATCTGTGCCCCCCTGCAAGAGCAAGCTTCGTGGCTTAACTGCACGGTGCACGAAGAAGTTAGCATTTCAACAAATGTTCTTTCTTTCTTTCTTTCTATTTTTCTTTCGTCTTCTGGGTTTTTTTTTGCTGGCAATTGCTGCAAGAGATGTTGCTTGCAACAAACTGATAGGAAACATCACTCTGAAGAGAGAGAGAGGAAGAGAAAGCAGTAATTTAACGGCCCCGACCTCCCCCACCCCAAAATCTTCTCCACCCCCCCTTTTTTTTAGAAAAAGAAAAACCTTTCCTTTCTTTCCGGCAGACGCTCTCTCCTTGTTTGATCAGTCCGGACTGGGTATTGAATCAGAAAAGCTTTAGAGCTAATAGAAGGAAATCGCTCTCTTTGCAAGCCCTTCTCCCTAGAGGCCGGCTTCCTTTGATGTCTGAGTTGTAAATACATCGGGAATTTGGGGAGGGGGAGGTGGGGAGAAAAATCAACAGCAAACCAAACAGCAGCAGATGGAATCCAGATGGGGAGAGAGAGAGAGAGAGGTTTATTATTATTATTATTATCATCATCATTGTTATTATTATTATTATGAATTATTAACAAAGTGGCAGGAGTAATTTGAAAACAAACGCTTAATCGTTTTAAAGGGAGTCCCGGGAGAAAATTGCTTGCTTCTGTATACCCTTCTGATTCCGTACATTGGATTTTGTTTTTTGTTTTAAGATTTCATTCTCAGGTAAGGGCTGTTTTGAGTACCTTGGAGGTGGGGGAGATGTTTCCCGTTGCCTCTCTGGGCGAGTCTATGCTGTGCAAGGAGGCAAGCTTTCCACTTGCTAATGGTGGGCGACTTTTTGCCCTGTTTTTCCCTTGGGGGGCGGGGGCGGCCTGGGCTGCTGAATCGCTTCCGGCACAGGGAGGTTCCCCGCTGTATATCTGTACGAGTCCCCGGAAGCTGGGGAAAGGCCTTGCACAAAGCCAGACCGTCAGACCACCTAGCTCAGTAACGTCTACACCGACCGGTAGAGGCTCTTTAGGATTTCGGCCGTCCCCAGTCAAGCCTCGGAGGGCGGTGGGCGATTCTAGCCACACACATACCCCAGGAGAGTCTGCCTGCTGCCTCTCTGTATGACTGGAGATACCCCAGAGCTAAACTGGGAGGAGCGGGGATGACGACCCTTTATTTTCTCTTCCCTTTTGGCTTGGAAACTTGGGGGGGGGGCGGTTCTCTTTGGCTCGGTCAGCCTCCTAAGTCGCTGCCTCCGGGAGTCGAGACCATGGGGAAGGGGTGGGGGTGGGAGAGAGAGAAAGAGATAGCGGGTAGCATGGCAGGGTGTGTCTGAGATAAGGGGTCACAAGCACGCTTAATTCCCTGGGCGGGGCGGGCTTGGCCAGGGATGCTGGGCGAGACGCCCTGAATTTTCAGCTGTGGGTTCTGCACGTTGAAGCGGTTTCCTCGTGCAGAATTCGAAAGGCTTGACCGTGTATTGTTGAAGGAGCGTCTCCACCCCCATCGTTCTGCCCGGACACTGAGGTCCAGTGCCGAGGGCCTTCTGGCGGCTCCCCCGCTGCGAGAAGCCAAGTTGCAGGGAACCAAGCAGAGGGCCTTCTCGGTGGTGGCGCCTGCCCTGCGGAACCCCCTCCCACCAGATGTCAAAGAGAAAAAGCAACTACCAGACTTTTAGAAGACATCTGAAGGCAGCCCTGTTCAGGGAACCTTTTAATGTTTAATGGATTAATATTGTGTTTTAGTATTCTGTTGGAAGGCGCCCAGAGTGGCTGGGGAAACCCAGCCAGATGGACGGGGTATAAATAATAAATTTATTATTATTACCCCCCCCAGCCCACATGCCGATGACGCAGTGGTGGTTAAGGGCGGGGTGTGTGTGTCCCGTGGGCCCACGAGCCAAATGTTCTGGGACTCTCAGCTCCCACTATCCCTTCCCCTTTACGACCCCCCACTCCCTGATCCAGGAAGAGGCACCCCTCTTTCTCAGGCTGGGTGTGTGTGCCTCTTTTAAATAGATGTGGCCGGGCTACCTCGTCCCCAAGGGGGCATTTCCCTTGCTTTCGCGTCCTCTCTCTTCTCTTTCCCCCCGTCCCACCCAAACTGACCTAGACATTCCGCCCCCCTCCATCTCCCGGAGTTGCTTAACATTCCCCCCCTCCCTCCAGCACAGGAAGTCTTGTCCTTAAGGTTCGTGCGATGTTTGCCGACTTCCCAAACCACCTCCAAACCCTTCCTTTCTTCTTTCGGGGCTTTCGTTCTTGGGAGATTGCCGATAGAACGTTGGCGAGAACGTGCTGTGATGTCACAGAGCCCTGGCCAATGTCTAGAAAGCCGCTCAAAGAACAGGAAGCGGGCGAGACTTTCGATTTAGACACCTAGGCATTGCCAGGGGGGGTGCGTGTCGAGGGCGGGGACATTGCAGAGTCCCGGCCAGTGTTGAGAAAGGCACTTGGGCCTCTGGGTTGGCGTGGCCTTCTCATTCTGAATGCGGCGGTCGCTGGTAGCAGTCTGGACCCGTGTTCGAAATTAGCCAGGCGCCAGGCGCCATTTTGTTCCTGGCTGTCGGCCCCTTGCGACCCAAGTGAAGATGCCAGGGTGGCACCAGCTGTCTCCATCTTGGGGGTCCTTGGATCTGCACTGTTTCCGCACCCAAAGACTCCGTCCTTCAGAATCCCCACCCGTTATATTTTTATCTGCAATGTTGGAACGAACTTTTGGACCCCAAGACGCGCTTTTTCTGGGAAGCCCGGACAGGAGCTGTGAACGGCGTCGCCGTTAATCCTCTCCGCTTGCCTTTGCTTCACCCTGCTCACCATCGCGGAGAATGGTCCATGTCCCCGTTGAAAAGAAGAGGCCGAAATATATGCGGGGGCTGTCCCTGGGTCCAAGGGACTTTCCTTCTTTTAAGTTCTCGAAAGAAGCTCATAACCCCGGCTCAAGGTGGTCCTCTGAGCTAGCCAGATGTTTTAACTGAGAATCCTTCGCAGTCGGCCCATCCTTTGAAAAAGGAGACCTTGGAGAGACGTCTTGGCCCCCCCCAAATGGCAACCGGGCCTTCCGTTTTTTGGCGACGGCAACCTTGGTTTAAGGCAGCGGTCAGCAGACTATTTCAGCAGGGGGCCGGTCCATTGTCCCTCAGACCTTGTGGGGGGCCAGACTATATTTAGGAGAAAAAATATGAACGAATTCCTATGCCCCACAAATAACCCAGAGATGCATTTTAAATAAAAGGACACATTCTACTCTTGTAAAAACACGCTGATTCCCGGCCCGTCTGCGGGCCAGATTTAGAAGGCGATTGGGCAGGATCCGGCCCCCTGCCTTAGTTTGCCTACCCATGGTTTAAAGAGCCGTGGGGTGTCCGACTTATATATCCCTGAGTTTCTAACCCTGGTTGGGACTCTCCCTACACACGCCGGGGTTGCAGCAACCGCCGGCCCAGCCTCTGCCCCTCCTCGGAGCCGCTCTTTGGGGTTAAGAAGTCACCCGGCTGCTCGGCTGCCAAGGTCCTCCTTCGCGGGACGGCCCCGGAGGTGGCGGCGGTAGTGCTTTGGCATGCCCTGGCTCGCCGTCTTCTCCAAGCCCCGTTCTGTTTACATTCCTGCGTTCCTCCTCCTCCTCCTCCTCCTCCTCCTCCTCTCCCCCCCCCCCGCTTCTCCCCAGGGCGTCTCGCTGCCAAGCCTCTGTGGCCAACCAGCTGAGCTTGGAGAGTGTTCAAAGCAGAGTCGTCTTCTCCTTGGAGGGGAGCCAGCTGGGACTCCCTGCCAAACGCTTTAACCCTGGCCGGGATCCAGATGCGAGCGCTCGCTGCTCCGCCACGTATCGGCGAAAGGCAATCCCTGAGCCGGCTTTTCTCTTTCACAAAGCACACAAAGTCTTATTGCTCAGACGGGTAGGATTGTGGAGTTGCAAGAGGACCCCAGGGGTCATGTAGCCCAACCTGGTTAGGGATCCATGGTGGTTGGGGGGGGGGTTTAAAAAAATTTTTAAATTTTTTTTCCATTTAAATATATATAATCACATTATTATCCATTTTACCTCTCTGGCTCCTTAGAGCAGGGGCCAGCAACCTTTTTCAGCCGTGGGCCGGTCCATTGTCCCTCAGACCATTGTGGTGGGCCGGACTATATTTTGAATAAAAATAAATGAACGAATTCCTATGCACCACAAATAACCCAGAGATGCATTTTAAATAAAATCCCTTGGCCTGTCCCTCACCACCTCCACCTGAGCCACTGCCGGCTCAGGACGCATGCACACTGCAGAGTGTTTGATGGATGCGATAATGGAATACCGAATAGTGTATTTTTTTAAAAAAATATGCCGGGATTAATGATATGCAAAAGGAACCGTGGAAAGAGAAGAAGGGAAGTTGTTGATATTTTGAGGATGTTTACATTAGTACAGTGGAACCTCTGTTGTCGAATGCGATCAGTTCCGGAAGACCGTCCGACTTCCGAAACGTTCCGAGGTAACCGAGGCGCAAAAGGCGGTCGGCAAAATCAATGGAAAAATGGAGAAATGCACCTTGGAAGCTGTTTGACTCCTGAGCCGAGTTCAAAAACGGAAGCAGTTACTTCCAGGTTTTCGGCGTTCGGCTTTGGAAACGTTCGGCTCGCGAGGCGCTCGAAAACGAGGTTCCGCTGCATTTCTCATTGTAAAACAGAACATTTAATAAGAATTGTGTGTGGTGGTTGTGGTGGTGGGGAAGAATTGTAGTCTGCCGGGCATGGCACTAGAGGAAAGAGGAACGGGCAGGGTGGAGGAAAGAAAGCGCCGCTGCAAGGTGCCTGTTCTGTGACCCAACAGACAGGGCTTGGGCTCATCTCCACCATCCGGCCCCCAAGGCGATAGCTTCCTAGGGAGGCAGATCTCTTGGCCCCCACAGAGAAAACCTTGCGCAATTCAGACGTTGCGTCCCGGAACTCTTTGTTGTTCAAAGCATGTGTGTGTGTGTCTTTTTGTAGAAAATTGACCGAGTTACTGGAAGAATTTCTGTTGCGGCTGTTGATTTCTGAGCAGGGCTTCCTCTTTTCTCTCTCTTATTTCTCTGCCCCCCCCCCCACATAGTCTACCTCCTGCTTTGCAAACCGAGGGTTCCCACAACAGCATCCTTCCTCCTCCTCCCCGCCCCCCGCCGCCACCTTTGGGTGAAGACATCCTTGCGTGGCTTTGCATCATTCTGCAAAAACCCGGCTGCGTGGAAGGGGCCCTTCCTTTCCTGGCAAACTGCTCAATTTCCGGATCGTTTCCACGTTAAACTTGTGGGTGAATTCGTTTGTTTCCGAATCTGCGCAGAATTTTCTCTCTTTGTTTTAAAAAAAAAGAAAGGGCATAATTTCCTTATTACATACCATCTCCAGTTATAGAGAGCGGTCAGAATGACGTTTTTGGCAGGTCTACTTTTGAGTAGGGAAGGCGCTGGGCACAACCCTCTCGGTGATATATTCTTAAACCCACTGAATCATAGAGTTGGAAGGGGGACCCCGTGTGGTCATCCAGCCCAGCCCCCGCTGCAGTGTAGGAATTTCGGCTGAAGCACCCGGGACCGAGGGCCGGTCCGACCTCTGCTTAAAAACCTCACAAAGAAGGAGAGTCCACCGCCGCCTTCCGCCCCACGGCCGGACAGCACTTACTGTGCCACAAGGAGTTGGAATCTCCTTCCTTTGTGATTTGAAGGCATGGGTTCGAGTCCTGGAGCAGGAGAAAACAAGCTGAGGAATAGAATAGTATAGAATAGTCCAGCCCCCTGCCACGGACGTGATTGATTTAGCTTCATTAATTTAAGCAGGTCTGCTCTGAATAGGACGCAGTTCAACACAACCAAACGGACCTTTTCTTGCAGGTTTAGAATGGCCGTAATAACACGTGCGCGCACAAGCAAATTCCAAGCACACCCACCCTCGCAAACGTGTGTGTGGACACAGACACACAAACAACCCCATCGCTTAAATTCTGGATTCTTCGGGGCACGTGCAACCTGTGGTGAGGGGAGTGGTGGGTAAGGAAAGGAAGCTTATTGCAAGGGGGTTAGAGACTAGAAGACCTTTTGGCATCCTTTTCCCAGTTCTCTGATTCCGTGAATTAAAAAGCTGGCTTCCACGAGCCCCTGGTTTGCAGGCCAGACACCGGGAGGTTTTGATTGGATTGCAAAATATCTGGCTCTCTCCCACTATCTCCCCCCCCCCAAAAGAAAACCACACTACCCCCCTCGACACGGGCCTTTTCCTTCTCCCTTTATTGAGTTGTGCAAGTTTTGGCAAGGCACCGGAGCCGCTCGATGAATCTGACGCAGCAGTTTTGAGACTCTTCGTCCTCCTCCTCCCCACCGCCAAAAAGCAAAACAAAAAGAGAGAGAGAGGGCACCCAGGAAGCGAACTCCTTCCTCATAGGTTTGCACTAATTAGATGTGCGGGGAGACTCGAACTCGCGGCCCCGGGTACTGAACACCGGGACATTTCAGGGCAGGACGGGCAAAAGGGAATGTTGGACTACAGAACTCGCTTTCGCAGGAGGCGACGGTGGCCACCGACTTGGATGGCTTTGAAAAAAAAGGTTGGACAAATTCATAGAATCGTAGCATTGGGAACCCAAGGCTCATCTAGTCTGACCCCCCACTGCAATGCAGGAATCTCAGCTGAAACATCCGGGGACAGATGGCCGCCCGACCTCTGCTTAAAAAACGCTCTGGAGGCCGCAGTTCTTCCGAATCTGTTTCTGGAGGGGAAAATAGGACTCTTGTGCTCAGCTACTCCTTGGGGGGGGGGTTCCTCCTTGGGGCACCAGGTTGGTTGTGAAGAACCAGATGCACAAATATAGGATGGGGGGGGGGGAACCCGGCATAATAGCAGGACATGTGGAAAGGATCTAGGGGGTCTCAGTGGGCCACAAGCTGGACATGAGCCCGCAGTGTGATGCAGCAGCAAAAAAAAGGTGAATGCTATTCTGGTCTGCATTAACAGAAGTCTAGTGTCCAGATCAAGGGAAGTCATAATCCCAATTTATTCTGCCTGGGTCAGACCACGCCTGGAATCCTGTGTCCGGTTCTGGGAACCACAATTAAAGAAGGATGTTGACAAGCTGGAAGGTGGGCAGAGGCACCACGATTTAAGAAGGATATCGGCAAGGATATTCTTGGGGCAACTAAGATGGTCAAAGGGTCTGGAAACCAAGCCTGATGAGGAACGGTTGAAGGAGCTGGTTGAAGAGGAGATAGAGCCATCTCCCAATATCTGAAGGGCTGTCACAGGGAAGAGGGAGCAAGCTCGTTTTCTACTGCTCCGGAGAGCAGGACTCGAACCCGTGGCTTCAAGTTGCAAGGAAGGAGATTCCGACTCAACCTCCGGCAGCAAGAGCTGGGAACGGTCCTCCTCGGGAGGCGGCGGACTCTCCTTCCTTGGGTGGCCGTCTGTCCTGGATGCTCTAGCTGAGATTCCTTCCTTGCCGGGGAGGTTGGGCTAGGCGGCCCTCGGGGTCCCTTCCATCTTCCATGGGAGAGCTCGTCAGATATTGGAAGTCGGCTGCCATGCCTCCGTTTCCTCTTGTCCCAGGCCAAACCTTCCCAGCTCCTTCAACCCTTGGTGGCCCTGGATGCCTTCCTTCCAGCTTGCCGGCACCCTCCTTAAAATGTGGCGCCCTGAACCCACAGGACTCTAGGGAGGGGTTGCGACCAAGGTGGGAACAGATCCCTCTCTCCCGAGAGCAGGGAATAAACGCCTCCTCTTCGAGCAGGGATACTGGGGGAACTGGTGCCCTTGCCAGATCTTTCAGTAGCCCCAGCCGCCCAGCGAAGGACGTTTCACAACTTCCGGTGGGCCACAGCTCCCTCCATCCCCGTATTCCAGAGACATTCCGCACCGGAACGGGCCACTGTTGTGCCTTGGCAGAATCTCTCCTAATTTTCTTGCAAGCTGAAACCCCTTTTTGAGTCTTTGGGTGCCTTTGGGAGAAGCAGGCTGACAAAGTTAGGTCTCGGTTTTCCCTGCTGATCTCTTTTGATGTCCCTTATTTATTTTCCGAGCCAACAGCAGTTCCTGTCTTCCTTTCTCCTCCGCCCACCTGGCCTCCTCGCCTTTCTAGTTTTTGTCTGTTTTATGGGAGCGTCTAGACTCTTTATGGCCTCCCCGGGAACAACAAACCTTTGCAATCCCTCGGCTGACAGTGACCTCTTTCAAAAAAACCAAACACACACACACACACAACAAAATATTTTATTTGCCCTCTTAATGGTGGGGCAATTTAAGCCACGGTGTTGGCATGGCTGAGCACCTCTGGGCAATAAAAGCGTTTTCTTCTCCTGCCTCCCTGCGTTTTGGGATTGATTCCCGGGGAAGTTGAAGGACTGGGACAAATGAGGCGTTCTGTTTAGGCTTGGAAGGCTTCATCGCCCTGTCTTGTGGTGACCAGTGTGCTCTGTAACTGGCTCTGGGTGTCGCTGTGTTTTGTTTTGTTTTGTTTAATGCAGGCGTTTTTCTCCTAGCCCAAACGGGTGCCGCGAGGTCTCTCTGTTTAGCAAACCCAGCCCATTTGAGGGATAGGGAGAACTGAGTCTTGCCCCACAGCCTTCCCTCCGCAGGAACAAAATCCGCAGCTTGACTCTCAGCTGGGTTTCCACCAATCGAAGCCCAGATGAGCTGTGCAAGAGATCAGCTGCATTCTCTGGTTTTTCCCAGCTATCTTCATTTTCTCCTGCTTGGGCTTCATATCATCACAAAATGGGGTTCCCGTGTCTCTGTCCAACCAGCCTGCACCAGAAATTAAGTCGAAATAATAATAATAATAATAATAATAATAATAATAATAATAATAATAATAATAATCCCACCTTCTTGCCTCTGATGAGGACGACAGTTGCTTTTTGAGGTTCTACCACTTAAATCAGGTGATAAAACTCCAGCAAGCAGCTAGTTTTAGTGAGGAAAGGGGGAAAAGCAGAAGGAATTATAGGGATGATAATTCTGTCTGCTCCTTCTTTGACGTACGCAGCCTTTTAAGGCTGATGTGACACTGGGAAAGCTCTCTGCCTTCGCTCCGAAGAAATACCAGCACTGTTTTAATCTTCGAGGTGCCGTCTTTGTGATAATTCCACTTTCCGGCTTTGAACGGGAAGCAGCGTCACCGAGGGTGCCTACAGGCTAGTGTCTGTGACGTCACCAACCGCTTCTTTTTTTAACTTCCACCGGATTCCTTGAGCCTTGCAAAATGTCGTGTAAATCTTTTTTGAAGGAGAAGAATGGTGCACAAATGAAACATTAATACTTGCTGTTTTCGGTGTGTTTGTGTGCGCATGGTTTTGTTTTGTTTTTAAACAGAAATGTATATCGGTGGCCGGGATTGATAGTCAACCCCCCCTGCCCCTGGTTCTGTTCGTTCCTAGGTGCCATTTGACACCTAACCTATATATTTGGGAGGGAGTTCCACTGTTTTTAACTTCGGAAAAGGACTTTTCTTTCTCCAATTCTTTTTCTCCAGGCTGGAGCTGGCTTTTGGCATATAAAAATCTCTTTTTATAACGATTTTTTTTAAAGGAACAAAGCTGTCAAAGAGTTTTGTATCATCCATCCATATCTCTCTCTCTCTCTCTCTCTCTCTCTCTCTCTCTCTCTCTCTCTCTCTCTCTCTCACACACACACACACACACACACACACACACGAAACTTGGAAAATTAGAATATCGTCGAAAAGTGCATTTATTTCAGTAACGCAACTTAAAAGGTGAAACCAATATACAAGATAGATGCATGACATGATGACATGCAAAGCAAGATATGCCAAGCCTTTATTTATTGTCATTGTAATTATTTGTCGTTAGGCGGGTCAATTATAAATGGAATGTAATTAATGAAATGTAATAGCGATGCTTATTTTTGTATTATTATTATAACTATTTGTTTTATTACTGTGGAATTTCCAAAAGAAAGCATTTGTAAAAATTAGAAGAAAAATAAAAAAATAATACGTTGCATTACTGAAATAAAGGCACTTTTCGGCGATATTCTAATTTTCCAAGTTTCACCTGTATATATGTAGATATTCTGGGTCTATTCCCTCCTCTTCTGGAAGCGCGCCCAGGGATTGGGGTGGGGGGTGAAGAGGAAGAAAAAAGGGACCCAATGGATTTCGGCGGATGTAAGCTGCATGAGAGATGGATTGCGTCCCTCCCGTAATGACCGCAAGAGGGTCAATTTACTTTCTTCTAAAATATTGATTAGGGCTTTCTCTGCATTAGCCGGGCAGATAATCTCCCCCTCACAGCCAGCAGCTGTTTGGAAAAGGACTCCGGACGTGTGAGATCTGCTTCCCTTCCAGCTTTTGGAAGCAGACCCGACGCTTGCGAAAGATGCCTTAGCAACGCGGAGTCAGGCCGTCTCTGGCCGGCAGCAGCTAACCCGGATTTTGGGCAAAGGGGTCTTCCCCCAGCTGCATTTGGGGAGGCCAAGACCCCCTCCTGCTTGCACGTGAACGTTAAGAGGAGCCTGCCGGATCAGGCCAGTGGCCTGCTGAGCATCCTCGCCGTAGCCAGCCCAAATGCAAACTCCCGAGCAGGATTCGAATGCAGCTCTCCCCTCCTGCGCTTCCTGGCAGCTGGTGTTCAGAAGCATCGCTGCCTCCCCCTGGTGTGTGTGTGTGTGTGTGTGTGAAGCCGTGGCTAGTAGCCATTGATGGCCCTCCCCTCCACGAATTTGTCTAACCCTCTTTTAATTCCTCGTTGGGGTTGGAGGGGTGAGATTTTGCCTTGGAGGAAATGCGAAAACTGCTTGTACTTCGACCGGTTAGAAACCCATCTTTCCTTGCCGAAATTTGGCTGTAGGGCTGTTTTGCCTGCCTGTCTCTCCACCCCTCACCCCCACCCACAAAAAATAAATAAAATCCCAGCCCCTTCCTGGGCAGATAACATGCAACGGATCCGCAGGGAGATTAGAGTTTGCTTTCCTTTGCAAGAGAAGAAAAGTGTGTTTCATTCAATGGCTGTCGGGTGAATAGGCTCTGAGAAAGCCCCCAAGGGCAGGAAGTGCAGTCTGCACATGTTTAGTGACATTTCAGTTACAGGGTCTTTTTTCCTGAAGTTCCCATGGGGGAGAGCTTGGGGCCGCGGTTTTGCTGCGGCAGTTCTGACCGGGAAACCGGCTAGAGTGCCGGGCTACGGTTGCTGGAGCCCCGAGTTCGAACAATCCACCGAGGTTCTTAGGTCAGGTTTCTCCTCCTCCTCTCTCTCTCTCTCTCTCCTCACCTCCCTCGCAGGGTCATTGTGAGGCTCAAACGAGCGAGCGGACCTTGCCTTGAGCCGCTGCGTCGCACGGCTGGCCCCCGAAGGTTAACAAATCGAGACAGGCGTGTGTGTCCTGTCAGCTTCGCTTCTTTGCGGTTTAATCTTGCTCCGGCGCAGGTTTCGATCCCCGTGCATAAAAACAACTGTGTATTCCTGCCTTGCAGAGGGTTGGAATGGATGATCTTCGGAGGGTACCTCCCAACTTACGATTCTGCTGCTCTTCCTGGCTGACACGTTTGGGGCTCGTTTTCTTCGTGTTTTTTAATCGTGCGGGCCTCTGGAATTCCTTCCTCTCCACCTCCCTGCCGGAAGCTGCCTGTGGTGGGGTGTTGTTGTTTTTTTGGTCCCTGGGGGGGGGGAGCAAGAGAGAGCGACAGCAGGAGAGGAATCCGCCAGGATTCCCTGCCTCGTGTGACATTTCGGCAGCTGTGCCCAACTGCTGTCATGGATACGGTGCGGCTTACATTACCCCTTTAGCGTCGGGTGGAGGGTCAGTTGGAGAGGAGGCAGGGAGGGTCCCGTGAACGAGGCCAGACCCACAACTCCCTCTGCACAAACTACCGGTTTGCAAACATTATACCCCGCCCATCTGGCTGGGTTTCCCCAGCCACTCTGGGCAGCTTCCAACAGAAATATTAAAATACACTAATTTCTTAAAGATTTAAAGCTTCCCTAAACAGGGCTGCCTTCAGACGTCCTCTAAAAGTCTGGTAGTTGTTTTTCTCTTTGACATCTGCTGGGAGGGCGTTCCACAGGGTAGGCGCCACCACTGAGAAGGCCCTCTGCCTAGTTCCCTGCAACATGACCTCAGTGTCCGGGCAGAACGATGGGGGAGGAGACGCTCCTTCAGGTATACTGGACCGAGGCCGTTTAGGGCTTTAAAGGTCAGCACCAACGCTTTGAATTGCGCTACTGACGGATTGATTGTGTGACTTGCAGTACACTGTACATTGCTTTCTTTTTTTATGGATCAATGGGTCTCGTTGGATAGCAAAATACAGGTTAAATGGCTGTTTGAGGGGTTGTTTTTAAAAGTCTTTTAAAGTTTTTAAAAGTTTTAAAAGTCTAATCCGTTTTGCCTTACTTTCTGCGGGAAAGCGCGCCTTGGTTTTGGAACGGACTTCCGGAACGGGTTAATTCTGAGAACTAAGGTACCACTGTACATCCATGGTTTGACTCATGGTTTGACTTCAAGAAGGATACTGACAAGCTGGAACGTGTCCAGAGGAGGGCAACCAAAATGGTCAAAGGCCTGGAAACGATGCCTTATGAGGAACGGCTTAGGGAGCTGGGTATGTTTAGCCTGGAGAAGAGAAGGTTAAGGGGTGATACGTTAGCCATGTTCAAATATATAAAAGGATGTCATATAGAGGAGGGAGAAAGGTTGTTTTCTGCTGCTCCAGAGAAGCGGACACGGAGCAATGGATTCACACTACAAGAAAGAAGATTCCACCTAAACATTAGGAAGAACTTCCTGACAGTAAGAGCTGTTCGGCAGTGGAATTTGCTGCCAAGGAGTGTGGTGGAGTCTCCTTCTTTGGAGGTCTTTAAGCAGAGGCTTGACAGGCATATGTCAAGAATGCTGTGATGGTGTTTCCTGCTTGGCAGGGGGTTGGACTGGATGGCCCTTGTGGTCTCTTCCAACTCTACGATTCTATGACTCTGCTTCCTATGATTCTGCACTCTGCTGCATGCCCTCTTTTCAGCCAGTTGCTTTTGGGAAGGAATCGAGCCAGGACGGTCCGTAGGCATCTATCTAGTAATGTAAGGTGCACTGCCTTTGCAGCTGGAGCTTCTTCCACTTCTGGTTGTTGCGAACCACCCAGCCTAGCTTTTCGCTTCCGACAGCTGGGGAGGGGGTTCTTTTTAGAGGAGGGGGAAGCTGGATTTCGTGGGAGAGACTCCAGGCACACACACACACACACACACACACACACACACACATATATTTAACGAATTCCTCCGGCATTCCTCACATTTCTGGGAAGCCTGCAGCAGTCCGGCCGTTCCCGTTTACAGCCGAGCGGGATAGCCATTTCTCTCGCACTCGGGATTGGGGAGAGCTGATTGCAGTTCTTGGCTCACCGCTCAAGAATGTAGGTGTGATTGTAGACCTCTGCCAGGAGCCCATGGCTTTGGGCTCCTCCTCCTCTTCCTCCCGCACCACCTTTTTCAGATCCTTTTCGGTGCTTCTAGTCCTCATTGAGTAAGATGCGGAAAAAGACTCTATATCTTGTCCAAAGCAACCCCAAACAGCCACTTGGCCGCCAAGTAATCTGCCGAGCTGGCGTGGAGCAGTGAGGGAAGCGCCAGAAGGTCCTCTGAGCTGGACCTCTGTGTCCGGGGTGGACGATGGGGGTGGAGTCACTCCTTCAGGTATACAGGTATTCAGGTATCCCAGGATGTTTCCGAGCACAATTCAAAGTGTTGGTGCTGACCTTTAAAGCCCTAAACTGCCTCGGTCCAGTATACCTGAAGGAGCGTCTCCTCCCCCATCGTTCTGCCCGGACACTGAGGTCCAGCTCCGAGGGCCTTCTGGCGGTTCCCTCCCTGTGAGAAGTGTGGTTACAGGGAATCAGGTGGAGGGCCTTCTCGGTGGTGGCGCCTGCTCTGTGGAATGCCCTCCCACCAGATGTCAAAGAGAACAACAACTACCAGACCTTTAGAAGGCATCTCAAGGCAGCCCTGTTCAGGGAAGCTTTTAATGTCTGATGGATTTCTGTATTTTAATATTTTGTTGGAAGCCGCCCAGAGTGGCTGGGGGAACCCGGCCAGATGGGCGGGGTATAAATAATAAATTATTATTATTACTGGGCCGTTTAGGGCTTTCAAGGTCAGCACCAACCCTTTAAATTGTGCCCGGAAACGTCCTGGGAGCCAATGTAGGTCTTTCAGGACCGGTGTTACGTGGTCTCGGCAACTGATCTGTAAATATTGAATAAACCATTTCTACTTTTTAATAAGAAGTTTATCTCTGGATTTTGCTTGACTTCATATCCCATCGCCCATGAGCTGGCGGGGAATTGATGGGAACCGGGGTCCCCACGACATCCTACCCCACTCTTAAGAGGGAACGCCTCTTCTAAACGGAGACATTCTCCTCTCCTCTCGCAGGCAGGACGGCTGTCATAACGGAGACAGCTTTCCAAACAGCCTCCAAGGGGCAGCCCCACACCAACCCCCCCCCCCATTGTATTAGTCAAGCCTCTCTGGGTTGCAAACATATGTTAACAGAGAGGAAACCTTCTCGGCTTCCCCTTTTAGAAGTCCCACCCCCACCCCCCTTTAAAGAAAGAGAAGCAGCATCTCTTTGCATGTACGAAACGTCGTCTGGCCGGGTAGTTTTATTTTTAATGATTCTGGTGCATCCCCGGGCGCACCTGCTTGTTTCTGTGGCGACTCATTTAACGGGCTCCCAAGATCGCCTGGCATGCAAATAGTTGCTTTCGTTTCCTCAATTTCTGTTACCTTCTTTTTTCCACCTCGACCCTCCCGATCTGTCGTGTTCTCGGCGATGAAAGTCCGGCGGTTGTACCGGCGTTTCGCTGCAGGAGGCATCGAGCCTCTGCCCGCCTCCTTTCTCAAAAGTGATAATTCCAGCTAAATCAGACTGGCAAAAATAATAAAAATAAGAGAATACGCCGAACTGGCGAGATTATCAGCAAGGTTAAGAGACACCACGGATAAGCAGTTTTCCAGAGAGTGGGATATTTTACAGAGTTTGTGTAAAAGACGATTGTCAAAAGATCGACCCGTTGGCAGGTCTAGACGGAGCTTCGGTGTGCAAACAGGACAATTGTTTGAAACAAAATTTATAGTAAGTAAAATAATACGGAGAAAGTGAAGTTTAAGCGCGTATTTAAGGAATTCAAATCGGGAATGCAAGGGGGAGATCTGCGGTCTTGACAAAAGTAATCACAAATGGATGCACAAAACAAGCATTAGTTAAAGAATGAATAACTGTTATTATTTCTCATTTTGCCTAGAATAGCTATTCTGCGTTTCCCTTATGAAGTTTTCAACCAATAAAGCACTTAAAAAAAAAAAAGCAATAATTCGAAATTCTGTGAGATCTGAAAAGGAGGAAGGATAGAAAGAAAGAAAGAAAGAACGAAAGAACGAAAACAAATAAACTCTTGCACAACTCTTCCTTCCAATCTGCCTGCCTTGAAATTTGAAAACCATGAGGACTACCTAGTAAAAAAAAAAGTCAACAATTTTGGGGGTTTCCTAAGAAAAGCTCAACAGCAACTTTCGGGGTGTCGCTGGTTTTTTCACTTTTTGAAATACGGCAAGCCTGAAATTGTGCACGCATGCCCGAACAAACTTTCCGTCTTTAAATGCGCGTGCTCCCTGCCCAAAGTTCAAAGAAACCTTTTAAAGGAAACTTTGCCATCACATCTCCAACTCTCCCCTCCAATTAAATAGTCTCCCCGCCCCATTCAGAGGTCCAGGACGCTGATGCGCCCCCAAACCCGGTGATCATTCGCACGTCTTCCTCAAAACTCGCACGCCTGTCTGGCAGATGCAGACGTCTGAACTGATATTTCATAGCGTGCATTTTTTGGGATGCGGGAGAATTTGAAAACCCGCAACTCGGACCTTGCTCTCTTTCGCGTGGCTTCAATTCCAGCCTTGCTTATTTATTTTCCGGCTAATTCCTTGAGATTTGCCATTATTCACGATGACGTAAGGGTGAGATAAAGTGATGTTAGTTTGTTGCGAATAACAAGCAGCCTGCTCATTTAATCGCTACGACAGGTAGGTAGGGCTGAGAGGCAAAACAGTTTAGGACCAGGCTGTCTGTATTCTCCACTGGGGAGACCCCTGGGTATGGGACATAATAATAATTTGAACCTGCCCAGGCTCTGAGGTCTTGGGGGGACGCCCTCCTCTCAGTCTTGCCCCACTCAAAGGCTCATTCGCTGGGGACGCGAGACAGGGCCTTCTCGGTGGTGGCTGCTCCCAGGAGGCGGCGGTTTATTCAGTTTTTCGACCCCACGCTGCTTGCGAAGCTTTGTCGAGCCACAAGCGGCCTGGGGGGGTCATCTAGACCAACCCCCTTGTGATGGGGTGGGGTGGGAGAACACCAGCTAGCTCTGAGGAACGTTAAGCATAAAATAAGAAAGTGGGAAGCAGGAAAAATAGGACAGGGTTAGGGTTTTTCTGCGAGAAAAATCCGGAAACGTTTATTCTGGCGTAAATAAGTTTTGATGGGTGTAATGATGGAATACCGAACGGTTTAGTTTATGTAAAATAGGCGGGGATTTGTGATATGCAAAATGAGCTATGGAAAGAGAAGAAGGGAAGGCGTTGGTCTTTTAAGGATGTGGAAACGATGCCTTATGAGGAACGGCTTAGGGAGCTGGGTATGTTTAGCCTGGAGAAGAGAAGGTTAAGGGGTGATATGATAGCCATGTTCAATATATAAAAGGATGTCATATAGAGGAGGGAGAAAGGTTGTTTTCTGCTGCTCCAGAGAAGCGGACACGGAGCAATGGATTCAAACTACAAGAAAGAAGATTCCACCTCAACATTAGGAAGAACTTCCTGACAGTAAGAGCTGTTCGGCAGTGGAATTTGCTGCCAAGGAGTGTGGTGGAGTCTCCTTCTTTGGAGGTCTTTAAGCGGCCATATGTCAGGAAGGCTTTGATGGTGTTGGACTAGATGGCCCTTGTGGTCTCTTCCAACTCTATGATTCTATAAATGAATATTCCAAATTGTAAAACAGAAAATTTAATTAAAATTTCTATCTGTCTGTCTGTCTATATATAAATAAAACCAAGCTCCCGGTAAAAAGCATGAATGATGAGACTAAAAAATAAATTGCAAAATATATCAGGTCTAAGAATTGAAAAGAAGGTTAAGTATTTAGGTGTAGGGTTAACATTTTTGTAAAAAAAATAGGAATCCGTTTCCGGGGTTGGGGCCGCAGTCTCCTGCTGGAAGCACCCCCTGAACCAGGGCAATTCTGCCCCCCGCCCTGAGCATTTGCGGTCTAAAAAGTTGACTGATTTTGCAGGAAGTTGCGGAACAGGCGCTGCTTACGGAATCCCCTTCCTGTTTTGTTTCGAAGGTGTGCTTGGGGGGGGGGGGAGGCTGTTTTTATCCTTTGCCATGCTTTGAAACCTAGTGTTTTCCAAAGTGGGTGTGTGTACAGCCCCCTTGGAGGGGCAGTGGAATTTCCGGGGGGGGGGAGGTCCTCCGGCTCAGTTTGGTTAGCGCCATGAAACTGAACAGTTTTGTTTGGATTTTGAGTAAACGGCTCAATGAATAGTTGCTGGATTTTTATTTTTCTAAAAAAGTTAGTATCTTATTAGAAGAAACTCATTTATTATAAAAAGATGGCGGGAGTGAGATGGGGGGGGAGGAAAAATATGGTTACGGTATGTTACCATACATTGATATACAGTGGTACCTCGCTTTATGAACACAATTGGTTCCGGAAGTCTGTTCATAAACTGAAGCGTTCATAAACTGAAGCGAACTTTCCCATTGAAAGTAATGGAAAGTGGATTAATCCGTTCCAGACGGTCCGCGGATTACTTAAACTGAAGCGTTCATAAACTGAAGCGAACTTTCCCATTGAAAGTAATGGAAAGTGGATTAATCCGTTCCAGACGGTCCATGGAGTACTCAACCTGAAGCGTACTTAACCCGCAGCATGAGTGTAATTGGTTCCGGAAGTCTGTTCATAAACTGAAGCGAACTTTCCCATTGAAAGTAATGGAAAGTGGATTAATCCGTTCCAGATGGCTCCGTGGCGTTCGTAAACCGAAAATTCGTAAACCGAGGTGTTCATAAACCGAGGTTCCACTGTATAGATGCATCTATTCTCACCCTATTACACATATCAAAGTTATTGTGTTGAATTTTGCTGTGTTACTACCTTAGGGGGGGGGTCATGCACAGCGGTTTTCTGAATAATGTTATTTGTAGGGTGGGGAAGGGGGCACTAGGGGTGAATTTATAGCACCAAGGTGGCTGTCGTCGTCGTCCCCCCCAAATTGGGAACCCCTGGTCTGCACCGATGGGCGGCAGCTCTTCCCAACATTTCAAGGGATGTTCCTGGCCCTGCCTGGAGGTGTCGGGACTCGAACCTGGGGTCTCAGTGAGTTGTCAGTGGATGCTTTAGTTGAGGGACATGGGTGACGCCGTGGTCTAAACCACGGAGCCTCATGGGCTTTCCGATTGGAAGGTCGGCGGTTCAAATCCCTGTGACGGGGTGAGCTCCCTTTGCTTGGTCCCTGCTCCTGCCAACCTAGCGGTTTGAAAGCACGCCCAAAAGTGCAAGTAAATAAATAGGCACCGCTGCGGCAGGAAGGTAAACAGTGTTTCCGTGCGCTCTGGTTTCCATCATGCGCCAGAAGCGGTTTAGTCCTGCTGGCCGCATGACCCGGAAAGCCGTCTGCGGACAAACGCCGGCTCCCTCGGCCTGAAAGCGAGATGAGCGCCGCAACCCCATAGTCGCCTTTGGCTGGACTTTACCATCCAGGGGTCCTTTACCTTAGTTAAGATTCCTACATTGACTCTCGGGGTCCCTTGTGACTACAGTTCTATGTTTCTGCATACAAAGGGGAGGTGCTCTGCTTCTGAGTGCTGACCCTTCCCTCAAGAGAGTCGGAAAGCTGCCTTAAACCGAGCCCGCCCATTGCCCTGCCTAGCTCAGTGATGTCTACACTGGCTGGTAGCAGCAACTCTCTTTAAGATCTCCAGTTTTTCCCTGACGCCGCCATCGGGGAATCGAGCGGGGCGCTTCCTCCTGGGCTGCCAAGTTTGGGAATGACGACTGCTTTTAGCTTTCAAACTCTTTGGCCGTTCAAATGCGTTGCTGCGCCGTTGCTGCATGTAGCCAACTCAGGCAGGGCCGGGGGAATTGCTGGGGGCTTGGAAACTCCGCGTGGGGCGTTTCAGCTTCCGGCTGGCGTGATGCGGGCGTGTTTCGGGGAGGACCGGCCAGGAGGTCAGCAACTGGTGCCAGAGAGAAACATTCTTGCTGACAGCTGCCTATTAATAGCTGGGAACACGGGGAGGGGGGCACCCAGCTTCCGCCCACCGGGGAGCCCAGCGAGGGGAGAGGCAGCGTGCCAAGGGGAGAGGCGTGTTGCCGTCACACACTGGAGGTTGCAGGCATTGCGATTTGGTCGGCGGGGAGCCAGAATCACGCTGCGTTGGAGGGATTCGCAGAACGTCTCCTGCACGGATGTTCTGTACTGTTGCATTGTACACAGTTTAGCTTGCACGGTTTCAGCCCTGCGCGGTTGTAGGCGGGCTGGTTGAGATTGGCACAGGTTAGAAGCGGGCGAGGCGGAGAGCTTAAAATCTTATATATTTTATTGCTTTATTGCTTTAATAATAATAATAATAATAATAATGATATTCTGTTGGGAGCTGCCTAGAGTGGCTGGGGAAACCCAGCCAGATGGGCAGGCGATAAATATTATTATTATTATTATTTTATTTATTGATGCGGGTGGCGCTGTGGGTTAAACCACAGAGCCTAGGGCTTGCCGATCAGAAGGTCGGCAGTTCGAATCCGCACGACGGGGTGATCTCCCGTTACTCGGTCCCTGCTCCTGCCAACCTACCGTAGCAGTTCGAAAGCACGTCAAAGTGCAAGCAGATAAATAGGTACCGCTACAGCGGGAAGGTAAACGGTGTTTCCGTGTGCTGCTCTGGTTCGCCAGAAGCGGCTTTGTCATGTTGGCCACATGACCCAGAAGCTGTACGCCGGCTCCCTCGCCAAATAAAGCGAGATGAGCGCCACAACCCCAGAGTCGGTCATGACTGGACCTAATGGTCAGGGATCCCTTTACCTATTTTTATTATTAAATTACCTTTGTGTGCTGGGTCTGCTTTAAGCTCTCCACTTCTCTTGGGGGGGGGGTGGCGGCAAGGCCCATTTGGCGCACAGGATTCTCTCCCCCCACCCCCAGCAACTGCTAGCAAGGGTTTCATCCGGTGCTGATTTCAGCGGCCATGATACTCGCCGGGGCAAGACGTTTTGAGCCTATTGCACCGATCCCGGCTGGACCGAACAGGCTGCCGGTTAGTTTCCGGGCCCAATTCAAAGGTGCTGGTTTTGACCTATAAAGCCTTAAACTGCTCAGGACCGCAATACCTCAAGGACCGCCTCTTTCCATATGAAGCGAGGCCTTTCCTTGCGTGCTTCCTCCACGAGAGGTCCAGAGGGCGGAAACACGAGAACGGGGCCTTTTCTGCAGTGGCTCCCTGTTTGTGGCATGCTCTCCCCAGGGAATCTCGCCAGGCGCCTTCATTCCGTATCTGTAGGTGCCGGGCGGAAACGTTCCTTTCTGCAGCCTTTGGGTGATGAAACCATCGATGGACTTTTAAGCAAAGTATTGCTTTTCTTTGTTCTCATAATCGTAGAGTTGGAAGGGACCCCGGGGGTCATCTAGTCCAGCCCCCTTCAATGAAGGAATTATTCCTGCAATGCAGGAATGTGAAATAACAGTTGGCGTCTCCCGTTATTGGCGTCCGATGGAATTGCAGTTTCAATGTATATAGGGGAGATGTATCTTTAGTCGCGGCTGGAAATGGAACTGTGTTTTCCCCACGTCCCCCCCTTAATATCCAGGTGTCCAGTGGGGGGAGCGTGACCCTGTCGAGGTTGAATCCCAAGGAAGGATAACCTTAAAATAGGATTGGAGAAATCTGTCGAGGAAAGACAAGGCTATCAGCCACAGCAGCGTTGGCTCCTCTTGGGTCCCCTGCCGGAGGCCGTAAATCCCTCTGAATGCTACTTACAGTGGTATCTTGGTTCTCAAACGCCTTGGTACTCAAACAACTTGGAACCCAAACACTGCAAACCCGGAAGTAAGTGTTCCGGTTTGCGAACTTTTTTCGGAAGCCAAACGTGCTCCGTTTTGAGTGTCACGCTTCCGTTTTGAGTGCCATACTTCCGTTTTGAGTGTTGCGCTGGGGTCTGTCTGTTTTTGCTGTTTATTTTGCATTGTTCTGGCTCTCTTTTTGGGGGGACTGTGTGGAACCCATTTCAGCTACTGACGGATTGATTGTGTGTACATTGTTTATTGCTTTCATTTTATGGATCAATGGTCTTGTTATAGAGTAAAATTCATATTCAATTGCTGTTGTTGTTGTTGTTTAGTCGTGTAGTCGTGTCCGACTCTTTGTGACCCCATGGACCAGAGCACGCCAGGCCCTCCTGTCTTCCACTGCCTCCCGGCGGTTTGGTCAGACTCATGTCCGTAGCTTCAAGAACACTGTCCAACCATCCTGTCCTCTGTCGTCCCCTTCTCCTAGTGCCCTCAATCTTTCCCAACATCAGGGTCTTTTCCAGGGAGTCTTCTCTTCTCAGGAGGTGGCCAAAGTCTTGGAGCCTCAGCTTCATGATCTGTCCTTCCAGTGAGCACTCAGGGCTGATTTCCTTCAGAATGGATAGGTTTGAGGCGTTTTAGGGGTTTTTATTAAAAGTCTGGAACGGATTAATCCGTTTTTCCTGACTTTCCACGGGAAAGCGCTCCTCGGTTTTGGAACGTTTTGGTTTTGGAACAGACTTCCAGAATGGATTAAGTTTGAGAACCAAGGTACCACTGTACTGGAGGTTGCAGGTGTGGAGAGTTGCTGTTTTACTCGGATCCCAGTTTGGGATTCACTCTGGGAGATCTAGTGGTTTACTGTGAGTACCAGATCCTGGGTTAGGCGGGTCTTACTTTGTTCTGATTCAGCTGCAGGGATGTTCAAACATGGGAAATTGAGCAACGGCTTGCTAATTCGCCCGTGCTTTTTGACTGTCCCTCTTTGACGGTGCACCTCTCGCCCGGAGCAGGACGACACGGGGCCCCAGACGTTGTGTGCATTTTTGCAAAGTTGCTGACCCCACAGTTTGCTCTGCCCGCGGAGCCTCTCATTAGCTACAGGGCTGGGCTTGGCGGCGCGTTCGGTTTCCAAAAACAAAAGTTTCCAGCCATCCCCGGGTCCCCCACTCCCTCTGCCCTCAAGCTGGGCCGCCTCTGGCTTTAAAGAGCACATATTCTTGCCTAACCATAGAGGCTGAAACAAACTTGGCAAGTCTCTTTCCCGGGAAAATTTGCAATTCACCGCCTCCCCTTGACCAGTCTTTGGGGTCGAGGGTGCTTTTCTGATCGTGCCCTGAGTTTTCTGAGCGGGTAATTCGTTTTGCTTGCTTGCTTTGTTGTTGTTGAGTCGTTTAGTCACGTCCGACTCTTTGTGACCCCATGGACCAGAGCACGCCAGGCACTCCTGTCGTCCACTGCCTCCCGCAGTTTGGTCAAACTCATGTTCGTAGCTTCAAGAACACTGTCCAACCATCTCGTCCTCTGTCGTCCCCTTCTCCTAGTGCCCTCCATCTTTCCCAGCATCAGGGTCTTTTCCAGGGAGTCTTCTCTTCTCATGAGGTGGCCAAAGTCTTGGAGCCTCAGCTTCAGGATCTGTCCTTCCAGTGAGCACTCAGGGCTGATTTCCTTCAGAATGGAGAGGTTTGATCATCTTTCAGTCCATGGGACGCTCAAGAGTCTCCTCCAGCGCCATAATTCAGTGGGAGGGTGGGGAGGGGTATTACTCAGAAGGGTGGTGGAAATGGGTGATTGGCTGATAGGTGGGGTAAACCTGTTGACGACTGTTAACGACTGCAATTGGTCCTACAGGGAAAAGCAAGGGATGAGATGGCTAAAAATAGCTTTATCATGTATAATGAGATAAGAATCCAATGTCTCTATTCAGACCAGGCCTCTCCATGGTTTTAAGTTTGGTCATCAGTTGCAGTTCAGCAACTTCTCTTTCCTGTCTATTTCTGAAATTCTTTTCTAATAAGACAGCTACTTTGAGATCTTGTATAGCATGTCCTGGGAGATTGAAGTGTTCTCCTACTGGTTTCTCTGTCTTGTGATTCCTGATGTCAGATTTATGTCCATTTATCCTTTGGCGTAGGGTTTGGCCTGTTTGTCCAATATAGAGAGCTGAAGGGCACTGTTGGCATTTGATGGCATACACTGAAAATACTGAAAGCGAGAACTTGATTTCTGGGTCTTGGCGCTGGGCGTTAGGGTGGCGTTTTCGTGTCTTCCCATGGAAAATGCTCCCCGAATAACGTGTCCCCTGGTCTCTTATGTCGCTCTGCAGCTGTATGAACTCGACGGAGACCCCAAAAGGAAGGAATTTCTGGACGACCTCTTCAGCTTCATGCAGAAGCGAGGTGAGAAGACGCTACCCCCTTACCCCTCCCTGCCTGCCTGCCCGGCAAATCTTCTGCTACGGTTGCAATTGCAAAGCCAGCTTTGGGTAATCTTTGTGCTTGCTAAGGTCACACACATACACACAGCGTGGGGCATGCCAATTTGCAGAAAAATACTTCCGTTGCATCATTCTCCTCTCCCCTTCCTCCTCCACCCCCCTAAAAAAGGCAATTTAAAAAAAATCATTTATGCATTTCCCCCCCCCCCCAGTTTTTCATTTACACATCACATTGACACCCTGATACATTATTTTGCAG
The DNA here is from genome assembly GCF_963506605.1 of Zootoca vivipara. NCBI lineage: Eukaryota > Metazoa > Chordata > Lepidosauria > Squamata > Lacertidae > Zootoca > Zootoca vivipara. The sequence continues at coordinate 3,443,288 of NC_083281.1, read as the reverse complement.
AGATCCTGTAACTAGGTCTATGTGATATAGGCACAACATATAAAATCAAATCAAAAGCAGTAAGCCAATTACCCCCCCCCCCAAAAAAAGAACTACATTCTAAAAGAGTGTTGGATGTCAATAAGATCAACCAAAGGCCTGGTTAAAAAGGAACGTTTTTGCTTGGCGCCTAGAGGTGTGTAATGAAGGCGCCAGGCGAACTTCCCTGGGGAGAGCGTTCCACAGACGGGGAGCCACTGCAGAGAAGGCCCCGTTCTCGTGTTGCCACCCTCTGGACCTCTCGAGGAGGAGGCACACGAAGGAGGGCCTCAGAAGATGATCTCAGAGTCCGGGTAGGTTCATATGGAAAGAGGAGGTCCTTGAGGTCTTGCGGTCCTGAGCTGTTTAAGGCTTTGTAGGTCAAAACGAGCACTTTGAATTGGGCCTGGAAACAAATCGGTGGCCAGTGCAGCCGGGCCAGGATCGGTGCAATGTGCTCAAACTGTCTTGCTCCGGTGAGCAACCTGGCCGCTGCATAGGCTGAAGTTTCCCGAACCGTCTTCAGAGGCAGCCCTACGTCTAACGCATTGCAGTAATCTAATCTGGATGTTACCAGAGCATAGACAGGAGTTAGGCTACCCTGTCTAGATAGGGGCGTAGTTGGGCCACCAGCCGAAGATGATGGAAGTCACTCCGGGCCACTGAGGCCACCTGAGACGTAGAGAGCAGAAAAGCCAAGGTGTTGCCCTCACCAAACCACAGTTCCCATGACCGTGTGTGAGAATTCGGTAATGAGGTTCGGTAATTTAAGTGGGAGAACCATAGGTTGCTCCGCCCAGTTTGGCCCCTGGCCCCGCCCACCTTTGGCCCACGGAAGGCTTGGTTATGGGAGAATGCGGCCCTTAACCACCACCACCACCACCCCGCCTTCTGCCATCATTTTATTGCTTTGTTCTTTCGGATAAACCGCGTCGCAATTCAAGCAGCGTTAGAAACGAAAAAGCAATCAAACGAGTGGGTAATAAAACGGGTTTGATCCGTCTAAAAGATTCCCCACTCCCTTCTTGTCGAGGAAATAGAAACGAACCCAGGAGCTTTTAAAGGGTAGGATTACTGGGTTATTCTTGCCTGTATATTTAGGGGTTTTTTTTTAATCTCAGGGCGAATTGCAACATAAATTCGCAACATGTTTTTAATGTTGCGATTTTTATACTTCTTGTTTATTTGGCAGTATAGGGTAGTGTACAAAATTAATAAATAACAACAACCTCTTTTTGGGGGATTGAAAAACAACCCTTTGAAACCAGCCAGAGAACTCAGCTACAAAAGAATACTACAATATTTCTGTGAATCTAATGCTCCATGCAATCTAATCTCTGTTTCCAAAAACCTCGAAACACCCCCCCCCCCAAACTGTTTGCTGGCGCCTTTAAATGCACCGTCAAGTATAATGCCCGCTCTAATTTTTGCAGTGTCATTTGGCCCCCAAAAGTTGTGCATTATGTTCGAGTAAAGACAGTAATTAAGGAGCAAGCGGGTTGGGCCCGTGATCTAGAGACTGCATCCTTCAGGTGTCCTTAAAATTAATTAATAAGGCGAATGGTTTATCGCGCAACTGTCCACTCCGAGTAAAAAAGCAAAACCTGCAATGTTTTCAAAGATTGCCTGTGAAAAGAATTAAAAGAATGGCTTTGCGGCAGTTGCAGGGGGCGGGGGAAGAGAAAGTTGGTGACGTCACAGGTTCAGGCCAATACGCCGAGACTCCTGCTACGTTGCCTAACGTGGTTTTTCCTGGGCAATAAAAATCCACTAGCTGGCTGGCAGCTGAAGGGGGTGTTGACAAAGGCGGTGGGGAGAGAGATTTACCTTAAGTCAAGGAATCCGATTGTGGGGACGGGGGGTGGCGGTTGTGGCAGGCGGTGGGGGGGGGGGGCAAGCAGATGGCCTTGCCCCGGAGCTTTGCACGACCGGAATGTGCATCTAGGAAACGATTACAGGGGGATTGCAATGGGTGAGGACGGGGTGTAAAGGAAATTGCAAGATGCTTTTGTGGGTTTAAATATCCTGGTTTAGGTTTTTGGGGGGGTGCGCGAAGGAAATTCCCCCTCCCCAGTGCCAGGCTAAACAATGCCAGCTTGGTGGTATTGTTTTATTTTTTTAAATAATAATTTCAAGGCCCCTTTTTGGAGGGCAAGGGGGAAAGGCGTAGCAGCCAAGAAGTGCGTCAAGCATGTTTTGAAAGCAGGAAAAGGGCCCAAACGATGCTTTGAGCAGATTCCCGGAGGGTCAGGAACCCCGAGCAAAACTGCTCACGCGATCCAAGCAACCAACAGAAAGGGTTGCAGCTCATGGAATCGTAGAAGGGACCCCCCCAGGGGTCATCTAGTCCAACCCCCTGCAGTGCAGAGGGGTGAAGCAGCTGGTTTGCAAGTTTAGTCCTCCAACAGAGTCCCGAGGATAGGTCTGGGAGAGAGCCCTGACTCTGAAACCCTGGAGAGCCGCGGCTAGGATCTGTGACTCTGTACAAGGCAGGTTTCCTGTTTAAATTGGCCCTTCACAGGGACTAGAAACTTGAACATCTTCAGTTAGGGCTGTGAGAGACTCACGGTCCGTGTAGACAATACTTTAAAAAAATAAAATAGTCAGTGCTTTCCCCCCCCAAAAAAATATGTTTGGGGTAGTCTCATTTTAACTCAAGAAATCACCATTTTCTGGTTCAAATCGGCCCTTCACGGGGACTAGAAACTTGAGAGCCTGCTGGATCAGAGGCCAGTGGCCTGTGTGGTGCAGCCTTTTGCCCTCGCGGCGGCCAAATTGCCCCATGGATAGAACCTAGGAATCGAGATAGACTGCTTCTGGACCTGGAGGTTCCACAAGCTCCTAAGAAGAACCTGGTGGAAAAAGCCCAAGGCTCCTTCTAGCCCAGCGTCCTGTTCTCACAGGGGCCGACCGGATGCCCCAGTGCGAAACCCAATGAGCAGGATTCGAACGCAAGGGCATGCTCCTCGCAAACTGGCATTCGGAAGCATTGCTGCATCCAGCCGTGGAGGCAGGGCAGAGCCATCCTGGCCAGTTGCCATCGATAGCCCTCTCCTCCTCCTCCTCTGTGAATTTGTCCGGTCGTCTTTTAAAGCCGTCCAAGACATCCCTGCCTCTTGTGGCAGTGAGTTGCACAGTCTCCACAGGAAGAAGTCCTTTCTTTCCTCTGCCCCGAATCTTCCAGCGTTCGGCTTCAGCACGCGTCTGTCTATGCCTTTTCCTCTTTCTGTCTCTGCACGTTTAAGGTTGTTGCAGGCATCTAAAGACCAGTCGCCTTCTTCCGAACCTCTGTCCCCATTATCCCTAGAAAAGAAAAGAAAAATTCGGGGTTTTTTGGGGGGGAATCTCCAAACGTATTTTTTTAATCCGCTGTGTACCTTGTAGACAATACAGTGGCACCTTGGTTCTCAAACTTAATCCGTTCCGGAATTCCGTTCCAAAACCAAGGCACGCTTTCCCATAGAAAGGTCTGCAAAACGGATTGAGCCGTTCCAGACTTTTAAAAACAACCCCTAAAACAAGCAATTCAAAGTGAATTTTACTGTCTAACGAGAACATTGATCCATAAAACGAAAGCAATAAACAGTGTACTGCAGTCACGCAATCAATCCATCAGTAGAATCATAGAATCATAGAGTTGGAAGAGACTACAAGGGTCATCCAGTCCAACCCCCTGCCAAGCAGGAAACACCATCAAAGCATTCTTGACATATGCCTGTTAAGCCTCTGCTTAAAGACCTCCAAAGAAGGAGACTCCACCACACTCCTTGGCAGCAAATTCCACTGCCGAACAGCTCTTACTGTCAGGAAGTTCTTCCTAATGTTTAGGTGGAATCTTCTTTCTTGCAGTTTGAATCCATTGCTCCGTGTCCGCTTCTCTGGAGCAGCAGAAAACAACCTTTCACCCTCCTCTATATGACATCCTTTTATATATTTGAACATGGCTATCATATCGCCCCTTAGCCTTCTCTTCTCCAGGCTAAACATACCCAGCTCCCTAAGCCGTTCCTCATAAGTAGCTGAACTGGGTTCCCACACAGTCGCAAAAACACAAGCCGAAAAGCCGCGAAAACAAAAACGCAAAATGAATAGCAAAAACAGACAGGCTTCAGAGTAACACTCAAAACAGAAGCGTAACACTCAAAACGGAGCACGTTCGGCTTTCCGAAAAAAGTTCGCAAACCAGAACACTCACTTCTGTGTTTGCAGTGTTTGGGTTCCAAGTTGTTCGAGTACCAAGGCGTTTGAGAAATAAGGTACTGTTTTGCATGCAGATCCGCTGGGCAAATGCCCACCCCAGCTGGTCTCTTTGTGGGACGATTCGCCCTGCGGGTCCTTCTGGGGGTGTGGGTGGGTGTGCAAGGTGGGAGGAGGAGGGAAAACAGCCTGCCTCTGCATGTCAACCTTTTCCCCAGCAGCGACGCCGTCTGCATTATCGCTGTGCCCATTTTACAGGTAGGATAGCTAAGGCTGCAAAAGGACCCACTTCTCTCTCTCTCTCTCTCTCTCCACCCCCCCTCCCCCAGACTCCCCCAGCATCCTCCCTCAAAGTCTCCCTCCTGGGATCCAAGCCACAGCCCGCCTGCCCCCTCCCCTGGCCGGACACTGTTTAATCCCGGAAAATGACCCGCTCCTTCCTGCAATAAAACGGACGACAGGGCGAAACGTCTTCTGGCTTAGGGGGGGCGCCTGCCGTTGCTGTTGTTTTTTTCGCCCGATTGTTCCTTTCGGCTTTAAGGAAGCAATAAATCAATTAGAGGGGGAAGCGGGGTGGAGAAAACCTCAGTTTGTTTCCCCCCCCTGCCCCCTTTTGAAAGCTGCTCCTTTTGTCCAGAGAATCTGCTAGCTAGGAGTGTCCAAACCCATTTGTGTGCCAAAGTGGTCTTTTTTGTTCATGTGCTATGGGCTACGTTTCAGTTTCCCCAAGAACCTCGAGTTTTCGCTGTTTGTTCAAGTTTCTAGACCTCATGACAGCATCATCATCATCATTATTATTAGTGCTATTATTATTCTTGTTGGGGATGCCCTGCCTTTTTCCTTCCAAGGAGCTCAGGGCTGGTGCGCATGATTCTCTGCCTCCCACCCTCCACCCCGTTTTATCCTGACAACAAACCTGTGAGGTAGGTTAGAGAGAGAAAGATTGAGAGATGCTGTCCCCCGAAATCACCCAGTGAGAAACGTTTTGAGACGAATGCAAAAGGTTGGACCTGCAGAGAGTTAAAAGCGTTCTTTCTTTCTTTCTTTCTTTCTCTCTCTCTCTCTCTCTCTCTCTGGCTTTCTTTCTCTCCCTCCCTCTCTATCTTTCTCTTTCTTTCTTTCTCTCTCTCTCACTTCGGCCCCGAGCAGATGCGGAAAGGGCGAGGTCTGAATGCACCAGACCTTTCGAAAAAAACAGCCTGATGCAAATTGGAGGCTCTGTGGCTTGCCTTTGGTCAAAGGTGTTGGGGAAACCGGAGCAGAGTCTTGTTTGCTTTCGGAAACGCGCCGGGGTGTTTGTTTCAGAATAGGCAGGCGTGCAAATATAGCACATCCGACAAAGAGAGGCAGCGTGGTGTAACGGTTAGAGCGCTGGTCCTAGGACCTGCGAGAGACCAGGGATCAAATCCTCCCCCCCCCCCAAGAATCCCCTCTGCTCATGATAATAATAGCAGAAAGCGGTGAAATAATATGGTCGGTTCTATCAAGCACTGAACATTGAATGAAAAACTTCATGCAACTTTCAAAATAACCCAGATCTGCGCTATGGGATACTAAATAATAATAATAATAATAATAATAATAACAATAATAATAATAATAATAATATGATGTTGCTTATATGCCACCCATCTGACTGGGTTGCCCCAGCTTCTCTGTGCAGATTCCAACAAGTTAAAACACCCAACACAGTAAAACATAAAACTTTAAAAACTTTTAAAAACTTCCCTGTGTTTCGGGGGAGGGGGAGGCCATTGGTCATGGATATTTTTAGCTGAGATTCCTGCATGGCAGGGCCTTGGAGGTCCCTTCCAATTCTGTGATTCCATGCCGAATTCGGTTGCTGCAGTCTCTTGAAGAGGTATCGGAAAGCGAGGCTGTGAGTCGGCCCCCACCCAACTGCTTTTTTGTTTTTTCTTCCCCTCTTCCTGTGCAGGGACGCCGGTCAACCGCATCCCCATCATGGCCAAGCAGGTCCTCGATCTGTACATGCTCTATGTCCTGGTGACCGAGAAGGGCGGCTTGGTGGAGGTGATCAACAAGAAGCTTTGGCGGGAGATCACCAAGGGCCTGAACCTCCCCACCTCCATCACCAGCGCTGCCTTCACCTTGCGCACTCAGTAAGTCTTTTTTTAAAAAATGTAAAAATGTAAAAAAGGTGAAACGGTGGGCTCCACTTTTCTCCGAAAGCGCTTGACCGTTTGCACAACCTCCGATTGCTCACATCTCATACCTGCGCAGGTAAAAACCTGCTTTTCCACAAACTAAAACAGCGCCCTCAAGTGGCGTTATTCCCACAGCTCCTCCTCCACCTCCTCCTCCCTCCCTCCCCATGGAGTCTAGCCCACACCCACAAACCCCGGCTTGGCCACGAGATCCTGTAAAACAGGGGGACTCTGAGACGGGGGGGATCTGAAGGGGTGTGTGTGTTACCCTCCATTTGACAGACTAACGCACAGCAACGCGTGCAGGGCCAGTTAGTTCCTTCTATAAAAAGACATAGAAAAAAAGAGACAAAAATAAGACAAAAACATCTTAATATATCATAATAAATCCAGGCATCCCCAAACTGCAGCCCTCCAGATGTTTTGGCCTACAACTTCCATCATCCCTAGCTAACAGGACCAGTGGTCAGGGATGATGGGAATTGTAGTCCAAAACATCTGGAGGGCCGAAGTTTGGGGATGCCTGCTTTACATCCATAGGTGACTTCCTCCGACCCCCTCCATCTGATTTCACTAATATAATCTTCTTTGGCAGTCTCTTTAAACTATTGCCTCATATCATAATTCCATAAAGCAACTAAAAATTCCGAAAAACCTATACAGTGGTACCTCAACTTCTAAAGGTTTTGACTTCCGAAATCCGCTAACCCGGAAGTGTTTTTGCCGCGCACGCATGGTCTGCACATGCACAAAATGCAAAATCGTGCTTTGCGCATGCGCAAAATGGACACTTGGACTTCCAAAGAGCGCCGCGGAAGGGATCGCCTTCAGAAGTCGAGGTACCACTGTAGCTACTTCAATTGGCATTACAGTCATCCCTCGGGTTGTGTACTTTCGGGTTCTGTACTCGGCGGACCCAGAAGTGTTTACTTCCAGGTTTTGCCGCATGCGCTAAAGCGCCGCTTGGGTTGAGCACTTTTCGGGGTACGAACGGCACCTCAGAACGGATTGGGTACTCAACCCGAGGTACGACTGTACTAAATATTACAATATTTTTTCAGATACAATTTAAATTTCCCCCGATCTTTCTCCACCATCTCTTCTCCCTGATTGCAGAGTCTCCCAGTCAGTTTGGCAAGTTCCATGAAGTCCCTCATCTTCCTTTGCCATTCGTCTGTTGTTGGTAACTGTTGACTCTTCCAGTTCTTAGCAAGTAGTAGCCTCGCAGCCGTTGTGGCATACAGAAAGAATGTAATACCCTTTTTGGGGATTTACTTCCCCACGATTCCTAGTAAAAAGGCTTCTGGTCTCTTAATAAAAGTGTCTTTCAACACTTTTTTCATCTCATTATAAATTTTCTCCCAGAAGTCTTTTACTTTGGGGCACGTCCACCACATATGGTAAAAGGTCCCTTCTTTTTCTTTACATTTCCAGCATTTATTATCAGATGTACGATATATTTTTGCTAGCTTTAAAGGTGTTAAATACCATCTGTACATAATTTCCATCCTATTTTCCCTCAAGGTTATACATGCAGTAAATTTAATTCTCTTTCTCCACAACCTCTCCCAATCTTCAAACAGAATAACTCAGTAAGTCTTGCCCCCCCGCAACCCGGAACGGCCCCCAGGATTATCCCGGGGGCCGGAGCCACCTCTTTAGGGAAGGGGCACAGCTGCCGCCGGTTCATTGCGGTGGTTTTTGGCCCGTGTGCGTGAAATTGTCAGAATCTCAATCCATGTGTAGTTTTCTCTGTTGCAAAGTGGTACCCAGAGTCCAGTGTTAAAGTTTGGAGCTGTTTCCCGTTGATCTGCAATTATTATTTGAGCTGCCCGGGGCATATACAGTGGTACCTCAGTTTAAGAACATTCCGGTTTAAGAACAATTTGGTTTACAAACTCCACAAAACCGGAAATAGTGTCCCAGCTTGAGAACTTTATCTCAGTCTAAGAACGGAGTCCGTATGGTGGAAGCGCACCGCCGATGGGAGACCTCATTAGGGTTACGTGCCTCGGTTTAAGAACAGTTTTGGTTTAAGAACGGACTTCCGTTCTTAAGGTACCACTGTAGAAGACCTGTTCTTTTGACAGCATATCAAACTAGAAGCAAAGCGTTCCGAAACCAAGGCGCCCTTTCCCATAGAAAGGAATGCAAAACGGATTCATCCGTTCCAGACTTTTAAAAGCAACCCCTAAAACAGCAATTTAGCTTGAGTTTTACTATCTGACGAGACCCATTGATCCATGAAATGAAAGCAATAAACAATGTACTGCAGTCACACTATCAATCCATCAGTAGCTGAACTGGGTTCCACGCAGTCACAAAACCAAAACCAAATAGCCGTAAAAACGAAAACGCAAAATAAGTAGCAAAAACAGACCTCAGCGTAACACTCAAAACGGAGCATTTTCGGCTTCTGGAAAAAGTTCACAAACCGGAACACTGACTTCCCGGTTTGCAGTGTTTGGGTTCCAAGTTGTTTGAGTACCAAGGCGTTTGAGAACCAAGGTACCACTGTATATCTCTATAGTATATAGACATTACCTATAAACCGGGCGCCAAACGGCTCCTTTAAACCAGGGTGACGGCTGCCAAAATGGAAAGTCCCGGTGCCGTTTTGGGGCCTGGGAGGGCTGTCTTCAGAAATAAATAAATCTCAAGGGCTGCCCGCGGAAGATGGAGCGAGCTTCTCCTGCTCCTGAGGGCAGCATTTGAACCCGTGGCTTCACGTCACAAGGAAGGAGAGCCCAACTTGACGCCGGGGAGAGCTTTCCGACAGTCAGAGCTGTTCGGCTGTGGGACGGAAGGTGGTTTCCACCCTATTTCCAGGGTTCATAATTCTTTAGGATGGCATAGTTTCCAGTAAATCAAAGGCACTTTGGGAAGAAATTTACGTATAATTCTATATGGAGAAGCACCCTTGAATTTTTGCATGCAGGGGAATTGAAGTGACTCCCCTCCCTCCTTTCTCCCCCTCTCTTTCTTTCTCTTTCTCTCCTCTTCATCTTCCTTCTCTCTCATTCGCTTCCCCCACCTTTTACATCCACCCTAATCAAGGATAAAGTTAATTAGTCTGGAATTCAGAGGACCAGGTGGCGGAAAAAGGATTTGTGGGTGGTGAGGGAGGGGTGGCCTGGGGGGGGTGTGAGTGGGTGGAGAGCTGTTAACTCCTTCATAGCTGTAAACCAGACTTCCTTTCTTCCTTAAAAAATAAGCAGCTTCTTGCCTGTCCTTAAATGCTGCCAGAAAATTTGAAAGTGCGCCTGATTTTGTGTGTGTGTGGAACACATATAAAACACAATGAAACATCAAACACTAAAAATCTTCCCCACCCAGGGCTGCCTTCAGATGTCTTCTAAAGGATGTGTAGTTCCTTATCTCCTTGGCTGGGGTGTGTGTGTGTTTGTGTCACATAACTTCATCCCCTCTAATGTTTCTCTCGTGAAAATAGGAACGTCCTATTCCATCCCCTCTAATGTTTCTCTCGTGAAAATAGGAACGTCCTATTCCATCCCCTCTAATGTTTCTCCTGTGAAAATAGGGACGCCCTATTCCATCCCCTCCAACGTTTCGCCCGTGAAAATAGGGACGTCCTATTCCATCCCCTCCAACGTTTCTCCCATGAAAAGAGGGATGTCCTATTCCACCCCCTCCAACGTTTCTCCCGTGAAAATAGGTATGTCCTATCCCATCCCCTCCAACATTTCTCCCATGAAAATAGGGACGTCCTATCCCATCCCCTCCAACATTTCTCCCGTGAAAATAGGGACGTCCTATCCCATCCCCTCCAACATTTCTCCCATGAAAATAGGGACGTCCTATCCCATCCCCTCCAACATTTCTCCCGTGAAAATAGGGACGTCCTATTCCATCCCCTCCAACATTTCTCCCCTGAAAATAGGGACGTCCTATCCCATCCCCTCCAACATTTCTCCCGTGAAAATAGGGACGTCCTATCCCATCCCCTCCAACATTTCTCCCGTGAAAATAGGGACGTCCTATCCCATCCCCTCCAACATTTCTCCCATGAAAATAGGGACGTCCTATCCCATCCCCTCCAACATTTCTCCCGTGAAAATAGGGACGTCCTATCCCATCCCCTCCAACATTTCTCCCGTGAAAATAGGGACGTCCTATCCCATCCCCTCCAACATTTCTCCCATGAAAATAGGGACGTCCTATCCCATCCCCTCCAACATTTCTCCCATGAAAATAGGGACGTCCTATCCCATCCCCTCCAACATTTCTCCCGTGAAAATAGGGACGACCTATCCCATCCCCTCCAACATTTCTCCCATGAAAATAGGGACGTCCTATTCCATCCCCTCCAACATTTCTCCCATGAAAATAGGGACGTCCTATCCCATCCCCTCCAACATTTCTGCCGTGGAAATAGGGACGCCCTATTCCATCCCCTCCAACATTTCTCCCATGAAAATAAGGACGTCCTATTCCATCCCCTCCAACGTTTCTCCGGGATCCATCTTGGCAGCATGTGTTGAATCGAATAGAGAGCGAATGGTTGATTTCTTTTTTGTATGTGTTTCCCTGTAAAGGTACATGAAGTACTTATATCCCTACGAGTGTGAGAAGAGGGGGCTGAGCAACCCTAACGAGCTGCAGGCCGCCATCGACAGCAACCGCCGGGAGGGCCGCCGGCAAGGTTTCAGCGGCTCGATCTTCACGTACTCGCCCAGCGGCACCCACAGCATGCTGTCCTCCCCCAAGCTCCAAGTGCCAACATTGGGGTTGCCGTCGACCACCAACGGCAGCTCCTTGGCCTCCGTCCCGAAAATCAAAAAAGGTAGAGCAGCCTTTTGCCTGCAATTTGCTCACGCGTTCGGTCCCCCCCCCCCGGAGTGTTTTGTGCCCCGCTCTTCAACCTGAAAGGTCTCCCGGGTTGGCTTAACACCCCCACCCAATTAAAAAAACACGCATGCCCTGCCCATCCGGCTTAGCAGCTTGAAAAAGGAAAGGACACAGCACACAAGGAAAGAGGAACCAGGAGGGCAGAGGAAAAGGAAAAAGCGAGCTCGGGCGTTTAAATGGTTCCGGATGGCGTTTGGTGGGCAAGCTTCTCATCGTCCTCTTCGCTGTTTGGGTGCCACCCCGTGTAAAAGCCTCTAATATTTAGGTCCAGGCTGCCTGAAAAACTGGGGGAGAAGCCACCACTGAGAAGGCCCCTCTCCAGTGTCCCTGCCAAGGGGGCCTGTGAGGATGGTGGGGCATAGAATAAGGGCCTCCCCCCAAGATCTCTGAGCCTGCAGGTTCGTTTGAGGGAATGTGGTTTTTCAGGCAGTGGTTCTCAAACTTTTTTCTCCGTGAATATTTATGGGTAAATTGCAGACAGATAAAAACATTGGCAGTTGTTTTTTTTTACAAGAGTATATGTTTAAAGAAGATGAATGAATGAGTGAATTAAGTTAATTTGGATGTGTCAAAGATATTAAAAACAAATTTAAGGAGCCGCAGAGAGAAGTGGGAAGGAAGTCGACCTTTGAGTGTAAAATTAGTGGAATGTATAAACCAGGCATCCCCAAACTGCGGCCCTCCAGATGTTTTGGCCTACAACTCCCATGATCCCTTGCTAACAGGACCAGTGGTCAGGGAAGATGGGAATTGTAGTCCAAAACATCTGGAGGGCCGAAGTTTGGGGATGCCTGGTATAAACCATCTGGCCTTTTTTCACTTCTTTGCGTTATAATAAAAATAAAAAATAATATAATATAAAAATTTATTATTTATACCCCGCCCATCTGGCTGGGTTTCCCCAGCCACTCTGGGCGGCTCCCGACAAAATATTAAAATACAGTAGTCCTTGCGCTAAAGGAGCTTTCTTTTTTGTTTGTTGTTGCAATCCCCGCAGAGGAGGATTCGGCCATCCCCATCGGCATGCCCGGCCGCCTGCCCGTCTCGCTGGCGGGCCACCCGGCCATCGCGGCCCAAGCTGTCCAGGCTGCGGCGGCCCAGGCTGCGGCGGTGGCCCAGGCCGCGGCGCTGGAGCACCTGCGGGAGAAGCTGGAGTCCGGGGAGCCGCCGGAGAAGAAGATGGCTCTCGTGACGGACGAGCAGCAGCGCTTGATGCAAAGGGCCCTCCAGCAGAACCTCCTGGCCATGACCGCTCAGCTCCCCATGAGTATCCGGATCAACAGCCAAGGGACGCGCTCACCAGGTCCGTCCCCCCATCCCCTCCGCCATCTCACTGCCTCCATTTCATAGAATTGGTTAAATTCCCACTGAAATGGGAATGGCTATGTGTAGGGTTGAAACGGCTTAACATTGGGGAAATCCACTGCAGGGACTCTTGAGCTTGCACTCCAGGACGGTTATTTTGGTGGCTGCCAGGGGACATCCTGGGGGGTGCAGGAAAATGCAGAATGTTTTGCAGGTTCCTGAAACCATGCTGATTTATTAACAGAACAAAGCCTGGCAACCTGTTGTTGTTGTTGTTGTTTTAAATAATTTTTTAATTAAATTTTCTGTTTTACAATTTAAAATACTCAATTTAACATCCTTAAAATATCCGTGACTTCCCTTCTTCTCTTTCCATGGTTCATTTTGCCATCAATCCCTACATATTTTACAAAAACTAAACCATTATTGCACCCATCAGAACTCATTTGCACTTTTATCTCAATGCTGCCAGCGTTTTCATGTGCATACAATATTTCCCCATATATTCAGTAAACGTTTTCCAATCTCCTCTAAACGTATGTTCTTCTCGTTCTCTTATTCTATACGTTTAAGTCTGCAAGCTGCGCATCTTCTGTCAGCTTAAGTTGTCATTCTTCTTTTGTTGGGACCTCGCTAGTTTTCCATTTTTGGTAAACCTGTTAACCTGTTGAAACAGGGGTCAGCAAACTTTTTCAGCAGGGGGCCGGTCCACTGTCCCTCAGACCATTTTGGGGGCCTAACTATATTTTGAAAGGAAAAAAAAATTTGAACGAATTCTTATGCCCCACAAATAACCCAGAGATGCATTTTAAATAAAAGGACACATTCTACGCTGATTCCTGGACTGTCCGCGGGCTGGATTTAGAAGGCGATCGGGCCAGATCTGGCCCCCGGGCCTTAGTTTGCCTACCCATGGCCTGGGGGGAGCTCCTTCCAAATATAATTACAGTGGTACCTTGGTTCTCAGACTTCATCCAAAGTCCGTTCCAAAAGCAAGGTGCGCTTTCCCATAGAAAGTCATGCAAAACGTTTCCGAGCACTATTCAAAGTGTTCGTGCTGACCTTGAAAGCCCTAAACGGCCTCAGCCCAGTAGACCTGAAGGAGTGTCTCCACCCCCATCGTTCTGCCCGGACACTGAGGTCCAGCTCCGAGGGCCTTCTGGCGGTTCCCTCCCTGCGAGAAGTGAGGTTACAGGGAACCAGGCAGAGGGCCTTCTCGGTGGTGGCGCCCGCCCTGTGGAACGCCCTCCCACCAGATGTCAAGGAAATAAACAACTACCTTTACTTTTAGAAGACCCCTGAAGGCAGCCCTGTTTGGGAAAGTTTTAATGATGTCTTAATGTATTTTTAATCTTTTTTTGGAAGCTGCCTAGAGTGGTACCTTGTTTTACGAACTTAATCCGTTCCGGAAGTCCATTCTTAAACCAAAACTGTTCTTAAACCGAGGCGCACTTTCCCTCCCGCCGCCGGTGCCCTTCCACCGTTCGGCTTCCGTTCTTAGACCGAGGTAAAGTTCGCAAACCAGGATACTACTTTTGGTTTTGCGGAGTTTGCAAACCGAATAGTTCGTAAACAGGGCTGTTCTTAAACCAAGGTACCACTCTATTGCAGGGAACTAGGCCTTCTCGGTAGTGGCGCCTGCCCTGTGGAACGCCCTCCCATCAAATGTCAAAGAGAAAAACAACTACCAGACTTTTAGAAGACATCTGAAGGCAGCCCTGTTTAGGGAGGCTTTTAATGTTCAATCCATTATTGTATTTTATTTTTCTGTTGGAAGCCGCCCAGAGTGGCTGGGGAAACCCAGCCAGATGGGCGGGGTATAAATAATATATTATTATTATTATTATTATTATTATTATTATTATTATTATTATTATTATTGGCCTCTGCTAAAACCACTCTTGTTTAGACAAGCCTGCAAGCTGCTGCGAATCTTATTAACTTTTAGTCTCTTGTTAGGTTAGAGGGAATGATCTGTGTGTGGACATTAGGCACCTGTACAGGTGTGGAAATTTGCATGTCTTGCTCCGCCCACTTTTGCCCTTGACCCCGCCCCCCCAGAAGGCAAACAGCCGCCTGCCTCTGTCTTACCTCCTCCTTTTTGGCCTTCCAGAAAACCGCCAAGACTCCGCCATGAATTTGGCCACCAATGGAACGAACAGCATCAACATGTCGGTTGAGCTCAACGGCATCGTTTATACAGGTAAGCCCGGTTGAAGAAACCTTGAAAAGGAGGTTTCGGCCAGCCTCACGAAACCAGTCTTAGGTTTGCTAAGGTCGCAAGCTCCGAAGGTTGCAAGATTACCTTGCCTACACCTGTAAGATGAAAGGGGGCAGGGCAGGTGAGGACGGGTTTTTGCATTTTTTAAAAAAAGTTTTACAAGAAAGAAAATACCCAAAACAGGTGCAAACATCCCAAAAAGAAAGAAGGCAAAGAATCAAATATTTAAACCGTAAAGCGTATTATTATGATTATTCGCAGCGTCGAAGGATGGAAGTACAAAAATGCAGCCCCACTGCGAAGCGATAGTAAAGTTAGGAAGTCACGCAAATGTTCCCTTCGCAAATAATAAAGGTATCAGTATAAAAAATGGAAGCCTTCTGCACCTGTGAGTTGTATCGCTATTGAGAATAAAGGCTGAATGTAGTCTTAAATGCGCCAGAATTTGCATGTCCTATTGACGCCGAGGGCCCCGTGCCTCAATGTTTGTATAAGAAATAAAATGCCTTTTTCATATGGTAACTCAAGCTCTGCCCTTTTCCGGCAGGGCCATTTGCCAACTCTCTGAATCCAAATTATTAAGATTAAAGGTCTTCCGGGATTTGGCAGTGCGGCCCCGGGCCGCTGTTAAGAAATTAAAAAAAATAAGCTCTTAACTTTTCAAATCCCGCTCTGTTTCCATAAACAGGTTCAAGAGGGCCCGGGGGGGGGGGGAGATGGTGTGTTAGTTTGTTTATAGTTGCCAAGGAGATCTCTGCAAACGCCTTGCTCCAAAATTCAGCCGCCTCTGAGCAACTCCCACCACAAAGGCTTATATGTGCTATCTAAGGGTTGAAAATGTGTTTGCAAATGAGTTTTCCCCCTCCCCTGCTTTAGCACCTGTTGCAGTGGGTGGAAACCCCATTGCAGAACCCATATTTCTCACCGCACCATAAAATTGCAAGGGGAGGGCGGTCTGCTACACGGGATATACAGAGTGAGACCATTGTTCCACCTCTCTTGATGTTGGGTACACTGGCTGGCAGCAGATTCCTCCAGCAGTTCAGTAGAAAGTCCTGCCTGGAGATCATAGAATCTTAGAGTCTAAAGGTACCCGAGGGTCATCTAGTCCAACCCGGTTCCAAGGCAGGAAGCTCGGACGAAGCATCCACGGCAGATGGCCATCCAGCCTCTGCTTAAAGACCTCCAAGGAAGGAGAGTCCGCCACCTTCCATCCCACGGTCGAACAGCTCCTGCTGTGAGAAAGTTCCCCCTGGTATTCAGTTGGAATATCCCTTCTTGTATCTCAAAGCCACGGGTTCCAGTCCTACCGTTCGGAGCTGGAGAAAACAAGCTAGCTCCGTTTTCCATGTGGCAGCCCTTTTGAAGGTGGCCATCCTATCTCCTCTCAAAGCGATCGGCTCGCCAAAAGGTGGCGGCTCCGGCTTTTGCAGGGTCGCTGCAAGGCGGCCGGGATTAAGGGACCAGTCGGGTGTTTAGGGGGGGGAGAAGGAATGGGCCCAGGGTTGCAGTGGCCCACCAAGTGTCTTCTGGTACGCAGGCTGAGACCCTACCTGCCCGCAGACTTGTCTCGCCAGAGTAGTGCATGCTCCGGTTATGTCCCGCTTGGATTACTGCAATGCGCTCTACGCGGGGCTACCTTTGAAGGTGGTCCGGAAACTGCAATTATTCCAGAATGCGGCAGCTAGACTGGGGACTGGGAGTGCCCACCAAGACCACATAACACTGGTCCCGAGAAACCTACAGTGGCTTCCAGTACGTTTCCGAGCACAATTCAAAGTGTTGGTATTGACCTTTAAAGCCCTAAACGGCCTTGGTCCTGTATACCTGAAGGAGCGTCTCCAACCGCTTCGTTCAGCCCGGACACTGAGATCCAGCGCCGAGGGCCTTCTGGCGGTTCCCTCATTGTGAGAAGTGAGGTTACAGGGAACCAGACAGAGGGCCTTCTCGGTAGTGGCACCCACCCTGTGGAACGCCCTTCCATCAGATGTCAAGGAAATAAGCAGCTATCCTATTTTTAGGCAGCCCTGTTTAGAGAAGTTTTTAATATTTAATGCTGTATTGTTTTAATACTCTATTTGGAGCTGCCCAGAGTGGCTGGGGAGACTCAGCCAGATGGGCGGGATACAAATAATAAATTAATAATAAATCACCTGGAGTACTGTGTCCAGTTCTGGGCACCACAGTTCAAGAAGGATACTGACAAGCTGGAACGTGTCCAGAGGAGGGCAACGAAAATGGCCAAAGGCCTGGAAACGATGCCTTATGAGGAACGGCTTAGGGAGCTGGGTATGTTTAGCCTGGAGAAGAGAAGGTTAAGGGGTGATATGATAGCCATGTTCAAATATATAAAAGGATGTCATATAGAGGAGGGAGAAAGGTTGTTTTCTGCTGCTCCAGAGAAGCGGACACGGAGCAATGGATTCAAGCTACAAGAAAGAAGATTCCACCTAAACATTAGGAAGAACTTCCTGACAGTAAGAGCTGTTCGGCAGTGGAATTTGCTACCAAGGAGTGTGGTGGAGTCTCCTTCTTTGGAGGTCTTTAAGCAGAGGCTTGACAGGCATATGTCAAGAATGCTTTGATGGTGTTTCCTGCTTGGCAGGGGGTTGGACTGGATGGCCCTTGTGGTCTCTTCCAACTCTATGATTCTATGATTCTATGATATTCTTCTGTCCTCCTCCAGGCGTGCTGTTTGCCCAAACTCCGGGGCCCTCGTCCTCCCTCACCAAAGGAAACTCCAACAGCGGTCGCAGCGGCAGCAGCTCGCAGGGCGGGTCGGCCGCCAGCGCCCCGCAGACTGCTTTCCCCGCCGCGCCGACGTCTACCTCAACCAATTCCTCGTCGCCTTAAGGAAACCCACCCCACCCCCGGCTTCTCCTCTTCGTCCTGCCAAAGCGAGAAAGCCCCCCGTCACAGCGACGCACGGTCAACGAGAAAAGGTTCCGGTTTGGAGCGGTGCCGCCACCCTTTTCCGCCCGTCCGAACGGGGATCTCCTGGGGGGATATTTTTTTGGAGAGAGGGGAGAGATGGACCCGCTCGATCTTAACACACGCGCCTTGTTTATATCCGGATGTTTGGGACAAGGGGGCTCAGGAAGGGGGCCATTCTTCTGTCCCCAACCCCAACCCTCCAAATAAAGGAATCTCTTTGCCATCGCTGCAGGGAGATATTTGAGTACCGCCCCAACCGGGAACGGAGGGAGGTATCCCAAAAAAATTCAGCTTGACACCAAAATAACCAAACCTTTTTTGGGGGGGAAGGGTGGGGGAGCCATTAGGTCCTAATCTCTCCCTCCTCTCTCTTCCCTCTTCCACCAAATATCTCCCCCATGCCCAGCATTAAAGATATCAATAGAAGAACCAAAAAAACAAACAAACAGAGCTTTCAGCCTGGATTTTGGAGGGCAGGGTGGGGGCGTTGAGTGTCGATGATTTCTGAGCCAGATAGAAAAAAAACACTGTGTGGTTTTAGCTCTTTTTGTTTTTTTGACGTAATGCATTGTAGACACAGAACTCCTTACCTCATGCGAACTCACACTTTTGCACTGTGTGTTATTTTATTTTTTATTTTTTTATTGGGCGGTGGCGGGGGAGACACCTCTCATCAGGTGGTCTCAGGTGTGCATTTGAACGAAATCCTTTTTTTTAAAAAAAACCCACCCACCCCAAACAGCATTTACAAAAGGGGGCAGGGAGGGAGGGAAAGGCCGGTGGGGCAGCTTTTAGCTATTGTGTTTTGTTTTGTTTCCTTTTTTTAGAAAACAAAAAAACTGCATTCGAAATATATAAGGAAAATTCAGGGGTGTGTGTGTGTGTGTGTAAATAGAAGCTTCTTCTGTGTTTGGAATACTATTCCCAACAGACAAACCAAAAAAGCGAAAGCAGATCTATAGAGCAAATTCTGTAAATTTGCATTTTTATTTTTGGGGGGCGGGCGGCGGTTATCCTCTTAATGCGTGTTGTTGCTTCAGGTGTGTTTTCTGATGACGAGAAGGCTGCACTTTTCCTCCCCCCCCCCTCCCCAAATCTTCTCGTGTAACACTGGCAGGGTTTTTTTTTTTTTGCGGGGAGGGTCTCGGGAGAATTGTCTCTTGACAAACGAGCTCAGGTGGGTTTTTTTCTACATAATGGGGTGGGTCAGGGGGGCACGCGCAAGTAATTGCTTTGGGATTTCATAGGATGATATTTTTGTACAGAGGTGCCCCACCCCACCCCACCCTGCCCCTCTTTGTTTCGGGTGCTTTGTGTGCACGGAGGTTGGAGGATCGGAGGGGGCAGCCTGCCTGCTTCTTAGCGCTTTGCTCCCCTGACCCTCAAACATTTCTCCTTTGCGATGGCAAAAAAAGAAAAAATCAACATAGCCCTGCTTGGGCTGTTTTTCCTCGCCTGCCACCCCAAATAATTTAAAAACCACAGCATTAACCTCTGCAAAGTCTTTGTGGCTTGACGTTTCCCGAACAGGCAGAAAACCAGGGACCTCAGACGTCGCCATTTTCGGGAATTGGCTTTTGCCAACTTAGCTTTCAGACATCGCACCCTCTGTGTGCATTCGAAGTGTGTGGCTTCCCTGCAAAGAACCCCGAGAACCGTAGTTTGCAGAGGGCGCCGGGGGCGGAGCGGATTGCAGTCCTTTCAGATTTACTGCAACGGTGCGTTGCCGAGGAGCGCCAGAGGGAGGAGCGTGGCGAGCTGGGGGTTTTGGCGGTGTTTTGGGGGTGCAGCTGGCAGAGAGGATAAAATTTGGGGTTGTGTTTTCCCTCCCCTGCTCCCTCCAAACTCAATTGTGGTTTTGTTTGGACATAGGGACCGAGTAAGGTCCTTGATTTTAGCAAGAATCGGAGAGGTTGTGGGACTCGCTTCCTGCAGAACCAGGCGGGGAAAATTCCGCTGTTTGAGATGCAACAAAGAGGTGGTCCGAATATTTGCGGCTCCCCGCTAGCTGCCAGGGAACCCCCTTGTCTTAACACCGACGATTTGTTGTGTTTTGCTTGTAGGTCGGCATATCTACCTCATCGAACCCTTTTCTCCTCCTTTCCAGTTACCCTGGGGGAGGCTTCTTGAATCAGAACATCTCCCCCCCTCCCCAAAGACAGTGTCTTCTCTTCGCCGACCCCCCCTCCCCAGAAATATTTCTAGAAACACGGCCTTCCTTTAACGAAAAAAAAAAAACCCTTCACTTGGGCTCTCAAAACATCTCTCCATCACTTCCCCCCCCCCATCCTCTCATGCGCTGGTTTTAATTTCTTAACTGGGGGTCGGGCGGGGCGGGGGGCTGGGAGAAGACCAGCAGGACCCCTCAGCAAAACAGAATCTTGTGCCCCTAAAGGAGACGCCTTTCTGAGCCATTCCCCTTTCCGGAATGGTATTTGTTTCGGCCGGCACTGTTAAACGGACGGTTGCTTTCTGGAATGGACGAAAGGCTTCTCTCTCTCTCTTTATTTTTTTAAAATGATTTTTAAAATTTGTTGCTTTCTGGGATCAAGTAGCGACAGCTCTCTCTCTCTCCCTCCCTCCCTCCGTCTCTCTCTCCTGGGGTTAATAATAAGGTTGAAGAACCAAGACTTCTAAGAATTTTTACAGGGTTTCCGACCGGTGGGTGCACCTGCTTGCTCCTACTCCCCCAAACCCACAAAAATAATAATCTTCCATTGGGTGCTGACCTAGCGCCCTCCGGACTTGGTGTGCCATCCACTCTGGGAGTTGTAGCACAACATGTCTGGAGGGCTCTAGATTGGCGGCGAACCCTATAGACATGGAGCGCCCTGGTCCCCTGGCGCTACGATACCCCTTGAAATAGTCGTTGTTTCTGGGAGCTGTAGTTTTGCAGCGGGTGCTGAGAATCGTAAGGCGAGCGCCCTGTTCCCCCTCGCAGAGCTACAGTTCCCGGAGCTCCCCGGGGAAAGAAGGGTTGGTTGCTCTGCCGTTCTTAGACATTACAGTTCCACGAGGGGAATTTGCGGGGTCTCCTGACGGCTCCCGGCGCCCATAACAAAACTACATCTCTCAGAATGCTTTGGGGAAAACCACGATGTTTTCCAGGGGCAGCGAAGGGCTTTAAATGTAGGGCGTGAACGTGGCTCAAGTCTTCCGGAGCCTGTTTTGAGGCTTGCGGTCAAGGAAGTCTCCCCAGCCCTATATTTAGGCGCTGGCCGAGGAATGGACAAAGGGATATCTCTTCTCCCTGAACCCCCAAGGCTGCTGCCACCCAAAAAACAAAACAAAAAAACCATTTTCTGCCCACATCGTTCCCGCTTTTGGGACGTGGATAAAGTTTTGGAGAGCCCTCCTGAGAATATTTCCTTAAGGTCTTTTTTCCCCCTTAAGGCTGCATAAGTTTCATGAATTAAAAGCACATGAATTCCCCCTCCCCAACCTCGTGGGAACTGTAGTTTGTCCAAGGTGCTGGGAATTGTAGCGCTGCGAGCGTTTCTTTCATTTAATTATCGATTCTGCTTTTTTTAAAATAAAAAATTTGCCCAGTTTCCTCTTGCCAATTCCTGCAATGGGAGTTCCGGCCCAAGGGCCTTGTTAGCCTTTAAATTCGGCATCTGGGCCCTTTTATTGTTATTATTTTTAAATAATAATAAAGCTCTCTCATATCCCATCGGGGAATAGCTCTTTGCTTCCCCACTCCTCTTTTTCAAAATGACTGCTCAGCAAACAGAGATGCAGGTGTCTGTAAATCAGATTTTATACTCCTTTGCGGAACTGCTTTAGGCATTTTTTTCAGCGCACCCCAAAACCCTTTGGAGTTGACAGTGTGGTTCCGGCTATTTCCTGCACCCCGAATACATTGGGTCCCCACTTCCAGCATGGTAGCAGTTAACATTCCCCCCCTCCGCACCAGCCCCCATTCTCACTATTTCTCTAGGAAAGAGAGGGGGGTTCCCCATTGTCACTCGCGTCTCCCTATAGCGCATTTAAGGACTTTGCAAATGAGCCCTGGACTTTGGGGGTCTTGGCGTGTTGGATCCTGCTTACTTCCTCCTCTTAGTAGACCCATTGAAGCGAATGGGCCCAAATTGGCGGCTAATATCAATGGGCAAGGGACAAGGCAGCAACCCCCCGTCACCAAAGCAAGGTTGGGGGGCCGCGTTCCTTCCCTTCCCTTCCCTTTCAAACACTTTCCTTGAGACGGTTCTCAGAATCCAGCCCCCAAGCTAACCAGCCCAGAAATATATATATATATATATATATATATCACCTGCAAAATCCCACCGCTGACACCAATCCTCTTGTATCGCAAACAGGTTTTTTCCCCCTCCTTTTTCCTTTTTTTGGAAAGCTTACTAATCTAAACGTACGGGTATGCGGCTCACAGAGTGTCGCTTTGAATGTTTTGGCGATGGTGCGGGTGAAACGGCCTCGCGGGGGCCCAGGGGGCCCGTCGGCCGTGGGGCAGGTATGGATCTAGAGGGGGGGGGTGGAAACTGTTTGTTTTGTTTTTTAAACTCCGTATTCAGATGTGTTTACCCATCTCAAACCAATTTCTCTTGTGGCTCTGCCCACTCCACGTGGGGCCGTCTTCCCCACGCCGACTTTCCTGCCTTCCCCACCCATGAAAATATTTTTTTAATAAATAAATAAATAAATCTACCCATTGGGCAGGCCTGCCTTCTTTCCTTTGGGGTCCTCGAGCTGCCGTCGTGCCGAGGAAACAGTGGAGGGACGGGGGAATCCCCTTGTCGAATCCTAGCCTTGAACCTCCCCCCTTTCTCCGAAAGCCCTTTTCGGCATGGAGACACACAGGTGGGTCAGATATCGGTTTGCGAACCCGATGGATAGACCCTGGTTAAACCACAGCTGTGTGTGTGTTCAAACTTGGAAAGTATAGGAAATACCTCTGTTATTAAGGCAGTATATGCATCATCCCGTTAAACCTAACCCCCCCCCCCCCCGGCAAATCCTGGGAATTATAATTTGAGGGTGTTTGGAACTATAGCCTTGTCAGGGGATAAACTACAGTTTCCAGATTTCCTTAATTTTTAAGGGAGGTGCTTTGAAGGGGTGTTGCATACATAGCTTTTTAACTACGATGTGAAAGTCGGTTGTGTGAACCGCCACTTGTCCCCAAAAAAAGAGCAGCGGGTCTCTGGTTCGAGGTGGAAACGCAGAACTTTACGGTTAGGTGTTTTTGCGGTCTAGGTTTGGAAGGAAAGGGCTTGGCCTGTAAGCCGATACAATCACCTGAGTTTTAAATGCCAGGCTTTGGGCATCGTGCACAAGACCAGTCTGATGATGATGATGATGATAATAATAATAATAATTTTGTTATTTGTAACCTGCCCAAACGACTGCCTTTCCCACTCACTCTGCCCTTGTGTCGACAGCTCCGCGTCTGTGAAATGGCCAGAGTTGGGACTTGAACCCAGATCCTCCGGCTGCCGTGCCCTAAAGAAGAGACCTTTCCTATCTTGACGTGCAACCCTCTTTCCTTGTTGGAAAAAGGAGGAGTGTTGTGTGTGTGTTTGTGTGAAATTCCCCCCCCCCCCGGCATTTTTTTAAAAAGAGAGAGAAAGAGAGAGGAGTTTTTAGTGCGGGTGGGAGAGAAAGAAATTCTATATCCAAATTTATATAAATATATATAAGTGTGTGCGTTTGTGGGTTGTTTTTTGTTTAATTTTTAAAGTCTCTCTCTCTCTCTCTCGGAACGTAATTCCTTTATTCTCAGGCCAGAAACTTTGCTTTTTAAGGGTTCGATGGCGACTCAGGTGCAATGTGGAACCTGCTGTCCGCATCTTGATTGTATTCTGGAGGGGCTGTGAGGGTGGGGGGGTGGGATCCGGGGTTGGGGGGTTGGGTGTACAGTAAACAAACCAAAATAAAATAAGATTTGCTTGCAGTGATGGTGGCTCAAGCAAGGGCTGGGGGTGTGCCGGGTTCGAATGCCGACCGAGGGCTTTCCATGTTCCCAAGAACGGGGCGACGCTTGGGAACCCCCTTTTTTTTCCTTTTTCTTTTTTTGGGAAGACCGGGTCAGGGAATGTTTCGTTTTTCTTTTTGGGGAAGACTGGGTCAGGGAACGTTTCGCCGCTCGATCGCACCCTGCTATCAAGAGGAACGTTTTCCGAGGTTCTCGATTTCTGCGCAATTTTTGACAAAGAGACTCCATTCGAGGCAAGATTCTTGGGAGCGAGATTCCTGTTGCGGAGGTTGGGTTTGCGCTCCCCCTCAAAAAAAAAATTTTTTTAAAAAATAGCAGGTGTTATTCTGCAGGATTTGGGGATTTTGTTAATTACACCTTTTCCATGAAAGCAAGGATTTTCCGAGCGGCCCCAACTCGCAGTCACATTTTACGTCTAATTCGCTTGGCCCTTATTGTTGCGAAAAGCGAAAACAGGAAGACTTTAGCTCGTAGTAAAAGGATTTGTGTTACATTTGTACAAACACTGTGGTTTTTTTGGGGGGGGGTCCTGCTTTTTGGGGGGGGTGCGAACTCAGCCCCCTTCTTTCTTTCTTTCTTTCTTTCTTTCTCTCTCTCTCTGCATATCAAGTTTTAAATAAGATGTAGTTTCAGAGTGTGTTTTTTCTCGCCCCTCTGGGGCTGTTGTTTTTTCTTCTTCTTCAAAGGAAATAATCAAATTTGAACGAGCAGCAAGGATATGCAATCTGTACAGCGTAGGTAGATTTTTGACTCAGGAAAGAAAATAAAAATCGAAAAATAAACCACATTCTACCTCTGAAAACAGCAGCGGGCTGCCTTTCGTCACAACGGGGTTTTTTGGTGGGGTAAGGCAGCCCCTGCGTTTCACGCTTTTTATTTTTCGTTTTGTTTTTTCGTTTGTTTGTTTCGTGTGTTGTTGTTGATTTTTTTTTCCTTAAGAAAAAAGAAAGAATATCACGTTTTCGCAAAACATTCAGGTATTATTAACCTTTGTGACTTAAGAGAGAAATAAAATAATAATAAAAACACTGAAAAAGTTTACATTTTATAACATTATTATTACAGATTGTATTTAAACTTCAGAAATATTTAAAACGATTGTAACCTTGTAAAGTTGGAGAAATATTAAAAAAAGAAAAAAGAGGAGAAAAAGAGATTCATCCAAAGGTGGTCTTTTCATCTGTGTGTGTTTCGTGTGTTTGGGTTTTTTTGGAAGGCTATGAAGTTCCGGAATCCCATTTACAGTGGTACTTTGGTTCTCAAACTTAATCCGTTCCAGAAGTCCGTTCCAAAACCAAAGCGTTCCAAAACCAAGGCGCGCTTTCCCATAGAAAGTCATGCAAAACGGATTAATCCATTCCAGACTTAAACAACCCCTGAAACAGCAATTTAACAGGAATTTTACTCTCTAACGAGACCGTTGATCCATGATAAAATGAAAGCAATAAACAATGTACTGCAGTCACACAATCAATCAATCAGTAGCTGGGCTGGGTACCACATAGTCACAAAAACAAAATGAAAATGCGCCGCAAAAATGCAAAATAAATAGCAAAACCAGACAGACTTTAGCGTAACACTCAAAACGGAGCACATTCGGCTCCGTTTGCAAACCAGAACACTTACTTCCGGGTTTGCAGTGTTTGGGTTCCAAGTTGTTTGAGTACCAAGGCATTTGAGAACCAAGATACCCCTGTACAGTGGGACCTCGATTTATGAATATAATCCGTTCCGAATGCACACTCGTAGGTCGGAAACTTCGTAAGTCGAGTTTCCCATAGGAAAAGCGGTTTCCCATAGGAATGCATTGGAAACGGAAAAACTCGTAAGTCGAGGAAACAGCATCTAAAAACTCGCAAGTCAAGGAAACCGCATCTAGCCGTGAAGAGGTTTTCCGTTCGGATGTCGGAAAAATCGTAAGCACGCAGCCACTTTTTCCGCTCGTAACTCGAAAACATCAGATGTCGAGTAGCTCGTAAGTACGAGGTCCCACTGTGTATGCATTTAAAGCAGTATCATATCACTTTGAACAGCCCCAAGGCATCCTGGGAACTGTAGTTTGCTCAGGGTGCTGAGAGTCATTGGAAGAGCCCAGTTCTCCGGGCAGAGGGATTGGTTGTTAATTTGCTCTGGGAGAGGAACAGGGGGTCTTCCCAGCACCCTGAGCAAACTACAGCTCCCAGGATGCTTCCCCCAGCCCTGATCTCCATAATAATAATAATAATAATAATAATTTATTATTCATACCCCGCCCATCTGGCGGTTTCCCCAGCCACTCTGGGCAGCTTCCAACAGAAAATTAAAACACAACAATCTATTAAACATTAAAAGCCTCCCTGAACAGGGCTGCCTTCAGATGCCTTCTAAAAGTCTGGTAGTTGTTTTCCTCTTTGACATCTGTTAGGAGGGCATTCCACAGGGTGGGTGCCACCACCGAGAAGGCCCTCTGCCTAGTTCCCTGCAACTTGGCATCTCGCAACGAGGGAATCGCCAGAAGGCCCTCGGTGCTGGACCTCAGTGTCCGGGCAGAATGATGGAGGTGGAGACGCTCCTTCAGGTATACTGGACCGAGGCCATTTAGGGCTTTAAAGGTCAGCACCAACCCTTTGAATTGTGCTCGGAAACGTACTGGGAGCCAATGTAGATCTTTCAAGACCGGTGTTATGTGGTCTCGGCGGCCGCTCCCAGTCACCAGTCTAGCTGCCGCATTCTGGAGGAGGCACGCCATGCTCCAAGAAGGGGGTGCCTCTATCATTCCCCAACCTTTCACACAGCAAAGGTAAAGGACCCCTGGACCAGGGATAGGCAACCTAAGGCCCGGGAGCCGGATGCGGCCCAATCGCCTTCTAACTCCAGCCTGCAGACAGTCCGTGAATCGGCACGTTTTTACATGGGTAGAATGTGTCCTTTTATTTAAAATGCATCTCTGGGTTATTTGTGGGGCATAGGAATTCGTTCATCCCCCCTGAAAAATATAGTCTGGCCCCCCACAAGGTCTGAGGGACAGTGGACCGGCCCACAGCTGAAAAAGGTTGCTGACCCCTGCAGTCCAGTCAAAGGCGACTATGGGGTTGTGGCGCTCATCTCGCTTTTGGGCCGAGGGAGCCGGCGTTTAAGCGCAGACAGCTTCCTGGGTTGTGGCCAGCAGGACTAAACATGGAAACGCTGTTTACCTTCCTGCAGCAGTGGTGCCTATTTATCTACTTGCACTGGTGTGCTTTTGAGCTGCTAGCTTGGCAGGAGCTGGGACGGAGCAACGGGAGCTCACTCCGTCGTGGGGATTCGAATCAGTGACCTTCCGATCAGCAAGCCCAAGAGGCTCAGTGGCTTAGACCCCAGCACCACCCGCGTCCCTCTTTCACGCAGCATAAAAATGCAGGGTTGAGGACCTGCCATGATCTCCACCGGAAACGGCGAACAAGACAATCATGGAAAATACTGTATAACCAAACACAAAACAAAAAACACAAAGCCGTGACAATTGACAGTGAAAAATGTTAAATATAGCAACAGTGTAAATAATAATAACAAAATATCTCTGCAAATGCAACGTCCTGATGCATACATTCAATAGTGTACAAACATTAGCTACTAATCTCTGTCAGTCTAAAGTGCAATACTGTAGTTCACTTGAGAATCATAAATGTTCCAGTTAAGTATAAAGTTGATATTCGTGTTTTGGGGCCCCCGGCAGGGGTCAATTGCTCAGGGCTGCCCAGGATAAGGTTGCCAGGCGTCCCCATTTCCCGGGGACAGTCCCCGGATTTACAAATCAGTCCCCGGACAAAATCCATTGAATTTGAAAAGTGTCCCCCTGGGTTCATTGAAAAAAAAATCTGGTAACCTTTGCCCAGAAGTATCTGGAGAGCTGCATGCTGGCCCTCCTGGAGGGAACATGTGCTTGCATCCCTGTTAAGCCACCATTCTGGAAAAACCGTGCACAGGATTTTCTCGCAAAGACGTGGATAGCAATCGCCCCCTGCCGTTTGGTTTTCTTTAAATGCTTTGCAACGGGCTAAATATTGGCCTTTGCCATCCATGCACTTCCTCAACTCTCCAAATTATCTGTTATTTTTAAATGGGTTTTCATTTTACAAATAGCGATCCAAATAACAAATGCACATTTGATTTCGACTCCCCCCTCCCCTGCCCTTTCCGTGCTTCACTTCATTGTTTACTTTTCTAATTCTAATCTATCCCTATCTTCATTTTCTCGTTCTATATCTCCATAGTTATTACTGCTGCATTTTCTCTTATTACTGTTAACTTTTCAATAGGCTTGCCATAGTTTCCCCAAAAATCTACAAAACATTTCCAGTCTGGCCTCATTGAGGGGCAGCATTTCAATAATAATAATAATAATTGTTGTTGTTTAGTCGTTTAGTCGTGTCCGACTCTTCGTGACCCCATGGACCATAGCACGCCAGGCACTCCTGTCTTGCACTGCCTCCCGCAGTTTGGTCAAACTCATGTTCGTAGCTTCGAGAACACTGTCCAGCCATCTTGTCCTCTGTCGTCCCCTTCTCCTAGTGCCCTCAATCTTTCCCAACATCAGGGTCTTTTCCAAGGATTCTTCTCTTCTCATGAGGTGGCCAAAGTATTGGAGCCTCAGCTTCACGATCTGTCCTTCCAGGGAGCACTCAGGGCTGATTTCCTTAAGAATGGATAGGTTTGATCTTCTAGCAGTCCATGGGACTCTCAAGAGTCTTCTCCAGCACCATAATTCAAAAGCATCAATTCTTCGACGATCAGCCTTCTTTATGGTCCAGCTCTCACTTCCATACATCACTACTGGGAAAACCATAGCTTTAACTATACGGACCTTTGTCGGCAAAGTGATGTCTCTGCTTTTTAAGATGCTGTCTAGGTTTGTCATTGCTTTTCTCCCAAGAAGCAGGCGTCTTTTAATTTCGTGACTGCTGTCACCATCTGCAGTGATCAAGGAGCCCAAGAAAGTAAAATCTCTCACTGCCTCCATTTCTTCCCCTTCTATTTGCCAGGAGGTGATGGGACCAGTGGCCATGATCTTGGTTTTTTTGATGTTGAGCTTCAGACCATATTTTGCGCTCTCCTCTTTCACCCTCATTAAAAGGTTCTTTAATTCCTCCTCGCTTTCTGCCATCAAGGTTGTGTCATCTGCATATCTGAGGTTGTTGATATTTCTTCCGGCAATCTTAATTCCGGCTTGGGATTCATCTAGTCCAGCCTTTCGCATGATGAATTCTGCATATAAGTTAAATAAGCAGGGAGACAATATACAACCTTGTCGTACTCCTTTCCCAATTTTGAACCAATCAGTTGTTCCATATCCAGTTCTAACTGTAGCTTCTTGTCCCACATAGAGATTTCTCAGGAGACAGATGAGGTGATCAGGCACTCCCATTTCTTTAAGAACTTGCCATAGTTTGCTGTGGTCGACACAGTCAAAGGCTTTTGCATAGTCAATGAAGCAGAAGTAGACGTTTTTCTGGAACTCTCTAGCTTTCTCCATAATCCAGCGCATGTTTGCTATTTGGTCTCTGGTTCCTCTGCCCTTTCGAAATCCAGCTTGCACTTCTGGGAGTTCTCGGTCCACATACTGCCTAAGCCTGCCTTGTAGAATTTTAAGCATAACCTTGCTAGCGTGTGAAATGAGCGCAATTGTGCGGTAGTTGGAGCATTCTTTGGCACTGCCCTTCTTTGGAATTGGGATGTAGACTGATCTTCTCCAATCCTCTGGCCATTGCTGAGTTTTCCAAACTTGCTGGCATATTGGGTGTAGCACCTTAACAGCATCATCTTTTAAAATTTTAAATAGTTCAGCTGGAATATCATCACTTCCACTGGCCTTGTTATTAGCAATGCTTTCTAAGGCCCATTTGACTTCACTCTCCAAGATGTCTGGCTCAAGGTCACCAACCACACTACCTGGGGTGTATGAGACCTCCATATCTTTCTGGTATAATTCCTCTGTGTATTCTTGCCACCTCTTCTTGATGTCTTCTGCTTCTGTTAGGTCCTTACCACTTTTGTCCTTGATTATGGTAATCTTTGTACGAAATGTTCCTTTCATATCTCCAATTTTCTTGAACAGATCTCTGGTTTTCCCCATTCTATTGTTTTCCTCTATTTCTTTGCATTGCTCATTTAAGAAGACCCTCTTGTCTCTCCTTGCTGTTTTTTGGAAATCTGCATTCAGTTTCCTGTATCTTTCCCTATCTCCCTTGCATTTTGCTTGCCTCCTCTCCTCCGCTATTTGTAAGGCCTCGTTGGATAGCCATTTTGCTTTCTTGCATTTCCTTTTCCTTGGGATGGTTTTCGTTGCTGCCTCCTGTATAATGTTACGAGCCTCCATCCATAGTTCTTCAGGCACTCTGTTCACCAAATCTAAATCCTTAAACCTGTTCCTCACTTCCACTGTGTATTCATAAGGGATTTGATTCAGATTGTATCTTACTGGCCCAGTGGTTTTTCCTACTTTCTTCAGTTTAAGCTGGAATTTTGCTATAAGAAGCTGATGATCTGAGTTACAGTCAGCTCCAGGTCTTGTTTTTGCTGACTGTATAGAGCTTCTCCATCTTTGGCTGCAGAGAATATAATCAATCTGATTTCGATGCTGCCCATTTGGTGATATCCATGTGTAGAGTCGTCTCTTGTGTTGTTGGAAGAGAGTGTTTGTGATGACCAGCTTGTTCTCTTGACAGAACTCTATTAGCCTTTGCCCTGCTTCATTTTGAACTCCAAGGCCAAACTTGCCAGTTGTTCCTTTTATCTCTTGATTCCCTACTTTAGCATTCCAATCCCCTGTAATGAGAAGAACATCCTTCTTTGGTGTCATTTCTAGAAGTTGTTGTAGGTCTTCATAGAATTGGTCAATTTCACTTTCTTCAGCACCGGTAGTTGGTGCATAAACTTGGATTACTGTGATGTTAAAAGGTCTGCCTTGGATTCGTATCGAGATCATTCTGTCATTTTTGAGATTGCATCCCATTACAGCTTTTGCCACTCTTTTGTTGACTATGAGGGCCACTCCATTTCTGCTACAGGATTCTTGCCCACAGTAGTAGATATGATAGTCACCCGAACTGAATTCGCCCATTCCCTTCCATTTTAGTTCACTGATGCCCAGGATGTCGATATTTATTCTTGTCATCTCATTTTTGACCACATCCAGCTTACCTCCACTCATGGTTCTTACATTCCAGGTTCCTATGCAATATTTTTCTTTACAGCATCGGACTTTCCTTTCGCTTCCAGGCATATCCGCAACTGAGCGTCCTTTCGGCTTTGGCCCAGCCGCTTCATCAGCTCTGAATCTACTTGTACTTGTCCTCCGCTCTTCCTCAGTAGCATGTTGGACGCCTTCCGACCTGAGGGGCTCATCTTCCAGCGTCATAACTTTTATATGCCTGTTGTCTTTGTCCATGGAGTTTTCTTGGCAGGGATACTGGAGTGGTTTGCCAGTTCCTTCTCCAGGTGGATCACGTTTAGTCAAAACTCTCCACTATGACCTGTCCATCTTGGGTGGCCCTGCATGGCATAGCTCATAGCTTCTCTGAGTTATTCAAGCCCCTTCGCCACGACAAGGCATTGATCCATGAAGGGGAATAATAATAATAATAATAATAATAATCGTTATCGTTATAATAATAATAATAATAATAATAATAACGATAACGATAACAATAACGATAACAATAACAATAAATGAAAATCTGGACACAAAAGTTGTTTAGTTATTTTATTTTTTTGTTGACCTTTCATATACAGTATATATTATTTTGAAGGGGAGGGAATGACGTTTCTGAGCTATTTTTAAGGAAATCCGCCCCAAATCCATACTTCCGGCGTGGGTTGCCACCCGGCCGGATATCCCCGGGCGTCCAAACCGCTCGGACGCGAAGGCTCATCTGCGCATAACTACGGGCAACCCTCGCTTCCTTTGCAGTCCATCCATTCCCCCCACATACAGGAAATCCCGCCTCCCCGGCCGGAAGCAACCGCTCTAGGACAACGCGCCAAGCGCCCATATCGTGACGGAGGAGGAGGAGGAAGTGCCTCGCGCGTGCCGGCCGCTTGATGCTTTCGGGCCCTTCCGGGCCGCCGTTGCGTCGTCCCGGCGCGGTGACGTCCGCGCGGAGAGGGTGGGGCTTCGCCTCCCCCGTCAGGGAGGAGGAGGGAGGGAGGAGGGGACAAGATGGCGGAGGCTTCGCCGCAGCCGGGACGCTACTTCTGTCACTGCTGCTCGGCCGAGATCGCCCCGCGCTTGCCGGTGAGTCCCGGGGGGCCGTTTCCGATCGCT
Source organism: Zootoca vivipara (assembly GCF_963506605.1). Lineage (NCBI taxonomy): Eukaryota > Metazoa > Chordata > Lepidosauria > Squamata > Lacertidae > Zootoca > Zootoca vivipara. The sequence goes on along the minus strand of NC_083281.1, from coordinate 3,411,345 downwards.
TCCCCTCCCGCCCCGGGGCCGGAGGACCCGCCGCTCCGCATCCCCGGGCTGAGAAGGCGGGTAGACTGCGCTGCCAGGGGGAGGCTCCACTACTGGCGAATGGCGCCCGGCCCTTTTGGGAGGGGGTGAGGGGGGTGAGTGAGGCGTGTGGGTTTTCTCCCCCCCCCCCAACCATGGAATGTATTTGCCTTGTAAAGAGGAGGGGAGGGTAGACTGCTCTTTCCCCTGGAGGCTCCACTGCCGGGCGTTGCTTCGTCCCCCTTAGATAAGTCCTTTTAGGGGGAGGGTGTTTTTTCAGGGGTGGGGGGATGTTTGCAGTGGAGGGTTTTGCCCATCAAGATAGGTAGGTAGGTAGCCTTGTCATTTTTTTATTTGAGTGGAGGATAGTGTAGGTTCCCCTCCTTCCCCCCTCCAGGTGCCATTGCAAGGCTGGTTCTCGGGGGGGGGGGATTGGGGGGAGGTGTTGCCCTCCCTTTTTTGGGGGGGATAGACTGCTCTTCCACCTGGAGGCTCCATTGCCGGGCATTGCTTCCTCCCCCTTATATGCAGGTGAAACTCGGAAAATTAGAATATCGTCGAAAAGTGCATTTATTTCAGTAATGCAACGTATTTTTTTATTTTTCTTTAATTTTTACAAATGCTTTCTTTTGGAAATTCCATAGTAACAAAACAAATAGTTACAATACTACAAAAATAAACTAAAATAAACATCTCTATTACATTTCATTAATTACATCCCTTTTTATAATTGACCCGCCTAACGACAAATAATTACAATTACAACAAATAAAGGTTTGACATATCTTGCTTTGCATGTCATGCATCTATCTCCTATATTGCTTTCACCTTTTAAGTTGCGTTACTGAAATAAATGCACTTTTCGACGATATTCTAATTTTCCGAGTTTCACCTGTAAGTCCTTTGCGGGGGGGGGGGATGTTTGCAGTGGAGGGTTTTGCCTATCGATGTAGGTAGGTAGCCTTGTAATTTTTTTATTTTGGGGGGGTGGTGGAGTATAGGTAGAGTCCCCTCTGCCCTCCAGGTGCCACTGCAAGGCTGTTTCATGGGTAGGGTGGGGTGTTGCCCCCCGCTTCTTTTGGGAAGGTGGGGGGTAGGCTGCTCTTTCACCTGAAGGCTCCACTGCCGGGCGTTGCTTCCTTCCCCCCTTAAATAAGTCCTTTCTTGAGCATGTTGGCAATGGAGGGTTTTGCCCCCTTGCTTTGGTAAACAGGGCTGACAGCCCTTTCACAGGAAGGCGCCACTTGAACGAATTAACTGCGTGCTTTTATAAGCTGGTGGGGTGGCGTGAGCCATGTTCGCAAAAGAGGGTCGCCCATCAAGGGAGGTGTGTTTGCGTGGAGTGTTTTTTTTTGGGGGGGGGGTAGGACCAGCAGGAGTGTCTCCCTCAAATGCATCAGCAGCTTTCTGCCTTTCTAGGGGGTCGACCAGGCATTGGCAACCTCCGGCCCATGGAGGCCATTTATCCGGCTCACGGGCCGCCTGTGAACCGAGCCGCCTGCTCGGCAAGTCCCCCCGCAAGCTGCAGTAAACCGGTGCAGCGCAATGCGGGGACTCGCCGAGCAGCGCCGGAAATCGCTTCTGCGCATGTCCGCGGCTGCGCAGAAGCCATTTCCGGTGCTGGCTGCCCATTTCCAAAATGTCCGCAGCGCCACCGGAAATGGCTTCTGCGCCTGTGTGGCCCATGTCCGGCCCACGGATGATAGTCTGTGGGAATCCTCCGGCCCACGGGAAGAAAAGGTTGCCGACGCCTGGGGTAGACTGCCCTTTCATAAGAAGGCTCTGCTTAATAAGGGGATTATAACACCAGGCCAGCTATCGGGAGTCCTGTCTGGCCTACAAGCAGCGCCTGAAAGGAACAACTTCCCCTCATCGCCTGCCAGCAACTCATATCCAGGGATAGACTATGCTGGAACATAGAGGTTCCTTTCTGCGTTTGCAGATGAAATCAACCGAGTCAGCATGACTTTGATCTTTCCCTAGGCCTGCTTTCTCTTTCGCTATCTCTTTCTCCACCTGTCCGCCCATGCGACTTTCCTCAACTGCTGCTTGAATTGAAGAATCCCAGACGTTTTATCGTTTTCTCCCTCTGCCACCCCCCAAAAAAACCTGGCAGTTGTACATGGAACTAGGGCCCTGCCAAAATATATTCATTTTCTCATAATTAGAATGGTAGCTTTGGAAAGGTCCCCGGCGGTTGTCCGCTCCCAAGCCCCTTGCAGCACATTTTATTTATTTTGAAAAAGTCCAGGCGGTTTGATTGAACGCTACCAAAAGTGACCGAGGTTGAATGGGGGAACTCCTCCCCTATGAGGAAAGGCTTTTTGGGTGGGTGCTGAGTTCAGAGAAAATGCTACTGACAGCTTGCAAAACTACACGCTGCAGAGAAAAGTATATCCTCCCCTCCTTCCTCATAACCCTGGAATTCATGTATGTCCAAGGAAGCTGAATGTTGGGAGATTTTTGACAGCTGAAAGGGAACTCCTACTCCAGACAGCACTTAGTTGAACTCCTCCTCAAGAAATCCTGAGGGTGGCAACACAAGAACAGGGCCTTCTCTGCAGTGGCTCGTCGTCTGTGGAACACTCACTCCAGGGAAGTTCACCTGGCGCCTTTATTATACACCTTTAGGTGCCAGGCAGAAACATTCCCTTTGGTTGATCCGATTTATATCCTATGCCCTTTAAAATGTGGGGGGGTTTTTTGTAGGAGGGGGGGCTGTTGTGTTGTTGTTTTTATTTTTATCACGTGTTTTGTGGTTTTTATATCTTGATTTTATTCCATGAACTGTCCTGAGGACCACCCCGCATGTATAGGGCGGTAATATATAATAACAAAAACCTATGGAACTCGCTGCCACAGGACCGATCCACATGATGGCTGTGTTCTCCTTTGGAATACCAGTTTGGGGGTGTTGCAGTTTTGCTCAGCCCCTGCTCAGGGGGCTTCCCATTGGGGACATCTGGCTGGCCCCCGCGAGGACAGGAAGCTGGCCTTTTCTGAAGTTCATGCATCCACAGGATGATGGGAAACTTAGTCCCCAACTAGAGCTGCCATGTTTCCAAAAAAGCAAAAACATGGACGAAGAACGAATCCTGAATATATCCGGGAAGTTCCGGCCGTGTGGCAGCCCTGCCTCAACCTGTGTTAGAAATTTGCCAGGCGCGTTTAGCGACCAGTGTTGGCCCGCTTGCGACCGTGTGAAGATCTCGGGGGGCCGGGTTGTTGGGACGGACATTTCCCTCTGACCGACCCCATCCAGCTTTCTTAAGCAGTTAAGCAGAAGAGCTTCTTTTTTTTAAAAAAAAAGCTCTGTTATTCCTGTTTCCCTTGCAGCACTCAATTACGTGCTGGAGATAATAGTCTTGTTTAGATTTTGTTTTTCATAAAGGGCATAATTTAACCGCACTGAGAGTACAAGTTGTGACGGGCGTTTCGCCTTAGCCGGGGAAGTCTGGTTGGGCAATGAGGGATTGTCTGGAAGGTGTAGGAGGAGCAATCAAGTTGCGGGGGGAGCCTGGCCTGTTAGCATAAGCCCCCTCCACCTCTCCCTTCCCCAGGACTTAGGTTAGGCTGGGTAGCTGCTCACCTTTGGGTGAGTACAGAACGCTTGCAGGCGAGTAGCTTTGTATTATCATGGGGCAGGGCCCCTTTCCATTGACTTATTTTGTTCCCTAGCTTTTTCATTTGCTTATTTTTAAAAACCTGTTTAAAGATTTAACGATAAATTGGTGGGTGATTGCTTTCAGGCGAAATCAGTGGTAGAAACTCGGCTATACGGTCAGGGCCGTCTTACCTATAGGCGCTAGGGGTGCGGGGCACCTGGGCGCCGGGCTCTCAGGGGCGCCAGGCCAAGAGTCCGGGGCCCAAGAGTTGAGTCCGGGGAAGAGCCCGTCGGTCGGAGTGCCATGCTGGGCTCGTCTGCTCCAGGCGGCTCTGCGCCGTGAGTTCGGGGGCGAGACGTTCAGGCGGCCGGCTGGCTCTGCCATCCTGCGCACCTGGAACTGGGCAAAGGGGGGGCACTGGGCGGAATTTTGCATCCTGGCGCCACATATGCTTAAGACAGCCCTGTATACCAGGCATGTCCAATAGGTAGATCATGATCTACTCGTAGATCACTGGATGTCTGCTAGATCACTGGTAAATCACTGGCTCCCCTCAGAGAAGTTCAACAACTTTGAGCTGGACCCCTAAAAGGGGCTAGATCACTGCCAGTTTTTAACTTTGTGAGTAGATCACAGTCTCTTGGGAGTTGACCCCTCCTGATGTATACGGTCAAACCTCGGTTGTTGAACGTAATCCTGTTCAGCTTCCGAAATGTTTCGACAACTGAGGCGCGGTTTCTGGTTGGTCGCAGGAGCTTCCTGCACTCAGCGGAAGCCGTGTCGGGCGTTCGGCTTCCGAAAAACATTTGAAAACCGGAGCGTTTACTTCTGGGTTTTCGGCATTCAGGAGCCAGAACGTTCCGAAACGGAGGCGTTCGGGATCCGAGGTTTGACTGTATCAGCCAGGCACCAAACGGATCCTTAAACCAGGGTTACAGTCGCCAAAACGGAATGCCTAGTTGCCATTTTTGAATGCGACTTTTTGGTTCTTCAAACTCCTTCTGACTGTGCAGGTAAAATATAACAAGATAGGTTTCTACAGGATGTGTTGTCGCTGGTGTGTGAAAACAGTCAAGATCCAAGGATTCCCTAGGCATGCATTTTGAGGTGATGGTATCAGGTGGGCATCCTGTTGCCTGGGGCATCTTCACTTGGTAGCCAGTGGCCGATAGGCAGTTGCAAAAGGCGCCTCGATAATTTCAAACATGGGGGTAAAATGTAATGTTAGCGCAGTTTCCGTGGCACTGAGAGAAACGCACAAAAACGGCAGAAGCTTTCTCCGGTATTTTGCTGCGGCGTTGAGTGCACAGCTCCCGCTGAAAATTACAGCAGGCAAAACGTGGCTCACTTAGAGCTCATCCGGTTTCAGCAGAAAAAGTACAGCATGCTGAAATACAAAATGCAAAAATGAAAGTAAAAACGGAATAGCAGTAGGAGAGAGAAAATAAAAAGGGCACCCCAGCCAGACGGTTGATATACCCTGTTGCTGGAGCAGGCAGTCTTGAAGAATAGAGATAACACAGTAGGAAAAACAACATCTGCCTTCGCGGAGACCTGCAAACCTTTAAAACACTAGAACGTGCCAGAATGGTGGCTTCCGTACTTCGTAAAACTTCATAGAATCATAGCGTTGCAAGAGACCACAAGGGCCATCCAGTCCAACCCCCTGCCAAGCAGGAACCACCATCAAAGCATTCTTGACATATGGCTGTCAAGCCTCTGCTTAAAGACCTCCAAAGAAGGAGACTCCACCACACTCCTTGGCAGCAAATTCCACTGCCAAACAGCTCTTACTGTCAGGAAGTTCTTCCTAATGTTTAGGTGGAATCTTCTTTCTTTTTGTCATTCCCAGACAAAAAGGTTGGGAGATAAATGCCATAAAGCAGCTATTCTGCTTACCTGCTTTAAGGAAGCTGGAGGGGACAGCTAAATAGAGATCTTCCATGTGGTCACAATTGGACCCGCGTCAGTATGTTAGGGGGTGGCTGGCCTGCGGAGGGAGTGGGACTCGGGCGACCTCGCAGGGTTCTTTGGAGAATGAGGAGGACTTGCACAAAACGCAGAGGATTCGCCGTATATAGCCTGGTCTGAAATTCTGAAATCGGCACCGCCATGTAGATTTTGAACCGGTTTCAGACGATTTGCCGATACATCGCCCAGCCCTCCACCCCCATCGTTCCAGCTCCAAGGGCCTTCTGGCGGTTCCCCCCCTGCAAGAAGCGAAGTTACAGGGAACCAGTCAGAGGGCCTTCTTGGTGGTGGCACCCTCCCTTCAGATGTCAAGGAAATAAACAACTATCTGACTTTTAGAAGACGACAGAAGGCAGCCCTGTTTAGGGAAGCTTTTAATGTTTGAAGTTTTATCTTGTTTATAGTATTCTGTTGGAAGCCGCCAAGAATGGCTGGGGAAACCCAGCCAGATGGGCGGGGTATAAATAATAAATTATTATTAGTGCAGTATTAGTATTATTAGTATTGCTGCCGAAGCATGGATGCTGTAAGCATCAAGGGCAATCCTGTCTTTGCAAGGAAGCTCCTTGCAAAAGGAAGAAGGGTCTCCCCCCTTTAAAGGAACCAGCCTCGGTCACGGCAAATATAAATTCCTAAATCTGGGTTACATCTTGCAAGCGTCCCCTCTTTCTCCGGGTGCGAGAGAGTCCCAATTGCAGGCATTTATTGTTGTATTTTTTAAAAAAGCTATCTTGCACTGTTTTTCTGTCCTGCAGGACTACATCTGCCCAAGGTGTGAATCTGGATTTATTGAAGAGTTGCCAGAAGAACCTAGGTAAAGCCCCGTTCTCTGAATCAGGATAACATGATATTTTGCCAGATTGCAAGTTTTGGGTCCGGGGCAGGGTTGGGGGCACCCTTTTCGGGCTGAGGGGGGCCACATTTTGGCAGTGGGTGGGGTCAGACCCCTAGATGGCCACACACACACACACACCGCAGGGCCATCCAGTGAAGCTTGCGAGCAAAAGACAGCCTGGAGGGACAAGGAAGAGGAACAATGAGTCCTTAAATAATGCCTCCCCCCCCCATTGTCAAGCACAGACCAATTGTGGATTTAAGGGCACAGGCTGTCCACAAGTCGCTAGTCCACATTAAGGAATCGGCAGCCTTGGCAGAGAGAGAGAGAGAAACCCAGGCTTGTGCAGAGTTTCTCCTGCCTTAGAGGCGTTTTGGGGGGCGAGTGTCGATGCTTCTTTCCTGCGTGCTTCAGCCTCAGCTTGCTCTTTTACCTCAAAATCTTTTCAGGAACGTCGAAAATGGATCCAACTCTTCGGCATCGACCAGCGAGCAGAGCAGGCACGCGTTTGAGGTGAGGCGCCGCCCCTCCCCCCCCGGTGCAGCGGCCTGCGATTCGGAGCCAAGGGTGGCAGGTTTATTCTGCCCCGTCGCGTTTTGCCAGAATTTGTCCATTCGGAAGATGGAGGGAAAGGTTGCAGTTAGGCTGCTTGCAAAATAGCCGCTCGCCTTTGGGCGACTAGCTTTCCCAGGCGGAGATTACCTTTGGTCGGCAGCAGAGGTGGGTGGGCCTCTGCCTGAGGGCAGCGTACCATTCTGGGAGAGGGCGTCCCAGCGGTGGGCGGGGCCAGTGGCAGCGGCAGGCGGAGTTAGAACCTAGCATCTGTACACAAGGCGCCTTCCCACGCCCCTGACCCTCTCTCCCTCCGCTCCAGAACGCCGACCAACACTTATTCACCCTGCCCCAGGGCTACGGGCAGTTCGCCTTTGGGATCATCGACGACACCTTCGAGTTCCCGGCCTTCGGGTCCAACGCTCAGCCCGAGGACAACCGGGAAGCCGAGAACCGGCGCGAGAGGGAGAACCAGTCCCGGCACAGATACGGCACCAGGCAGCCCCGGGCGCGATTCACGGCCCGGAGGGCCGCCGGCAGACACGAAGGAGTCCCCACGCTGGAAGGGTGAGAGGATGCGTCCCCAGGGCCTTTGCGCCATGTTGCATCTCCCGTCCGTTGCGTCTTTATCCCGCTTTTCAAACAGGGCGCGTTGTATTTAGAGGGTTCTGCTGCCCAAAAAGTCTCGGTTTGCCCCCTCGGTTTGCTTACGTCCAGCCCAGGGGGTAGCCCTGCCCAACAGCTTTTTCCTCCTCCTTAGTCTCAGCAGGCTCTAGCGCCACCTGCTGTCGGTCCTCCTGCCCCCAGGAGGCAACAGGCACATTTATCCGGAGTCAGAACGCCGGCCGGGGCTGCAGCAACACACACACAAATTTAAAATGTTTGCGCCGAGCCAGGGTGGATTTCAGTAAGACTTGATTTAAATCGTTATTATTATTTTTTACAGAAAGACTCATTCTTGCTAGTATCATCTTAATATTTACAACCAGATGGAGGTTTCATTTTTGGAATGATAAATTCCCAGAGTAGTTTTTACAGTTCTATCGAAAATTACTGATTTGGTTATACAGTACTGTTAGAAATGCATAGACGGATAATTATGAAATGATTGTGAGGTTTAATAAGTTAACTGTTTATATTTGGACAACTTTGCCACTGTAGTTTTTTGGAAGGAGAAAAATAATCATTTCGTTAATAACAATTTGAACACAGGTAGGTAGCCGTGTTGGTCTGGGTCGAAGTAAAATAAAAAAATTCCTTCAGTAGCACCTTAAAGACCAACTAAGTTTTTATTTTGGTATGAGCTTTCGTGTGCATGCACACTTCTTCAGATCTGAAGAAGTGTGCATGCACACGAAAGCTCATACCAAAATAAAAACTTAGTTGGTCTTTAAGGTGCTACTGAAGGAATTTTTTTATTTAACAATTTGAACAGTTTGTTTGACTAAAACAGTAACATTATAAGCATATGTATCCATGTTTGTTAACTCATGTGGTTAAGCAATTAAAAAAAAACCTAGACTGAGTTTTAGCACACATGAAAAACTTAAAACAAATCCTTATTTCCTGATGAGTAGCATTTGGACTATAATGTAACTTAAATAGAAAACTAACTTTAGACAGATTTTTCCACTAAAAGCATTTTATTTTGAAAATCCAATAAAAAAATGGATTTAAATTTTTAAAAAATCCATTTTATTTTATTTTATTTTTCTTAATCATTGATTTTTATCCACCCTGTTTGGAGTGGCTCTACCCAGACATATTTTTTTAAAAAAGCTTCAAAAAACACACCAAACCGTTGTAAAATACAGTGGAACCTCAGTTTGCGACCGCCTCCGTTTACGACGAACCCGGAGAGCGACCGCCGTGGACCCGGAAGTATTTACATCTGGGTTCCACGCGCACGGATGCGCAGAAGCGTGCCTTCGGCAAGCGACAGATTCAGGGAGCGACTGGCTCCCCGGAACGGATCGTCGTCGTAAGCCGAGGTACCACTGTATTTACTGTACGGGATTCGCCATTAGCTCATCAGCTCCATCTAGTGCCACATTTGTATAATGCACTGAAAACACACTATTTGCACAGCTGTATTGCTGAGTCCACAGGCTGGTTGTAAGCAGCAAGCGAGACTCCCTTGCTACGACGTTTAGACTTTTCCAGTACAGCACAGTGTAAAGATATTCTTTTGAAAAAATTGCAGGGTATGGATCTTTTCCAAATGAGGAAATTAAAATGTGTTTAAAAATCCCATTTCTTTTTTTTAAAAAAACCACTGATTTTTATCCACCCTGGTCTGAATCCTTCTGACTGATCACAGAACTGTAGAGGCACGATGGTTAGGAGCGGTGCTAGGGAGTCCCAAAGCGTCGAGGAGCGGCGTTCGCGAGTTTTCCTCTTTCTCCCGGCAGTCGGGTCACTTTTCCTTCTTTCCACCTCCCTCCCCCTTTGTGCAGAATCATCCAGCAGCTGGTCAACGGCATCATCGCCCCCACCACGATACCGAACCTCGGAGTGGGGCCTTGGTGAGTTCACGACGCCCCCCACCCCACCCCGTTCTTTTTTCAGAGGCCTTCTGGTCCCGGCGGCAATCTTAACCCCCCCCTCTCTGCTTCTCTCTCCCCCACCCCCTTCCCAAATTTATTGTTACGTTCCTGAAGGGGAGTCTTGCATTCGAATCCGATGGACTATGCATGGGGAGCCAACGGATTGGACGCCATTATCACCCAGGTAAAACCTCTCTGTGCCATTTCAGGGGAAACTTGCCTCTGTTCATTTCTTTCAGAATCTGCATCGCTTCCGTCTTCTCTTCTGCGGAGAGGGGTTTTACCCACCTGTCCGTGTCCCCCCCCCCCCCCCAAAAAAAATAAATTAGCTAGGCCACCAAAAAGCACAGGTTAAATAAAGTTACAGGGACCCAGGTGGCGCTGTGGGCTAAACCACTGAGCCTAGGGCTTGCTGATCAGAAGGTTGGTGGTTTGAATCCCTGTGACTGGGTGAGCTCCCGTTGCTTGGTCCCAGCTCCTGCCAACCTAGCAGTTCGAAAGCACATCAAAATGCAAGTAGATAAATAGGAACCGCTACAGCGGGAAGGTAAACGGCGTTTCCGTGCGCTGCTCTGGTTTGCCAGAAGCGGCTTATGGTAGTCATGCTGGCCACATGACCTGGAAGCTATACGCCGGCTCCCTTGGCCAATAATGCGAGATGAGCGCGCAACTCCAGAGTCGGTCACGACTGGACCTAATGGTCAGGGGTCCCTTTACCTTTTTTAAAATAAAGTTACAGAAGCACACTGCCATTGAATCCCAGCTGCTCAGGAAAGGCTGGTAGCCATAGACTGCAAGACTTCGATGACCGTCTCTGTCCGTATGAACCGACCTGGACCCCTAAACCAGATGGCTGGGAGGTCACACTTCCCCTGAAGGAGCAGGTTCGTAGCTTGAGGGTCCTCCTGGATCCTTTGCTGTCGCTCAAAGCTCAGGTGGCCTCAGTGGCCCGGAGTGACTTCCATCAGCTTCGGCTGGTGGCCCAGCTATGCCCCTATCTGGACAGGGATAACCTAACCACTGTTGTCTATGCTCTGGTAACCTCAAGGTTAGATTGCTGCAATGCGTTAGACGTAGGGCTGCCTCTGGAGACAGTTCGGAAACTTCAGCCTGTGCAGAATTCAGCGGCCAGGTTGCTCACCGGACGGCAAGGCGGTTTGAGGATCTTGCACCGATCCTGGTCCCACTGCACTGGCTACTGATCAGTTTCCGGGCCCAATTCAAAGTGCTGGTTCTGACCCATAAAGCCTTAAACAGCTCAGGACCGCAAGACCTCAAGGACCGCCTCTTTCCATATGAACCTTCCCGGACCCTGAGATCATCTTCTGAGGCCCTCCTTTGTGTGCCTTCTCCTCAAGACGTCCAGAGGGTGGCAACATGAGAACAGGGACTTTTCTGCAGTGGCACCCTGTCTGTGGGATGCTCTCCCCAGGGTGTCTCACCCAGCGCCTTCATTAGATGCCAGGCAAAAACATTCCTCTTCCACTAGGTCTTCGGCTGATTGACACCTTACCGTATATTCTGGCGTATAAGACGACTTTTGAACCCAGGAAAATCTTTTCAAAAGTTGGGGGTCGTCTTATAAGCCGGGTATAAGATTCTGCGGTCGCCGCATACGGTGGGGGGAGCTCAAAAACGGCCGCATCCGCATCCCTGCCATATGCAGCGACCGTGTAAGCGAGAGGGGACGCGGCGCGGGGCTTTCCTTCCTCCTCCCTGCAGGAAAAGCAGCAGCAGCTTACTCGCGTGCAAGCAGGCACTGCTTTCTTTCGCGGGGCATTCCTCCCTCCAGGGAAAGAAAGCAGGAGCAGCTTACTCACATGTAAGCGGCTGCCGCTTGCTTTCCGTGCAGGAAGAGGGGACACACGGGGCTTTCCTCCCTGCAGGGAAAGAATGCAGCAGCCGCTTACTGGCAAGTAAGCAGCTACGGCTTTCTTTCAGTCCAGGGAGAGGGGATGCACGGGGCTTTCCTCCCTCACGGAGCTTTCCTCCCTCCTCCCTCGCGGAGCTTTCCAGCTTTCCTCCCTCCTCCGTGCAGGGAAAGAAAGCGGCACCCGTTTACGCGCGTGTAAGCAACTGCCGCTTTATTTCCCTGCAGGAAGAGGGGAAAGAAAAGCACGGAAAGAAAGTGTGCACAAAAGGAAAGCAGCTTCTTTCTTTCTCTCCCCCCCCCCCCCACTCGCCTCGGTGCCTGGAACAATAGAGTGCGAGTGGAGCCAGCTTTGGGCTGCACTCCCTCCCCTTCTCCCTCTCTCCACCTCTCCTCCCCTCCCTCCGAATGAAATCTACCTTAGCATGCCTGCAAGTAAGTGCATTTAAACATCTGTGCATTTAAGCACTGTTGTCTCTCTTTTGGCTTCATTTACTGGTATTTAAAAAGCGGGGAGAGGAAGAGATACAGAAAAATTTTATTTGGTGTGTGTTGGAAGTTTGGGATAAACTCTATATTTTGACTGGAAAAGTAGGGAGTCGTCTTATACGCCCAGTCGCCTTATACGCCGGAATATACGGTATATCCTTTTACAGTGGTACCTCGGTTTATGAACACAATTGGTTCCGGAAGTCTGTTCATAAACTGAAGCGTTCATAAACTGGAGCGAACTTTCCCATTGAAAGTAATGGAAAGTGGATTAATCCATTCCAGACGGTCCGCGGAGTAACCGTTCATAAACTGAAGCGAACTTTCCCATTGAAAGTAATGGAAAGTGGATTAATCTGTTCCAGACGGGTCCGCGGAGTACTTAAACTGAAGCGTTCATAAACTGAAACATGGGTGTAATTGGTTCCGGAAGTCTGTTCATAAACTGAAGTGTTCATAAACTGAAGCGAACTTTCCCATTAAAAGTAATGGAAAGTGAATTAATCCGTTCCAGATGGGTCTGCGGTGTTCATAAACCGAAAATTCATAAACCGAGGTGTTCATAAACCGAGGTTCCACTGTAAATGTGTTTCTGGGAGTGGGAAATGATTGCTTTGTTCCTGTTCTGATTTTTTTTTATTACGTATTTTGTGTTTTTTTATGTTGTAGGTTTGCTATTAGGGAGTAATAATTAGAGGTTACAGGGAACCAGTCAGAGGGTCTTTTTGGTAGTCGCACCCTGTGGAACGCCCTCCCAGCAGATGTCAAGGAGATAAAGAGCTATATGATTTTTAAAAGACATCTGAAGGCAGCCTTGTTCAGGGAAGTTTTTAGTGCGTGATGTTGTATTGTATTTTGGTTTTTGTTGTTGGGAGCAACCCAGTCAGATGGGCAGCGTATAAATAAAAAAATGATTACGATGATCATGGCTATTTAGATTTATATCCCACCATTTATCATAAGATCTCATGCCGGTTCACAGGATAAAAAGAAGTAAAGAACTAAATCGAAACAGCAAAACTGTAAAAAAAACAAAAACCTTCCCACAGAAACATTTAAAAGCCTGTAGAATATTAATCAGCCAAAGGCCTGGTAAAAGAGGAACATTTTCACCTGGTGCCTAAAAATAAGGTAAAAAGGTCAAGGACCCCTGGACGGTTAAGTCCAGGCAAAGGCGACTATGGGGTTGCAGCGCTCATCTCGCTTTCGAGCCGAGGGAGACGGCGTTTGTCCACAGACAGCTTTCCAGGTCATGTGGCCAGCAGGACTAAACCGCTTCTGGCGCAATGAGACACCGTGACGGAAACCAGAGTGCACAGAAACACCTTTTACCTTCCCATCACCTATTTATCCACTTGCGCTGACGTGCTTTCGAACTGCTAGGTGGGCAGGAGCTGGGACCTAGCAATGGGAGCTCACCCCGTCGCGGGGATTCGAACCTCCAACCTTCCTATCGGCAAGCCCAGGAGGCTCAGTGGTTTAGACCACAGCGCCACCTGCGTCCCGCCTAAAAATATATAATGAAGGCGTCAGGTGAACTTCCCTGGGGAGAGCATTCCATAGATTGGGAGCCGCTGCAGAAAAGGCCCTGTTCTTGTGTTGCCACCCTGTAGACCTCTTGTGGAAGTAGCACATGAAGAAGGGCCTCGGATGATGGTCGCAGGGTCCAGGTAGGTTCACCTGGATAGAGGCGTCCTTCAGGTATTGCCGTTTAATTTTACATTGTGAATCTCCTTGAGACCTACAGATTAAGGGTGGTATACAAATTTAATCAATCATCATGATAATAATATTAATAATGGGCTTTCCCTGCTTGTGGGTTTCGTGGTTGCCTGCTATGGAACCAAGATGTGTGTGCCTTGTATAAATTCAGTAAATCAGTGGTTTTCAACCCGTGCGCCGTGGCACCCTGGGGTGCCTTGAACGTTGGTCAGGGGTGCCGTGCGCAACCCTGGCCTCTGTCCCTCTTTCCTTCCCTCCCTCCTCTGATGCCCACTTGCATCTCTGCCTCCCAAAGGCTTGCATGGCTTTTTGTTGCAGGAGCCCTAGCTACAAGCTCCCCAGGCGAACGGTGCCTCTGGGGCCAGCCAGGGGGTGCTGGGTGCCAGGGGCTGAGGCAGCTTCGGAGTAAGCAAGCAAGCGGGCGAGGGAGCCCAGCCGGCCAGTCCACAAGCCCTTGCTGTTGGGAATGGGCAGGCAAGTCCCAGGCCCCTGTGGGGCAGTGTGAGCAAGCACCTCTCTTTGGGGCGGGTGGGGGGCAGCTCAGAGACCAGTGCATGCCCGGAGGATGCCCAAGGAGAGGGGAGAGGAGCCTGGGGGAACACTCCACAAGGGAGGGTGTTCAAAAAAGGGGCGAGGGGCTGCAAGGGGGGAATATAACTGGGCTCCTGAGCCCCACAGGGGTGCCACAGACAAATGTAGTTCAAGGCTGCCGTGGACTGAAAACCTCTGCAGTAAATACAGTGGTACTTCGACTTACGAATTTAATGCGTTCCGAACGCACATTCGTAAAAAAGAAAAAATTGTAAGTCGAATCCCATAGGAATGCATTGGGAGAAAAAATAAGTTGAAGCAACCCTATCTAAAAATTCGTAAGTCGAAAAAAATCCTATCTAAACTGCATCCAAGATGGCGGACGGAGCTCCGTTCCTAAGTAGAAACATTTGTAAGTAGAGTTATTCATAAGTCGAGGTACCACCGTACATAAAATAAATGTGGACACAGCAGAACTGCTATGAAGTAGTTTATAACAGAAGGTTGGGAGGAGGAAGAGCTTTGAGCTGATTAAACATGCCTGATCACAGAAACAGCCTCGGTCCAGTATACCTGAAGGACCGTCTCCATCCCCATCGTCCAGCACGGACACTGAGGTCCAGCTCTGAGGGCCTTCTGGCGGTTCCCTCTCTGTGAGAAGTGAGGCTACAGGAAACCAGGCAGAGGGCCTTCTTGGTGGTGGCGCCCCCCCTGTGGAACGCTCTCCCATCAGATGTCAAGGAGATAAACAACTACCTGACTTTTAGAAGACATCTGAAGGCAGCCCTGCTTAGGGAAGCTTTTAATGTTGGATGTTTTATCGTCTTTTAAATATTCTGTTGGGAGCCGCCCAGAGTGGCTGGGAGGCCCAGCCAGAAGGGTGGGGTACAAAGTAATAAACTATGATTGTTGTTGTCTGGAATCCCACCCCTTCACAACAAGGTGAGGAGGACTCGAAGCATCTTGCGGCTTCTGTCTCACACTCTCCCGCATCCCTGTTCTCTTCCAGCTTCTGAATCAGTTTGAGAACACAGGGCCTCCTCCGGCAGACAAGGAGAAAATCCAGGCGCTCCCCACGATCCACATAACAGAGGAACACGTTGGTGAGTCCCTCTTTTGCAATTCTTTTCTCCTCTCACTCCCCCGCCAAAAAAATATACATCTCATGACATCGCTTTTTTTATATACTTGATACCTATTAGGTCCATAAATGACCCTATAGCATATATTCAGCACAAAAAAACTGTGACAATTTGTTGTGGACAAAGGACAGCTGGACCTATAAAGGGCCCCATCAAACCTAAATCCGGCCCTGGATGCGATCATACCACTTTTCTCATTTTACTGATTGTGAATATGCTGACCGAGGCCCCCTTTAGATTCGGAGGCCCGCCCTCCTTCTGTCTGGGCCTGTCTGTTGCTACGGGGCTATGGGGCTTCGCTATTTGATCCCCCCCCCCCCCCGGGTTGGGATTCTTTAAGTAGTTATCTGGGTCCCAGGGCACATCATCATCCCCTATCCTTAATCTAAATATATAGAAATGTTCACGATTCGTGCGCAGGGCCCAATGTATGGAGATACAGGGGGGAGGGGACAACAGAGGGCTCAGACAAAAGTAAATACTGGGAAATAGAACCCAGAAACTGACAACCCCTTCTCCAATGATGGGGGCCAATGTAGGGAGATACCGGGGGTAGGGGCCAACACTCCCCAGGAACAACAGAGGGTTCAGACAAAAGTGCATGCTGGGAAATAGAACCCAGAACATAACAGTTCCTTTTCGAAGGGTGAGGGCCAAGGTATGGAGACACAGGGGGGAGGGGCCAACACTCCCCAGGGACAACAGAGGGAAGGGTATCCTACAGAAACACAGGGATGAGCCGGGGTGGAGGGAGGAGGGGCAGGATACGTCATGGATCGTGACAGGGTGGGGGGGGATCACAGGAAAGAACCACAGCAACGCGTGGCCGGGTCAGCTAGTACCATATATAACTCCAGTTAAATTTAAGAAAATTCATGGTAGGGGCCAGAGAGTGTTTCACTTGACTGTTGGAAGTTCTGGGGGAATGGGGCTGTAAATATTTTTTAAGGATCCCAAACCTCCCAGCCCACGTGGAAGAAAAAGTGTGCCCACAACCGCACAAAACATCATTGCTTCTTTCCCCAGGTTTTCCGCCCTCCCCCTTTTTAATTTATTTGTTTATTTATTGCAACGCGGGCCAGTAAATCAACCCAGGTTTCTTGTTTTGCAACCGCAGGTTCTGCTCTGGAGTGCCCCGTCTGTAAGGAAGATTACGAAGCCGGCGAAAGCGTGCGGCAGCTGCCCTGTAACCACTTGTTCCACGACGGCTGCATAGTTCCATGGCTGGAACAGGTGAGCCACAAAGAGAGAGAGAGTTTCAATACAGTGGCACCTTTGGTTCTCAAACTTAATCCCTTCCGGAAGTCCATTCCAAAACCAAGGCACGCTTCTTTCCCATGGAAAGGAATGCAAAACGGATTAATCCGTTCTGGGCTTTCAAAAGCCAACCCCTAAAACAGCAGTTGTACATGGATTTTACTATCTAACGAGACCATTGATCGGTAAAACAAAAGCAATAATCAATGCACTGTACTATAAAATAAATAAGGCAGTATTTTGGATGATAAAAATTAAAACTAATTCCCCCCCCCTCCCCGTACCTGCACTGATGATAGTCATTGTTTGGATGGGGGGGGGGCGTTTACCCATTTCCACAGCCGCACAACCGATCAATCAGTAGCTGAACTGGGTTCCACACAGTCACAAAACCAAATGAACCGAAAAAGCCTCAAAAACAAAAAACGCAAAATAAACAGCAAAAACAAAAGTGCACAACTTGATCCGTTCCGGAAGTCTGTTTGACTTCTGAAATGTTCGGAAACCAAGGCGTGGCTTCTGATTGGTGCAGTCGCCCCGGAAACAATAGCCGACAGCCGCGTCAGACGTTCGGCTTTCGAAAAACAGACCACTCCCTTCCAGGTTTTCAGCGTTTGGGAACCAAGGCGTTTGAGATCCAAGGTAGCACTGTAACATGAGGGCAAGGGAGAGGGAGCTGCTTTGTCCAGGTTGATCAAAGATCCACGGGGTTGAAGACTGAATCAGATAAGTGCTGGAGATGCAAAAAAAAACAAACACCAAAAACAGTGTCCTTTTTAGTTACAGGTAGGTAGCCATGTTGGTCTGAGTCGAAGCAAAATAAAAAAAATTCCTTCAGTAGCACCTTAAAGACCAACTAAGTTTTTATTTTGGTATGACCTTTCGTGTGCATGCACACTTCTTCAGATACACTGAAACAGAATCCACCAGACCCTTATGTATATTCAGAGGGTGGGGGGTGGGGGTGATGGGAATGGGTGATGGGCTGATGGGAGTGGTAAACCTTTAGGTGGCTGTTGATGACTGCAATGGTCCTGGGGGGGGGGGGGGAAGCAAGGGCTGAGGCGCTGAAGAAAGCTTGATCATGCATAATGAGATAAGAATCCAATGTCATTATGCATGATCAAGCTTTCTTCAGCGCCTCAGCCCTTGCTTCCCCCCCCCCCCCCAGGACCAATTGCAGTCATCAACAGTCATTAACAGCCACCTACAGATTTACCACTCCCATCAGCCCATCACCCATTCCCATCACCCCCACCCTCTGAATATACATAAGTGCCTGGAAACTTCCATTTCACTGTATCTGAAGAAGTGTGCATGCGCACGAAAGCTCATACCAAAATAAAAACTTAGTTGGTCTTTAAGGTGCTACTGAAGGAATTTTTATATATTTTTAGAGTCCTTTTTGTTGGGGATAATTCAGAATGAAATTCCCAGGTGTCAATAAAAGGTCATTTATGTAACGGAACAACTGCGGCCCGTGTTTTGTTAGCCCCAAAATGGAAAACGAGTGAGGTCCCAACCGAAGAAGAATGGCAACTTAAGGTGATGGAATGTACGCAGCTTGCAGATCTAACTTATAGAATAAAAGAACAAGAAGATACATTTAGAGAATGGTTTCGTTTTTGTAAAATAAGCAGGGATATATGATACGCAAAATGAACCATGGAAAGAAGAAGGAGGGCAGTCATTGACATTTTAAGGATGTTAAAATAAGCACGGTGGAACCTTGGTTGTCGAACGTAATCCATTCCGGAAGACCAGAACTTCGGAAACGTTTGATAACCAGGCACAATTTTTAAATTTTAAAACAGAAAAATTAATAAGAAAAAAATACTACATATAGAACAAGCCTTGCTTGAAGCACAGCCAGCATGGCTTCCGCAAGGCCAAGTCCTGCCTCACGAACCTGTTGGGAGTTTTTCAAGGGCGCCAACTGACATTTAGAGAGAGGTGATCTGATTGATCTTTCGGGACGCTCTTGACAAAGTCAAGTGGCAGTGTTAGAAATTAGACTGGGCGTGGAGAACAGGAAGGGACGGCACATCTCAGTTTCTCCTTTTGCCGTTTTCGTTCCAGCACGACACCTGCCCCGTGTGCCGGAAGAGCCTCAGCGGACAGAACACAGCCACGAACCCCCCGGGACTCTCGGCGATGAACTTCGCCTCCTCGTCTTCCTCCTCCTCCTCCTCCTCCTCTAGCTCGCCGAGTAACGAGAACGCGGCGAACAACTCGTGAGAACAGAACGGCGGGGCGGGAGTTTGGGCGGGGGTGGGGTTGGAAGACGGAAAAACAAAAACAAAACACACCTTTCGAACGCAAGCAAAAAAAGAAACAAAAATGTCGCTGCTCTCGCGCCCTTTTCTGATGTCGCCTGGCCCCCTTCCTCTCCCCACCTGGCGAAACAGGGGGGCGGGCGGGTGTCTGTGGAGGGGTGGGGATGGGAGAGGAAATGCCCCTCCCAGCCCTGGGACAGAGCAAAGGGGGCAGGGTTGCAGGGCAGGGGAGGCAGAACGGGACACCCCCCCCCCAAACACGTTTTCCCCGTGAGCCGCAATGAAACCGAGGTCCTCTTCTCTTCTTCACACACACAAACGCACCCTGTCTCTTCGCCCCCGCAAGGGTGTTTTTGGGTGCTCTCACATTTTGTTTTCTCGAGGGTGGGTGTGGGGGTTCGAGGGAAGCCCACCCTTTTTTAAAAACGCGGACTCTCTGAGGAAAAACCCGGCAAAGGAACATGAAAGCACTGAAGTGAGAGTTTTTGGGGTTTTCTCTCTCTTTTTTTTTTTGAGCGGGGCGTTCGGAAATCGTTTCTGTTGGTAGGTTGTTTTTTTTTTAAAAAAAAGCATTTTGACCATCTTTTTTTTGGGGGGGGGGTCTCTTTTCAGTTCTTTAAGCCTTTTGATGTTCCCTCTTCCCTCCTGTCCCAACCGCGCCCCCCACCCCAATGGATTTTTCTACTTTCTACTTTCTGGAGAAAGCCAGCCAGCTAAGGAAGCGTTCTTTTGGGGGGGCAGGTTGTGTGCGGAGAACGTACCCTAACGACCGGACCCACATTTTCAGACTCGTTAGTTTCCTCTCCCCCCTCCCTCCCCTGTTTTAACATCACCCTTTTTTTCTTTTTTTTTTCTTTTTTTGGGCAGTCCGGCATTGAGAAAGGGGTTTTTATAATGTTAAATTATTACTGCTGTTGAAATAAACGGACATTTCAGCTCGGATTCTGTACACGCATGTTTGGGTTCACCCTGCATCTTCAAGTATAAATGCCTGATTTGACACGGTGGCCTAATTTTATCGCCTTCTTGGGAACAACCCCTGGTTGGTAGAGCGCGAGACTCTTAATTTTGGGGGCGTGGGTCCGAGCCCCACGTTGGGCGAAAGATTCCTGCGTTGCAGGGCATTCGTGGTCCCTTCCAACACTATGATCTATGAAATTGTCCTGGAATGGAAAAGCAGGCCTCAGATCTAAGTCGGGGATGGCCAGCTTGGCATCTTCTTGACTTCCAAAGCCCCATCACCCCTGTCATTCATGCATGCTGGCAACAGTAGAAATGTCCCTGGTCTTAGGAGAAGCATTTTTCTCTTCCGGAGGGAATGCCTCTACAGGGGGTACCTTGGTTCTCAAACTTAATCTGTTCCGGAAGTCCATTCCAAAACCAAAGCGTTCCAAAACCAAGGCACCCCTTTCCAATGGAAAGTAATGCAAAACGGAATTAATCCATTCCAGGCTTTTAAAAACAACTCCTAAAACAGCGGTTTAACATGAATGTTACTATCTAACAAGACCGTTGATCCATAAAATGAAAGCAATAATCATTGTAAAGGTAAAGGTACCCCTGACCGTTATTATAATAAAAGTTATTATAAATAAAATAAAATGCAATAAATAAGAAGAAAGAAAGAAAGAAAGAAAGAAAGAATATATACGGTATATTCTTTCTTATTTATAGCATTTTATTTTATTTATAATAAAGGTAAAGGTAAAGGGACCCCTAACCATTAGGTCCAGTCGCGGACGACTCTGGGGTTGCGGCGCTCATCTCGCATTATTGGCCGAGGGAGCCGGCATACAGCTTCCGGGTCATGTGGCCAGCATGGCTAAGGCGCTTCTGGTGAACCAGAGCAGCGCACGGAAACGCCCTTTACCTTCCTGCTGGAGCAGTACCTATTTATCTATTTGCACTTTCGATGTGCTTTCGAACTGATAGGTGGGCAGGAGCTGGGACCAAGCAACGGGACCTCACCCGTCACGGGGATTCGAACCACCAACCTTCTGATCGGCAAAAATAATGTGCTGTACTACAAAATAAGTAAGACAGCACAGTGGCACCTCGGTTTAAGAACAGTCCGTTTAAGAACGATTTGGTTTACAAACTCCGCAAAACTGGAAATAGTGTCTTGGTTTGAAAACTTTACCTCGGTCTACGAACGGAAGCCGAACGTTGGAAGGGCACCGGCGGCAGAAGGCCTCATTAGGGAAAGCGCGCCTTGGTTTAAGAAAGGTTTTGGTTTTAAGAATGGACTTCCAAAATGGATTAAGTTTGTAAACCAAGGTACCACTGTATTGTAGATGAAAAAAATTAAAACTATTTTTTTTTCTTACCTGAACTGATGATAGTCATTGTTTGGATGGGGGCTTTTATCCATTTCTGCAGTCACACAATCTATCAATCTGTAGCTGAACTGGTTTCCACACAGTCACAAAAACAAATAAACTGAAAAGGCCTCAAAAACGACAGCGCACAATAAATAGCAAAAACAAAAGTGTCAAACTTAATCCGTTCTGGAAGTCCGCTTGACTTCAGAAATGTTTGGAAACCAAGGCGCCGCTTCTGATTGGTGCAGGCGCCCCGGAAACAATAGCTGACAGCCGTGTCGGACGTTTGGCTTCCGACAAACGTCCGAAAACCGGAACACTCGCTTCCGGGTTTTCGGTGTTTGAGTACCAAGGCGTTTGAGAACCAAGGTACCACTGTATATAGAACTTCCCAAAGACCAGGCATAAAAATAAGACATGTCCCATGTCTTTAAATGCAGCTTTTGCATATTGCATGCAATATCATATTCAAATGCAATAACAGGGTGCCTGAAAGCCAAAGTTCCGTCCAAACATTCCTTCATTCAATTAAGAGAAGTACAGTGGTGCCTCGCAAGACAAATTTAATTCGTTCTGCGAGTCAATTCGTTTTGGGAAAAATTCGTCTTGCGAATCCCATGGGAATGCATTGAATTTTTTTTTTTGCCCATAGGAACACATTAATTGAATTTTGATGCATTCCTATGGGAAACCGTGATTCGCTAGACAATTTTTTCACAAAACGAATTTGTCTTGCGAGGCAACCTCCGATCGCAAAACCCATTCGTCTAGCGAAAAATTCGTCTAGCAGGGCATTCGTCTAGCGAGGTACCATTGTATACAAAGTATACATACTAAAGGATAATCCGCAGGTGGGGGGTGGGGGTGGGGAGCTGGGAGTATTGTTGCTTTGCTCTCAGTCGCTCAAACCACAACTGTAGAGGTTCTCTACACTAAATCTGGGTATTGCAAACATAATATGCAAAAGCTGTATTTAAAGAAATGGAGACACTTGGTGGAATATAAATGTCTAGGTTTTTTATCTGAAGAAGTGTGCATGCACATGAAAGCTCATACCAATGACAAACTTAGTTGGTCTCTAAGGTGCTGCTGGGAGGGATTTTTTTATTTTGTTTCAACTACGTCAGACCAACACGGCTACCTACCTGTAACTAGGTTTTTTATATTTGGTCTTTGGGAAGTTTTTTATAGTTGCATACAGGGTTGCGTGAGCCGAGTTTCTGTATTTCTCTGTATTCTCTTTGTGTTGTGTTTTGCTTATTTGGTTGGGGAGTCCAGTGACAGGAGAGATATTGTCTTCCCCAAACTGAGGCAATCTCCCATCTCTTGCAAGCAGCAGGGGAGCGCTCTCTCTCTCTCCCTCTCTCGGCAGTGATATGGGGGGTGGGAATATCTGTGGGCCCCTCCAGGGGTTCCTAAACTCTCAGCGATCCCATCAACCCTATGGTAGGGTTGCCATATTTCAAGAAGTCAAAATAGGGACACAAAAGCTTTTGGTGCAGAGGGAATCCCAAAAAAAGTTATTGAGCTTTTTGGGGAGCATTCACCCCCCCCCCACCCCGATGCAAAGAGTGATACCCAAACACACGCTTCCTGGTTCTGTTAGCAAAAACCCGAGGCGCTGTGCCGATTTTTCCAAATTCTGCTCCCTGGATGCTATTTTCACCGTTTGAATCCCGGGAAATTCCGGACGTATGGCAGCCCTCCCCTATGGGAGATGGAGCCAGCTTCCTCCTCCTCCTCCCCCGCTTCAGAGGGGAGGGCCGGAACCAACAAAAACCGATATATCACAATGTCTGAAATATGTAAAGGAATCGGCTAGCTTCACGGTTTTCCTTGCATTGTGATTTTTGCCAGCGCCTGCTCTCGTGATTCGCTGCGCCATGCAAGAGGCTGGGGGGGGGGGGAGAGCTGAGCCGGTGAAGTTAACCAGGGCTGCAGGAATCGAGAGAAGCATTGGCTGGCTTCAAAGGTTTCTCCTCCCCCCCCCATTGTGATTTTTGCATAGCGCACAAATGCAATTTTGCAATACAGTCAAACCTTGGTTGTCGAACGTATTCCGTTCCAGAAGCCCCTTCGGAACCGAGGCGCAGCTTCCAATTGGTTGCAAGAGCTTCCTGCCCTCAATCGGAAGCCACGCCGGACGTTCAGCTTCCGAAAAACGCTCGAAAACTGGAGCATTTACTTCTGGGTTTTCGGCATTGAGGAGCCGAAACATTTCAAAAAGGAAGTGTTCGGGAGCCGGTGTTCAGCTATATTGGCAGGTTGGAAACTACGAAACCGATACCACAATATGGACTTTGAACTGGTGCTGGACGATATATTGCCCGGCCCTCTTACCTCCTTCGTGGGAGGTTTTTAAACAAAGGTTGGGTGATCCTGCCTTAGGCTGTCCGTCCAAAGCAAGCATTTCCAAGTCTTGTAACACCTCCAAAACATTCTGGTGGACCTGCAAGGACAGGGTCTGGCTAGAAACAAGAATTGCTTCCGAAATCGGTGACGAAGGTGAAGCCAACAAGCCGCCTGGGGTTTTTCATTCCGGCATCGAACGCCGGTGTGTCTTTATTTTTTGTACAAAAATAATAAATAACCCTCTCCCACCCAAAAGTTGTTGGTTTTTTTAAATACTCAATATAAGAAGGCATTTGATAAGAAATACGAGTCTGTGGTGTGTTGGCCCCTCTCCGTCAGGAGACCAGCATGGGCAGAAAGTGTGTGGAGAGGCGCTGTCTCCGGGTCTTGGGCCCCTTTTGCGGAATGCCCTTGCTGTTGAGAGAGAGGAACATGGGACGCCCCTCATGGCGCCAGAGCAAGGAAGCGTAAGTGTTGTAGCCGTTCTCCTCAATCCGCTCCTCGAAGTTGCAGCTGGGGGCGTACGCTTTCTGCAGAGAGAAAAGGAGGACGGAGGTTTGGTTTCGGCCCGGCGGCGAGGGAAAACGGCCGCAGCTCGGACGTTAGGACACCTACCTTTGCAAGCAGGGCCGGATTTAGGTTTGATGAGGCCCTAAGCTCCTGAAGGTAATGGGGCCCTTTATAGGTCCCGCTGTCCTTTGTCTGCAACAAATTGCCGCAGTTTTTTGTGTTGAATATATGCTATTTGGCGCTTTATGGACCTAATAGGTATCTCAAGCCATTTGCACATAACAAATAGGAGCCTACACAACACAAAACACTGTTGCTGTATGTAGGTTTTCTTCTATTTGTTTGTTATCTTATATTTTGGAAACGTACATCCAGTTATTGTTTTTCCCTTTCAGTTTTTTTTGGGGGGGCCCCAAGAGAGTGGGGTTCTAAGTTTTAGCTTGTTTAGTTTATACGTAAATCCGGCACTGCTTTCATGCAGAAGAGCCCCCCCCCCCCGGTTTCAATCCCTGACATCTGGGCTGGGAATGTCGTCGTCGTCCCCCCGGAGAGCTGCACAATGCTTCCATCTCATTTAGCAGAAAGCAGAACCGGCCTCGAAACAGAACCATGAGGACTAGCGTCTCGCTTCCGGTTTAGGTAACGCGCCCGAATTCCCGGGGAAGGGCTGTGAGTCGTCAATGGCTGAGCATGCAAAAGCTTACCGGGTTCAATCTCTGCCCCAGAGCCTGCCAGTCTTTTGGTACAGCAGGACAGATCTCTAATCTCCCCCTCTAATCCCAACTATGACAGGTGAGCAGGGCAAATCAGCTACTGATCATCCGCCATCAAGGGACTTAATACATGGGTGCCCCCTGTTGACCCATTGGGGATGGGGGGGAGGACTCTGCCCCATCGCATCAACTGGTGTCGCCTGCCCATCAGGGCGACAGCAGCCGATTGACAGGAGGGCGCAGTTTTGCAGGAGACGCCGCTGTGCATATTTACCGTGCCGAAGAGTTTCCCCCTTCTGTTCATTGCTAAGTAGAACCCACTGTGGACTGATCGGATAGCCACTATGCCCGGACGCACAGATCGGATCTCCACGATATCTGGAAGAGATGGGAGAAGGCCCTTAATTTGCACTTTAAATTGCACTTAAAACCCCTTTACGACAACCCTACGAGGTAGGCCAGGGAGCTGTTATTATCTCTGTTCCTAACTTTTCTTCGGTTCAGCTCTCCAAACGTCTGCAGCAATCTGTGGTTTTATTTTTAAAATATCCTCGCGGAAATCCTTCGGCATTTTGGTTTGAATTAATCCCAATGAAAACACTTTTTGTTGTTGTTTGTAGTTTTACCTAATGGGCATATTCTGGCAAGCAGTTTAACCCAACACAATGCTGATGATACTCCTTTTTGTGGACACAAATAAAGTGGCAGGGGAAACCCAGCTAGATGGATGGGGTATAAATAATACATTTAATATTATTATCATTATTATTATTAATGCATTGAGTGGGGGGGCTGGAGAACTGCATCGCAAAATTCTGAAAAGTGAATTTTGAAGGATCGCTGTGTTTCAGTTCTCAGTCAGATAAGTTTCAGAAAGTGCAAATTTAACAGATTCATCATTAAATGGTTAACAAACTGGATTTCTCCCTACCCTGGAGAGGATAGTGCCCATGGCATGAAAAGTTTTAGGGACAAACTGCCCAGACTCCTCCTGCCCAGAGGAGATTATAATAACACGGGGGACTGCCCAGGAAAAAGAGCAAAAATATTAATACAGTTGTACCTTGGATCCCGAACGTCTTGTGGGTCGAACGTTCTGGCTCCTGAACGCTGAAACCCAGAGTTGAATGTTCCAGTTTGCGAACTATTTTTGGACGGCAAACGTCCAGCGCAGCTTCCGATTGGCTGCAGGAGCTTCCTGCAGCCAATCTGAGGCCGCGCCTTGGTTTCTGAATGTTTCGAAGGTCGAACGGACTTCCAGAACGGATTCCATTTGACTTCCGGGGTCCGACTGTTAATAAAGGTAAAGGGACCCCTGACTGTTAAGTCCAGTCACAGACGACTCTGGGGTTGTGCGCTCATCTCGCTCTATAGGCCGAGGGAGCCGGCGTTTGTCCGCAGACAGCTTCCGGTTCCTGTCTTCAGCATGACTATTTATCTATTTGCACTTTGACATGCTTTCGAACTGCTAGGTGGGCAGGAGCAGGGACCTAGACAAGACCCAGCATGTGAGGGGTTAAGCTTGGAGCAGATAGAACCCTTGGGGGCGGGCTCAGCCCAGGGATAAAAACCCCTCCCGAGTGGCAGTTGAGTCAGTTGAGGTTGGAGTGAGTTGAGGGAGTGGGAGTTGGTGTTGAGCTAGGAGTGGTTGGTTATATGCAGAGAGAGCTGGTTTAATATATTGAGGAAGGAGAATAGGTGGTGATTTAGTCAGACGGGATACAAAGTTGTGAGATTATTAATAAATATTTACTTAGTTGACTTTAGTGGTAATAGGCTAAAGGAACCATCTGAAATTTAGAACAACCTAAGATTTGTACTGCAACCATTAAGCATATGAACACACAATAAAGCAACTTCGTTTTATTTTATCTGTATCCTGGTCTGTGGTGTTTTGGTGGAGGTGTTTATTTTGTAGTTGGCACATCACCAATCGACCGTAAAACGTCCAGTGGTGATGTGCAGGTCAGAGTGACCGCTACACCGAGCAACGGGAGCTCACTCCGTCGAGGGGATTCGAACCGCCGACCTTCTGATTGGCAAGCCCTAGACTCTGTGGTTTAGACCACAGCGCCACCTGCGTCCCTACGACTGTAATTATGAAGTTATTATTACTGATTATTATGGGTTTGAATCCAGCAAAGTCCGACTGTCACAGACTGGTTGGATGCAAGAGGAATGGGGGAAGGAACCAGCTGCGGGGGGGGGGGGACCCCCAAGGGAAGAAGGCTCTGAGCCTGGGGATTGCTGGTGGGACAATGGTGACTGGGTCAGAGGGAGTAGACTGGGGAAAGGAGGTGTTGGAAGCTGAAGGGACAACAGGGTTTAGTGAGCAGGGAGAGTCTGTGGCAGAGAGCAGCCCAGAATCAGGCTGGAGAGGAGGAAGGCCTGGCTGGAGAAGAGATGAGCCTGGCTGGTGAAGAAGAGGCATAGGCGTCTTCCCCCTCCTGCTCCCCTCTCCCCTGGTCTCCCAGAACCAGAAGCGGCATGAAAAGGGTGTAGGGGAGATTGGCTTCACGCAGGCGCAGTCTCCGGTTGCATGGGGAACACCCTGGAGAGGAGGGGACTTAAGACGGCTATGGGAAGGCAGGGAATTTCAGTCTCGCCATCTAATCCAGACCTCCCGCGGATAAGCTTCTGCGCTCACTAGGCCTGACAGTCAAGCCTGTGCAGATTGTGTTCTTGCAAATAAAGAGTTAACTCCGACTTGGAACGGTGTGATTTTGTGCCGGCTCGCTCCCGACATCAGCTCTGAGTGAGGCTCAGCGGAATTAGTAGCCCCAATTTCAGTGGGTCTGCTCTGAGGACAGCTTTAGGAGGATGTTATTATTGCTGCAAAGTTGTTGTCGTCGGTGATTATGTATTGTTGCAAAGTTGTCATTAATGACTGTGGCAGTGTTGTCCTTCCTTAAAGCATCGTCATCTTGTAGGCAATCGACAAAAGAGAAAGACTTATTAACCCTCTAAAAATGCACGCAGATTCTTGCAGGTGAACACTAGTGAGGGGTGCTTCTCGGAGAGGCAGCGTGGTGTAGTGGTTAAGAGAGTTGGGAAAGGACCTGGGTTCAAATTCCCACTTGCCTGTGAAGCTCGCTGGGTGACCATGGGCTGTCCACTGTCTCTCTCAGCCTGACCTACCTCACAGGGTTGTTTTGGGGGTGTAATGAGAAGTGGGGGGGGGATCAAGCATGTTGCCTTGAGCTCCTTACGGGAAAATGTGGGGAATAAATGCAATTTAAAAATAAAATCCCCCTGCTTTGCATTTATTTCTCGTGGCAGAGAAGCCACAGGTTGTGATTGGGGCTGGGCGATAATCCGGTTTTCAGATTCGTGATCTATCACTGGCTGAACACTGCTATATACCGATATATCACAACGTCTGGAATAAGGATGGAGTTTCGTAGAGGCATTGGCTGGCTTCACGGTTTCCCCCGCATCGTGATCTTTTGCACACATGTATAATGATTTGCAATATATTGCCCGGTCAGAAATGATGGAACCAATATCACAATAGGGACCTCAAGCCAGTTTCGGACAATATATTGATAGCTAGCCCTAGCGGCGATTGCAGACAAATGGGCCAGGAATACTACAGAACAACTGGGGGTTAATCACAACAACCCAGGCCCTTGGGAACTGCAGTGGGGCTGAGAGTTTTGACCTACAATTAGGAGCTTAAGTCTGTTCCCCAACCCAGTTTTGGATTCTGTGCTCTCTCCGAAGCATGAAAAAACTCAGTCGTTGTGATGAGAGGACCTCTGAGGTCATACAGACTGCAATTTTTTTTAAAAAAAACAAACACTGAGTAATCGGTCACGTGTTTCTGCAGAACCGCTAGGACTTGTGCAAATTCCTTATCCGTAAAAACTGACACTACACTGATTTTCCAACTCAAAGTTTCGCCCGTTCAGAGTGCATTTGTTAACCGTGTTGACTCAGAGGTCAGCACCATGGAACCCCAAAGGAGCTTAGTCCGTTGGGTTAGGATGGTAGCTTTGCTTCACCAGTAAGGAAAATCAGAATCAATTAGCCCAGGACCCTGTTCTCAAAGCAGGAAACCTGCCGGCAGGATTCGAACACAAGAGCACTCTCCCCTCCTTTGGTTTCAGGAACCACGATTCAGAAGCATCGCTGCATCTGAAATTAAGAGTCTACTGTCCTAAAGCTGGTGTGGGCAACCTTTAGTCCTCCGGGCACTGCTGAACTACAGCTCCCAGGGAGGATGACAGGCAGGCAAAATCTGGAACACCAGTTTCCCCCAAACGTGCCCTAAAGGTTCGGGAGCTCCCCAACTCTTTCCTCCCAAGGCTTGCTTTGATGGGGACACTGGCTCACTTTTCTGTTTTAACTCAGTGAGGACTAGAAGCTTGCTTTCAATCTGGTTTGAAAGCATCAAGCGCAAGCGAGACTTACTGTCCGGACACTCGATCCGATGCGTGCCGTCGACTTTGCCGTCCCTGCCGATGCGCAGGAAGTAATGTGTGGAAGAGTAGAGTCTCCTCCGCCGCACGTCGCCCTGCAGGTGGGGGTAGCTGCGGGCCGGCCTGCCCCCCCTCAGCCGCCAATATTCGCCGTGCGGCTGCAAAGCTGTGTCTCTGTGCCCCAGGGCAGAGTTCGTGAGCCAAATGAGGAACAAGCAGCACCAGGTGGCGTGGGCAATCGTTGGGTCCTGGTGACCCATGCCACAAAATTTCGCCCGGCTCTCGGGCGAGGGCGACCATGTGGCTTCAAAAGGCTGCCTGGTGAGGATTCAGCGGCGAGGTCCCATGGGCCACCGTTGGGCACGGTCAACATCCTACGAACGACGTCATGCCGCTCGTAGGGGGATGGACTAGATGATACTGGGAGATCCCTCCTTCCAACTCCACAGCTCTGTGATTCTGCTATTCTTTCACCGGTCTCGATCAGAGGATCTGGCAGGGGACGGCAGCAGATCTAAAGCTCTGAGCTGGCAATGGTTACCTTGAGGTCTAGCACCTTGCCGTGCCTTCCAGAATCCCTAGCTCGGAAGCTCGCCGCTCCTCTTTCTGTTTATTCTCGCTTTGCCAAAGGTCCGGGAGAATCTAGAGAGAGGCGCGTGCCAGCCTCGCATGAACCCAAGCAGCTGTCTCATTGACAAGAGTTCGAGCTGTGCCTTCCCTCCTTCCGACCGGGAAGCGCCGCATTGGCTGTGCCTGCCCCCCGACAGCCAATCACTGAACCTTTGAGACGGAGCTAAGGTGTGGCTGTGGGTGGAATTTTATTCCCCATTCATAAATCTGTTTTTGAGTCGGCCAGATATTCTGTGCCTTTGGCACCGGACGGACGGCGCTTTGCAAATCCCATCCTGTTTTGGTTCGGTGAGACTGACACACACACGCACACATGCAAAATAAATAGGCATATATATATGCAGTTGCAATCAAAATGATTCAAGCCCCATTTCAAACCAGGATCATTATCAAAAGGTACAGACTTTCAGCAGTTTGCATGTTTGTATTTTAAACGTTTTGTTGGAAGCCGCCCAGAGTGCCTGGGGAAACCCAGCCAGATGGGCAGGGTAAAAAATATTACTATTATTATTATTATTAGCAAAATCAAACCAAAGCCATTGAAACAGCTCAACGCAACAGACACTTTGCTTCCCTCAAATTCAGCTGAAAATGCAACGTGGATTAGCTCCTTACAGCTGAAAATCTGTACGTTTTGATAATAAACATGATTTGCAATGGTTTGGGTTTTTTAAATAATTTCAATTGCAACTGTATTCCTTGCTTTCTACTGCTCCAGAGGGGACGACCAGAACAGATGGATTCAAAGGCCGAGGGGGGGAAAGACGCCAGCTAAACGGTAGGAATAAATTTATGACGGTCAAGCGGATTCTCCTTCGTTGGAGATTTTTTATCAGAGGTTGGATGTCCGTCTGTTGGGGATTCTTCCGCTGTGATCCCTGCATCACACTGGGGTTGATCTAGATGACTTTTGGAGGTCCATTTCGACTCCAAAGTTCTATGAGTCAATGAAACACGGCCATGCTACAAAATTCGCACGGCTGAAATTTTCAGCATAGCTCTTTGAGCAAATGACGGTGACCAAACAGGTTGGGGGAAGGGGGATGCGACTAAAAACAAACATTTTAGTGAAAATAGCTGAGTTTCCTGCATTGCAGGGGGGTTGGACAGGATGACCCTACAATTCTATGATTCTGCGAAGCATTTGGAGAGTTCAGTGTGTTCCTTCTGCACATGGCAAGAGGCCTAGTTAAGTTGACCAAGACTTGGGAATTTTAGACCTCCGGCCCTCCAATCAGCTCCTGGCCTCACAGGTTCTCCTTTTCACCCTGTTTTTGCTCAACTTCAAATGTTCAAGCTCCCTTGCCACATAAAAATACAGTGGTACCTTGGTTCGCAAACTTAATCCGTTCTGGAAATCCGTTCCAAAACCAAAGCATTCCGAAACCAAGGTGTGCTTCTTTCCCGTAGAAAGTAATGCAAAACGGATTGATCCGTTCCAGCAACTGAACATGAATTTTACTATCTAACGAGACCATCGATCCATAAAACGAAAGCAGTAAACGGTGTACTGCAGTCACACAAGCAATCCATCAGTAGTAGTAGTAGTAGTAGTAGTAATAATAATAATAATAATAATAATAATAATAATAATTTATACCCCGCCCATCTGGCTGGCTTCTAAAAGAAATATTAAAATACAATAATTTGTTGTTGTTTAGTCGTTTAGTCGTGTCCGACTCTTCATGACCCCATGGACCATAGCACGCCATAGCACAATCATTTATTAAACATTAAAAGCTTCTCTAAACAGGAGCCTGGTAGTTGTTTTTCTCTTTGACATCTGGTGGGAGGGTGTTCCACAGGGCGGGTGCCACTACCGAGAAGGCCCTCTTGCCTGGTTCCCTGTAACTTGGCTTCTCGCAGCGAGGGAACCGCCAGAAGGCCCTCGGCGCTGGACCTCAGTGTCTGGGCTGAACGATGGGGTTAGAGACGCTCCTTCAAGTCTACTGGACTGAGGCCGTTTAGGGCTTTAAAGGTCAGCACCAACACAGTAGCTGGACTGAGTTCTACACAGTCACAAAAACAAAACAAAAAGAGCCGCAAAAACAGAAACGCAAAATAAATAGCAAAAACATGACAGAACTCAAAACACTCAAAACAAAAGTATGGCGCTCAAAACGGAGCACGTTTGGCTTCCGAAGAAAAGTTCGCAAACTGGAACACTTGCTTCCGGATTTCCCGTGTTTGGGTTCCAAGTTGTTTGAGGACCAAGGCGTTTGAGAACCAAGGTGCCACTGTATTTGGGCTCCCGTTCACTTCTTTGTGAGCATCACTGTGCACAGAACAATTTATTAAACTGTTTCACACGTACATATGGACTCGCCTGAAGGGCAGGGGGGGGGGTGTTAACTCTTGCCCTCCCAGCCTCCTTCTCCAAGATCTTGTAGCTGAGACAGCGTCCTTTGAGTTCAGCCGCAAGAGAAGGGATTTCGCCAGGATGGAGCTGGTAACTGGTTGAAGATGCTTCTCTGTTGAGATTCTCTGCTGCAGACCAGCTTAGCCGGGTGCCTTAGATCTGAGTCGAATGCACTAGGAAAGTTTTCTTGGGGTTACCATAAGCAAAACAGCCAAACAAACAAAAACCTGGACATTTTGCCAAATTTTAAAAATCCGCCCAGACAAGAGATGTTAATCCTGAAAAAGAGGACACGGCCTGGGAAAAGAGGACATATGGCAATCCTGCAGAGCCACTTTTGCCTCTGGCCCTGCCCACCCCAGACACGCCACCCCTGAAAGGTTGTCCAAAACAGAAATGTGGCCCTCGAACGAAGGAAATCACACACACACACACACCCGGTCTAAACCAAAGTGCTCCGTGATCTAATAGACTGCTGTATATTAGTGATAAGTGGGTATTCCTTGCTTCCTGGACTTTGGAAAGGAAATTCAAGCACTCAGAGATGTTCCCATTGATCTAATCCCTCAGTTTATGAGTTACCTGTGCTCGATCAAATTTCAGGGTTGTTTCTAACAGCAGGAGCTGGGAAGATATGTGGCCTTTTGCCTGCCCTGCAGGGGAGTCTGACCAGTGCCAGATTTACGTATAAATTAAACAAGCTGTAGCTTAGGGCCCCACTCTCTTGGGGGGGGGGGCAAAAAAAATTGAAGGAAAAAAACTGCATGTACATTTGCACAATATAAGATAAATAGCAATACAGTATAAGATAAAAAGAAAACATGCTTGACAGGCATATGTCAGGAATGCTTTGATGGTGTTTCCTGCTTGGCAGGGGGTTGGACTGGATGGCCCTTGTGGTCTCTTCCAACTCTATGA
Source organism: Zootoca vivipara (assembly GCF_963506605.1). Classification (NCBI taxonomy): domain Eukaryota; kingdom Metazoa; phylum Chordata; class Lepidosauria; order Squamata; family Lacertidae; genus Zootoca; species Zootoca vivipara. The sequence continues at coordinate 3,378,307 of NC_083281.1, read as the reverse complement.
TTCTATGCTTCTATGGACCTAATAGGCATCTAAAGGGTCCGATTACCTTCAGTAGCTAAGGGCCTTGTTGTTGTTTAGTCGTTTAGTCGTGTCCGACTCTTCGTGGCCCCATGGACCATAGCACGTCAGGCACTCCTGTCTTGCACTGCCTCCTGCAGTTTGGTCAAACTCATGTTTGTAGCTTCGAGAACACTGTCCAACCATCTTGTCCTCTGTCGTCCCCTTCTCCTAGTGCCCTCAATCTTTCCCAACATCAGGGTCTTTTCCAGGGAGTCTTCTCTTCTCATGAGGTGGCCAAAGTATTGGAGCCTCAGCTTCACGATCTGTCCTTCCAGGGAGCACTCAGGGCTGATTTCCTTAAGAATGGATAGGTTTGATCTTCTAGCAGTCCATGGGACTCTCAAGAGTCTCCTCCAGCACCATAATTCAAAAGCATCAATTCTTCGGCGATCAGCCTTCTTCATGGTCCAGCTCTCACTTCCATACATCACTACTGGGAAAACCATAGCTTTAACTATACAGACCTTTGTCGGCAAGGTGATGTCTCTGCTTTTTAAGATGCTGTCTAGGTTTGTCATTGCTTTTCTCCCAAGAAGCAGGCGTCTTTTAATTTTGTGACTGCTGTCACCATCTGCAGTGATCAAGGAGCCCAAGAAGGTAAAATCTCTCACTGCCTCCATTTCTTCCCCTTCTATTTGCCAGGAGGTGATGGGACCAGTGGCCATGATCTTGGTTTTTTTGATGTTGAGCTTCAGACCATATTTTGCGCTCTCCTCTTTCACCCTCATTAAAAGGTTCTTTAATTCCTCCTCGCTTTCTGCCATCAAGGTTGTGTCATCTGCATATCTGAGGTTGTTGATATTTCTTCCGGCAATCTTAATTCTGGCTTGGGATTCATCTAGTCCAGCCTTTCGCATGATGAATTCTGCATATAAGTTAAATAAGCAGGGAGACAATATACAACCTTGTCGTACTCCTTTCCCAATTTTGAACCAATCAGTTGTTCCATATCCAGCTAAGGGCCTTATCGAACCTAAATCCGGCCCTGGGTCTGAGAAGGAGGGCTAGCGACACACCTGCAGTGTAGGGCCATTCCACTGACAGTTTTTGCTGCTCCTCTAAGCTCAAAAGACGGAATAGCTTAGCTATTCAGTCTTTTATGCCTAAGCCAAGGAATTGTATCTTCAATTATATTTATCACTAGTAGACGCATCAATGGCTCGAGACTAGACTACTGAAGAAGCCCAGAAAGCTGTGCTCAGGGAGTGTGCTATCTGCCAACCCCAACAAATCGGCCCCACTGGGGGCGAAACAGCAGTCTCTCTCCTGCGTGGACTGCTAGGGCGAAACGGGGATACAACGCTGGCACCCGGTCTTCTTTATAACTTCATACGCTGGTTCATCAGCACCTCACAGCTACCGGGAACGACCCTGAACTTACCTCTTTATTGAATCTTCTTGATCTTATTGAAAAAACAAGAAAAAACCAAAAAATTGAGTCAAGAGTGTCTAAGAACCTAGTAAAATCTGATACTGCAAGTTCACTTTATTGTAGGTACTTTGTAAGTTTTCATGGCACTTTGTAAAAGTAATTGTCTCTTTCTCACAAATTTGATAAATGGTGTACAATGATTTCCGAACAACTGTGTGAATATTGGTCGCCAAGGTGCTGTACAAGTTGCAGTATCTTTATTATCAACGGCACAGGTTGCATTTTTCTAGCTCCTCCAAGCTCGGCAATGACCCAAATTCTCTTTCCCGAGAACCCCGGCCTGCGGGGAATGCGGCTGTTCCAGTCTCCTGCGTCATTTGAGGCCACGCCGAACCCATTTGCTCTCAAAACGGTGAGAACTTCCTCCTTCCCTGGGAGGAAGTATTTGCCCTGCTTTCCTTTGCAAACATTTGGGACAGGTATAGGCAATAGCGCCGCAGGAATTTCACATAAATAGCCACGTTCTTTTGGTTCTGGAGGCTGATGACATTAACACGTTTATTGTTGTTGAGTTGTATTTAATCAGTTGTTTTATATTTGGTGTTAGACGCTCTGAGCCCGGCTTTGGCTGGGGAGGACGGGGTATAAATATATTATTATTATTATTATTATTATTATTATTATTATTATTATTATTATTTTCCCGAGCAGCAGGGAGAGAGGGCAAAGCACGGTTTGTTAATTTATTAGACGGTTTACTGGTGTATTTGTTGATTATGTGATATAAAGCAGAGCAGTTAGGACAAAAGATGGAAATGAAGAGGAACAAAGCTATGAAATAGGAACGAGTACAGTTGCACATGGGTTAAAATAAAATCTGAGTAAAGATGGTCAGTGTTATCTGATTATCATTTCTAGTTCCTGATTTGCCAGCTTGTGATGAGAGACACATTTAAAACGATTTTAAAATGATGCTTCTGCTGCCTGTGTATAATAAAGGATAGCAAAATCATTAAAAAAAAGTTATAGCCCTTGTCAGAATCTCAAATTATGCGTAGTTTTCTCCGTTATAAAGCTATACAGTGGTACCTCGGGTTAAGAACTTAATTCGTTCTGTAGGTCCATTCTTATTAGGGACCCAGGTGGGTCGAGGTCCCACTGTATAATAAAAAAATATTATAAATAATGTAAGGGACACGGGTGGTGCTGTGGGTTAAACCACTGAGCCTAGGGCTTGCTGATCAGAAGGTTGGCGGTTCGAATCCCTGTGATGGGGTGAGCTCCCATTGCTTGGTTCCAGCTCCTACCAACCTAGCAGTTCGAAAGCACATCAAAATGCAAGTAGATAAATAGGAACCGCTACAGCGGGAAGGTAAACGGCGTTTCCATGTGCTGCTCTGGTTTGCCAGAAGCGGCTTTGTCATGCTGGCCAAATGACCTGGAAGCTATACGCCGGCTCCCTCAGCCAATAATGCGAGATGAGCGCGCAACCCCAGAGTCGGTCACGACTGGACCTAATGTTAGGGGTCCCTTTACCTTTTACCTTTAGGTCCATTCTTAACCTGAACCTGTTCTTAACCATTTAGCTAATGGGGCCTCCCGCTGCTGCTGCTGCACAATTTCTGTCTCATCCTGAAGCAAAGTTCTTAACCCGGGTTGCTATTTCTGGGTTAGTGGAGTCTAACCTGAAGCGTCTGTAACCTGAAGCGTCCGTAACCCGAGGTACCACTGTATTCCAGACTGAGTGGTACCCAGAGTCCAGTCTTAAGATTTGGAGATGTTTCCCGTTGATCTGCAATTATCATTTGAGCTGCCCAGGGCATATAGAAGACCAGTTCTTTTGACAATATAGCAACATTGATGTCATTTTAAAAAAAGGGACTTTGGACAATAAAGAAAAGTTCCTTTAATCGGATTGAGCATTCCTGTCAAAATTAAACCCCCCCAAAATCTCCCACCAATTCACAATCCCACCATAAGCGATCGCACAGACCAGGTTTATCACACAACCCCTCCAAAAATTAGGTGATATAGAAGGAAACCTTTTTCACACCTGCAAAGGAGGTGCAATGCCACCGGCGATGTGTTTTTAGGTTTCCAGGTCACTGAAGGTGTTTAAACGGAGGTTGGATAACCTGCTACGGTCAGGAATCTTGAGCTGCGGCTGCTGCCTTGAACGTGATGCTCCTTGGGGGTGGATCCCTTCCAACTACCATTCTATGATTCTAGGGCAGTGGTTTTCAACCAGGGTGTTGTGGCCAGGGGTGTCTTACCCATAGAGGCTAGTGGCGCAGGGCACCAGGGCGCCAAGTTCTGGAAGGCGCCAGGGGAGAGGCGGAGGCTGGACACGGCGCTTCCCGGCATCGGCTCGCCACCATCACCCGCCTCCGCCATGCTGTGCCAAAGCAGCGCCGCTCCCGGAGCCTCCGTCTGCCGTGGCCACCGCGGCACGAAGCGACCAGCTGAGCCGGGAGGCACCGTGGCCAGCTGCCGCCTCTTTCCTGCCAGAGGAGCCGTCCTCCAGCCACTGCCCGCCTCCTCCAGCCCTGGGAAACGAGGGGGGGAGGTACTCTGGAGGGAGCTTTGCACCACAGCGCTGGATATGCTTAAGACAGACCTGGTTGTGGTCCCTGGGATGCTGTGAAGGATGGTCAGGGATGCTGCGGGCAACCCTGGCCTCTGTCCCTCTTTCCTTCCCTCCTTCCTCTGATGCCCTCTCGCGTCTCTGCCTCCCAAAGGCTGGCATGGCTGTTTGTTGCAGCAGCCCTAACTGCAGGCGAATGGTGCCTCTGGGGCCGGCCAGGGGGTGCTTCCCTGGCCCCTGTGGGGCAGTGTGAAGAGGCACCTCTCTTTGGGGCAGAGGGGGGCAGCTCCGAGACCAGGGGCAGCAGCTGCGGCTGCCCAGAGGACCCCTAAAAAGAGCTGGTCAAGGGAGCTGTGGACCCGAAAAGGTTGAGAGCCTCTGTTCTATGGGATCCATAGCATCCTCGGAGCATCTCTCCTTGTGTTTTGATTCCTGCTTACCTCGGGAGAAACACCATCACAACAACCAGACGGATGGCATTTCTTTAAAATGACAAGGTACTTGGCACAAGCGTGGCAAGAGTTATCTCATCGTCTGTTTGGGGTTTCCTTGTGGTGTTTTGCCTCTGACCTGTTTTTTGGGTTCCCCACAAGCATGTGATACACCTGCGCTTCTGTTTCGCAACAGCTAGGGTTGGCGTCCGATTCCATCATCGTCACAATTTTATTCTTTGTACCCCATCCATCTGACTGGGTTGCCCCAGCTACTCTGGGTGGCTTACAATGTATAAAAATAATAATAAAAAGTTAAACTTTTAAAGCACTTCCCTATACAAGGCTGCTTCCAGAAGTCTCCTAAAGGTCGTATACTTAGGTCCTTGGCTCGGGGGTCAGATAACTTCCTCCCCTCCAACGTTTCTCCTGTGAAAATAGGGACGTCCTATTCCATCCCCTCCAACGTTTCTCCGTGAAAATAGGGACCTCCTATTCCATCCCCTCCAACGTTTCTCCCGTGAAAATAGGGACCTCCTATTCCATCCCCTCCAACATTTCTCCCGTGAAAATAGGGACGTCCTATTCCATCCCCTCCAACATTTCTCCCCTGAAAATAGGGACCTCCTATTCCATCCCCTCCAACATTTCTCCCGTGAAAATAGGGACCTCCTATTCCATCCCCTCCAACGTTTCTCCGTGAAAATAGGGACGTCCTATTCCATCCCCTCCAACGTTTCTCCCATGAAAATAGGGACCTCCTATTCCATCCCCTCCAACGTTTCTCCCATGAAAATAGGGACCTCCTATTCCATCCCCTCCAACATTTCTCCCGTGAAAATAGGGATGTCCTATTCCATCCCCTCCAACATTTCTCCCGTGAAAATAGGGATGTCCTATTCCATCCCCTCCAACATTTCTTCCGTGAAAATAGGGATGTCCTATTCCATCCCCTCCAACGTTTCTCCCGAGAAAAGAGGGACGTGCTATTCCATCCCCTCCAACATTTCCCCAGTGAAAATAGGGACGTCCTAAGGAAAAGCTGGACATTCCAGGATCGAAACCGGGATGGCTTCTGTAAATCCGGGACTGTCCCTGGAATATAGGGACACTTGGAGGGTCTGTAAAATGCAATAAAGAAAGAAGACTGGAAAACTTTTGTTGAGTCTATGGAAAATAAGGGTGTATAGCTAAACATAGGGTAAATTATTATTGACGGATGTAATAGCGGAAAATCAATTGGAACAGTCATTGTAAAATGTGCAGGGATGTGAGATATGTAAAATGAACCATGGAAAGAGAAGGGAAGCCATTGGTATTTTAAAGTTTGCAGAATGTTTGTTTGAAATTGTAAAACAGAAAATTTAATAAAAGTTATTATAAATAAAATAAAATGCAATAAAGAAAGAGAAAGAAAGAAAGAAAGAATATATACGGTATATTCTTTCTTATTTATAGCATTTTATTTATAATAAAGGTAAAGGAACCCCTAACCATTAGGTCCAATCATGACCGACTCTGGGGTTGCGGTGCTCATCTCACTTTATAGGCCGAGGGAGCCGGCGTACAGCTTCCGGGTCATGTGGCCAGCATGACTAAGCCGCTTCTGATGAACCAGAGCAGCGCGTGGAAATGCCGTTTACCTTCCTGCCGGAGCGGTACCTATTTATCTACTTGCACTTTGATGTGCTTTCGAACTGCTGGGTTGGCAGGAGCTGGGACCAAGCAACGGGAGCTCACCCTGTCGTGGGGATTCAAACCGCCGACCTTCTGATCAGCAAGTCCTAGGCTCTGTGGTTTAACCCACAGCACCACCCGTGTCCCTTACATTATTTATAAATTTTTTTATTATACAGTGGGACCTCAACTTATGAGCTCCTCGACATCCAACGTTTTCGAGTTACGAGCGGAAAAAGTAGCCGCGCGCTTACAATTTTTTTGACATCCGAACGGAAAACCTGTTCGTGGCTAGATGCGGTTTCCTCGACTTACGAATTTTTAGATGCGGTTTCCTCGACTTACGAAGTTTTTGACTTATGAGTGTGCATTCGGAACAGATTAAATTTGTAAGTCGAGGTCCCACTGTATATATAAAATAAAAAATTCACACACACACACACACCCTTCTCACAAAAAAGGCCTTTCCTCATCCAGAGAGTGTTCTAGTTTTTCATTTGCCCTTTTTCTGCACCCTTATCTTAAAAAAAACCCATAAAAACATAATAATAAAACCATTACAGGTACATTGACTACACATGCCTGCATTTTTGTGCATGCCTGCATTTTTTGTTGTGCATGCCTGCATTTTTAAATCCCTGATTCATTTCCTGACATCATTCCTAACCGTTCCTGGGAGGGAGAGGAACTAGCCTAGATACATAACTTGGCAAAGTCAGCCTCTGCCGACTCTGCAGATGCCCGGCCAAACAAACAGGAAACTCTCTTTCCTTCTGCCACACACCTGCATAATATTTGTAAGACTGGCAGAAGGGGCACACGGCTCCGATTTCTCCTGCAAACGCTCTTCCTTGCACACAGAAGGCAGGTTCGATCGGCAGGGCATATCTAGGTAGGGCTGGTAGAGAGAGACCCCCCCCCCCCGGCTGAAACCCTGGAGAGCAGCTGCCGGCCAGTGCAGACATACTCTGGCTCTGTATCCTACACTGCTGCTTCAGACCAGCCCTTTATTCAGAAACCATGAGGACTGGGATCTTATTTATATTTATATTTAACTGGTTATAACACCGTGGGACCAGACGGCACTGCAGAGCCGAGATCGCAGCTCGGTTTTATTTTCAACTAGTGGTTTTCAGCCCGTTTAATAACGGGCGCTAGAATCCTGGGGTTCGGAGAAGCGCTTGCGCAGCGCTTCTCCGAACCCTGGGACCTGTCCTTGCTGTCGGCGGCAGGGGGACAGGAACGGAGGAGGAGAAAGCGCTGCTTTCTCCTCCTCCGTTCCTCTCCCGCAGCCGCCGACAGCAAGGAGACCTCCCAGGGTTCGGAGAAGCGCTTGCGCAGCGCTTCTCCGAACCCTGGGACCCGTCCTTGCTGTCGGCGGCAGGGGGACAGGAACGGAGGAGCGCTTTCTCCTTCCTTCCTCTCCCCCAGCCGCCGACAGGAAGGACGCGCGCACTCTCCCCCCCGCCTCCTCCAACCGCCGCTCCTCACGGGCCAGGGAAGGTTGTGAGGAGGCCTTCGCCGGCCTCCACCCTCGCTTCCCTGACGTGCCCTGCAGTGAGGCGTTGTCCGGCGGGAGCGGCGGTTGGAGGAGGCAGAGGGGGGGGGGAGAGTGCGCGCGGGCAGTCTCTGCTGTCCAATCCCTGTGTATCTGGGGTACATGCGCAGTACCTCAGGGACACACGGGACAACTGGACGCAGGGACATCTTGGACATTATTATATAGGATTGTGAGCTTTACAACTTTTTTTTTTTTGCCGTTTTCAAATCTGTTCTTTTACAGCTGTGTAGATCACCACTGGTCCCATCACCTCCTGGCAAATAGAAGGGAAAGAAATGGAGGCAGCAGTGAGAGATTTTACTTTCTTGGGCTCCTTGATCACTGCGGATGGTGACAGCAGTCACGAAATTAAAAGACGCCTGCTTCTTGGGAGAAAAGCAATGACAAACCTAGATAGCATCTTAAAAAGCAGAGACTAAACAACAACAGATCTAGCCTAGGGCTCTACTAAGGTTACCCAATTTTTTTCAATGAATCCGGGGACACTCTTCAACCTCAATGGATTTTGTACGGGGACTGATTTGTAAACCCGGGGACTGTCCCCGGGAAACGGGGTACAGCCTGATAACCTTAGCCTGTACCGTACATTAAAACAAAAACAAAAAACCCACATGATTCCACCCACCACTCGGGAATCCTGGGAACTGTAGTCTGCCCAGGGTGCCGGGAATTGTATTTGGGGTAAGCTACAATTCCTGGAATTCTTTAGGGAGGAGTCATTTGCTTTCAAAGTGTTCGCAGCCCTGTGTTTGGATTGCAGGGGAGACAATCTCTGCAGCCTGAGTCAAGAGGGCAGGATTTTACCCCGTTACATCAGTGGACGAGCCGGTTTGTGCCGTTGTCATTTTAAGCTCTTAACATACGGTAATTGCCGCAGCCTGTATTATTTTTGGCTTTTCATTTCCCTCTGACCTCATGCCTGTTTACCTTTTCCCCCTCTCCGCAATCGTGCCGCGCATTATGCAGATGGATATTTACGATGGGTTGTTTTCCGGGTGTTAGTCATACTCAAGAGTAAGCCCATTGACATGAATGGACATGACTAAGGCGCATTCTTTTTTAAAAAAGTTTTTATTTATACGCATCAGGATTATACATTTCACTAGTTTTACAGTTTTACATTGCAAAGTTTGACTTCAATCCCCCCCCCCTCTTTCTGCGGTTCCTTAAGTTTATTTTTCAAAATACCTTCTGCATATCCAAATTCATTTAACCTGCTCATTTAATTATCTACTTTAAATATATACTCTTATGAAACTGCAGGTTGTTACAGTAATCCTGCCTGTGTTTTTATCCGTTTGCAATATGTCTGTAAATATTCAATAAACCATTTCCATTCTTTTATGAAAGGTTTGTTATCTTGATTTCTTAATTCTTCCGGTAAGTTTTGCACATTTCTGCATATTTCATAAGTTTTTGTATCCATGTTTCCATTGCTGGGTCTTCTGCTTCTTTCCATTTTGGGGCGAGTAGCGTTCTTGCCGCTGTAGTCGCATACATGAATATTTCTATACAGTTAAGGTAGTTCTGTCCCTATAATTCCCAAAAGAAAAGCTTCTGGTTTATTTATTTTTTGTTACAAACGTTACTTTGAACATCCTTTCCGATTCATTATATATCATTTCCCAGTAAGCTTTAACCTTACGACGAGACTGCCACATATGATAAAAAGAGCCTTCTTTCTCTTTACATTTCCAACACTTCTTTGATTTAGATTTTTGCCAATTTACTCAGTGTTAGGTACCAACAATATACATCGTTTTCATATAATTTTCTCTTAAACCAGGCTTCCTCAACCTCGGCCCTCCAGATGTTTTGAGACTACAATTCCCATCATCCCTGACCACCGCTCCTGCTACTGTAGCTAGGGATCATGGGAGTTTTAGGCCAAAAACATCTGGAGGGCAGAGGTTTTGGAAGCCTGTCTCAAACCATGTTGTTGTTGTTGTTTAAATTATTATTATTTATTTAACTTTATTGAATTGCAGTAACAAAAACCAAACAATATCGCAAGAAAAAAGGGGAAATAACAAATGACACAAAAGAAAAGATAAAGTAAAATAAAAATGCTGTAAATTTTATATCCGTATTCCACAATCGTTTCCCAAGGTGCTCCCCTCGCCAACGGACGAAAGATGCTGCCTGTCAGTGTTGACAACACTGAGCTACATGGCCAAAGGCGGCTTGCTGTTGAAATGAGCTCTATATACAGCACACCGATTTGATCCCGGAATGTCCCGCTTTCCCTTAGGACGCCCCTATTTCCGTCGGGATAAATGTTGCAGGGGAGGCCCCCAAAGTTGTTCTGTTGCAAGTGTAATAAACAAAATCTGCCCTTATTCCCTTAAGGGGGTATACAAGAGCCCTTGTAGAGTCCTTTGGAGGTTCTCCATCGGTAGGAGAAAATATTGAGAGAATATTGAGAAGCAAAGCAGCTAGTAAGCTTGATCTTTATTGAACTGTTGCAACAGGGTGCTCCGCCACATGCTGGAGAAAAGAGGAGGACCCAGAACAAAGGTGTGCCTGCCCTTATGTAGACATTTTGAAATTCAAGTGTGCATGCACACGAAAGCTCATACCAATGACAAACTTAGTTGGTCTCTAAGGTGCTGCTGGAAGGAATTTTTTAATATTTTTTGTTCTCACTCCTCAGTTCCGGAATCCAGATCCCAGGTCCCAGGATCACCCCATTTACATCTTAAATGTGCCCTTAGGGCAGGATCTGTGAGCACAGAGACAATGGGGAGGTTTTCCCCATTTCCTCCCTCCTTTCAGAGAAACATTTGGTCAGTTTTTGGAGAGTCAAAATGGTCCCAGGACTTTTTCTGTACTGTTTTCAGTCATTGGTTTATATTTTTATGTACGTGCTTGCCTTGTACATCTATGAACACTTTTTATACATCTAAGACCTTGTAATTCTTATAACACAAGCAAGAAGTGCAGGAACACCTTCTGGAGAGCAGAGAATGCCTCCTCTTTTGTCCGCGATGGGGAACCTGCATGCAGCTATATATTATTGGAGGAATGCCTCTAGCCAGAAGAGTATTTTCCTCTTGAGAAAAAAGGGAGTTCTAGTTTCTTCCTTGGGAGTTCTAGTTTTTCTTCCTTGGGAGTTGTGGTTCTTTCTTGGGAATTGTAGCAGAGCACAATTTGCACGGCTGAAAATTCCCTCTCCCTGCAGCTAATATATTGGTGTGTTGTTGTTGTTTTTTAAAAAAAAATTATTGCATTTTTAAAAATTACAGAGAAGGCATGAATTACATCAAATATTCCGAAAATAAAAGAAAAAATACGAAAAAGTAAAAGTATAAAATGAAAACAAAAAAAGCATATATATTTTTTCTGTGCATTTAAGCCATATATAGGGCTACCCTCCCCCCCCCCAAACAAACAAACAGAAGCTCAACAACTTTTGTGTCCCTAGCACTACTCTTCGTTTTTACCTCCTCCGTAGTACCTCTATGGTCCCATCGTTGCTATAGCGACAGCAGGGCAACCGGAACCGTTGGCGCCTGCGCAGTACGGCGCGGGAGAAACCCAAGAGCTGGCAGGTAGATAAATCCTGCGTCGGAAATACGCATGCGCAAAGAAACGAACTCTCCTACCGCGTCCGCGATAGCTTTTTTTTTTTTTTAAGGGTCGCGCGTGCGCAGAACTGCCGTTGCGGGCGCTCCCTCGGGAGGCGAGGCAAGTGAAGTCCCTATGCGCATGCGTCGAGCTTTCGCTGTCATAAAACGGCGCCCGGGCGACGCACTTTGCGCATGCGTAGTTTCGGCAGTCGGGTTATTTAAAAACCTATTGCGCCTGCGCAGCGCGCCGTTCGTGTTCTTCGAAGCTTCGCCGGGCGCCATGGACGACGAGGAGGAGACGTACCGCTTGTGGAAGATCCGGAAAACCATCATGCAGGTCTGGGCGGGCGGGCAGGGAGAACGGGAGAAGGGAGCAGGGATCGGATTTTGGGAGCTGGCAGCTCCTTGGGGTTTTTCCCTCCCACCTCCCCCTACTCTACAGCCTCCCCTAGGAACACTCTCTTCTCCTCGTCCCTCTTTCCTCTTGTGCTGTGTCTTCCCTGCCCTCTCCATGCTCTGTCTGTTTTGGGCTTCCTGGAGGAATCAGCCTGTGAGAATGAGATGCTGGGTTCTTCCTTTGACCCGGCTGGCTCTCAAGATGCCCTCGGAATAAATGGACCTCTCTCTCCCCCTTTCGTTCTTCCTTACTTCCAAATCGCTCCAGCTGTGTCACGATCGAGGTTACCTGGTCACCCAGGATGAGTTGGACCAGACCCTGGAGGAGTTCAAAGCCCAGTTTGGCGACAAGCCCAGCGAAGGGCGACCCCGGCGGACAGACCTCACCGTGTTGGTGGCCCACAACGACGACCCCACCGATCAGATGTTTGTCTTCTTCCCAGGTGAGGCGGCGGCATTAAGCAAAAGGTTTGACCCCCTTTCGCCTGCTGGTTTGATTGTGTCGTCTTATTCTTCTTAGGCTTGGCTGGCTTTCTTTCTCTTTAATGTAGTAATACAGCAAGCCCTTCTAATCAGGATTCAGGCCTCATCATGGAACTAAAACGGCCTTGGTTGCGCTGGTCGATGATCTCTGGTGGGCTAGGGACAAGGGTGAAAGCTGTTTCCTGGTCCTGCTGGATTTCTCAGTGGCCTTTGATACCATCAACCATGACATCCTTCTGGACCGTCTAGGGGAGCTGGGGGCACCGTTATACACTGGTTCCACTCCTTCCTCCTGGGCCATGACCAGAAAGTGTCGGGTCAGCCGGGGGCAAGAATGATCGCCAGGCATAATGCAGGCACAAATCCAGCCCGTCTCTCCCATCAGCGCTCAGCGCTCAGCTCTAGGGAGTTCTGACATCCCTTTCCCGATGATTTATTACGACCCATGTCTTAGAGACACTGAGTACATTTCCAGAGTCCAGCAGAGATAAAACGCATATGGAGCTAGGCTGACGTGTACTAAAAGCTACTTTATTAAGTGTAGGGCAGAACAAAAGGAAAACATGTCTCCTCTCGCTGAGAGAAGTCCGAAGGAGGCGGGGGGGGGGGGGGAACAGAAACAGAATATAGCAAACATGCGCTCCCGTGATTTCAACAATCTTTGCCGGAATGCTTAACACAGGCATGTGACGTGCACAGTGAGAGGAATAGAGCCCTAAGAGAAAGTGGTGCTGGGGGATGAGTGTTCAGACCCCTGGGCTCTCACTTGTGGGGTACCTCAGGGCTCCCCCCCTCTCCCCCAGGCTTTTCAACATCTATATGAAGCCGCTGAGAGAGATCATCAGGGGGTTTGGGCTGGGTGTTCATCAGTATGTGGGTGATACCCAGCTCTACCTCTCTTTTAAATCAGAACCAGTGAAGGTCCTGTGTGAGGGTCTGGAGGCGGTTGGAGGATGGATGGCGGCTAACAGATTGAGGTTGAATCCTGACAAGACAGAAGTACTGTTATATATCCCATTCCTCTTAACGGAACTTAGGATAGCAAAACAATACGATTAAAAATAGTGCCTGGCTTCACAATGCATGGTTTAAAGGTGGCTGTGTGTAATGGCATGGCAACATTGCTTCTCACTGTTAGGAATCATGTTATGCTTGTCAGTTTGCATTTCTTAGTGCAGACAGTATTGATCTGATGTGTAGAGATCTTTCCTATTCCAAATAATTCGGGAGGGTTCTGGAAGCTTCTCTGTGTGCAAGAAGCAAGCAGAAGGTTCATGATGTTTGGGTTATCCTACAGAGAAGCTGAGTACCGCTGGCTTAAACTGGTCCTGTTACCTCTTTCTGTCAAGGTCATGCTGACTATAAAAGTAGGGCCAGAAGGAACCTGGGTTTCACAGCTGTTTTATTACAGAGAAATTTCAGGAACAGACTGGAAAGAGAAGTTGCTGAATTGGAAATCATTACCAAGCTTAAAACCATGGAAGCACCTGGGAATAGAGACATTGGATTCTTATCTCATTATGCATGATCAAGCTTTCTTTAGCACCTCAGCCCAGGACTAATTGCAGCCATCAGCAGCCATTAACAGCCATCTACAGGTTTACCACTCCCATCAGCCCATCACCCATTCCCACCCACCCCCACCACCCTCTGTATATATATAGGGTCTGACACTTCTGTTTCTAGTGTATCTGAAGAAGTGTGCATGCACACGAAAGCTCATACCAAAATATAAACTTAGTTGGTCTTTAAGGTGCTACTGAAGGAATTTTTTCATTTTGCTTCGACTCAGACCAACACAGCTACCTACCTGTAACTGGGTTTCACACTTTCTCTTTTCTGTCTGGTGTGGTGTTCTGCATATAGTGTTAAGGTTTAGACTTGTTATAAGTTATTGAAAGTTTAAGTTAAGTCTGCTGCAACTGGATTTCTAATGGACAGTTCCAATCCTGAATGTATTGGATTTGTGACCATGATGCTTATTTGCCTTCAGTAGCAGTAAAGCTCCGCTGGATGAAATACAATTGCCTCTGGTCTATTTTTGGGGAATCCTGAAATGTGTTTAAGTTGTTACTCAGCTAACTTATACATTGGAATCTACTCAGGATCGATATTAAGTAGAATTTACCTGACATCCCCACCCCCCACCCCCAGCAAGAAACGTTTTCCTGTATCATTAAAGGATGAGCTTTTGCTGAAAAGGGGACTCGTTCTTCTCAGTTGTGGGGGGAGAAGCTCACCCCAAAATGTCCCTTCGCCATAACACCGAGGTTTGGGAGCTTGTCTTATTAAGAAATGAGAGTCTCGCCTAGCAACGCGTGTTGGCCCTAGAGAGGTGGTGGTGGGGACAAAATTATTTCCTTACGCCAACCGTCCCGTTTTGTTCCCTTTCAGAGGAGCCAAAGGTTGGGATTAAGACCATCAAGATGTACTGCCAGCGGATGCAGGAGGAGAACATCACCCGGGCCCTCATTGTGGTGCAACAGGGCATGACTCCCTCAGCTAAACAGGTAGCCAAGTCCGGCTGGGCGGTGTCCAACCTAGAGGGCACAGTTGGCGCTAGTTTGGGCACGAGGCGTTCAGTGGGCAGTGAACCTTCGCAGGCAAAGAAATGCCTTGGTGTAGGTTACTCCTCCTATATGGGTGTTGATGTGATTTAGTTCAGGGATTGCTAACCTGCAACTAATTCAGAATGCGGCAGCCAGACTGGGAGCGGCCGCCGAGACCACATAACACCGGTCTTAAAAGACCTACATCGGCTCCCAGGACATTTCCGAGCACAATTCAAAACGTTGGTGCTAACCTTCAAAGCCCTAAACAGCCTCAGCCCAGCATCCCTGAAGGGGCGTCTCCATCCCCATCGTCCATCCCGGACACCGAGGTCTAGCTCCGAGGGCGTTCTGGCGGTTCCCTCCCTGCAAGAAGTGAGGTTACAGGGAACTGGGCAGAGGGCCTTCTCGGTGGTGGCACCCGCCCTGTAGAACGCCCTCCAGAGGTTGAGGAAATAAACAACTATCTGACATTTAGAAGACATCTGAAGGCAGCCCTGTTTAGTGATGTTTTTAATGACTGATGTTTTATTGTGTTTTTAATCATTAGTTGGAAGCCCGCCCAGAGTGTCTGGGGAAACCCAGCCAGATGGGCAGGGTATAAATATTATTATTATTATTATTATTATTATTATTACTAACCTAGTGCCTGAGGCTGCTACGTTGGTGCCTGTTCCCCAGCCTAGAGAGAGAGAGAGCTTGCTTCCCCCCCCCCCCGTTCTCTCCACTAGTGTCTTGGGTCCTCTTTCTGATTTCTCCTGCTTAGCTGTCAGGGACTGCACTGAGGAGGGCTGCCGTGAGGATGAATGGTGGGAGCTTCCCCCTTCTTCTGATCCATTTCCCGAATCTTCCCAGGAGCAGAGGGACATAATTCAGAAGGCAGAAGCTGGGAAATACTGGATGGGGAACAGCTAGCAAAAGAAACACTAGCAGAGAGAGAGAGAGAGTGAGAGAGTTAACAGATTCGCTATCTCTGGAAAGCATTCCTCCATTCTCCCCAAGGTCAAGAAGGGCTGAGAAAGTAGCAGAACAGAAAACACAGAGGTTACAAGCTCAGGTTAGGGACATAAGGGGGCGGAATTCCTAATTGCGAGCACCGCCATTCCTAGGAAATGGGTTCTTTGTTCTCTCGCTGTGATCATTAAAGTTTCTAACTTGTAAGAAGGCTCCTTTTCTTTTGCTTTGCTTATCTACTACCAAGGGAGAGATGAAGCCAATTCCCTGAAGCCTGACATGAGCTCATGCCTATTTCCCTCCCGCTCTTTTTTTTTCAGTCTCTTGTAGACATGGCTCCCAAGTACATCCTCGAGCAGTTCCTTCAGCAAGAACTGCTGATCAACATCACTGAACACGAGGTGAGGCGTTCTCCTAGGACTTGCCGATCAGAAGGTCGGCGGTTCGAATCCCCACGACGGGGTGAGCTCCCGTTGCTCGGTCCCTGCTCCTGCCAGCCTAGCAGTTCGAAAGCACGAAGTGCAAGTAGATAAATAGGTACCGCTCTGGCAGGAAGGTAAACGGCGTTTCCGTGCGCTGCTCTGGCTTAGTCATGCTGGCTGCATGACCCGGAAGCTGTACTCGGCCAGTAAAGTGAGATAAACGCCGCAATCCCAGAGTCATCCGCGACTGGACCTAACGGTCAGTTGTCCCTTTACCTTTACTTAAATGCTGCTTAGGCAACAGAAAGCTTCCAAGATGAG
Source organism: Zootoca vivipara (assembly GCF_963506605.1). Taxonomy (NCBI): domain Eukaryota; kingdom Metazoa; phylum Chordata; class Lepidosauria; order Squamata; family Lacertidae; genus Zootoca; species Zootoca vivipara. Next base: position 3,361,928 of record NC_083281.1, on the reverse strand, counting down.
AACGAAACCAAACCGATGCTCTGGCTGCATATGGGTTGTTCTACAACAGTGGTTCTCAAAGTTGGGATTTGGGTGGGGGGAGGTGCTAAGAGGCAATGAGGCCTCTTAGGCTTCACACTTTGGAAAGAATCTTGGAGTTGGAAGGGATCCGAGGGTCATCTAGTCCAACCCCCTGCAATGCAGGAATCTCAGCAGATGGCCATCCAACCTCTGCTTAAAAACCTCCAAGGAAGGAGAGTCCAGCACCTTCCATCCCACAGTCGAACAGCTCTGACTGTCAGGAAGTTCTTCCTGATGTAGAGTCCGAATCTCCTTTCTTGTAACTTGAAGCCATGGGTTCGAGTCCTACACCACCAGAGCAGGAGAAAACAAGCTGGGTCCCTCTTCCATGTGACACAGCCCTTGAGATATTGGAAGGTGGCTGTCAGATCTCCTCTTAGTTTCCTCTTTTCCAGGCTAAAGGTCCACCCATTTTGTTGAATTAATCACACAAAAATGGTTCTGGTTGGATTTGGAATAAGAGTGCAATTAATTGTTACTGTTTTGAATTCCACTGTGTTATCTTCCTTACTGGGTTGTGCAAACAGTTATCCTGACATGTGTGATTTAGCAGAGTAACTTAGAAATGTCACCCCACCAGAAAGCAAAATGTATGCATGCCAGATAAGTCCACTGTGGAACATTTGTTTCCCCGTAGGACACAAAAATGGACCTCCATTCTTACCCCAGTTCTTTTTCTGCCTAATGGATTGAAAGATTACTGTGCACCAAAAGTGACTAGCTGTGTCCTCATCCTGTTCTTTGCCTGTATCCTGACCTACCTTTCTTTCTTTTTGCTTCTGCAGTTGGTTCCCGAACATGTTGTTATGACTAAAGAGGAGGTGACCGAGTTACTGGCCCGATAGTATCCTTTTCGTTCTACTGCCCTATCCCCATAGGTCTCAAAAGTCATGTTACGTAAACACAAAATACCGTATATACTGGCGTATTAGACGGCTTTTGAACCCAGGAAATTTTTTTTCAAAAGTTGGGGGCCCGTCTTATACGCCGGGTCCAAGAATCTGCAGTCACCGCATACGGTGGGGGGAGCTCAAAAACGGCCGCATCCCCACTGTATGCAGTGACCATATGAACGCAAAGAAGCGCGCTCGGGAGGGGGCTGCTCCCCGCCAGGGAGAATGGCTCCCTCATGGCTTTGTGACCTGGATCAGCGCAGAGATACAGTTTTGTGTATTTCATTGGTGTCAAGCTGCTGCCTCTTCTCTTTTTGTCAGCGCAAAGCAAAGGGATCTCTCCGTCTCTCTCTCTCTCCGCTCTCTCTTTCACTGCTGCTCAGCGTCTTTCGCTGGCTGTGTGAGCCTCCGATGTCTCTGCCCCTCTATCGCTATCCTCTCTATGGTTTCTTCCCCCCCCCCTTTTGCTCGATGTCTCTGCCTCCCTCTCCCTCTCCCTCTCCCTGGCTTCTATTCCCCTTTTGCTCACTGAGCCAGCCTCGTTGTCTCTCTCTTTCACTGCTGCTCAGCGTCTTTCGCTGGCTGTGTGAGCCTCCGATGTCTCTGCCCCTCTATCGCTATCCTCTCTATGGTTTCTTTCCCCCCCTTTTGCTCGATGTCTCTGCCTCCCTCTCCCTCTCCCTCCTTTTGATCGATGTCTCTGCTTCTCTATCTCTCCTCTCTCTGGCTTCTTTCCCCCTCTCAATAACTAAGCAAGCAAACAAACAAACAAACCTCCATTTCCCCGGCTGCAGACTTGAGTGCTGGAGAAGACAGCCTCCCCTCCCCTCCCCGCCAAAAAAGGGCTGGAGTACATCCCAAATTCTATATTTTAACTTGAAAAGTAAGGGGTCGCCTTATACGCCCAGTCGCCTTATACGCCAGCATATACGGTACATAAGATAATTAACACTGACACTAACCACCACCACGCAGCTTCTGTCTTCATTTCTCCATCCCCTTTTGCCTCCGGCATGCGGCCCTTGGAAGGGAGCGTCGCCCTCGGACCAAAAGGGGTCGCCCCCCCCCCCCGTTGTCTGACGGTAGTTGTCATGAGCCAGGACTTGAATGAGTGCAGCCTCTCCCCGAATTGAACCCGGCTTGTTACTCTTGCCTTTTTTCTTCCCGGGCAGGTGAAACGGATGAATTGTGTTCCCTTAACTGCTTTCCCCCAGTAAGCTCCGAGAGAACCAGCTCCCCAGGATACAGGCCGGGGACCCGGTGGCTCGCTACTTTGGAATCAAGCGAGGCCAGGTAAGGTCTTGTGGACAGGCCACCGTTGGGCCACACGTGAATCGAAGGGGACAGGACCAATTCATGGGCTCTCCGTTGCTCTACAGGAGGGGTGGCCAACTCCCAATCTACTCTGCCATCTACTCATAGAGTTAAAAACTGGCAGTGATCAACTCCCTTTCTGGGGGTCCAGGTCAAAGTTGTTGAGCTTTTTTTACCTGTTGGACATGCCTGCTCTACAGTCATGGGAAAGAGAACATTGCAATTTGTTCTGAGTAAATTTAAAGGGGGTGGGGGCTGTTGGCCTTAGTCTCATGTTTTTTTAACTACTGAAATTAGCTTCCATCACCCCTGCCAACAGATTCCAATAAATGCGACTGGGCGTATAAGACGACTCCCTACTTTTCCAGTCAAAATGTAGAGTTTATCCCAAACTTCCAACACACACCAAATAAAAATTTTCTGTATCTCTTCCTCTCCCCGCTTTTTAAATACCAGTAAATGAAGCCAAAAGAGAGACATCAGTGCTTAAATGCACAGATGTTTAAATGCACTTACTTGCAGGCATGCTAAGAACTACAGGTAGCATTTTGAACTACCGTAGATTTCATTCGGAGGGAGGGGAGGAGAGGTGGAGAGAGGGAGAAGGGGAGGGAGCGCAGCCCAGAGCCGGCTCCCCTCGCACTCTATTGTTCCAGGCACGGAGGCGAGTGGGGGGGGGGAGAGAGAGAGAGAGAGAAAGAAGCTGCTATCTTTCCGTGTTTTTCTTTCCCCTCTTCCTGCAGGGAAATAAAGCGGCAGTTGCTTACACGCGCGTAAACGGGTGCCGCTTTCTTTCCCAGGAGGGAGGAGGGAGGAAAGCTCCGCGAAAGAAAGAGGTGCCTGCTTGCATACGAGTAAGCTGCTGCTGCTTTCCCTGCAGAGAAGAGGAAGGAAAGCCCGGTGCCACATCCCCTCTCGCTTACACGGTCGCTGCATATGGTGGGGATGCGGCTGCGGCCGTTTTTGAGCTCCCCCCACCGTATGCGGCGCCCGCAGAATCTTATTCCCGGCGGATAATACGGCCCCCCAACTTTTGAAAAGATTTTCCTGGGTTCAAAAGTCGTCTTATACGCCAGGATATACGGTATATCATGTGAAAAATCGGGATGCGGGTGGCGCTGTGGGTTAAACCACAGAGCCTAGGGCTTGCTGATCAGAAGGTTAGCGGTTCGAATCCCTGTGACGGGGTGAGCTCCCGTTGCTCGGTCCCTGCTCCTGCCCACCCAGCAGTTTGAAAGCACGTCAAAGTGCAAGTAGATAAATAGATACCGCTCCGGCAGGAAGGTAAACGGCATTTCCACGCGCTGCTCTGGTTTGCCAGAAGCGGCTTTGTCATGCTGGCCACATGACCTGGAAGCTGTATGCCGGCTCCCTCGGCCAGTAAAGCGAGATGAGCGCCGCAACCCCAGAGTCATCTGCGACTGGACCTAATGGTCAGGGGTCCCTTTACCTTTATTGTGTGGAAAGGGCTACTGGCTCTCTGCCTGCCTTCTCCCAAATCAGTACCTGATTTTGAAACCACAGTAGCTTTGAGAACTGTCTTCTTGCAGGTGGTGAAGATCATTCGTCCCAGCGAGACGGCCGGCCGGTATATCACCTACAGGCTGGTGCAGTAGCCGACAAAACTACTTTGCAAGGTACTCTTACCTCCTTACCTTAAGAGGAAATGTGGGCAGCCTCCTTTTAGAGAGATCTGCTTTGCTGAGAAATGCTTCTTTGACAGATTTTGAACAGTATATACCTAACAAGATACCAACACTTCTCCTGTCGCCCCCTGGGTTCCGTCAATTTTCCGTACACCATGCAGCGCGGAGACTGCAAACCTGCTTTCCTAATAACCACAAGGATTGGAATTTGGGGCGTACGTGTTTGTGTCTCTTCTGGAGGGAAAGCCCAGGGAGTCTTCTTGGGCATAGGATTGCTGCTTCGAACCGCCCAAGCTTCTAGATCTCATGATCTGAATTGGAACTGCTTGCTAACGTCACAACAGGCACCCTACTGATAATTCCACCCCCCAACTGAACAGGGGCCAGGTATATTTTGCTTACACTGATGGCATGGCCTGGAAGCCGTTTTTGGCTGTGTGCCTTGGATCCTTCATCTCTCTTAGCTCTGCGTGTTCACCTCTAATTGAAGAAACGAAAGATGCTCTTTTTCCAAGCCTGGATGGAGGACCCTGTGTAGAGGCCTCTCTGCCTTTAGAGTGTGCTTGCAAGAAACCGTTTGCGAGAGAAAGGGTTTTCTGGACTCCTGAGAACGTTCCTCTTCCTTTCTCTGTTTTGCTGATCACTGCTGGGGAAAATCCGCCTCTCTCGAAAGGAGCCTCGACGGTCTTGTCTTAATAAGGTTATCATTTCAATAAAGCGTTAGAACTAATAATGATGATTTTTGTTAGGACTATTGTTGAGCGCTTGGAAAGTGCCTAAGATTTTGTAGGGGAAAACTGAAAAGGGAAACCATGGAGGGAAAGATGCCCCCAGTTGTGTAATAATAATAATAATTTATACTACGCCCATCTGGCTGGTTTTCCCCAGCCACCCTGGGCAGCTTCCAACAGGAAATTAAAAACACAGCAAAAGATCAAACATTAACAACTTTCCTAAACAGGGCTGCCTTCAGATGTCTTCTAAAAGCCAGATTGTTTATCTCCTTGACATCTGATGAGAGGGCGTTCCACAGGGCGGGCGCCACCACCGAGAAGGCCCTCTGCCTGGTTCCCTCTAACCTCACTTCTCGCAGGGAGGGAACTGCCAGAAGGCCCTTGGAGCTGGACCTCAGCGTCCGGGATGGACGATGGGGGTGGAGACGCTCCTTCAGGTATACTGGGCCGAGGCCGTTTAGGACTTTCAAGGTCAGCACCAACACAACAGAGGGCAACCAAAATGGTCAAAGGCCTGGAAACGATGCCTTATGAGGAACGGCTTAGGGAGCTGGGTATGTTTAGCCTGGAGAAGAGAAGGTTAAGGGGTGATATGATAACCATGTTCAAATATATAAAAGGATGTCATATAGAGGAGGGAGAAAGGTTGTTTTCTGCTGCTCCAGAGAAGCGGACACGGAGCAACGGATTCAAACTACAAGAAAGAAAATTCCACCTAAACATTAGGAAGAACTTCCTGACAGTAAGAGCTGTTCGGCAGTGGAATTTGCTGCCAAGGAGTGTGGTGGAGTCTCCTTCTTTGGAGGTCTTTAAGCAGAGGCTTGACAGCCATCTGTCAGGAATGCTTTGATGGTGTTTCCTGCTTGGCAGGGGGTTGGACTGGATGGCCCTTGTGGTCTCTTCCAACTCTATGATTCTATGATTCTATGATTCTATGACTTTGAATTGAACAACACTTTGTTATTAACCAGCGAGGTATTACAGGTATTTTGGAGATGCTATTTCCAGGGTGGTGGTTAATTGTTGCAGGAGGGTGGGAAGGAAATTGACGCAACTCCAATGGATGGTGTACGCTTGCTTTATTTCCATACCTAACGAAAGCATCAGTCCAGGATTGCGAGTGCAGCAGTTTAAAAAGCAAACCAGCCAGCTGCCAAACAGGCTAGCTCTCAAACACGGGGAGGGGTATGTTATATACAAATAATTAAAAAGGCCGAGGTTATTAAGACCTGAACCTCCACACACGTTCCCCTCATCCACCCTTGACATACGACACAAAACTCTCACATACGGTACCGTTCCTGAGATTGTCATTTTTGCCCCTGTTCCTGTTACACAAGGATAAATGATTAGATCTGCCTTTGTATTTGCTGGAAAGCGTCGTCCTGTTGAATCACGACGGAGACTCGGAAGAGGCTCCTTGGTTCTCCGAAAGCCCTTGCCACTAGGCAGCGCCGTCGTGCTCAGCTTCTGCCAGGACGCTGCGAGAACGGGACGCTGGATTAGGTGGGTCTCTGGCCAGATCCAAATCAAGGCTCTCTTTAATGATGCTAAAAGTGGTTTTTGCATAAGATTCGGCAAGTTAGTTGGCCTCACGGAGGGAAAAAAACTTTCTGCCCTGTTGTGTCTTACACTTCCCACAGGACTGTTGGCATTACTGGGAAGTGGAGCAGGGGGGCCCTGATACCCACACATTTTGCCCTGGGTCCCTGATCTGCCCCTTTTTTAAAGCAATATAATAATAATTATTTATATGCCGCCATCTGACTGGGTTGCCCCAGCCACTTGGCGGCTCCCGACAAAATGCTAAAAATACATGTACAGTGGTACCTCGACTTACGAATGACTCAACAACCGAATTTTTCGACTCACGAATGGGTCAAATGGGCGCACACTTACAAATTTCTCGACATCTGAACGGAAACCGCGGCGGTTTTAGATAGGGTTTTTTTGACTTACGAATTTTTAGATGGGGTTGCTTCGACTTATGAATTTTTCCGTTTCCAATGCATTCCTATGGGAAATTGCGTTTCCAATGGCGCTTTTCGACTTACGAATTTTTCGACCTACGAAGGTGCCTTCGGAACAGATTAAATTTGTAAGTCGAGGCACCACTGTATATATAAAACACTTCCACAGGGTGACTGGGCATATATCCATATATCGCCCAAAGCGGTTTGAAGTCCATATCGTGGTACTCGTTTCGTAATTTTTGACCTGGCAATATATCACGAATCCTGATGTATGTGTATGTAAAAATCACAATTGTGGGGAAAACCATTAAGCTGGCTGGCGCCTCTACATAGCTCCATCTTTATTTCAGACATGATAGATCAGTAGATTGTGGCGTTTAGCAGGTGATATGTTGCGGTGTTGAAAACCAGGTATTGCCCACCCCTAGCGAGAGCCCCAGTCGCTGCCCTCTTACGTTTTGTTCAGAGGTAAATATTCTTCACGTCTCTTAGGTACCTAGGAGCAGAGAAACTGGAACCCGCCTTATGCCGAGACCTGACACTCCCTGGCAACAAGGTTTCAGATTAGGGTACCTCCATTTTCTATTTGGAAATGCCATTGGGAATTGGAACCTGGGACTTTTTGCATGTAAGGCTGTAATTACACCCCCCACCACCACCCAAAAAAGTAACATTACAATTGGTCCTGAGTAGATTCAAAGCTGTATTATAACTGAGTCTGACCACTGTTCCGTCTGGCTCAATATTGGCCACACCAGCTAGCGACGACTCTCCAGGGTTTCGGAGAAAGGGGGGGAGTCTCTCCCAGCCCAAACTGGGAGATGCCGGAGATTGAAGCCATGTGAACGCCTAACGGATGCTCTAAAGCACAGAGCCAAAGCCGTTTCCCTAGCAACGCCTCTATTGCTAGAGATGGGAAGACGAAAGGATGCAGGTTACGCTAGCTTGAAAGGTTGAGCTCGGATCCACGCGTCCCAACAAACCCATCTCTGAGGGAATAAGCCCCATAAAAGTAAGCTTATCAGACTTTTGCTTAATTCTTTTTCTACCTTAATGAGCTAGGCGTATTTTTTTGGAGCAGGGTGCGAAAAGCAAAGTGCGCCCTTCGCCAGCACACTGCAATCCGGCGGTTGTCTGATCAGTAGCAAGTCCGCGACGGCGCTTGCTTCCCAGAAAGTGTGGGTCGCAACCTTTCGAGTACCTCGTAATCCAGCAAGCCTCCCTCACGGTCAATTTGTACCCTGACTTTTTAAAATAACAATGGCATAGCTGAAGGGGCCGGCATTTTTTTTTTTTAAAGAACCCAACCCTATCCATAGCAAAATAAAACAAAAAATGAGTTCTGCTTTGCTAAAGTGAAATGTCTACTTGAAATCAGTACTTTTAAAGGGGCAATTTTTCTGGGTAGTTTCTGGGAGATAACCGAGAACCTCTGCTAACAAGGACAGGATGGTGCAAATATAATAATTGCGACGGCGTTGTGTCTGGGACTGTTCTTATTAACACGCCGCTCATGCAAAAAACATTGGGAGTCTGCTAAACCACACAACCCTGCTCTTTGCGTTGAAAAGGCGGGTTGGAAAGGACACCAAGACTTCTCTTCGTTGACAGCGCCAGCGACAGTGCATACGGACTGTTCTTTCATTCCCGTTTCCGAGGCTGGGGAAACTCCGGCCCGGGTCGTTACCCTAACACCTTGTAGCCGAAAGGCGGCTGCGGAAACGCCACGTTGTTGGACTGGTTCGTGTTGCAAGCCTCCGGTGGCCTTCCCACCTGCCCTTCTGCGCTCTCCCCGTCACCCTCTCTCCCGAAAACCACATCCTCGTCCACATCGCAGCGGCCTTCCTCCTGGTTCAGGCAGCGCTGCAGCGGCGAGACGTCCTCCGAGTCCGACTGACCGGCGCTGTACGTGCGGCTCAGCGTCCCTTCCTCGCTGGCTTCGTCCGCAGACGGGGTCCCTTCGTCTCCGCTGGTCTCGCTGCCTCGCCGCGGGGCCCCTTTGATGCCTGCCTCTGCACAGTCTTCTGGATCGGAGTCGGAATCGATGAAACGGGTGCTGTCTTCTGCGTTGGGATGAAATGCAACCCATTACTGCCTTCCTTTGCCTACTCCCTCGTCCTTCTGCCAAGGAGATCCCTGTGGGCTCCATGGCGCACCCAATTTTATCCTCACAATAACCCTGCTAGGGGGGCCGGCTATAGAAATAATTTATTATTTATACCCTGTTCATCTGGCTAGGTTCCCCCAGCCACTCTGGGAGGCTTTCAACAAAAGATTAAAAACACAATAAAACATCAGTCATTAAAAACTTCCCCAATCAGGGCTGCCTTCAGATGTCTTCTAAAAGTCAGATAGTTGTTTATCTCCTTGACATCTGGGAGGGCGTTCCACAGGGCGGGTGCCACCACTGAGAAGGCCCTCTGCCTGATTCCCTGTAACCTCATTTCTCGCAGGGGAGGGAACCGCAAGAAGGCCCTCAGGAGGAATGATGGGGGGTGGAGACACTCCTTCTACTGGGCCATTTAGGGCTTTCAAGGTCAGCACCAACACTTTTAATTGTGCTCAGAAACGTCCTGGGAGCCAATGTAGATCTCTCAGGACCGGTGTTATATGGTCTCAGCGGCCGCTCCCAGTCACCAGTCTAGCTGCCACATTCTGGATTAGTTGCAGTTTCCGGGTCACCTTCAAAGGTAGCTCCACGTAGAGTGCATGGCAGTAGTCCAAGCGGGAGATAACCAGAGCATGCACCACTCTGGCGAGACAGTCTGCGGGCAGGGAGGGTCTCATCCTGTGTTCCAGATGGAGCTGGGAGACAGTTCCCTGCACACAGAATTGACCTGCACCTCCATGGACAGCTGTGAGTCCAAAATGACTCCCAGGCTGCGCACCTGGTCCTTCAGGGGCACAGTTACCCCATTCAGGACCAGGGAGTCCTCCACACCTGCCCGCCTCCTGTCCCCCACAAACAGTACTTCTGTCTTCTCAGGATTCAACTTCAATCTGTTAGCCGCCATCCATCCTCCAACCGCCTCCAGACCCTCACACAGGACCTTCACTGCCTTCACTGGTTCTGATTTGAAAGAGAGGTAGAGCTGGGTATCATCCGCATACTGATGAACACCCAGCCCAAACCCCCTGATGATCTCTCCCAGCGGCTGCATGTAGATGTTAAAATGCATGGGGGAGAGGACAGAGCCCTGAGGCACCCCACAAGTGAGAGCCCAGGGGTCTGAACACTCATCCCCCACCACCACTTTCTGGACATGCAGCCCATTACTGCCTTCCTTTTCCCACTCCCTTGTCCTTCTGCCGAGGAGATCTGTATTCGTTCTGTGGCTCATCCTCCCCATTTTATCCTCACAGTAACCCTGCAAGGCGGGCTGGCTGAGAGAGACAGGCTGCGAATGTGCTCCTGCATTGACAGTATGGGACCACTGTGGTTTCAAATAATAAATAATAATATAATAATAAAATTTTATTTATACCCCGCCCTTCCCAATTTGAAAGCCGGGCTCAGGACAGCTAACAGCAAATATGAAACATTAATTAAAAGCGACTTTAAAACAGCATAAAAATACAACATAAATGTAGCGTCCATGTCAATAAAATTCAAAAAAATCAGGGTCATTTTTTGGGGCGGAAACCCAGTTCCGTAAACATCAAGTGATCGCCAGGGCTAACTGGCCAGGTTTGGTTCAGCTAGGGCCAGCAAGCAGACTGGGGAAGAGTTTAAATGTGGGGTCCCAAAAGGGTTTATTCATAGAAAAAGGAAAGGGAAAAGGGAATGGAGGATCAGGCTAATTCAAATTGAAGGCCAGGCGGAATAGCTCTGTCTTACAGGTCCTGCGGAAGTCCTGCAGGGCCCTAGTCTCATGGGACAGAGCATTCCACCAGGTTGGTGCCACCACTGAAAAGGCCCTGGCCCTGGTGGAGGATAGTCGGGCTTCCTTAGGGCCCGGGACCCTTAGGCTGTTATTATTTGCGGATCTTAAGGTCCTCTGCGGGACATACCAGCTGTTCACATTGTGTTTTAATTGCCGTGACTCGCCTGGGACCTTAAGGTGAAGCTGGGAGGGTGTCATAAATTGTAGGAAGAAAAATATAGTATCACCCGGCGTCCAACCTTTGGACAGGTGGTTCCGCCTCACCTCTGTACAGGTCCTCGTGAAAAGCCGCGTCTGCCTGCTCAGCGGAGGCCGCGAGGTATAGGTCTGTGTCGTCCGACGGCGCGCATGCATCTTCCTGCACATAGAATGCAAGACATTGCTGAGATCTTTTATCTATGTTTTAAAATGATAACTTTTATTTGATTAAAGAATTAAACGTACAACAATATCAATATCAATCGCAAACCCATTATAAAGAGATTGTTCTGAATCTCAAAACTTCCCCCCCACCCCCTCCAAGGGTCCTAAGATCAACATTTCCAACTGCATATCAATCTGCAGGTAAAAGGGGAATGTAAACTCTGCTAAGTAAAGGAACTTGCCTGCGCAAGTTAGGAAGGATATTAATAAACAATATATTCTCTCTTCTGTAGTCATACGAATCAAAGATCAACATACCCATCACTAAACAAATAACACTTTGGTCTCCCTTCCCTGGGGGGGTTGTCTGTATGAGTCTGTGTTTTATTCTGAATCCATGTTATGGGTCGTTGGACCGCAATAAAGATTATTACTATTATATATCCTCTCCTACGCAGGGACGCAGGTGGTGCTGTGGGTTAAACCACAGAGCCTAGGGCTTGCTGATCAGAAGGTCGGCGGTTCGAATCCCTGCGACGGAGTGAGCTTCCGTTGCTCGGTTCCTGCTCCTGCCAACCTAGCAGTTCAAAAGCACACCAGTGTAAGTAGATAAATAGGTACCGCTCTGGCGGGAAGGTAAACAGCATTTCCATGCGCTGCTCTGGTTCGCCAGAAGCGGCTTTGCCATGATGGCCACATGACCCAGAAGCTGTACGCCGGCTCCCTCAGCCAGTAAAGCGAGATGAACCCCAGAGTCGGTCACGACTGGACCTAATGGTCAGGGGTCCCTTTACCCTTTACCTTTATCCTCTCCTACCACCCTGAACATTCACACAAATCCAGCTGTGCGAACGGCAGCGCCTTCAGAGGCGGAAGTCCCCGCTCAGGAAGCTCCCCCTCTGCAACAGCAACCCTCTCCGAAAGGTTCCCCCCCCTACCTGGTTCTCGGCTGCGTCCCTGTCTTCCTGAACTGCGTCTTCGGGGCTTTCCGGCAAAGCGCCGCCGGTTTCGAAGATGGCAGGGTAGAAGGTTACGAGGGCCTCGACGATGCGGGCTTGATGCGGGTAGTCGACCAGCGAGGAGAGGGAGATGGTGGCCTCGGTGGGCCTTGGGCGCATCAGCGTGGGGCCAAAGACAATGCCCAGGTTGCCAGGGGTCATCTTGTTTTCTTGCTCGACTTCGACGATCCTGGGGGGAGAATCGGGCAGGCGACACAGTTAACAAGGGAACCCTGGTCTGTTCTGCAACACCGAGGGGCCGGGGTCTTCTGATTCTAAATACAGCGGTCCCTTGGTTCGCAAACGCCTTGGTACTCAAACAACTTGGAACCCAAACACTGCAAACCCGGAAATAAGCATTCCGGTTTGCGAACTATTTTCGGAAGCCAAACATGCTCCGTTTTTAGTGTTACGCACCCGATTTGTGTGTTGCACTGAGGTCTGGCTGATTTTGCCATTTATTTTGAGTTTTTGCAGCTCTCTGTGTTTTGTTTTTGTGACTATGTGGAACCCAGTTCAGCTACTGGTTGACTGATTGTGTGACTGGGGGCTGGCTGAAGTCAGTAGGGTCCAATGGTCCCTGCCCTCACCGCGTGGCATCGCAAAACCCCCTTAAGACAACGGGATGGATTTGGGCACGCCGATTGCTTCCGGTGGGTCTACTAAACAACCCACGGGGCTCCATCCAACTCTTCAATTCTATGATTTTAAAGGACTGTGCTTGTGTTCTGCTAGAGCAAGGAACTTGACTCACATTGCTAAGCTTTGCAGCTGTAGCGTTTAATAATAATAATAATAATAATAATATATTATTTATACACTGCCCATCTGGCTGGGTTTCCCCAGCCACTCTGGGCGGCTTCCAACAGAAAAATAAAAAACAATAGTCTATTGAACATTAAAAGCCTCCCTGAACAGGGCTGCCTTCAGATGTCTTCTAAAAGTCTGGTAGTTGTTTTCCTCTTTGACACCGAGAAGGCCCTCTGCCTAGTTCCCTGCAACTTGGCTTCTCGCAACGAGGGAACCGCCAGAAGGCCCTCGGTGCTGGACCTCAGTGTCCGGGCAGAATGATGGAGGTGGAGACGCTCCTTCAGGTATACTGGACCAAGGCCATTTAGGGCTTTAAAGGTCAGCACCAACACTTTGAATTGTGCTCGGAAACGAACTGGGAGCCAATGTAGAACTTTCAAGACCGGTGTTATGTGGTCTCGGCGGCCACTCCCAGTCCCCAGTCTAGCTGCCGCATTCTGGATTAGTTGTAGTTTCCGAGTCACCTTCAAGGGTAGCCCTACGTAGAGTGCATTGCAGTAGTCCAAGCGTGAGATAACTAGAGCATGCACCACTCTGGCCAGACAGTCTGCAGGCAGGGAGGGTCTCAGCCTGCGTACCAGATGGAGCTGATAGACAGCTGCCCTGGACACAGAATTGACCTGTGACTCCATGGACGGCTGTGAGTCCAAAATGACTCCCAGGCTGCGCACCTGGTCCTTCAGGGGCACAGTTACCCCATTCAGAACCAGGGACTTGGATTTATGACTTGGATACGGCTCATTTTATTCATTCTGGCTCCCAAAACACGCCCTGAAATGTCCACCAACGTCCTTGTAGGATTTATGTTGCTTTCGCTTTGGGAGAGCGCGTTTCTCAGGTGGCAGAATTGCGCCCGGTTCCCTAACAGTTGTGAGTGCTGGTCCTTCAACAGGTGACAGAGGTCTGCGTCTCGAGAGCTCGCCAATTTGAACAGCCACGGCTCCTTCTCCCAAAGATCCCTGGGAACAGTAGTTTGCTGTGGGTGCCGAGAGATGTCAGGAGATGTTCCCCTTGCAGAGCTATGTTTCCCAGGGACACAGCCATGACTGGCTAAAAACCTGGAAGTAAGTGTTCCAGTTTTCGAATGTTTTCCGGAAGCCAAACATCGACGCGGCTGCCGGCTATTGTTTCTGGGGCGCCTGCACCAATCAGAAGCTGCGCCTTGGTTCTTGAAAATTTTGGAAGCGATACGGACTTCCAGAACGGATTAAGTTTGGCGCTTTTGTGTTTGCTACTTATTTTGCGTTTTTGTTTTTGAGGCTTTTCCGGTTCATTTGTTTTTGTGACTTTGTGGAACCCATTTCTGCTACTGATGGACTGATTGTGTAGCTGTGGAAATGGATAAAAGCCCCCTATCCAAACAATGACTGTCATCAGTTCAGGGAAGAAAAAAATTTTGACCCCGGAAACAATAGCCGACAGCCGCTATTTTAAATTTTATCATCTACAATACTGGCTTATTTATTTCATAGTACCCTACATTGATTGTTGCTTTCATCTTATGGATCAATGGTCTGGTTAGATAGTAATATTCATGTTCGATTGCTGTTTTAGGGGTTGTTTTTAAAAGCCTGGAATGGATTAATCTGTTTCGCATTGCTTTCTATGGGAAAGCGTGCCTTGGTTTTGGAACGCTTTGGTTTTGGAACAGACTTCCGGAACGGATTAAGTTTGAGAACCAAGGTGCCACTCTACTGGCTGTTGTAGAAGGAAGGGAGTGAAAATCTCACCACCCCCCTTTTATTGGAGGCAGGGTCGCCAGCCGACAGCCCCCCCCCCCACCTCCTCTCCCGCTTACCTCCTCAAATGCAGAAGGATGTACTTTAGGGTAGACAAGTTCTCCGAAGGGAGCTCCCTCAGAAGGTCCCTCAGTTTCGTCACCAGCGCCACGACCACCTTCTCGGTCTCAGGTCCCCTGTCCACCAGCTCGGCGATGCTCTTTCCGGGCCTGCCCTCGGACCCTCCCTGCAGGCTCTCCTTGGCCAACCCCATAAGGCTGTTGTACATGCGGAATGGCATGATGGGTTCCGGGAGCTGAACGGGGCGAGAGGGGGGCTATTGGGTTGTTGTTTTTATTTTTACAGTCACACCTCGGGTTGTGTTAGCTGCGGGTTGCGTATTTTCAACTTAAGAACACGGCGGACCCGGAAGTGTTTACTTCCGGGTTTCGCCGCGCGCATGCGCAGAAGCGCTCTATCAGCGCTTCACACATGCTCAAAAGCGCCGCTCTGGATGCGTACTTTTCGGGGTGGGAACGGCACCCCGGAACGGATCAGGTACGTATCCAGAGGTACCACTGTATTATGTATTTTGCGGTTTTTATATCTTGATTTTATTGTGTGAAGCACTATGAAACCCCCGGGTATAGGGCAGTAAATAAATTTAAACAACAACAACAACAACAACAAAGAAAAACAACAACATCATCATCACCATCATCAACAACAACAAAGAAATGGAAGCGCACCTCCGAGTGTGTGGGACAGAACATGAGACACCCCTTCTGGATCAGGCCCAGTGCCCATCATGGCCCAGCACCCTGTTCTCACTGGGGCCAACCAGGTGTTCCCATGGGTGCCACAAAAACTCTCCCCACTTGCAATCTCCAACAGCTGGTATCTGGCCAGTGGGGGGCAGAATGCAGCCATCAGGCCATGGATAAGACTCTTCCGCCTCCTCCGCCATGAGTTTCCCCAATCCTCTCTTAAAGGTGTCTTTTAAGTCAGTGGCTCTCACTGCCTCCAGTGGGAGGGAGTTCCAAAGTCTAGCGATAGGTGAAGAAGCCCGTTCTTCCGTCCGTCCCGAACCTCCCAACATCGAACCACGGATGGGAAGGTTCAGGCAGGGTCAGACCTATGTTGGCTATCGGGACGTTTCCGAGCACAATTCAAAGTGTTGGGGCTGACCTTGAAAGCCCAAAACAGCCTCAGCCCAGTAGACCTGAAGATGCGTCTCCACCCCCATCGTCCAGCTCGGACACTGAGGTCCATCTCCGAGGGCCTTCTGGCGGTTCCCTCACTGCGAGAAGTGAGGTTACAGGGAACCAGGTAGAGGGCCTTCTCAGTGGTGGCAGCCGCCCTGTGGAACGTCCTCCCATCAGATGTCAATGAAATAAACAACTATCAGACTTTTAGAAGACATCTGAAGGCAGCGCTGTTCAGGGAAGTTTTTAATGTTCGATGTTTCATCCTGCTTTTAATATTCTGTTGAGAGCCGCCCAGAGTGGCTGGGGAAACCCAGCCAGATGGGCGTGGAAGATGGAGCAAGCTTGTTTTATCCTGCTCTGGAGGGTAGGACCCGAACCAACAGGTTCAAGTAAGAGCATGGTGCCTGAAACACCAAGGTCATGGGTTCGATTTCTGTATGGGACAGCTTGCAGGGGGCTGGACCTGATGACCCCCCCCCTCTACAATTCTATGGTTCTATGAAATGAGATTCTGACTAAACATCAGGAAGAACTTTCCCTCTATCAGAGCTGTTCGGCCGCAGGGTGGAAGGCGGTTGATTCTCCTTCCTTGGAGGTTTTCAAAGCAGAGGTTGGGTGGCCATCTGTCCAGGATTCCAACCCTACAATTCTATGATTCTACGACCCGCGGACACCGTGGTCATAAAACCAAGTGTTTCTTCCTTCCCTTCCTGGAGAAGGGAGCCCTCGATATTGCCACCTTCCAGCCCAAAGGTCCCCCCCCAGGTCCCCCCGCCGCCCCAGGGAGCCTCACCTGCCGCAGGTACAGCTTCAGCACGTTGCTGATGTCGTGAGGATAGGCCTGGGACAACTCGACCAGCTCTTTCCCATTCTCAAAGGCCTGGCACAGCTTCTCAACGCGGGTCTTGACGCCGTTGACGCGGTAGATGCCCTAGAGCAGTGGCGGCGAACCTTTTAGAGACCCGAGTGCTCAAACGGCAACCCCAAACCCCACCAGCAGAGCCAATAGGCAGAGATCATAAGTGTTATAATTCAGTAGCATCTGCAGAGTATCGTGTTGGCTACCCCTATATGAAAGGATAATATCAGCTGAAAGAAGGTAGGTGTCAGATCACATAGGTCACCTAGAGAAGGACTTCCGGTCTGTCGCCATTACCGATCGACGAGGGAAACCTCGGTCTCTGAGGACCCTAGCGCCAGAGGGGGGGAGCCACAGAGCGCAGTGGCCCCCCGGATCGGGCTTTCTGGGGGCGTGGAGACTCAGCGGTGCTCCTTCAAGTCTCCCTCGCTGCCCGGTAAGCTCTTTTTTAAAGAGCCCCAAGAGCAGACTGAGGGGAGATGGAGCCTCGAGTCAATTCGCTATCTCTCTGGCGCGAAGCTCCGAGCTGAAGGTACTTGAGCGGCAGACACCTCAAAGATTAGAAGATTTGGACTGAGATGTGAGTAAATTGTTGGAGATTGGACAAGAATTTGGCTAGGGGAGGAGATTTAGAAGAACGGAGGTCGATCTCTCCCTACCGAGTGTGTGAGAGGCAACTACTTTGCCCGCAGCCAAGATTTTTGTTAAGAAGTACTAAATTCCTCTAAAAAATGGGTTGGAATCTTCCTTCTTGCTGCAGGGCAAGAGGAAGAAATTGAGTGTGTAGAAATCCTGTAAAAAATACAATTTGGATCTGAGAAAGACCCTCCTGCAAGCTGGGAATGGAACCCGACAGGCTTAGGCGAGCCGCCATTATGACGTCACAAAGGAAAGGAAACTTTGTATTATTGTGAACTGTTGAACTACATTGTTAAACCTGTTAAAATAACAAGACTGTGAACAACACGAGTAAGTGGACTTGGAAGTGAGAAATTGAGTTAAAAATAAGAGTTGGAACCAGTTCAGATATAATCTGTATGTTGGGAATTTTGGATATAAGAAATAACACCATCTTAGGTCCTGCAACGCATGCCTTTCCCATGAAATTTGAGACTTAAAATGGAAGTAGACAAAACATCAGCTTCCTGTGAAGAATCAGACTGTTTGCAATTTATTTTGGAGCAAATCTATGAAATGATACATGAGTTTCGATCAGGCAAAAGGGAACAATCTGACTCCCCAACACAGTTTGAACTACAAGCTAAGGATGAGGAAGGTGTGGACTATATTAAGCTTAAAAAAGAAGAGCAACAAGAGGAACAGAAGGACTGGAACCTAGTGCAACCAACGAGAGGGGCTGCACAGAACATTTGTATAATACAGTGGGCTCTCGAAGAGGAAAGATCATGGGACATTGCTCAACCTGTGAGAGAGGGAGAACAAGACCCATGGAAGGGCTTGGACAGTTAATGAAGAATCAGCCTGGAAGGGTGCTCCCCCAGTAAGAGAGGGGAAGCACAATCCAGGCATTGGACTGGTTATTGGGGGAGAGAAAATTGTGAATTATGCATATGGGGCAAAAAAAGGGAGGATGGTGGGGGGCATGGTTTAAGGCAGGGGTCAGCAAACTTTTTCAGCAGGGGGCCGGTCCACTGTCCCTCAGACCTTGTGGGGGGCCGGACTATAGTTTGAATTTTTTTTTTAACGAATTCCTATGCCCCACAAATAACCCAGAGATGCATTTTACATAAAAGGACACATTCTACTCATGTAAAAACATGCTGATTCCCAGACCATCCACGGGCCGGATTTAGAAGGCGATTGGGCCGCATCTGGCCCCCGGGCCTTAGTTTGGGAACCCCTGCTTTAAGGAATTGGAGTGGCACCACTGAATGGTGATGGAATGGTGTGGGCTGGCATGGGCCAGAGCTGGTGTGGGATGAAGGGTGTGTTAGTTGGTAAATATTGGATGGAATAAGATGGTCTGGAACTGGAATGTTTTAAGGAGCTTGCTGACACGCCTGGGGAACCAGATTCCAGAGGGAGGGAGGGGTGAATAAGATTAAATGTATGAAGTTTAGCATGATAGATGTAAGATTATTAAATCTAAAGAGATTTTTTGGGGGGGGATTATAGGCCAAGGGGATTAAATATAAAAAGAAGTAAATAATAAGAATGAGAATAGAGAATTGGTTTAAGAGTAATAGATAAAGAGTTGAAATTTAAGTTTAATAGATGAGTTATGATGAAAGTTGCATAAGAGGGATTTGATTTGAACTCGGGAAGGGGGAGATCGGGGAAGTCTGCGGTGTTAAAGAAGTAAGATGTTATTTTCTAGGTTTTTGTTCTTTTTATTTTTTTATTCTTCTTTTTTCTTATCTTTTTGTGTGCGATTTTATTTCTATATTCAATTTTTGTGAAGGATATAGTTTCCTTTTTTCTTCTTCCTTGTTTATGTTTTTTATAAAATCAATAAAAATAATTTGAAGGGGGGGAAAAGAGAAGGAAAAGCACAGGTCCAGGACGTTTTGCCTTTCCAACCCGTTACTCAGCTCTGAATCAGGATAAGCGTCATTCCAGGGGAAACCCACTTGACTTTGCTCTGATCCAGAGGTAAACAGTGGGTTCGCCCCCTGGGGAAAGAGTTGGATCAAGCGGATGAACCGTGAGTCAGATGGAATCATTGCTCGCTCAACCATTTTAGCCAAAACGGTTGGATTTGAAATTGGTCTCTCATGTCCAAAAGTGGAGAGGAGGCTTCTGCAGTAAAGGTCTAACTACTGTCCCCTCTCACAACAGATTCCTTGAAATGTCCTTCTCTCAGAGAAGCACTGACCACAACCAAGATAAAATCTGAATCATTTGTCCTGCAAGAGAAGACTAGAATTCTAAATGTTTGGAGATGGTTGGCTAGAGGTACAGATACTGATTTTGGAGGCTGAACTTGCTTGGGGGCTAGTAGTACTTGGCTGGCTTTATTTCGTGGGTGCACCCACCTTCTGTTTATTATCTTCACAACAGCTAACAACATAAATAGCTATCTGCCTCTTACCTGCTCGGCCTGTCTGTTTTAAATTGTGGCGTGTGTTGGGGGGTGGGGAGCTGGTTTGGACAGTTTCCAAAATCGCCGAGCTGAGAGGAGGCTTCTTCTGTAAAAAGGCGTAACTATTGCCCCTCTCTTGAGAGTCCCATGGACTGCAAGGAGATCAAACCTATCCATTCTGAAGGAAATCAGCCCTGAGCGCTCACTGGAAGGACAGATCATGAAGCTGAGGCTCCAATACTTTGGCCACCTCATGAGAAGAGAAGACTCCCTGGAAAAGACCCCGATGTTGGGAAAGATTGAGGGCACTAGGAGAAGGGGACGGCAGAGGACGAGATGGTTGGACAGTGTTCTCGAAGCCACCAACATGAGTCTGACCAAACTGCGGGAGGTAGAGGAAGACAGGAGTGCTCTGGTCCATGGGGTCTTGAAGAGTCGGACACAACTAAACAACAACAACACTGCCACTCTCGGAACAGATTTCTTGCAAGGTCCTCCTTGCGGAGAAGCACACTGACCGCAACCCAGAAAAAATCTGAATCATTGGGGTTTTTTTATCCACCCTGCTCCCTGTCCACGGAGCTCACCTTGGTCTTCATCGCCCGCCTCTCGATCTCGCAGATGCACTTTTTCACGATGAAGGGCACCCCGTCCGAACTGATGCGGCTCTGCTGGGCAAAGTCCCTCCCGAACAGCTGCAGCTTCCCCTGGAGCTTCTTGTGCCCGCACTGAATGGCCAGCGTCTCCAAGCACTTTTTGTGGCAGGCTAGATAGCACTGGGCAAATAGAAGGGGAAGAAATGGAGGCAGTGAGAGATTTTACCTTCTTGGGCTCCTTGATCACTGCAGATGGTGACAGCAGTCATGAAATTAAAAGACACAGCAAATTAAAAGCAATGACAAACTTAGACAGCATCTTAAAAAGCAGAGTCATCCCCTTGCCAACAAAGGTCCGTATAGTTAAAGCTATGGTTTCCCCAGGAGTGATGTATGGAAGTGAGAGCTGGACCACAAAGAAGGCTGATCGCTGCAACTCGGGAATCCGGACCCTTCCTACCTCCTCGCACTCAGCTCCCTGGAAATATACGTAGCTGTTGCACTCCCTGCATTTCGAAGGGGCCCGCAGCTTCCTTAGCCGGTGGGTCTGCGCAGCTTTGGATAGGCCCATGTGCCGGAAAGGGCCGGTCGGCGTCGAGATCTCTGGGGTCATGTCGTCGATACCTGGGAATCAGGGAGGGGAAAGGGCCAGTTTAGCCGCCCCCAAGTCCTGCTTTCAAGGTGCAAACGAGAGAGCAGTTCGAGCGTCTTGAATGTAAATACAGTGGTGCTTTGGTTCTCAAATGCCTTGGTTCCCAAATGCCTTGGTACCCAAACGCCGAAAACCCAGAAGTACGTGTTCCAGTTTTCTAAGGTTTTTCAGAAGCCAAGAGTCCAACATGGCTGTCTGCTCTTGTTTCTGCGGCACCTGCGCCAATCAGAAGTCGTGCCTTGGTTTCCGAACATTTCAGAAGTCAAACAGACTTCCAGAACAGATTGTTTGGCACTTTTGCTTTTGCTATTTATTTTTCATTTTCGTTTTTGAGGCTTTTTCGGTTCATTTTTTTTGTATTTTGTATATTCTGCCCCTAGAGGTCGCTAGTGTGATGATGTATCGCAATGCATATGTTCTGCTGCTAGGTGTCGCTGTGGCAGTGGGACCCAAAGACAAAGGCTGTGTTGTATTGCATCTATTCTGCCACTAGCAGGCAATACCTGACCCCCCGCAATCCCTTATTCCTCGCTGCTATGTTTCTTGTCCTAGAAACCACTGGCCATCTTCCTCACCCCCTTCCATGCCAGACCCCCCACCCATAGCTGCCAAGTTATCCCTTTTTTAAAGGGATTTTCCCTTATGCTGAATAGGCTTCCTCGCGAGAAAAGGGAAAACTTGGCAGCTATGCCCCCACCCCACCCCTCAGCCAACAACTGGCTGCCCTTCCGTCCCCTCTCCCATCTCGGGACATACTTTGCTCAAAGGAAGGTGAATTTCCGTCCGACTCGTCTCCGGGAGACAACGTCCCATTGCTCGGCACCGTCTGGGACTTCTGGGGGAACCCACCTACCCGAGAAGGAAACCTGACATCAGGAGGGGAGATCAGGCCAACTTTTGTACAGCGCACACACTCGCACCCAGCTCTCTTTATGTTCCACCTGGGCACAAAGAAGGGGCGGGGTCTGTGGAGAAGGGGGGTGTCCTACGGAGATTCCCAAGAGCCAGGGAGGTTGATGGTTCAAGCCCACCCAACGTGTGGGCCAGGATTCTTGCATTGTGGGGGGCTGGGCTGGATGACCCCCCAGGGTCCCATCAAAACTCTTTGACGCTACCTGAGCTCGTGGTGGGACCGGATTCGAGGCTGCCCTTTGTCTCTGCAATAGCCGTCGGCCACGATTTGTGCACCTGGTGGCCCCGCCCACCTGAGGAGCCAATTACAGGGCACAGTTTTGTTACTGGGTAGTTTTGAGTTGGGTGCAACGAAATTCCCTGCCTTTGAGAGACTGTCCCTTTGAGGAATTGGAAAGTGGTGTGCATTTTATATATACAACATAGACTCATGTGTATGTAATTGTTTTCATATAAATCTATATCTATATCCAAGCGTTTTAATTGATGCCTATGTGTACTTTTCAAATGGTTTTTTTTTTAAATAAAAATATTTTATTCTTTCTTCCATATACAGGGGTACCTTGGTTCTCAAATGCCTTGGCTCTCAAACGTCAAAAACCTAGAAGTAAGTGTTCTGGTTTCCGAATGTTTTTCGGAAGCCGAATGTCCAACGCGGCTGTCGGCTATTGTTTCCGGGGTCAAACAGACTTCCGGAACGGATTAAGTTTGGCGCTTTTGTTTTTGCTGGGTTTTTTTGTTTTGTTTTTTGCGGAACCCAGTTCAGCTACTGACTGGTTGATATTGTGAGTGCGGAAATGGATGAAAGCCCCCCATCCAAACAATGAACTATCATCAGTGCAAGTAAGAAAATAATAATAATTTTACATTTTATCATCTCCAGTACTGTCTTATTTATTTTATAGTACAGTACATTGATTATTGCTTTCATTTTATGGATCAGTGGTCTCGTTAGATCAGGCACCCCCAAACTTCGGCCCTCCAGATGTTTTGGACTACAATTCCCATCATCCCTGACCACTGGTCCTGTTAGCTAGGGATCATGGGAGTTGTAGGCCAAAACACCTGGAGGGCCGCAGTTTGGGGATGCCTGTGTTAGATAGTAAAATTCATGTTAAATTGCTGTTTTAGGGGTTGGTTTTAAAAGTCCGGAATGGATTAAACCGTTTTGCATTATTTTCTATGGGAAAGCGTGCCTTGGTTTTGGAACGCTTTGGTTTTGGAACGGATGTCCGGAACGGATTAAGTTTGAGAACCAAGGTACCACTGTATTCTGTAGGAGACATGTAGAAAGTTACATTTGTAACTCAGCCATTTTATTCCAACAAAACTAGTGACTTTTTGCTCACCCAGCAGCAATGTTTATAACCCAAATTGCATACAACTGCGTCTTTATTTTAGACAAGGACATGTTTTTAGCTCACAATCTAAACATTTAACATTTGCTCACTAAATAAAATAAACAGTGATTTTTGCAGTGATCGTTTCTCTTTTTAAAATCGCTAAGAGGTTTCAGCTACCGTTAAGAGCCAAACAGATGTTTGCTAAATGAAATTGTTTCAACCTAAGCTTCGTGCAGGCATGAAAATGTGTTTGCGCAGTAATGGGAGGGTTGCTGGTGTGCCTCTGAGTTCCTGCTCATAAAGGGAGTTTACCCGCTGCTACCCTGCATGACTCCATCTCTGTTTCCTTTCAATTTGCCTCACAGGCGCACTTCCGCAGGCAATGCAATCAGATCATTCCTTTGCGTTTGAGGTCGAGCAGGACTGCCTGCTTTTGAAAGGAGGGTGCCTGTCGCATCTCTGTGTGATTTACAGCAAGGGCGGGCAAGAATTTTCTTTTAATTCCTGGGGGCTGCATTCCATTTTCACAAACTTCCTGGGGCAACGTGGGGAGTCGAAAGCTTGCTGCATGCCAGAGTTGTCTACACTGCATTGCTTTTAACTTTATCTCCTGTTATTTTTCTGTTTCACAGCACTGAGCTGCTTCTCTGGCATTTTGTGCAGCCGCAATCGAAATTCTCCAACCCCCATTGCAAATTTCAGCTGTTTGCAAGGAACAAGCCAATGGAAATAGCTCAATGCAACAGATGTTTTAAGAGCACCCCGGAAATTCAGCCGAACATGCTACTTTTACTTGCTCCTTGCAAACAGTGTGAAGTCTGCAAATTTTGATAATAAACCTCATTTGCAGTGGGGGTTAGATAATTTCAGTTGTGACTGTACCTTGCCTGGGGGACGTAGAATCATAGAATCATAGAGATGGAAGAGACCACAAGGGCTATCCAGTCCAACCCTCTGCCAAGCAGCGAGGAAGGCAGCTAAAATATAACCAATTTATTTTATTCCTTTGGAAGATTCAGGAGGCCTTGCTTGCCATTTCCTCCCTGCAGGTGTTGCAAAAGGGGGTAGACTGCCTGCAGCCATGGAAGCTCCTCTAAGAGTTTCTTGCACGAGCTGCAATCTTGCCGAATTTGCCCTGACTGCAAAACCCAGGGATGTGTGTGCAGCTTTTATCGAGGGCCGTGAGTGCGAAAGAAGACTCACCTCGTCGCTCGGGGTTGGCCGGCCGGCTCTGCGCTCCCTCGCCCTCCAAAGCCGCTGCCTCTTTGCCAAACGCTTCAGATCCGCTTGCTGCCGGGAAATCGCCGGTGGTGAAGCTGCTTTTTCTCGCCCGGGCCAGCGGAGACCTATGGGGACCGGAGACCCTCAGAAAGCTTGGAAGAGTCCGTCGAACCCAACCCGTTGCCAAAATTGGCAGGGCCACCCACTTGGGGAGAAATTCTAGCTCGGTATCATCTACAACTGACGGGCAGAGGCTTGCCAGAGTTTCAGGCAGGAGCCTTCCTGGAATCATAGAATTGCAGAATTGGATGGGGCCCCGAGAGTCATCTAGTCCAACCCCCTGCAAGTCAGGAATCTTTTGCCCAACATGAGACTCGAACCCATGACCCTGAGATGAAGGGCGTCACGCTCTGCTGATGGAGCTATTCCTGTACGATGTGCACAAAGCCTCAGTAAAAGGCAGCTCCTATGACCTTAGTTTCTCGGCCAGCAAGACAAACAGGAGATTTCTATCAAAAGTGCCCAATGACAAAGATTTAAACTGTCCATGGAGGCGCAGGTCAATTTTGTGTCCAGGGCGGCTGTCTCCCAGCTCCAACTGCTATGCAGGATGAGACCCTCCCTGCCCGCAGACTGTCTGGCCAGAGTGGTGCATGCTCTGGTTATCTCCCGCTTGGACTACTGCAATGCACTCTCTGTGGGGCTACCTTTGAAGGTGACCCGGAAACTACAACTAATCCAGAATGCGGCAGCTAGACTGGGGACTGGGAGCAGCCGCCGAGACCACATAACACCAGTCCTGAAATACCTACATTGGCTCCCAGGACGTTTCCAAGGACAAGTCAAAGTGTTGGTGCTGACCTTTAAAGCCCTAAATGGCACTGTATCCCTGAAGGAGCGTCTCCACCCCCATCGTCCATCCCGGACACCGGGGTCCATCTCCCAAGGGCCTTCTGGCGGTTCCCTCCCTGCAAGAAGTGAGGTTACAGGGAACCAGGCAGAGGGTCTTCTTGGTGGTGGCGCCCGCCCTGTGAAACGCCCTCCCTTCAGATGTCAAGGAAATAAACAACTACCTGACTTTTAGAAGGCATCTGAAGGCAGCCCTGTTTAGGGAAGTTTTTATGTTTGATGTTTTATTGCTTTATTATTATTATTATTATTATTCTGTTGGGAGCTGCCCAGGGTGGCTGGGGAAACCCAGCCAGATGGGTAGGGTATAAATAATAATAATAATAATAATAATAATAATAATAATAATAATTATTATTATTATTATTGAACGCTACAGCTGCAAAGCTTAGCAATGTGAGTCAAGTTCCTTGCTCTAGCAGAACACAAGCACAGTCCTTTAAAATCATAGAATTGAAGAGTTGGATGGATCCCTGTGGGTCGTCTAGTCTGACCTCCTGCAAGGCTGGATTTTTTTTGCCCAACGTGGGGCTCGAACCTGCAACCCTGAGATCAAGAGTATCACATTCCATCTACTGAGCTATCCAATCTTCCCAGAAACGCCGTGGGGGATTGAACCCAGGGCCTTCTGCATGCCAAGCAGTTGCTCTGCCTCTGACCTTCCCGAGCACCTTTCCTCGAGAATTGGAAAGGGCCGCAGGAGGGGAGGGGCAGGATTCAAATCCGGGAGCACCCACCAGCTGTTGTTGGAAACGTAGGGCTCGAAGTCGTACTGCGTCTCGGGCTCGTCCCCCCGCTGCAGCTGCTTGACGTGTGACGCGTACTGCTGCCCGGGGTCGTAGAGTTTGCTGCTCTCACACAGTGTCTGGAAGTAGACGGGCAGGGGGGCTGTCTGCATGTGCATGGTTTGGAAGAAGGAGATGGTGGCCTGGAACGCAGAGACGGAAAAAGGAGGGACACACGTCAGAGGAAAGGAGGCAGGAGGTCTGATCCATCCCAGTGGCGTAGCGTGGGGAGGGGGCACCCGCAAGGACGCAGAACCTCTAGGGGCACCGGATTTTGACACCCGGTGCTGCGCCGACACAGCTATGTGCTTCTGTTGAAAACGAACCGGGAAGGGACCTCATCAGACGCCGGAACGACTCTTATTTTCTTAGCTCTGTGGTCGCAGTGCGCATGCATACTCCATCTGTCTCCCTCCCCTTCCCAAGGCCCCGGGCACTGGCAACCCACGCTACGCCTCTGATCCGACCAGCGGCAAAATCGTTGGAAGTGTAGAGCTGCAAGCCATCGCTTTTGCATAATTCATGTTCCAGCAAGAAGACAAATCCAATTTACCTTATTATAACAACAATCTTTATTACGGTCCATAGACCCATCAATTCGTTACCAAGCAATACACAGCTGGGACACGGAATAGGAAACATTAGTTCTTGTGACCACCGATAAAAACTTTGCCACTGCTAGTGTTCTGGCATTTGACCGGTCTTCCAATAGGAACCTGATATAGAAATCCTCTGATTTTCCTGGGAGCAAGGCTAGCAGGGGTGAAATCACTTCAGCCCTATTTACCTTATTATAATACACACACACACACACACACACACACACACAGTGGTGCCTCGCAAGACGAAATTAATTCGTTCCGCGAGTCACTTCGTCTTGCGATAATTTCGTCTTGCGAAGTGCGGCCAAAACAAAACAAAAACCGCCAAAAACATTTGTCTTGCGAAGCACAGCCATAGAAAACTTCATCTTGCGAGTCACCAAAAACATCACAAAACGCTTTCGTCTTGCGAGTTTTTTTTGTTGCGCGAGGCATTCGTCTTGCGAGGTACCACTGTACATATACTTAAGCGGGGCAATTCTAAAGGCTATGTGTACACCACCATTCAACGTGAGCACAGAAGGCTTGGCTGTTTTATTGCTACAAAAAACAACGACACAAAACTCCAGGATCTCAACTCCTGTGCAGTTTTCTGTGAACGTTATAGTCTGTGGGCAATGCAGGATTCCTCGCCAGTTCAAGATAGAACACAGGAAAGCAATTGCATTGCATCAGGCGTATTTTGTCTGCCCAGCCCAAATTATTTTGGGCTCTCTGGAGTCTTGTAGAATTGTCAAGTTGGGAGGGACCTCCAGTGTTCATCTAGTCCAACCCCCTGCGAGGCGGGAATCTTGGCTGAAGGCTCCTTGACCCACCTCGGCTTAAGAACGCACAGCGAAGGAAAGCCCACTGCCTTCCGATAGAGTCTACTGTCGAAGGGCTTTTACCCTCAGGAAAGTGCCTCCCCACCCCCTGCTTGCAGCACATAATGGATCAGCATCAAGGCATTGTGGAAGGGACCCCAAGGGTCTTCTAGTCTCACCCCCTGAAACACAGGAATCTCTTTCCCAATGTGGGGCTCGAACTCACGACCCTGAGATTGAGAGTCTCCCGCTCTACTGACTGAGCTATCTCCAGTGGCGTTTATATATAATATTAACATTACATATCAAATAGGGACTGCACCCCTGCTCACTGACCCCTCCCAGTAACACCCAGAGCTTCCCCTCTCCACCCCACACATCTACTAAGCTTGCCTCTTCCCTTAGCCTGTGGGGTTTCAGTTCGTGGAAATCCAGGGTATTACGCAATGGGGGACTGTGTGACGACAGCCTTAAGTTTTTATGTCTATAGGAAGAAAGGAAGAACCACGGTGTGAATCTCTGCCAGGCATTTATTCTAGGGAGTGCGGTGTGGGGGGCAATGGGTGGAGAGGGGACGACTCAGGGGTTATCAGCAAGTGGGAAGATTGCTTGGCACAAGGATGATTTTGTTTCATCAAACAAGATTCATATAGCACTCAATGGCAGGAAAACCTCTGTGGTGGTTTGCAAGGAACATTCTCAACAGTGGAACGGTCTCCCTCGGGAGGGGGTGGGCTCTCCTTCCTTGGAGGTTTTTAAGCAGAGGTGGGATGGCCGTCCGCCGGGGATGCTTTGCAGGGGGTTGGACTAGATGACCCACGGCTCCCTTCCAAGGCTCACAGTGCGACCAAATGTGTCGAGGTTGCCTTTTAAACAAAAAGCAAGCTGCTAGTCCTCGTGGTGGCAAAGTGATGTTTGGAAGCACGCCAGCCAGGAGGTCGGCAAGGCAGCTGCGGCGAGCACTCGAGAGACCCACCGATTTGATGATCTGGTCGCTCTGCTTGACCACCTCGTGGAGCTGCCGCAGGGCCGTCACTTTGGTGTCCTCCAGCTCCTGCTTCTGCGTGTTGGCGTCGGCGATGCACGTGCGGTAAGTCGCCATCGCCTCGTCGGCCTGGAGCGGGCAAGGAGGGTTAGCGTCGCCAATAGAAGCAGGGGATGGGCAGCGAGGACAGGAGCCCCCTGTGTTATTTCAGCTCAAAAAAAGGGGCATCCCTAACAATTTAAGCTTCTGGAGCAATTCCCTATGGGAAAAGGATACAACGGTACCTTGGTTCACAAACACTTTGGTTTTCAAACTCTGAAAACTCGGAAGTAAGTGTTCCGGTTTTTGAACAAGTTTTGGAAGCCGAGCATCCGATGCATCTGTCGGCTATTGTTTCTGGGGCGCCTGCGCTAATCAGAAGCTGTGCCTTGGTTTCCGAACATTTCGGAAGTCAAACGGACTTCCAGAACGGATTAAGTTTGGCGTTTTTGTTTTTGCTCTTTGTTTTGCGTTTTCGGTTTTGACGCTTTTTCGGTTCATTTGCTTTTGTGACTGTGTGGAACCCAATTCAGCTACTTTTTGTGACTGCGGAAATGGATAAAAGCCCCCCATCCTATCATCAGTGCAGGGAAGGGAAAAAAATTAAATAATAAATCTACAATACTGTCTTATTTATTTCATAGTACATTTACATTGATGATTGCTTTCATTTTATGTACAAATGGTCCCGTTAGATGGTAAAATTCATGTTCAATTGCTATTTTAGGGGTTGTTTTTAAAAGTCTGGAACGGATTAATCCATTTTGCATTACTTTCTATGGGAAAGCGCACCTTGGTTTTGGAACGCTTTGGTTTTGGAACAGACTTCCGGAACAGATTAAGTTTGAGAACCAAGGTACCACTGTATAATGTTTTGAGTTGAGAACGGCAGAGCCCACCTTCCAATGGAATATGCAGAAATGGCAAAACTTACTACAACAACAAGAAATCAAGATAACAAACTGTTTATAAAAGTATGGAAATGGCTTATCAAATAATGTTTATAGAAAAATTGGAAACAGATACAAACATAAGCAGGGGACCCAGGTGGCGCTGTGGGTTAAACCACTGAGCCTAGGGCTTGCTGATCAGAAGGTCAGCGGTTCGAATCCCTGTGGTGGGGTGAGCCCCCGTTGCTCGGTCCCAGCTCCTGCCCACCTAGCAGTTCGAAAGCACGTCAAAATGCAAGTAGATAAATAGGAACCGCTATAGCGGGAAGGTAAACGGCGTTTCCATGTGCTGCTCTGGTTTGCCAGAAGCGGCTTGGTCATGCTGGCCACATGACCTGGAAGCTATACGCCGGCTCCCTCGGCCAATAATGCGAGATGAGCGCCGCAACCCCAGAGTCGGTCACGACTGGACCTAATGGTCAGGGGTCCCTTTTTACAAACATTAGCAGGATTATCGTAATAACCTGCAGTTTTCATAAGAGTATATATTGACAGCAGATAATTAAATGAGCAGGTGAAACGAATTTGGATACGCAGGAGATATTTAAAAAAACAATTTTAAGGAACCGCAGAAAGGGGGTGGGTAGGAAGTCAGGTTTTGAAATGACAAATTGATTGCAAAACTAATATGAAATGCATGAACCTGAAAAGCATAAATGGAAACTTTTCTTTAAAAGGAAAAAGGAACACAGGTTCCCGTCTTTGTGGTTCTGAAGGATAGCAAATTGGACCTTTGCCCGTCAGCCTCCCCTGCACGGATTCGTGACCCTCATTTCAAGGGCCCCTTCCCCCCTTCCCCACTCTCTGACCCACCTTGTTCCTGGCTTCCTCCTCGAGTCGCCTCTTCTTGTCCAGGGCTTTAGTGGCAGCAGTGCTACTGCCTGTGCTGGACCCCAGCTGCTCCTCTTCCGCTTTCACCATCACATGCTTGGCCTTTTCGGACTCCTCCGAGCGCTGCATGTACATCTGGCGGGCTTTTCTCAAGTTGCTCTCGGCCTCTTGCTGTTTGGGGGGCACACAAGCTAAGACCCTGCATCGTTCCCCAAAAACATGCCACATCCCAAACAAATCTCGTTGCGTTCTTTTTCGATAAGAGTTAGAATCATAGAATCGTAGAGTTGGAAGAGACCACAAGGGCCATCCAGTCCAACCCCCTGCCAAGCAGGAAACACCATCAAAGCATTCTTGACATATGCCTGTCAAGCCTCTGCTTAAAGACCTCCAAAGGAGGAGACTCCACCACACTCCTTGGCAGAAAATTCCACTGCCGAACAGCTCTTACTGTCAGGAAGTTCTTCCTAATGTTTAGGTGGAATCTTCTTTCTTGTAGTTTGAATCCATTGCTCCGTGTCCGCTTCTCTGGAGCAGCAGAAAACAACCTTTCACCCTCCTCTATATGACATCCTTTTTATATATTTGAACATGGCTATCATATCACCCCTTAACCTTCTCTTCTCCAGGCTAAACATACCCAGCTCCCTAAGTCGTTCCTCATAAGGCATCGTTTCCAGGCCTTTGACCATTTTGGTTGCCCTCTTCTGGACACGTTCAAGTTTGTCAGTATCCAGAGTTACGAGATGGGGGGAACGCCAGGGACATAGTATGTCTTGATTTCAGTAAGGCTTGCGACAAAGTCCCCCCGGATATTCTCTGAAGGAGCGTCTCCACCCCCATCGTCCAGCCCGTACAGGGAGGTCCAGCTCCGAGGGCCTTCTGGCGGTTCCCTCCCTGCGAGAATTGAAGCTACAGGGAACCAGGCAGAGGGCCTTCTCGGTGGTGGCGCCCGCCCTGTGGAGCGCCCTCCCATCAGATGTCAAGGAGATAAACAACTATCTGACTTTTAGAAGGGATCTGAAGGCAGCCCTGTTTAGGGAAGCTTTTAAAGTTCGGTGTTTTATTGTGTTTTTAATATTCTGTTGGGAGCTGCCCAGAGTGGCTGGGGAAACCCAGTCAGATGGGCGGGGTATAAATAATAAATATATTATTATTATTATTATTATTATTATTATTATTATTATTAAGGAGTTGGTAAAATGTGGGTTGAACGAGGGAACTGTTGGGTCAATTTGCAGCTGCTTGCCTGACCGAACCCGGAGACTGCTCACTAATGGTTTCTCACCACCTTGGGGGAAAGTGGTAACGTTGTTCAATGCCTTTATAGACGACTTGGACAAAGGATGCTCGTTAACTTGGCAGGTGACCCCAAATTAAACGGTCGGTCTGCGAGCACGTAGAAAAGGAGGCTGTGGTCGCTAAGGCCCAGCATGGGTTTCTCGAAAACAAGTCATGCCGGACGAATTTCCTTTCTTTTTTCGATGGAGTTACAAGCCTAGTGGATCAGGGGAATGCTGTGGACATAGTGTATCTTGATTTCAGTCCCCCCATGATATTCTTACGAGGAAGCTGGTAAAATGTGGATGGAACGAGGGAACTGTTAGGTGGATTTATAGCAGCTTGACTGATGGAACCTAAAGAGTACTCAAGGATTCCTCATCATCCTGGGAAAAAGTGACACATGGGGTACTTTCAAAACTCTACAATTCTAAAACCTGCCCCATCTTCCCCTTCTTCTAAAAAAACCCCCAACTCTTAATTTTCATTTATGTTTTACTTTCAGTGCCGGCCCTATTATTCCCCACTGCAGGCATTTGTTTCTTTTCTTTTAAAATATTCTGCAAGGTTTTAAATAATAACAGACACGGCATGAGAGGAAAGTGGATCAGGGAGGGAGAAGGAAAAAAACAAAACTCAAGACGCCATGCATTTGGAGTACACAGCTATGTTGGAAGGTCTACGTGCAACCCCCTGCAATGTGGGAATGCCCCCCGAGCCCCAGATCCTCACCAGTTTCCGCTGAGCCCGGTGCCACTGCTCCTTGACCTCTTTCCGACGCTTCTCGTGCTCAAGGCGCCTGGCTGCCAACGGCTGAAGAGGAAAAATAACAGGGAGGGACGAGGAGTGGCTAAGTCCTTTGGCTGTAACTGGGCGATTTCTGGTTTTCAACATTGCGATACAGTGGTACCTTGGTTCTCAAATGCCTTGGTACTCAAATGCCTTGGTTCTCAAACACTGAAAACCCAGAAGTGAGTGTTTCGGTTTTCGAACCTTTTTCGGAAGCCAGACATCTGACGTGGCTGTCGGCTATTGTTTCTGGGACGCCTGCACCTTGGTTTTCGAACATTTTGGAAGTCAAACGGACTTCTGGAACGGATTAAGTTTGGTGCTTTTGTTTTTGCTGTTTATTTACTTTATGTTAAAGTAAATATGAATTTCACCGCGAGTTACAACATTAAGGAAAATATGATGAAATTACAACATCGATGGTATTTAACCCCCGCCACATTGTCAAAGATAAAAATTTATCAAATGTATGTTGGAGGTGTGGGGGGAGTAATGCCGATTTATATCATATTTGGTGGACTTGCGGGAAGATTAAAGCATTTTGGAGCCTAATATATGATGAATTGAAGAAAATGTTGGGTATCACGTTTCTTAAAAGACCAGAGGCTTTCTTGTTAAGTATGGTAGGAAAGGACATTGCGAGCTCAGCGAAGGAAATTTTTCTTTATGCAACAGCGGCGGCCAGAATACTGGTGGCTAAGGGACGGAAGGAACAGGAGGTTCCCACAGTAATTGACTGGCAGGGTAAAATGCAGGAATTAGTAGAAATGGCATACATAACAAATTGCTTGAGAGGCAAGTCAACGGAGAAATTTACAGAAAAATGGGATAGATACAAGGTATATGTGCAAAGGTATAGCAAAGGTTCATTGTCTATGCAAGCTTTTGATTGACCTTGGAGAATGGACGATTTAGGACAAACTTCAACTTCTTACCGTGATGTGTATTAGACAATAGATATAGAGATCCTTACCAAGTTATGTACTTTTTTTCCTTTCAAATATAGGACATACATCAGGAATTGACAGGACGTCCAATGGGGGAAACAGGGGGTGGGGAGGGGGGAGAAGGTAGTTATGTATTTGTATAAGTTGATATGCTCACTGGAAGGACAGATCGTGAAGCTGAGGCTCCAATACTTTGGCCACCTCATGAGAAGATAAGAATCCTTGGAAAAGACCCTGATGTTGGGAAAGACGGAGGGCACAAGGAGAAGGGGACGGCAGAGGACGAGATGGTTGGACAGTGTTCTCGAAGCTACCAACATGAGTTTGACCAAACTGCGGGAGGCAGTGCAAGACAGGAGTGCCTGGCATGCTCTGGGCCATGGGGTCACGAAGAGTCGGGCACGACTAAACGACTAAACAACAACAACAAAGAAACAAAAGAGATATATCTCGCTGGTTTTTGTTGTTGTTGTATCGGAATATTCTGCAATTTTCTTTTATTAGAACGCAATAAAAATATATATAATGCTGGGGGGGGGGAATAATGAAAGAACAGGGAACATGCTCTTTCCACCAGCTCATCTCTTACCTGCAGGAATGTTTCCGACCGCAAGGTGATGGCCGCTTGCTGGGAGTTGATCCCATACTCGGCGTCTTGTTCCAGTGCCAGGGAGTAGATGGAGAAAAAGGGCATGAAAGGCTGAAAAGCAGGGAAAACGGGGGTCAGTTTGTGCAGGGAGCAAAAAGGACTGGACCAGAAGGCAGACAAAACACCAGGTCCTTTGGCCCTGTTGTCATGGAGTTGCCCCGAAACTTAAGCAGTGCCCAGTGCCGACCGAAACGGATAAATCTTGTATCACTTAGCATCATAGAAGTCATTTATGTGAAAAGACTAGAACTAGGCAATTGATGAATTCATAGTTAAAGCAAATGGCTAATGTTCCAATATCCATCTTAAAACATATCTACCTCACCTAACTGCTCATGCTAATCGCTGTAAAGATATTTTTACACCAAATTTAAAATCTTTCAGAGCATCCCTCTTTCCTCAACCTCTCAGGTGCTTTATGATTCCCACTTGCACAACAAAAGACAATGTGAAACTTTATTTCAGCTGAGGTCAGTATCTTTCGGTTTCACCTCTCCAGGCTGCGGGATGTGAACAGGTTCTAGAGGGAGACTAGGCAACAGAGAAACCTATTTCTGATTTAAAATGTCTCAGGGACTATATTGTTAAGCCACCACACTGTTTCTTCAACACAAACCCAGCGGCATGAATTCCAAAGAGTATTATCATAGAACCATAGTATCTTAGAGTGGGAAGGGACCCAAGGGTCATCCATCCCAACCCCCGGGAACGTAGGAATCTCAATGAAAGCATCCGTGACAGATGGTCACCCAGCCTCTGCTTTAAAAACCTTCAGTCTCTACAACCTCCCGAGGGAGACCGTTCCAGTGTCAAATAGCACTTATGATCAGAAAGTTTTTTCCCTGGTGTATGGAAGGAATCGCCTTTCTTGTAGCTCAAAGCCGCGGGTTTGAGTCCTACCCACCGGAAGCAGGAGAAAACAAGCTTGCTCCCTGTTCCCTGAGACAGCCCTTAATACATAGCTGCCAAGTACCCCGTTTTCCCCGGGAAACCCCCGTTTTTACTTACCTTTTCCCGGTGGTCCCCCGTATCACTTCGTCTCCCATTTTTCTCCGTTATTTTCTCCTGCCGGCGGCCATTTTTTCCCCTTTCTATGGGCACAAAAAATGGCCGCTGCCGGCTTCAAAAGTCACATCTACGCATGACCGGAAGTGCGTAGACGCGGCTTCCGGTGTCAGCGGCGGCCATTTTTTGTGCCCATAGATGGGCGAGGCGACACCGGAAGTTGCGTCAACGCACTTCCGGTCATGCGTAGAAGCTACTTTTGAAGCCGGCGGCCGCCATTTTTGGTGCCCATAGAAGGGCAAAGCGATACCGGAAGTTACGTCGACGCAACTTCCGGTGTCACACGGCTGCCGGTCCCAGATTCTGCAGTCCGGGACTTGGAAGGTAAGCCTTAATATAGTTGAAGATAGCTCTCATATCTCCTCTTTTCCAGGCTAAAGATGCCCAACTTTTCCCCAAGCCGTTGACAAAATAAAGTGTTGGTGTTATGTATTCCGGGGTCTCTGTTTGCTTGAGTTTGAGTCCGGACTAAGGATTCTGAGCTCCTGATTTGATACATGACGTCCAATCACAGGACGTTTTAGGATTTGCGCCTTTGCCACCGGCCTTTGAACTCCGCGTCGTGATTCGCAGCTTGGGAGTTTAGACAGCCAATCACGTCGGGAGTGGGAGTGGCCCAGGCTTCCGGAAATGTATATAAGCTTTGCCCTGGTTTCCCAATTAGGTAGTTCAATGAAGGTTCTTGCTGTTATCGCTGTGACTTGCCTCATGGGAACCCGCCTACACTTCAGTTGATTTCCAAAGACGGCTGCATTTTGCGCCGATTCGAGAAAGGAAAGTTGGGTAAATTTACAGCCAGGTGTGAACTGGATTGAATTATTCCAACCGCCACCAGAGCATCAGCAAGTTTGCCCTCCCAGTTCGTGGGTATTTTTTTTTGGGGGGGGGGCAAATTCAGAACGTGGAATTGTCGGTTGCAACAAATCTGCTTCCCCGGCCCCCACCCCCAAAAGAAAAGGTTGGGCTTTGGAGGAGTGGTGAGATAACAGGTATAAAAATAAATTCAGAAATGGTTACACCCCACTGCATTATGGGATGGCGGTCTTACCTCCTGGCTGATGGTCTGTTTGCAGGAATTGACCATCTTCTGAAGACCCTTGGCAAACTCCATTTCTGGGCAGAGGGAGGGAAAAGAGAGTGTATTTTTTAAAATAAATATACTGTATATATATATTTTAAAAACCTTTCTTGCAAACTCTAGATTTCCCCTTCCCTGGGTTATTGTTTCAGACTAGGACCTGGGAGTCCAAGATTCTTTTAAAAATAATTTTCAGAAAAGGAGGGCAGATTAAGTTGATGGACTATGCTGAATTGGCAAAAATGACCAGAAGAATCAGAAATCAGGAAGATCAAAATAAGGAATGGGGGGAATTTATAATTTACCTTAAAAAAAAAACCCATTGGAAACAGTTTAAACTGTTACCAGGGCCGGAATAACACTTGTAGGTTAATGGTGAATTTTGGAAAAAAATGGAATGTAAAAGATTTGGGTTATTATAAAAGATGCAGAAAGAAATGATTAGCAATAGGACCCACAAAGGGGGGGGGGGAGGAAGTCCAGGAGATTCCTTGCAATCTTGTTTTTATGTTCTATATTGGATATAACTGCAAAACTTTGATATGAAAACCAAATAAACAATTTTTGAAAAATAATTTCATCAGATTTTCAATTTTGCAATCAAAATAAACATTTTGCAAACTCTTAGATATCCAGCGGCTTCCCTTCTTCTCCTTCCACGGTTCATTTTGCATTTCTTCCTTTCCTGCATATTTTACTATAATCACTCACGCCCAAGTTTTCCATTTTTACATCATTCCATCGTTGATGGAATGTTTAGAGAAGCTTTTAATATTTGATGGATTTATGTATTTTAATATTTTGTTGGAGGGCGCCCACAGTGGCTGGGGGAACCCGGCCAGATGGGCGGGGTATGAATAATAAATTATTATTATTATTATTATTATTATTATTATTATTATGACACTGTTGAATTTATCTTGAGCTTGTTCAGCTGTGTACAGTTATTCTCCATATACAGTACAGTGGTGCCTCGTTAGACGAATTTAATTCGTTCCAGGACTCGATTCGTCCTACGAAAAATTCGTCTAGCGAGTTGCGGTTTCCCATAGGAATGCATTGAAACTTAATCAATGCGTTCCTATGGGCTCCGGGGGACTGGCGGCGGGGAATCATAGAATCATAGAGTTGGAAGAGACCACAACGGCCATCCAGCCCAATCCCCTGCCGATCAAAGCATTAAAGCCTGCCTTCCCTAGCCAAGAGAGCTGTGTGCCAGGCGGCAGGGGGGGGGAGAAGCGGAGGAACGGATTGTTCCTCCGCTTCCCCCCCACCCAACACAGCCGGCGGGTGCTGCTTGCCGGGGCTTGTTAAGCAGCGCCCGTCGCGCTTCGGCACCGGGGGATGGAACCGAAGTGCAGCGGCCGCTGCTTGCCAGGGCTTCAAGCAGCGGCCGCCAAACTTTGGCTCTGTCCCCCGGCTGTGTGACAGGCGGGGTGGGGAAAAGGCGGAGGAACGGATCGTTCCTCTGCTTCTCCCCCCCCCCTTCTTCCCACGCTAGTGTTCCGCTGGTCTCTGCCGGTTGCCCCTCACTGCTCGTGGCAACCGGCAGAGACCAGCAGAACACAAAGGGGAACCAGCTGCAGCGGGGAAAGAAGGCAAAGGAAGATCAGCTGAGAGGCGCCGACAGCTCATCTTCCCTTGCCTTCTTTCCACGCTACAGCTGGTTCCCCTTTCGCTAGAGGAATGCCCTGTAGGTTTTGTGATCGGAGGTTTCTATGGCCACGCTTCGCAAGACGAAGCGGCGGCCATAGAAAACCTCATCGTCCTGCGAGGCAACCTCCAATCTCAAAACCTATTCGTATAGCGAAAAATTTGTCTAACAGGGCATTCGTCTAGCGAGGCACCACTGTATTCAATAAACGTTTCCCACTCTTCTTTAAATACATATTCTTCTTGCTCTCTTGTGCTAAACCTGCAAGTTCTGTGTATTCTGGCTTTTTATGTTTTATTGTAATTTTATTGGTGTGAGCCGCCCTGAGCCCAGTTCTGACTGGGGAGGGCGGGGTATAAATAAAAATTTATTATTATTATTATTATTATTAAAAGTTAGAATCTCTGGAGTCCCAGATTCGAATCCTCCCATTCAGAAATGGGAAATCGGATGACCTCGGGTAAGAGTCTTAACTGCAGGGTGGGGGACCAGAGGTGAACAAACACCCATATAGATGCAATCAATAAATTAAAAAGCATTCCTCCACGACAAGGGCCAGATTTAGGTTTGGTGGGGTCCTAAGCTACTGAAGGTAATGGGGCCCTTTATAGGTCCAGCTGTTCTTTGTCAACAACAAATTGTCACTGTTTTGTGTGTTGAATATATGCTATATGGTCATTGATGGACCTAAAAGGTATCTAAAGCCATTTGCACCTGCAGAATGTAGGCACCCTATAAATAGAAAGGAGCAAATCAGGGATATTTTAGGGAGCAGGCTAGCAGGCGGGGCCCATGACTTACATCATAGGAGCCTACACAACACAAAACACTGTTGCAGCATGTAGGTTTTATTATTTGGTTTTTTAATCTTATACAGGTGAAACTCGGAAAATTAGAATATCGTCAAAAAGTGCATTTATTTCTGTAATGCAACTTATTATTTTTTATTTTTCTTTTAATTTTTACAAATGCTTTCTTTTGGAAATTTCACAGTAATAAAACAAATAGTGACAATAATAAAAAAATTAACAAAAAATAAACATCCCTACGACATTTCGTTAATTACATTCCATTTATAATTGACCCGCCTAATGACAAGTAATTACAATTGCAACAAATAAAGGCTTGGCATATCTTACTTTGCAGTAAGTTGCGTTACGGAAATAAATGCACTTTTCAACGATATTCTAATTTTCCGAGTTTCACCTGCATTTTGGAAATGTGCATTCAGTTTTTTTTTCTTTCATTTTTTTTGGGGGGGGCCCCCCAAGAGAGTGGGGCCCTAAGCTATAGTTTGTTTAGCTTGTACATAAATCTGGCAATGTCCCTCCCTCCCTCCCTCCCTCCCTCCCTTGCCCTGCTCACCTAGGGCAGTTCTTTTCTCCAGGTAATATATGAGGTCCTTCATATACTTTGAGACGTTCTTGGCATAATGGAGAGCCGCCTCGACCCCTCCCTCGCACCTCTGCAGGAGAACGTCCACCTCTTCGGCCGACAGACGGACTGGGGAGGGAAACGGAGGAGAGGCACGAGACGTAAGAAGGGGCTGTCCTGCAGGATCTAGACCACGAGCCCATCTCTATTCTTGCAGGAGCCCCATATATTCCAAGAATCCAGACAGATTGCCTCGGGAGCTGGAGGTTCCACGAGAACACACAAAAGATCCCGTCTGCTAGATCGGGCCCACAGGGGCCAGCCACATGACTCTTCTGGGAAACCGGCGAGCAGGATTTGACCACGAGAGCACTTTCCTCTTCCTGCGGCTTCCAGGAATCTGCTTCCTCCAACTACGGCTGTATCTGCCCCTAAAGGACCAGGCGCGCAGCCTGGGAGTCATTTTGGACTCACAGCTGTCCATGGAGGTGCAGGTCAATTCTGTGTCCAGGGCAGTTGTCTACCAGCTCCATCTGGCATGCAGGATGAGACCCTCCCTGCCCGCAGACTGTCTCGACTGAGTGGTGCATGCATGCTCTGGTTATCTCCCGCTTGGATTACTGCAATGCGCTCTACGTGGGGCTGCCTTTGAAGGTGACCCGGAAACTACAACTGATCCAGAATGCGGCAGCTAGACTGGGGACTGGGAGCGGCCGGCGAGACCACATAACACCGGTCCTGAAAGACCTACATTGGCTCCCAGGACGTTTCCGAGCACAATTCAAAGTGTTGGGGCTGACCTTTAAAGCCCTCAACGGCCTCAGCCCAGTATCCCTGAAGAAGCGTCTCCATCCCCATCGTTCTGTCCGGACACTGAGGTCCAGCTCCGAGGGCCTTCTGGCGGTTCCCTCCCTGCGAGAAGCCAGGTTACAGGGAACCAGGCAGAGGGCCTTCTCGGTGGTGGCGCCCTCCCTGTGGAACGCCCTCCCATCAGATGTCAAGGAGATAAACAACTATCTGACTTTTAGAAAACATCTGAAGGCAGCCCTGTTCAGGGAAGTTTTTAATGTTTTATCTTTTATCATGTTTTTAATATTCTGTTGGGAATCACCCAGAGTGGCTGGGAAAACCCGGCCAGATGGGTGGGGTATGTATGTGTGTGTGTGTGTTTGTTTGTGTATTGTTGTTGTTGTTGTTGTTGTTTGTTGTCTCAATATACTGTTTAGATCAGGGAGACCTCCTTCCGAGCTTCCCAGAAGGGGATCTTGTTTCTGGTTTCCGCAGGGTAAATCCCTTAAGAAAATAATTTTGCAATTGAATCCTAGAGTTGCAAGGGATCTCGAGCATCATCTCAGCCAACCCCCCTGCAACGCAGGAATACTGTATTTCGGCCAATGCGGGACTCGAACCCACAACCCTGAGATTAAGAGTCTCATGCTCTGCCGACTGAGTCATCCCAGTTGCACGCAGTTTCCAGCCCGTTTGCACCTCCCACTCCCCGTTGTGTGAGACTGGGAACACACTCAGTAAATATGTCACCTTGGCATGATCCCATGCGCCCACACATTTTAGCACGGCGGGGCTGCGCTCCGGAACCCCAGCGTGCTATCGCTCATGAAAGGAGCCTGCCGTTTGAAATTACCAAGGTCCCATTTGTGTGGGGGGTTGGATCAATACACAAACATGAGTGAAACCAGTGCGCCTTAGTGAAAAAGGCGGGGCAGGCCAGAAAGACGGAGACTCGCACTTACTCGAGGTGAAACCTTCCATGCCGTCTGATATCCCTTCGGCACCTTGCCCAGGAATTCCCCCGTACAGATTTTCCATAGACTGGGGGAGAGAAAATGCAGTTACTCCTATGAGCAAGGAATTTCCAAGCAAGCAAAAGTCAGAGATGCGTGCGTGCGCGCACACACACACATATCTGAATATCCTTGATCTGGGTGTTATTGGAGTTCAGGGAAATGTTTCAGCCAGGCAAAAACACCCCAGGCCCAAGGAGAGTCCTAAGGGCCAGCTAGAATCATTTACAGTGGTACCTTGGTTCTCAAATGCCTTGGTTTCCAAACACCGAAAACCCGGTAATTAAGTGAGTGTTCTGGTTTTCAAACGTTTTTCGGAAGCCAAACATCTGACGCGGCTGTCGGCTATTTTTTTCCGGGGCGCCTGCGCCAATCAGAAGCTGCGCCTTGGTTTCCGAACATTTCGGAAGTCAAACGGACTTCCGGAACGGATTAAGTTTGGCCCTTTTGTTTTTGCTATTTATTTTTGCGTTTTCGTTTCTGAGGCTTTTTCGGTTCATTTGTTTTTGTGGCAGTGTGGAACCCAGCTCAGCTACTGGCTGATTGATTGTGTGCCTGTGGAAATGGATAAAAGCCCCCCCCTCCAAACATTGACTATCATCAGTGCATGTAAGAAACAAAAAATAATTTTAATTTTATCATCTACAATACTGGCTTATTTATCTTATAGTACAAGTACAGTGGTGCCTCGCTTAACGAACGCCCTGTAAGATGAAATTTCCGCTTAACAAAAGGATTTTTCCAGTGGAGGTTGCCTCGCGAGACGAATTCGTTTTACGAAAAATTCGTCCAGTGAATCGTGGTTTCCCATAGGAATGCATTGAAATTCAATTAATGCGTTCCTATGGGCAAATAAATAAATAAAAATTCAATGCATTCCTATGGGA
Organism: Zootoca vivipara; assembly: GCF_963506605.1. Taxonomy (NCBI): domain Eukaryota; kingdom Metazoa; phylum Chordata; class Lepidosauria; order Squamata; family Lacertidae; genus Zootoca; species Zootoca vivipara. The sequence goes on along the minus strand of NC_083281.1, from coordinate 3,320,271 downwards.
TTTGCTAGACGAATTTTTCATTATAAGAATTGACCCGTGGAACGAATTAAATTCGTCTAGCAAGGCATCAATGTACACTGATTATTGCTTTCATTTTATAGACCAATGGTTTTGTTAGAGAGTAAAATTCAGGCTCAATTGCTGTTTTAAGGGTTGCTTTTAAAAGCTTGGAACGGATTAATCCATTTTGCATGACTTTCTATGGGAAAGTGTGCCTTGGTTTTGGAACGCTTTGGGTTTGGGAACGGACTTCCAGAAGTTTGAGAACCAAGGTACCATTGTACATCTCTTAGGCAAAAGATCCTTGATTACATCCATTGCTCTCTTCCCAACCGACTTCCCGTTGAGCAAACGTCTATTTTTCTGGCTGGCAATAAAGTATTTATTACTGCACTGGCTGCAAAGTTTGTCTTGGCTGCAATTAAGTTGAGAGCTAGGTATCATAAGGGCGAGTGTGAGATGTGGAGTTCCTTAACTTATGCAGGAGTGATTTTTGCATTTCTATATGTTTGCATTGCTGTTCTTATGATTCAGTTTCAAGCCAATTATTTGTATTCTACGCATTGTGGCCATTTGTGGCGGCTTTTAGCTTTTAGCTACTGTGTAAAGATTTCATTCATTCATTCATTCATTAGCCGGGATGCCTCACCTGGTTGTGGTCGCTAGGAGGGATGGAGAGAAGGGTGCTACTATCTACTTCCCCCATGAGGAATTCGGAGACCCTGGTTCGGGGAAGAAAAAGCATGTTTATAAAGCAAAGCGAGGGAGGAAACAAGCACATTAATTTTGCACTTTGCCCCAAATTGCTCTGGTTCGTTGGCCTCAATTAATTACCCAACAGACCAGGGTGGAATCTAGACGCATATAAAAAGAAACACAGTGGGGGGGGGGGGAAGTGTTTTGGAAATATTATTGAATTTGCTATGCTATAAGCTCACCATCGCCACCTAGTGTAACGTTTGTACAATGCACTTAAATGCACATTATATTTGCAGCTGTATAGCTGAGTCCCTTGTTCCAAAAATCATGTTGTTCCTCCTCATTCACAAACCCCAAATCCATCTCCAGGTAGAATCATAGAATCATAGAGTTGGAAGAGACCACAAGGGCCATCCAGTCCAACCCCCTGCCAAGCAGGAAACACCATCAAAGCATTCTTGACATATGCCTGTCAAGCCTCTGCTTAAAGACCTCCAAAGAAGGAGACTCCACCACACTCCTTGGCAGCAAATTCCACTGCTGAACAGCTCTTACTGTCAGGAAGTTCTTCCTAATGTTTAGGTGGAATGTTCTTTCTTGAAGTTTGAATCCATTGCTCCGTGTCCGCTTCTCTGGAGCAGCAGAAAACAATCTTTCTCCTTCCTCCATATGACAGCCTTTCATATATTTGAACATGGCTATCATATCACCCCTTAACCAGGCTAAACATACCCAGCTCCCTAAGCCGTTCCTCATAAGGCATCGTTTCTAGGCCTTTGACCATTTTGGTTGCCCTCTTCTGGACACGTTCCAGCTTGTCAGTATCCTTCTTGAACTGTGGTGCCCAGAACTGGACACAGTACTCCAGGTGAGGTCTGACCAGAGCAGAATCCAGTGGTACTATGACTTCCCTTGATCTAGATGCTATACTCCTATTGATGCAGCCCAGAATTGCATTGGCTTTTTTAGCTGCTGCATCACACTGCTTGTTGAAGGTAACGTCACCTTCAATTAATTTAACACACGCACCCAAAAAATCTGTATTGTACCCAGTGACCAAAATCACCTTCTGATTCAACCCCCCAAAATTCACTACCCAGGAAAATGTTTAGAGTGTCCAGCCTCTCTGGCCAAAGGCTTATTGCAGTTCTTTAACCGCTGGGTATCACCGGATGTTTAAAAGCTGCTGTAACCTCAACAAGCAAAGGCCGCACAGCCGCCTCTAACCCCAAATTTTCCACCCGAGTGGGGGGTTGAGCTGGATGTTGTCTAAAGGGCCCCCCACCGATTCTACGACCCGGAAGCATTGCGCCTTTAGGGAAAGCACAAAAAAAAGTTATCTGCTTACGTGCTGCTGAAGGAAACGGCGATCATCTCCAGGGCCTTTTCAAATTCTCGTTTGTCAGCTTCGATGTTGGATTCATAATGGAAACCTACGGATTATTTTTAAAAAAAATTAATATCTTCATTGAAATAATTACAATGATGAAGAAATAAAGTGATACGCAGGAGGGTAACTTGGAAAAAGAGAGAGACATTGCACAGACTTTTGTAAACCAAGAAGTATTTAATAAAAAATACATTGAAAAGAAGGAAAGAAAAGAAAAGAGACTTCTGGTGGCTTGCGGTTAGCTACCCAGAGCACAGGAAGACGGGAGCTGACAACAAAACAGAGACGTTTTCATTCCGGCATACTCTTACGATTGCTAAGATCGCTTCCCACCACTTCCTTTCTCTCTACTATTCTAAAACGCTCCTTATTTACACGCACCAACGCATAAAAGGAGCTATGCACAGCTAATTTGGTGCCAACATCTCGTACATTAAGCCTTGGTGGATCTTGGTATCTCGAATCTGTGGATGGGGCAAACAGATTTGGATGCGACTCACAACTATTGCTGGTGGGGAGAAGCTCTCGTGAGCCCGAGGGCCACACTCTCTTCTGAACAACTTTCCAAGGGCCACGTGGCAGAGGCGGGTAAAGCAGCCGATGCAAATTAAAATTTTTACCTTTTGTGCACCACACTGCTTTCTGCTCAGACTCTCGCACACAATCCCTCTCTATCCTCCATCCAGATTCTCTCCAAAGTTTCAATTCAGTTCTCCAAATTTCCACATTGGGGTGTGTGTGTATGTGTATGCATATATATATATATATATTATATCCTCATGAAAATTTGGCATTTTAGGGCGAATTTCTCCTAATAGACACATGTTTGCAAACTGCTTTAAGTTTGTTGCCCCTCCCCCTTCCCCCGCTTACAAACAAGTGGTGTTATAAATTTTACAAAATAGGATAAATCGCATACAAATTTATCTCTCCAATGCACACATTTCTGCAATGGGATTTCCCCCATAGTGTTATTTTCACAATTATATGCCATTTTATGCATGCATTTTATGTCCTTCGGGTGCAAAGATTGAGGGTGTGACGGAGAAGTTGCCAAGTCTTGTAAAGACCCCTTCCTTTTTATTTAAGTATGTGGGTACAGGTGATACAGCGACACACAGCCTTTGACATGTAGCAAGGGGCTATGAAACTTGGGCGGGAAGTTAAAAGACATTGGGGTTTTTTTTATTGCCACTTCCTGTCGAAGGCCGTGGCCCAGGTTTGGCGCCTTGGATCACGATCTCCACTTCTTTGAGGAAGGGACTTCTGGCAAGGGATGGGTTGCAAGTTTTAAAATGTCCAAATGAATGTAGAATCAGTGAAAGGTATAGATCTGAAAGAATTTCAGATTGAATTTGAATTATGGTGCTGGAGGAGACTCTTGAGAGTCCCATGGACTGCTAGAAGATCAAACCTATCCATTCTTAAGGAAATCAGCCCTGAGTGCTCACTGGAAGGACAGATCGTGAAGCTGAGGCTCCAATACTTTGGCCACCTCATGAGAAGAGAAGAATCCTTGGAAAAGACCCTGATGTTGAGAAAGATTGATGGCACAAGGAGAAGGGGACGACAGAGGACGAGATGGTTGGACAGTGTTCTCGAAGCTACGAACATGAGTTTGACCAAACTGCGGGAGGCAGTGCAAGACAGGAGGGCCTGGCGTGGTCTGGTCATTGGGGTCACGAAGAGTCGGACACGACTAAATGACTAAACAACAACAACAATAGATCTGAAAAGTATAAATAATTTTTTTAAAAAATAAAGGAGAGTTTTGGGGAAGTGCGAAATTTCCGTGCGTCAGTCCGTGCGTCATTTTGCAAAGCACGCATTCCTTCCCCTGGCAGAGCATGCAACTGACCTTTGACTTTGGAGATGAGTGTGCCCGCCGCAGTCAAAGTCTCGAGCGTGTTGAGCAGGGGGTATTTGCAGATGACCTGCCGCAGGATCCGCAAGGCGTCCCCGAGGCTCTCGTGGGCCAGCGCCCGCCGGGACTCCAGCCCATCTGCAAAAGCGAGAGAGGGAGAAAAGACCTCTGCTGGTTACGGCCCGTCGGAATCCAATTGTAGCGTGTGCTGCACCTGTTGAATTTCTGCCTGTCCTGCTGATGCAGCAGCCCACCTTCTAGGACTCGGCAGGAAGGTGGAAACTAGAAGGGACCCCGCAAGTAGCTCAGCTGGCTAGAGCGTGAGGCTAATAACGGCAAGGTTGCAGGTTTGATCCCCATCTAAGGCAGCTGCATTTCAGGGGGTTGGAATAGATGACCCTTGGGCCCCTTCCCAACGCTATAGTTCCAAGATTCGTTTCTGCCTCTCACCTGCTCTTGGGCTCCCTGCCTTCCTCCCCACAAGTCCCAGAACCCACCTGAACCCACAATTTCATTATCATCTGCCCCTCGGGACAGGAGAGTTGCACAGTTTTCGAATGGGATCAGAAATCCAGCTGCTACTTCGGGAGGCAGTGGCGGTGTAGTGGTTAGAGCGCCGGATCAGAGCTTGGGAGATTAGGATCCCCGCTCCGCCATGTGAGACCCCCTATTCCCCCAGAGAGCAATATTACTCAGAGCAGTTTAACAATCAATCTGCCTTGCCAAAAAAAAAAAACCCTCTGGGAATTGTGGTTCTCTGTGTTGGGGGGGGGGGGAATAGGGCTTTCCATTTCAACTTTCATCACACCTTAAACTACATTTCCCAAGATTCTGTTTACAGGATGCCACAACGGCAAACTACAGCTCCCATAACTCTTTTGGGCAGAGCATGTGCCCCAAACTACCGCTCCCATAATTCTTTGGGGCAGAGCATAGCCCTTTTCCTCCTCCCTCCCCCCACCGGTAAGTTGGCAACCTCTCTCTGTCCAAGGTCTTCTCTGGAATGTTTCCCTTCCTGTTTACATCCAGGAAGGGAAGTTGGAGAGAAGGAAGTGACCCTCTCCTGCCGCATTTGAGATAACCCGCTTGACCGCTGACCCCCATCCCTAAACCATCGCCCGCCCAGATTGTCTCTTCTTCTGCCTCCATTGTTTCTGTGCATTTTCACCACTAGGGAAGGAAGGAGCAACCATCGGGGTTCGCTCCTAATTTTTCCAGTTTTTAAACTCGGGTTCTGCCCATTTTGCACCCGTTTGCAATAACAAAAGAGTTAAAATCCTCACGAAAACTCAGCAGGATATTAGTGCAATTTTCCATCTTGTATGCAGCTTTGACTAACGTGCTTTGGCAATTTCTCCCAATATGTCTTATTCACTTTTAGCATTTATATTTCCACCTTTTCCTTTCCCCCTACACAGTTCACCCCCTCCTCAATGAATCCTCCTGCAACAACCCTGCAAGGTAGGTTAGGCTGAGAGGGAATTGACTGCCTACCCCCCTCCGCAAGGCCACCAAGAGATCATTGTGGCTTAGTCGGGATTCGAACCCTGATCTCCCAGGTCCTAGCCCGCATGCGATCCCCACAACAACCCTGGGAGGTCGGTTAGGCCAAGAGAGGCGGTGGCTGCCCCATCCCCAAGGCCACCCGGCGAGCTTCGCGGCTGTGTCGGAATTCGAACCTGGGCCTGGCGGGTCCGCTGCACCACAGTGGTGCACAACTGCAAGCCCGTTGCTCGAGGGACATTGCGGCGAGGGTGAGGGGCACCCTGACACTCCCGCGAAGGGTTTATCAGGGTGCTGCCAGCTGCTGCAGGCTCGGCGTAAACAGGAAGGGCAGGCGGATGAAAATAGAGGCAGGAAGCAGCATGTATCCCGTCCCTCTCCTCGCGGCAACCCCTCTTGCCACCGTCTGATGTGGCAACCGTCTCTCTCTCTCTCTCTGTCCCCAGAGACCGCCCGCAGCTGGCGCTTGCAAAACCAGGAGGGCCTGCCACTCCTTTTCCCTAAAGCTGCCAAGTCAGGGCCGCTGGGTCCCATCTAGCTCAATAGTGCCTACACGGACTGGCAGCCGCTCCCCAAGGTGGCAGGGAAGGGAACGTGCGCCGCCCTGCGGGGAGATGCTGGGCGTTTTGCACGCAGAGCATACGCATTTGCCACTGTGCTACAATCCTAAAGCGAAAAAGCAAAACAAAAAAAAGCAAGGTTCTAGTCCTCATGATGTTTGGGGTTTAAACAGGAGCGTCAGGAAAGCGCTTTGTGCCAGTTTGGGCTGCCGGTCCAGCGAAACCCGACCCCAGCGTAAAAGGAGAAATTCGAGCGTGAGCCTAGGAGGAGCAGGGCAGAGGGGAAGCCAGAGAACTCTGCACATGCTCAGTGAACCGCCCATTTGCAGCTCACCGCCATATGCAAAGGAGGGCTGCATGCCCGCTCTCGAGAGGAGAGGATTTAAGGAGAATCCCTTTTAAAAGGGAAAACAAATGTGGAAAGCTGTTAGGAGAAAAGCCGTTTCCCATTCATTCCCTCTCCAATGACCGATCCGATGTTGTTGTTCTTTTAAACAAACAGCCTTGTTTTTAATTAACGTTTGTCATTCAGAATTGGATGTGCGGCGATGACTAAATGGCAGAAACAGAAGAAACAGCTTGTTGTTTTTCTTGTGCAATCTGCAGATTGCTACTGGCAAAAGGAAACATTTATTGGCAACGTGGAAATAATAATAATAATAATAATAATAATAATAATAATAATAATAATAATCTGAAATCATGCACCAAAACCCCGCAGTTTTGAGTCATGGGATGACTCCAACTCCCATCGTCCTTGAATGTTGAGGCTGATGGGAGTTGGAGTCCAGCAACATCCGGAGTGAGACAGCGCTTCCCCACCCTGGATGAGAGAAGAGGCATTCCCCTTTTCCAGGAGAGAATGCCTCTTCGAAAGAGAGACATTCCTCCAGTGATTCCCGGGGGGGGGGGGGCAGGATTCGATGTGGCAAGAGTACGTTTCCGAGCACAATTCAAAGTGCTGGTTCTGACCTTGGAAGCCCTAAATGGCCCTGTATCCCTGAAGGAACGTCTCCACCCCCATCGTTCTGTTGGATTTTTTGAATAGTCAAGTTACAGTACTTTAGAGCCGGTCTAATGTAAATACTGTCTGTTTAAGAGAAACAGGTGCCGGTGTTTCTGTTAATTGCTCACAGGCGTGGGCTCTGCTTTTTGTATATAAGGCTCTGCCAGAAAGCCTCCTGTATCTCTTAGTTAGATCTTTCAGTTTGATTCATCTCTAAGTAGATCACTCTCTCAGTTGTTCTCAGTTTAAGAGATTCCTAGTTGAATCTTAGTAAGAGAGACTCTCAGTTTAAGAGATTCCTTAGTTGAATCTTAGTATGAGAGTTGCTTAGTTATAAAGCTAGTTTACTGTTAATTCTTGGGTAGTTTAATGGGAGTTATGTGGGAATTTTGTGGGAGGTTTGGAAAGTGGGCAGATAACATTGCTAAGAGAGAAAGCATTTATCTTTAGTTTAAAGTCTCTTTAGATTCAGTTTGTTTTTCAGTTAAAGAAACCCAACCGTTTGTATTTTCATCTGCATACTTTTACAAGTGTGCAGCTAGTAAGGGGTTTCATATAAGGGAGATAATACCCTACGCTCTTGGTGGTGTTTTCTTAGCCAGGTCAACTTCTGACTGCGTATACTCTGCGTGAAGCGTACTTTAAAGGGCCGCTGTAAACTGGGATATATGATTTAGGTTAAGCAGGTTTCAATATCCAGTTTTATCCAATATCATTCTTATCATATATATATTATTTTCCAATACGTTCAGCCCGGACACCTGGGTCCTCCTCCCGAGGGCCTTCTGGCGGTTCCCTCCCTGCGAGAAGTGAGGTTACTGCGAACCAGGCAGAGGGCCTTCTCAGTGGTGGCACCCGCCCTGTGGAATGCCCTCCCATCAGATGTCAAGGAAATAAACAACTACCTGAATTTTAGAAGACATCTGAAGGCAGCCCTGTTTAGGGAAGCTTTTAATGTTTGATGTTTTCAATATTCTGTTGGGAGCCGCCCAGAGTGGCTGGGGAAACACAGCCAGATGGGCAGGGTATAAGTAATAAAAATTATTATTATTATTATTATTATTATTATTATTATTATTATTATTATTATCATCCATGAGGCCAGACCTCCCGGGGATGAGCTGCTGCGCTCATTAGGCCTGACAGTCCACCAAGTCTGCAAATATCCGTGTTCTTGCTAATAAAGAGTTGAACTCCAGCTCGGTCAGTGTGATTTATTGCTGGCTCCTAAACAGAGGCACCCTTCTAATGATATAATGTCCTTGATCAGCCCAGGATACCTGAAGCAGCATCTCCACCCCCATCGTCCAGCCTGGACACCGGGGTCCACCTCCGAGGGCCTTCTGGTGGTTCCCTCCCTGCAAGAAGCGAGGTTACAGGGAACCAGGCAGAGGGCCTTCTCGTTGGTGGCACCCGCCCTGTGGAACGCCCTCCCGTCAGATGTCAAGGAAATATACAACTATCTGACTTTCAGAAGACATCTTATGATTATAGTTTAGATTTAGAAAATATTTATTGTAACCGTTGAGTGTTTAACTTTTATATGTTGATATTATTTTATACTATTCTAATGATTGGTGAATGTTACTTTTTTATGTTAGGGGTTGCTTATTTTAAGTTTTGTTTTATGATCACATTTTTGTATTGCCTTAGATTGTTGTAAGTTTTTTTGTTTCTTCAGCTTGTAAACCACCTTGAGTATTGTAAGATAGAAAATCTGAAGTCTTATTGTGTTTTCAGTATTCTGTTGGGAGCCACCTAGAGCAGCTGGGGAAACCCAGCCAGATGGGCAGGGTGTAAATATATTATTATTATTATTATTATTATTATTATTATTATTATTATTATTATTATTATTACCAGCCAGACTCATCTCTGAGTCTCGGGCCTCCGCTTCTGAACCCAGGACCTTCTCCCTGCCAGGCATTCAACGCTCTGCCGTTGAATCATGGCCCTTCTCCTCTGAGTTTGCTGTGTCTTCCCTAAACATAGAGCAAGTTTCTAGTCCTCATACCGCTGCGGATCGAAACTGGGACATTCCGTACGCAGCGCCTGTGCTTTATCGCTGAGCCGCAGCCCTTCCCTTTGAAAAAGCAAGGAGCTAGTCCTCATCGTTTGGAAGGACTTAAAGAGGGTGGATTTGATTTAAATCGGGCACGTCCAAAGTCCATTTCGGGGGCCTAATACGGCCCCTGTGGCAGTTTGGTTGGCCCTCAACGGCCCTTCACTTCATCAAATCTGGCCCTCTTTGAAAAAAGTTTGGACACCACTGCCCTATAGCAGGCATCCCCAACCTTTGGCCCTCCAGATGTTTTGGACTACAATTCCCATCATCCCTGACCACTGGTCCTGTTAGCTAGGGATCATGGGAGTTGTAGGCCAAAACATCTGGAGGGCCGCAGGTTGGGGATGCCTGCCATCTATCATACACAGATAAACAGCGGCATTTGCGGTTGACAAAGGATGGCTGGACGTATAAAGGGCCCCATGACCTTCAGGAACTGAGGGCCGCGTTGAACTTCAATCCGGCCCTGGCCCTGGATGTCTCGACTTGACTGCGGGCGAGCTGTGCTAAGACCACTTACCCTCCCGGAGGACCACGTCCCTCAGCTTCTCCAGGCGCTCGGCAAAGCGAGCCACGTCGGCCAGCAGCTGCGAGATGTCCTCCGGTTCCGTCAGGCTGCCCTCGCCGTATTCGCAGGGGCTGTAGGCCTTGGTGGCCTTGCCCAGGCCCCGGGGGACGGCCGGCGAGAGGGGGAAGCCGGCGGCGCTGGCGTGGCGGCTGAGACTGGTGGGGCGCTTGAGGGTGCCCGCTGGGGTCGGCGAGGAGAGGTCCGCCAGGCTGGAGGTCGAGGAGTCCAGGCCATCGCGCCGCGGCAGCTCCTTGGAAGAAGCAAAAGGCACTTGGGTCACTCAGGCGGGACTAGAACTCGGAACCTTTGGCCCTGCCAACTTCAAAACGCCTTAGAAGAACCAATAGGCACTCTGGTCACTCAGGGCGGGACTAGAACTCAGAACCTTTGGCCCTGCCAACTTCAGAACGCCTTGGAAGTCACTCAGGGCGGGACTAGAACTCGGAACCTTTGGCCCCACCAACTTCAGAATGCCTTGGAGGAACCAATAGGTACTCGGTTCACTCAGGGCGGGACTAGAACTCAGAACCTTTGGCCCCACCAACTTCAGAAAACGCCTTGGAAGAACCAATAGGCACTCGGTTCACTCAGGGCGGGACTAGAACTCAGAACCTTTGGCCCTGCCAACTTCAGAAAACGCCTTGGAAGAACCAATAGGCACTCTGGTCACTCAGGGCGGGACTAGAACTCAGAACCTTTGGCCCTGCCAACTTCAGAACGCCTTGGAAGTCACTCAGGGCGGGACTAGAACTCGGAACCTTTGGCCCCACCAACTTCAGAATGCCTTGGAGGAACCAATAGGTACTCGGTTCACTCAGGGCGGGACTAGAACTCAGAACCTTTGGCCCCACCAACTTCAGAAAACGCCTTGGAAGAACCAATAGGCACTCGGTTCACTCAGGGCGGGACTAGAACTCAGAACCTTTGGCCCTGCCAACTTCAGAAAACGCCTTGGAAGAACCAATAGGCACTCTGGTCACTCAGGGCGGGACTAGAACTCAGAACCTTTGGCCCTGCCAACTTCAGAACGCCTTGGAAGTCACTCAGGGCGGGACTAGAACTCGGAACCTTTGGCCCCACCAACTTCAGAATGCCTTGGAGGAACCAATAGGTACTCGGTTCACTCAGGGCGGGACTAGAACTCAGAACCTTTGGCCCCACCAACTTCAGAAAACGCCTTGGAAGAACCAATAGGCACTCGGTTCACTCAGGGCGGGACTAGAACTCAGAACCTTTGGCCCCACCAACTTCAGAAAACGCCTTGGAAGAACCAATAGGCACTCGGTTCACTCAGGGCGGGACTAGAACTCAGAACCTTTGGCCCCACCCACTTCAGGACTCCCAGCCGATGGACTCCCAGCCATGACGTCCTCTTTTGTGCCCATTCTCATTTCAACAAATATACGCGGATGTTTAGAAAGATGCGGTGAGATTTAACCTGAATTTGGTCTCCTGCTTTTTGGAAAAGTTCCAACTTTAAAAAATAAGAATGGGTGTTTGTGGGACATTATTATTATAATTCGTTTCTTTCTTTCTTTCTTTCTTTCTTTTTTACTTTTGGGGAAATTTCAAATTTAAGAAATAAGAATGGGTGATGTTTGGAGGGGGGCTATTTGGTTGTTTTGACTTTTTTGGGGGAAATTAAATTTAATAAGAGTTTTTGATTTGTTTGTTTTTAGTTTTGGATAAGTTTGACTTTTGGAAAACTTCTATCTTGGTAATGTACATCCTAAGCTTGTTTAGCTTATATGTCAGTCCGGCCTGTCCTACCTTGCAGGGTTGTTGTTGTTGTTGTTGTTGTTGTGGATTGAACAAGGAAGGAGAGAACCACGGACACCCCTTTTGAGTTGCTTGGAGGGGGAAGTGGTGGGGAGATTAAGTGCAAGGGATTAATTAATTGCATTCATTCTGCCTCGAAGGAAATTATTCCACGGAGGGGAGCGGTTGAGTCTTGTGGCCTCCTAGGAGTCACGATTGCTCAACAGCCGTGACTTTGGCTCTGACGTCAATCTTGGCTGGCGCTTGAGAAACCATAGCCGTATCCCCTCTGGCCGAATCCTGGCTACCATATAGCTGCAAAGTCCCTTTAGGCCATGGGTAGGCAAACTAAGGCCCAGGGGCCGGATCCAGCCCAATCACCTTCTCAATCCGGTCCGGGAATCAGCGTGTTTTTACATGAGTAGAATGTGTCCTTTTATTTAAAATGCATCTCTGGGTTGTTTGTGGGGCATAGGAATTCGTTCATTATTTCCCCCCAAAAAATATAGTCCGGCCCCCTCCGACGCAGGAATCTCAGCTAGAGCATCTCTGATAGGTGCATAATAATAATAATAATAATAATAATAATAATAATAATAATAATAATATCGTATTTTTGATATTCTGTTGGGAGCCGCCCTGAGTGCTGGGGAAACCCAGCCAGATGGGCGGGGTATAAATAATAAATTATTTTTATTATACTGTATTATAAACTATTATTATAATTATTCCAAACAGGCATTCCTCCAATGATATCTGCAGGGATATAGGCTTCCCCCACCCTCAATGAGAGAAGAGGCGTTCCCCACCCCAGATCTAAGAAGAGGAGCTCCCCCTTCTCATTTAGAAGAATACCTCTTCTAAATAGAGGGGTTCCTCTGTCTCCCACAGTGCGGTAGGGAAAAGCTACTTCTTATATTAGGGAATTGTGAAAATGGCAGCGCAGGAAGGGACCCTGCGGGTCATCTAGTCCAACCCCCTGCAATGCAGGGAACTTTCGCCCAGCGTGGGGCTCGAAGCCACGACCCCGGCCCCTCTTCCTTCAGTATTATCAGAAGTTTAGGGTTTCAGACAGGAGCCCCTCCCAGCAACCGGCTTCGAAATGCTGAGGGTTGAAGCTGGGACCTTCTGCATGCAAGACAGACACCCTACTACCAAACAGTGGCCCTCTCTTTTAGTAGAGATGCTAGTCCTCATGGTTTAGGTAACGGGGAAGTTTAAGAGCTACCTTATCCCAAGCCAGACCGCTGATCCTTCTAGCTCGGTATTGCCTGCACCAGTTGGCAGCAGCTGTCCAGGGTTTCAGATGCCAAGGGGACCTTCTGCAGGCCAAACAGGTGCCCTGACCACGGAGCAACACTTCTCCCTAGACAGTACCATCCGAATGGGCTGACCTATGCTCTTGCAGACGGCGGGTTTTTTCCTGGCCTTCCACTAGGATGGCCAAAGAGAACTTATACACACAGGGACAGTCTACCTCAGGGTTCCCAACCTGCGGCCCATGGGCCGGAAGCGGCCCACGGAGGCCGTTTAACTGGCCCACGAGCCGCCCTCGAACTGAGCTGCCCGCCTGGCGAGTCCCTGGGCGCTGTGCTAAACCGGCACAGCGCAGTGCTGGGACCCTCTTCCGCGGCACCGGAAATCGCTTCTGCGCATGCCCAGATGCCGGAAATCGTTTCTGCGCAGGTGCAATTTTCAGTGTCTGGAAAATCGCACAGAAGCGATTTCCGGTGCCATGGACATGCGCAGATGCGATTTCTGGTGTCGTGCTGCGCCGGCCCGGCCCACAGAGGATCTCCGTGGGAGTGATCCAGCCCATGCCCACTAAGCCTTGCCGACCCCTGGTCTACCTGTAATTCCATCCACCTGCAGAGCAGAAGGCAAGCAAGCAGGGCCGGCTCTACGTAGACCCCCGGTGGCGCAGAGCACCATGGCGCCGGCCCGCCAGGAGGGCGCCGCGAGCTGCGCCCGCCCGCTGGCCGGCCGGTCCGCTGCGCAGCTGCCCGTGGCGCCCACCTGCCCACCGCGCTGGGAAACGGGACGGGAGGGCGCCGGAGAGATCGCGCTGTGCCTGCCCGCCCGCCCCGTAGCAGCGCCGCGCCCACCCGCCCACCGCGCTGGGAAATGGGGCGGAAGGGCGCCGGAGAGATCGCGCTGTGCCTGCCCGCCCACTCCGTAGCAGCGCCGCGCCCACCCGCCCACCGCACTGGGAAATGGGGCGGAAGGGCGCCGGAGAGATCGCGCTGTGCCTGCCCGCCCGCTCCGTAGCAGCGCCGCGCCCACCCGCCCACCGCACTGGGAAATGGGGCGGAAGGGCGCCGGAGAGATCGCGCTGTGCCTGCCCGCCCGCCCCGTAGCAGCGCCGCGCCCACCCGCCCACCGCGCTGGGAAATGGGGCGGAAGGGCGCCGGAGAGATCGCACTGTGCCTGCCCGCCCGCCCCGTAGCAGTGCCGCGCCCACCCGCCCACCGCGCTGGGAAACGGGGCAGGAGGGCGCCGGAGAGATCCGGCGCATCATGACGACAGGGGCGCTTAAGACGGCGCTGCAAGCAAGGCTGTGCCACCACCCTCTGGTTACAGAGGCCAGTTGCCTTTAACCTGACACTAGACCATGAGTGCTTCCTGAACCGTAGGTGCCAACGCTTTGCCCCCACACACACAAAAAGGGGGGGGCCGCCCCCACAAGTTGATGGCCAAAGTCTTTCAAACGGTTTGTGTGCACTGTGTTGTGTGATCAATTATGTGGGGTGGAGGTTACCTGCCACCCCCGAAATATTTTATTTAAGTGGGCACCTCTTTCCTGAACTGTTTCCCTCCCAGCTGGCCTCTTTCTTTCTTTCTTTCTTTCTTTCTTTCTTTCTTTCTTTCTTTCTTTCTTTCTTTCTTTCTTTCTTTCTTTCTTTCTTTCTTTCTTTCCTCGTACAATTTTTCAACTTGATTTCAAAAAGCATAAACATACACCATAAACCAGTTCCAGGTCCAAATACCGAGATTGCTCTGAATCTCCTGATATTGGTCCTTGGGCAACCTTTTGAGCTTGGTGTGTCAAAATTCGCCAAAAAACTGAGCATAACTCGGGTGGTGTGTCACTTTGAGAAGAAACCCACAATTTTGCGGTATTTTTGCTTTTTTGGGGGGGGTGCCCCAAAGCTACTGCGCTTTTTTTGGGGGGGGGGAAGAGAACAGAAATAAATGACGAATGATACCTTCGCTGGAACTAACATGCAGCACTGACATAGTCTGCCAAAGCGCCAAAAAACCCAGCACAGAACGGGTTAAAAAATGAACGCTGTTACACCCAATCATCGTCTGCCAAAGCGCCAGAAAAAACAGCACAGAAAGGGTTAAAAAACCAATCTCTGGCTACCAACAACAACAACAACAAAAAAGGATCTGGGTTTTAACAGTGGAGACAAACTAGTGTGAGGAGGAGCGGGAGAACAAATGGGGGGGGGGACAACAACAACAGCGCGAATGGGCCGATGGGGCGCATGCCCGCAGTGAGGGCTCTGCGTGTCACGTCTGACACGCGTGTCATAGGTTCGCCATCACTGTCCTAACCGTATTATTTACAACTGCATATCAATATTTATCCAGATTTTTAATCCTTCTAAATCATCACCCATTCTCTCCATTGCTGTTAAAATCCTGCAAAACTTTCTTATTTGAACAAAACGAGCGCTTGAGTTTGCCCTCCTCCCTCCCCACACCGCTTTCCTCGTGTGACGTGTCTTTTCGGTCGAAAACCCGGCAAATGTTTGCCAAAAGTACCTTCAGCCAAACGCTGGCTCGGTTGGAGACGGTCTCCAGGACGTGGCCCCCGGCCTTCGAGACTTTCCTCCGCAGCCCGGCCGAATACGGGCTGTAGCTGCTTTTCCCCCGGTTGCTGTGCATGGCCACGATCCGACGCCCCCCCCAAAAAAAAACGTTGCCCCACGAGGCAGAGAGGGCGGTGGCAGCCCCGGGCACGGACGATTTCAAGGCCTAGGACGCCCCTCCAGCGCTGAGGCAGATTCCGAGAGCCGCCCCACCCATGCTTGCTTCTGGAAACCTTGTGGGTTTTTTTGTGTGGGGGGGGTGGTTTTTCTTTTTCAAAAAACAACAACAACATTGACACACACAGCACCCAATGGCCAGCACCCACCCACCCAGCGCTGCTGCTTAGAAGGGGCGGGCGGAACAAAAAGCCACAAACTGAGCAGGGAGGAAGGTGGGTCGGACGGCTTCCTCTTTTGGGGCTCGGCTACAGCCCTGAATTGTGCAAAACTGAACATAAAGAAAAAGCAGACCCAGATGACGCCATTCTAACATTGTGTATGCCATCAAATGCCAACAGTGCCCTTCAGCTCTCTCTATTGGACAAACAGGCCAAACCCTACGCCAAAGGATAAATGGACATAAATCTGACATCAGGAACCATAAGACTGAAAAACCAGTAGGAGAACACTTCAATCTCCCAGGACATTCTATACAAGATCTCAAAGCAGCTGTCTTATTACAGAAAAATTTCAGGAACAGACTGGAAAGAGAAGTTTCTGAATTGGAACTCATTACGAAGCTTAAAACCATGGAGCCACCTGGGATGAATAAAGACATCGGATTCTTATCTCATTATACACCATCAAGCTTTCCTTAGCATCTCAGCCCTTGCTCCCCCCCCCCCCCGCAAGACCAATTGCAGTCGTTAACAGTCGTTAACAGCCATCGACAGGTTTACCACTCCTATCAGCCCATCACCCATTCCCATCACCCCCACCCTCTGTATATACATAAGGGTCTGACACTTCTGTTTCAAGTGTATCTGAAGAAGTGTGCATGCACACGAAAGGTCATACCAAAATAAAAACTTAGTTGGCCTTTAAGGTGCTACTGAAGGAATTTTTTTATTTTGCTTCGACTCAGACCAACACGGCTACCTACCTGTAACTAGAATCATATTTTGCTTTATTCTTTAAAGCACTAAATAAATTGGAGTCCTTGGAGTGCTGAGAAAATCAAATGAAAAGATTCCCAGAGCTCTGGCCAGGTAAAGGAATGATTTTTAGGAAGTTTTAAGTTGATAATAATAATGAGACAAATTCCAGTAGCAATCCAGTTTTTGGAAATCCAGGACAAGGCCCTGTTTCACTTTATTCTTCATCAGCTCTAGTTTCATAGTTTCAATTGTTCTTGAAATTATTCTTTAAAGCAGGCACCCCCAAACTCGGCCCCCTAGATCTTTTGGGGACTACAATTCCCATCATCCCTGACCACTGGACCTGTTAGCTAGGGATGGTGGGAGTTGTAGTCCCAAAACACCTGGAGGGCCGAGTTTGGGGGTGCCTGCTTTAAAGCAACGCTGAGTTTACAGGGAAGGAAGCTTTTAAAATCTTTTTCCTCCCCCCCTTCTTTTATTTCCTTTTTTGTTTGTTTGTTTTTCTCTCTTTCTCTGCAATTATCTGTATTTGTTGCTTTGATCTCCTCACATTATGAAAAAAACAGTTTCTTTTTTTCTTTTTAATGACAGGCAGGACTGGTTGTTAGTAAGAGGGCAGGCAGGCAGGGGGGCTGGCTGAGACTGCCGGGGCTTCATTCAGCCTCTACAGCAGGCACCCCCAAACTTCGGCCCTCCAGATGTTTTGGACTACAATTCCCATCTTCCCCGACCACTGGTCCTGTTAGCTAGGGATCATGGGAGTTGTAGGCCAAAACATCTGGAGGGCCGCAGTTTGGGGATGCCTGCTCTACAGCTCTCTGTAAAACAAGAGAGAGAGAGAGAGAGAGTCCCCCCCATTATGCAGAATTGAAGGGGCTCTAGTGCCCCCTACTGTTGGCCTACCTACCATTATTATTATTATTATTATTATTATTATTATTATTATTATTATTATTACTATTATTATTATTAATACCCCGTCCATCTGGCTGGGTTTATCCAGTCACTGTGTTTTTGTTTTTTTAAAATAAACTTTATTGGGATTCAAATTAAAATACATTCGCAAACACACTAAAGAAACAATAAGACAGAAATAATAACATACAAAATCATATATAAATAATAATAATAAAACATAAAAATTAATATCATAACCTTCAAATATAAATAATCATAATCATAAAGAAATCACAAACAAACAACAAAAAACAAAAATGATACATTCAGATAATCATTCATATCCAAAAACAAAATAATCAAAATACATTTCAACTATATTCTTAATTTTCTATTTCCCTTGCACCTTTATTTATTCCCCTATATCTCCTCCTCCCCTGTTAGACTTCCACTTATCTCCCTCTCAGGTTTTCCCCAGCCACTCTGGGCGGCTTCCAACAAAAGATTAAAAATACATTAAAACAATCTGCCCTTCCAGCTTCCACTGCCTCCCCAGCCATTATTTCTACAAGAAAGAAGATTCCACCTAAACATTAGGAAGAACTTCCTGACAGTAAGAGCTGTTTGGGAGTGGAATTTGCTGCCAAGGAGTGTGGTGGAGTCTCCTTCTTTGGAGGTCTTTAAGCAGAGGCTTGACAGCCACATGTCAAGAATGCTTTGGTGGTGTTTCCTGCTTGGCAGGGGGTTGGACTGGATGGTCCTTGTGGTCTCTTCCAACTCTCTGATTCTATGATTACAGTATTTCGCACACGGCTCCAGCTGCCGGGTCTTATTTTGCACCCAGGTCTGCTGCCGGGTTCTTGCAACGAAAACACCCATTCAGCCAAGTGAATCTTGCAGGCTTGACGTCTTGCCTGGCCCGCCAACGGGAAGCGAAACCTCGCCCAGAGTGCTTTCCGCAAAAACGAAAAGCAAAAAAACCACCCCCGCCAACATTGGCACGGTTCTGTGCTAAAAGGTGGGGTGCGGAAAATAAGATGACCGCGGACTCCCAACTCCTGGCAGCAGCCTCTGCAAGCAGCGTGGTCCAATGGTTGACGTTGAAGGAGATTCTGTGGAATCATGTTTCTGTATTGTATGTTGTTACACGAATGCAGTGCCGGTTTTATGTATAAGCTAAACAAGCTCTAGCTTAGGGCCTCACTCTCTTGGATGTACATTTCCAAATTATAAGATAAAAAACCAATAAAATAAAACCTACATACAGCAACAGAGTTTTGTGTTGTGTAGGCTCCTATGATGTCAGTCACGGGCCCCGCCTGCTCCCTAAAATATCACTGGTTTACTCATTTCTATATATAGGGTGCCAACAATTAGGTCCACAAATTTACCATATAGCAGGGGTGGCCAACTCCCAAGAGACTGGGATCTACTCACAGAGTTAAAAACTGGCAGTGATCTACCTCCTGAAGAAGTGTGCATGCACACAAAAGCTCATACCAAAATAAAAACTTAGTTGGTCTTTAAGGTGCTACTGAAGGAATTTTTTTATTTCCCTTTTTTAGGGGTTCAGGTCAAGGTTGTTGAGATTTTTTGAGGCAGGGGGGAAACCCTGTTTTTGGGGTGTGAAGAGCTAAAATTTTGAGCCTTTTGGGGCGGAGCCAAAGTTGTTGAGCTTCTTTAGGGGGAGCCGGTGATCTACCAGTGATCTACCACAGATGTCCAGTGATCTACTGGTAGATCACGATCTACCTGTTGGACATGCCTGCCATATAGCATAAATTCAACACAGAAAAACAGCAACCATTTGTTGTTGACAAAGGACAGCTGGACATATAAAGGGCCCCATTCCCTTCAAGAGCTTAGGGCCTCATCAAACCTAAATCCGGCCCTGTGCAAATGTAAAATTATAATTTGAGAAACCAAATAAGTAAATTTTCAACAACATCAGCTACAGATTCTAGAGGGACTCTGTGATCTGCGAAGGAGCCTTGCTTACTGTATGCAAGAGAGTTGGGGCGATGCCTCCATTCGGAATAGGAGGGGATGCTTATTCTTAGATCATGGAATCATCGAGTTGGGAGGGATGCACCCAGAGGTCATCTAGTCCAACCCCCTTGCAATGCAGGAATTGCAACTAAAGCATCCATGACAGATGGCCACCCAACCCTCTGCTTAGAAACCTCCAAGGAAGGAGCGTCCTGTTTTGCAGGCATCCAGTCCCATTGCTCCCCACTTCCTCTCTCTCTCTGCACCTTTGAAGTCGTTTAGGGGACAGGTAGGCGTTCAACTGGTGAAGCTGAAACTTAAAACTGCTTTGAATCCTGCAGAATTTTGGCAGCGGTGATAAAGTCCCCTCTTTCCTAAGCCTTACAATGGGCTCCTTGCGGGATTTGGGGGGGGGTCGTCTCATTTTGGGGGCAGGCAGGCATTCAACTGGTGAAGCTGAAACTTGAAGTTGCTTAAGGAAAAAGCGTCGCCCTCCACCCGAAGCCTTGTAATCGGCTCCTGGTGGCCTTTGAGGGTCCTCCTGTGTCCTTGAAATAGCATTGGGGACAGGTAGACATTCAACTGGGGAAGCTTTTGGTCACGCTGCTTAGGTTAAGGTTCACAGCCGCCTTCCATCCCACGATCCATCTGCCAGAAAGTCTTTCCCAGCAACTGGGATTCAGAAGCATCGCTCCAACTGGGCCACTGTGGCCGGTAGCCATCGATAGCCCTCTCTCCTCTGTGAATTTCTTTTAAGGCCAGTTTGGTGGCTGTCGCTGCCTCCGGCTGCAGCGAAGTCCACCGATTAACTAAGCTCTGTGTGAAGAACGCCTTTCTTTTATCCACCCTGAAAACGTGACCACGACATTGGGGAGGGAGGAAAACGTTCTGCCCCCATTTTCTCCATGCCATGGGTCATTTTAATAGGTCTGGCATTTTCAAGGTTTCATGCAGGCTTCCTCAACCTCGGCCCTCCAGACAATTCCCACCATCCCTGACCACTGGTCCTGCTAGCTAGGGATCATGGGAGTTGTAGGCCAAAAACATCTGGAGGTTGAGGAAACCTGGTTTAATGTTTTGCTGTGTTTTTATATATGCCAGAAGACGCTAGCTGGGGCAACAACCCAGGGTACAAATGAATTATTATTATTATTATTATTATTATTATTATTATTATTATTATTACCTTTTCTCTACGCTAAGAAGCCCCCCCCCCAAAAAAAGCTGCAACCTTTTCTCCGCAGAGGACTTGCTCCGTCCCCTGAAACATTTGAGCCGCCCTGAACCTTTCCCCCAAATCCACGATGCCCTTTTTCGGGGCGAGTCGGAGCCAATGAACGGCTGCCGTGAGTCGTTGGGCGACGTGCGGCGAGATGGGAGGCGCAGCGGAGTGGCCTCTTGTGAAAATGCCCCTGTTTCGCAAGGCTCCGAGGACGCAACCGTTACTCACCAGAGAGGACGGTGGGACAGGACTTCCTCCCCGGCCCTTCTTCGAAATCGACGGCGTCTTGATCAGCTCTCGCTTCTTCCTCGAAAACATGGTGCCCTCTGGCCGCCAATTCCGTCCCGGGCGATCAGCACCCCAGGGTGGCTTCACCGGGTAGGGGTTGCCTTCCCCGCCATCCAACGGGCCAGAGCTCCCCAAAAAATGCGTTTCCGGGTGCCAAATGCACTCAGGATTCGTCACGGCTGCTGAGGCTCAAAGCACACGCTTGCAAGCTTACTTCCTGGCTCGGTTTTGTCTGAAACACACACCCTTCAAATCTACACAGGAAAAGGTCGGTGTGTGAGAGAGAGCGCGGTTAGGAACAGAGAGGAAGTTCTACTTACTGAGTCCCTCCCTTTGTTTTTTTATTTCTGCCCCCTTTTTGGGCTGGATTTGGCCGATTCCTCTGTCTCCCTAACCCCGGTTTGTGGGCTGCAACCTGCAGGAAAGAGCTGTGAGCCGCCTGAAGGCAATCCTGAATTTTGCCTTTTTAAAAAATGTTTATGTTTATATATATATATATATATATATATATATATATATATATATATATATATATATGTTGGAAGCCCCCCTCCCCCGAGTGGCAGGGGCAACCCAGTGAGATTTGCTGTATATAAACAATAAGAATTGTTCTGATTATTACCTAGTTGGGACAGGAGTGCCTGGCGTGCTCTGGTCCATGGGGTCACGAAAAGTCAGACGTGACTAAACGACCAAGTTGGGACCAAGCCCAGATCCCACACAGAGACACGGCGGGTAACCTCCTCAAAGCCTGCAGCACCTCAGAAACCTAAACGGATCACCTCTGATGGACGTGATCAAGCAGAATGGTTTTCCGAATGGTTCTGGGAGTTGAACGGACTCCTGGAATGCATTCTGTTTGAGGACCAAGGTATGACTACTTGCTTAAACACCTTGAATTACATTTGCTGTTCAGTGTTCAATTCAATTTGAAGACATCCTGTTGGAGCTCTCCGCAATACTCCCTTGTGAACAGTTGGGTGCTATCAGCAAACTTGGCTACCTAGCTGCTCAGCACTGACTCCGGGTCATATAAAAGCTATTTAAAAAGCACTCATCCCAAAACTGATCCTTAGGGGCCTTCACTTCTAGTATTCCTTCCTTGTGAAAGTTGGCCATTTCTTCCCATTCTCTTCTTTCTGTTCTTTAAGCAGTTGCTGATCAATAAGGCGGGCTCTCTTCTTATTCCATGACTCACCAAGACGTTGGTGAGACACTGTACTAAAAGAATTTGGGTGCGCTGTCAAAAAACATCAAATGGCTCGTGAGTCACCCGTGCAGAAGCCATGCTCCTATACATTTGGTTACCTCACCTGGAGTACTGGGCCAAAGCAAACAAGATGAATTTTAACAAGGAGAAATGTAAGGTACTACACTTGGGCAAAAAAAATAAAATAAAAAAATGAAAGGCACACCTGGCTTGAAAGCAGTGCATGTGAAAAGGATCTAGGAGTCTTGGTAGACCACAAACTTGACATGAGTCAGCAGTGTGATGCAGCAGCTAAAAAAGCCAATGCAATTCTGGGCTGCATCAATAGGAGTATAGCATCCAGATCAAGGGAAGTAATAGTACCACTGTATTCTGCTCTGGTCAGACCTCACCTGGAGTACTGTGTCCAGTTCTGGGCACCACAGTTCAAGAAGGATACTGACAAGCTGGAACGTGTCCAGAGGAGGGCAACCAAAATGGTCAAAGGCCTGGAAACGATGCCTTATGAGGAACGGCTTAGGGAGCTGGGTATGTTTAGCCTGGAGAAGAGAAGCTTAAGGGGTGGTGATATGATAGCCATGTTCAAATATATCAAAGGATGTCATATAGAGGAGGGAGAAAGATTGTTTTCTGCTGCTCCAGAGAAGCGGACACGGAGCAATTGATTCAAACTACAAGAAAGAAGATTCCACCTAAACATTAGGAAGAACTTCCTGACAGTAAGAGCTGTTCGGCAGTGGAATTTGCTACCAAGGAGTGTGGTGGAGTCTCCTTCTTTGGAAGTCTTTAAGCAGAGGCTTGACAGGCATATGTCAAGAATGCCTTGATGGTGTTTCCTGCTTGGCAGGGGGTTGGACTGGATGGCCCTTGTGGTCTCTTCCAACTCTATGATTCTATGAATTATCTGTAATTATCCAACCGTGGAGGCAGAGAGAGTGTGACTGGCCTGTGGTTATCCAGTGAGTTCCTGGTTGTCCCTAGTCCATGCCTGATACAATACCAGCCTTTTCCAACCTGCAGCCCTCCAGATGTTTCTGGCCTACAGCTCTCATTGTCGCTGACCATTGGCTATGCTGGCTGATAGGAACTGGAGTCTGCCAGCTGCTGTAGGGCACTAGGATGGGAAGACTGCCCTGATCTCCCACAAGTGCCCCCATAAATTCTGCCTCTTCTCAGCCCTCTCCCTTACAACCAGTGCTTATCTTTTCCTCCTCTTCAGCCTCAGTGTTGGCTTCCTAGAAACCAGCAGGGAGGGGCATGGCTGCAAACTTTCCACCTGCCATTGGCTCTGACTCCGCCCACCACTGGTGACCACTGCTTTATCTATATATACTGTATAAAAATGTAGAAGGTGCGTGTTGAGCCACAGCAACGCGTGGCCGGCCACATCTCTAGGCCTGCTCTCCTACATATATATATATCCCGCAGACGTTATAATATTTGAAGGGATATATTCTCCACCTGCCAAGTCTCCCGTATTCCCTGGGAAACCCCCATTTTTCCAGCCGTTTCCTGCTGGCAGCCCGGGTTTTAAAAAAACCCGTAAATCCCCTGGATTCTTACTGGCCTAGGGAGGCTCCTTCTGCGCATGTCTGGAGTCTATGGACATGCGCAGAAGTGATTTCTGGCGTTGCGGCCATTTTGGAAATGGGCAGAGCATGTGTAGAAGCGACTTCCGGTGCTGCTCTGCCCAGTTCCAAAATGGCCGCAGCGCGACTTCCGGTGCCACGCCACGCCGATCCCGGGTTTTTCACTCTGGGAGTTGGCACCTATGCCACCTGCTCTGAGCCTCTTTGCGAAGACCTGGACCACTTACATAAGGCCATATGGGTAGGTAGGTAGGTAATTTAATTTCGGACATTGGGTAGAGGAACATCTTAACTTTTCACCAGAAGCCTAGGAAACGACATATGATATATAGGATCACTAGCTGGCTGGGCCCATAGCTGCCAAGTCTCCCGTTTTCCCTGGGAAATCCCCATTTTTCCAGCTGTTCCTAGCTGAAAAAACAGATCCCCCCCCCGGCTTATTCTGGCGCGGTGGCCATTTTGGAACTGGGTGGAGCATGCTCAGAAGCGACTTTTGATGCTGCTCTGCCCAGTTCCAAAATGGCTGCAGTGCGACTTCTGGCGCGGCAGCCATTTTGGAACTGGGCAAAGCAGCATCAAAAGTCACTTCTGGGCATGCTCCGCCCAGTTCCAAAATGGCGGCAGCGCTACTTCCGGCCTGCTATTTCCGGCCCGGTCCCTTATTTCTCTGACAGCAACTTGGCAGGTATGGCCGGGCCACACGTTGCTGTGGGTCATCCCTGTGATCCTCCACCCCCACCCTGTCCCGATCCATGACCTATCCTGTCTCCTCCTGCCCCCAACCCACACCCTGGCGAGTCCCCACCTCCATTCGGCCTAGTCTGTAAAGGCGAGCCTCCATTGGGCCTAGTAGCTTGCAGTACCAGTGCAGCCTCCAATAGAGGGCCAAGATTTTCTAGCTGTAGTACCAGTGTAGCCGCCGCTAGAGGGCGCTGTGTTGCAACTTCTTCTGCCTTCTATTTCCCAGCTTCCCCAGATGTCCACTGGAGGGAGCACTTTTTTGTACAGAAATCCAGGTTTCTACCTGTGCTAGGTGTGTCGTCTGGTCAATGTAAGTGGATGGTTACACCCCCCACATGTGACTCTGATGTTGTGGGCAAAGTTGAGGGCGATCGGGCAAGCGGTTGTGGAGAAAGGTGTGGAATAACAAACACACACGTTCTACATTTTTATATACAATACTGTACTGTATACAGTATATGATAACCAGATTGCAGTTCTCCACAAAAAGGGGAGAACAATGTGGATTTCAGTTTATTTTGAAGCCTTGAGGGACCAAATGATCAAGTGTGGGCCTTCAGGAATTTATCTCAATTTTAGATTTGTCCAGAATTGGGGGTTGGGGGAGCTGTCTTCTGCATCAGCATAGCTGGCTCGGGTGAATATCTGATGTTTCCTCCCTTTATGGTCTTGATCTATGGGCTACTACTAAAATGAGGCTGCCTTTTAAGCTGTATTTTAAGCTGTATTTTAATTAACGTTTTGGTTTGTTTGTTTTTGTTTTTCTATTATGTTTTATTGTAATTTATATTTAGTGTTAGCCGCCCTGAGCCTGGCTCTGGCCGGGGAGGGCGGGGTATGAATAAAATTTTATCATCATCATCATCATCATCATCATACTAGTCTCTTACCTTCCAAGTCCCGGACTACAGAATCCGGGACCAGCAGCCATGTGACACCGGAAGTTGCGTCAACGTAACTTCCGGTGTCGTTTTGCCATTCTATGGGCACCAAAAAATGGCTGCCGGCGGCTTCAAAAGTCGCATCTACGCATGTCCGGAAGTGCATAGACGTGACTTCTGGTGTCGGCAGCGGCCATTTTTGGTGCCCATAGATGGGCAGAGCGACACCGGAAGTTGCGTCGAAGGGCAAATCAGAAAGAAAAAAAATGGCCGCCGGCAGGAGAAAATAACGGAGAAAAACAGGAGACAAAGTGATACGGGGGACCACCGAGAAAAGGTAAGTAAAAACGGGGGTTTCCCGGGGAAAACGGGGTACTTGGCAGCTATGTACTAGTCTGTGCATTCACACTTGATACTATGGTACATAATGGGGAAAAAACAAAATGTGCAAAAATGTACACCTTGTAGTGAGCTGCACTTATGTCAATATTTTTCACCACCTGATTTCCATTGCAAAAGCATTTTGGAAACATATTTAAGGAAATAACTTTGTAATGTGTCAGGAAACTCCCTGCTACATTTTAAAATTGTCTCTGCTGCCACCAGTACGGATATCTCAGCAGCACAAGCATTTTCTTTCATTGATCTTGGATGTTCCTGGGATTTATAACCTGCCTTTCATCAAAATGGCAACTGAAACCCACAAAGGGTTTCAGATAGCATGAAGAACATGAGAAAACACATCACCTGTTACTTAAAAGGTAAAGGGACCCCTGACCATTAGGTCCAGTCGCGGACAACTCTGGGGTTGTGGCGCTCATATCGCGTTATTGTCCGAGGGAGCCGGCATACAACTTCCAGGTCATGTGGCAAGCATGACTAAGCTGCTTCTGGCGAACCAGAGCAGCGCACGGAAATGCCGTTTACCTTCCCGCCGGAGCGGTACCTATTTATCTACTTGCACTTTGACGTGCTTTCAAACTGCTAGCTTGGCAGGAGCAGGGACTGAACAACAGGAGCTCACCCCGTCGCGGGGATTCAAACCGCCAACCTTCCAGTTGGCAAGCCCAAGGCTCTGTGGTTTAACCCACAGCACCACCCGTGTACCATCACCTGTTACTTAAATGATAGCAAAAGAAGGGGCTAGGTGAAGGCATCTGGGAGGAGAGTTCCATAAGCCCAGTCTTATTCAACATCTTTATCAATGACTTGGATGATGGGCTTGAGGGCATCCTGAGCAAGTTTGCAGATGAAACCAAATTGGGAGGGGTGGCCAATACCCCATAGGGCAGGATCACACTTCAAAATGACCTGAACAGTTAGACAACTGGGCCAAAGCAAACAAGATGAATTTTTAACAGGGAGAAATGTAAAGTACTTGTTGTTGTTTAGTCATTTAGTCGTGTCCGATTCTTCGTGACCCCGTGGACCAGAGCACGCCAGGCCCTCCTGTCTTGCACTGCCTCCCGCAGTTTGGTCAGACTCATGTTCGTAGCCTCGAGAACACTGTCCAACCATCTCGTCCTCTGTCGTCCCCTTCTCCTTGTGCCCTCCATCTTTCCCAACATCAGGGTCTTTTCCAGGGAGTCTTCTCTTCTCATGAGGTGGCCAAAGTATTGGAGCCTCAGCTTCAGGATCTGTCCTTCCAGTGAGCACTCAGGGCTGATTTCCTTCAGAATGGATAGGTTTGATCTTCTTGCAGTCCATGGGACTCTCAAGAGTCTCCTCCAGCACCATAATTCAAAAGCATCCATTCTTTGGCGATCAGCCTTCTTTATGGTCCAGCTCTCACTTCCATACATCACTACTGGGAAAACCATAGCTTTTCTATGATCCTTTATGAAATATGACCTGATCCTTTATGAAATAGATTTAATTGTCCTAATGTTGTCTCTCTTTTTTAGGCAAGCTTGAAAAGAGAAGATACAGTGGTACCTCGGTTTAAGTACACATTTGGTTCCGGAAGTCTGTACTTAACCTGAAGCGAACTTTCCCATTGAAAGTAATGAAAAGTGGATTAATCCGTTCCAGACGGGTCCGCAGATTATTCAACCTGAAGCGTCCTTAACCTGAAGCGAACTTTCCCATTGAAAGTAATGGAAAGTGGATTAATCCGTTCCAGACAGTCTACGAAGTACTTAAACTGAAAGTACTCAAACCGTAGCGTACTTAAACCGGAACTGTACTGAGGTGTGACCATATATGTATTTTCCGGAATATAGATTGCACAGAAGATTGTGAATGAATCTCCTTAAATTATTCAGGTCTCTGCTTTATTTCCCTCCCATTGCTGAAGATTTGATTGTTGACTTGTACATTACTCTATTTTTGTTGGTTAGCTTCTTAAACATTTATTTTCAGTACCTGGCTGAAAGTGTTACATGTTCCACATTTTAGCACAATGTGCTGCAAATTGTTGCCATCATGTAAATGAGGTTAATACGTGTACAGAGTTCCAGGTTAGGTTACCCGAATACTGCCTGATTTCAGTAATCCTTTTCAGATGGTATTGAAACATTGGCTGTGTTTGAAAACACAACAAATAAACAGTTGTTGAACCTTAGGAATTTACCTCATTTAAAATCCAGTTTTTATTTATTGTTTCTGTTCATATCAATAACTAAAACCAAGTGGGAGCATTGTTTTTGTGCGGTGCTTAAGAATTATTTGTATATTATGTGCACAGCATTTCACCAGTTTTTTTTTTAAAAAAGAGAAACCCTCACTTTTTGTTCCTCGCTACACCTTATATGTTCGTCATAATGTTTCTAGAAATTGGGAAATACTTCTTCATTCCAAACAGAAATTTAAAAATTAGGTTTTCATATTGCAGCTGCAGGAACTTTGTATATATATATAAAAGTTTCACAATGACATTCTAAGAAAAGTAAAACAATTTTTTTATCTGAAATTCTACCAGTGTAACCTTTTTTTTCTAGTTACAGGTAGGTAGCCGTGTTGGTCTGGATCGAAGTAAAATAAAAAAAATTCCTTCAGTAGCACCTTAAAGACCAACTAAGTTTTTATTTTGGTATGAGCTTTCGTGTGCATGCACACTTCTTCAGTGTATCTGAAGAAGTGTGCATGTACACGAAAGCTCATACCAAAATAAAAACTTAGTTGGTCTTTAAGGTGCTACTGAAGGAATTTTTTTTATTTTACTTTTTTTTCTAAATAAACAATGGTTTTCTCAATGGGTTGTAAATCATTGTGTGTGTTCTGTACTGTAAGTCAGCTGGTTCTGTACTGTAAGTCTAACTGTCTCATACTTTTGTCCTCTTCAGTCCACTTTGACACCATATATATATATATATATATATATATATATATATATATATATAATTTTATTTCATAATTTTATTTCATGCGCTTTAAGGAATATTGCAGCTAGGACTACTGTTCCTCCCCCCCTTCCCCTTTGAGGAGAGAACATGATTTGTCTTTTAAAAAATACTGTTCTTCTTTTCTACAGAATTGTCCCAAAGAACTTGAAGCCCACTGATCCCAGACAAAAAATCCCAAAATGGCTTGTATGTGAGGGCGCTCATCAGAGTTGGAAGTTGAAAACTGAGGCTACACTTTAAATGTCTAGATTGGTTGTGTTTTCTTTTTGATATCGGTACCCAACTTTCTTGTACATTGTTGTCAGGTGAACAATGACTTGAACATTTTGTGGTGGTGATGTTCATAGAATCATAGAGTTGGAAGAGACCACAAGGGCCATCCAGTCCAACCCCCTGCCAAGCAGGAAACACCATCAAAGCATTCTTGACATATGCCTGTCAAGCCTCTGCTTAAAGACCTCCAAAGAAGGAGACTCCACCACACTCCTTGGTAGCAAATTCCACTGCCGAACAGCTCTTACTGTCAGGAAGTTCTTCCTAATGTTTAGGTGGAATCTTCTTTCTTGCAGTTTGAATCCATTGCTCCGTGTCCGCTTCTCTGGAGCAGCAGAAAACAACCTTTCCCCTTCCTCTATATGACATCCTTTGATATATTTGAACATGGCTATCATATCACCCCTTAACCTCTTCTCCAGGCTAAACATACCCAGCTCCCTAAGCCGTTCCTCATAAGGCATCGTTTCCAGGCCTTTGACCATTTTGGTTGCCCTCCGCTGGACACGTTCCAGCTTGTCAGGATCCTTCCTGAGCTGTGGTGCCCAGAACTGGACACAGTACTCCAGGTGAGGTCTGACCAGAGCAGAATACAGTGGTACTATTACTTCCCTTGATCTTAAACCGAGGTATGACTGTAGAATGAATGGAAGCTGTTTTTGAAACACTGTACTGCCTCTTTTCTCCTTAACGTGGATCTTCTGGCATATTCAAAGCCATAGCTGTACCTTTGAAACAGTAGCCAAATTGATACATTGTGCTTAAAGTTTTATTCTTGTTGTTTTAAATACTTAGAAACAATAAAAATAGATGTATGACAACACAAAGAGTCAGCATCCTTTTTAAATCTTGTGGTTTATTCACCTTTCCCCCCCTAATGTGTCTTTCACCTTCAGTTAACTCCAGAACTATTGTGCCTTTGGCTAATCTGTTTTGTGGATAGAATAAGCCAAATCTTAATGGTTGTGTGAAACAGTGTCTGTCTGTCTGTAAAATTCTTAAAAAATTCCTTCCAGCAGCACCTTAAAGACCAACTAAGTTTTTTATTTTGGTATGAGCTTTCATGTGCATGCACACTTCTTCAGATACACTGAAATAGAAGTCACCCAGACGCTTATATGTAGAGAAAGGGTGGGGAGGGGTATATCACTCAGAAGGGTGGTGGAAATGGGTGATAGACTGACTGATAGCTGTTGATGACTGTTGTTGTTGTTGTTTAGTCGTTTAGTCGTGTCCGACTCTTGGTGACCCCATGGACCATAGCACGCCAGGCACTCCTGTCTTGCACTGCCTCCCGTAGTTTGGTCAAACTCATGTTCGTAGCTTCGAGAACACTGTCCATCCATCTCGTCCTCTGTCGTCCCCTTCTCCTAGTGCCCTCAATCTTTCCCAACATCAGGGTCTTTTCCAAGGATTCTTCTCTTCTCATGAGGTGGCCAAAGTATTGGAGCCTCAGCTTCACGATCTGTCCTTCCAGGGAGCACTCAGGGCTGATTTCCTTAAGAATGGGTAGGTTTGATCTTCTTGCAGTCCATGGGACTCTCAAGAGTCTCCTCCAGCACCATAATTCAAAAGCATCAATTCTTCGGCGATCAGCCTTCTTTATGGTCCAGCTCTCACTTCCATACATCACTACTGGGGAAACCATAGCTTTAACTATACGGACCTTTGTCGGCAAGGTGATGTCTCTGCTTTTTAAGATGCTGTCTAGGTTTGTCATTGCTTTTCTCCCAAGAAGCAGGCGTCTTTTAATTTCGTGACTGCGTTCAGCATCTGCAGTGATCAAGGAGCCCAAGAAAGTAAAATCTCTCATTGCCTCCATTTCTTCCCCTTCTATTTGCCAGGAGGTGATGGGACCAGTGGCCATGATCTTGGTTTTTTTGATGTTGAGCTTCAGACCATATTTTGCGCTCTCCTCTTTCACCCTCATTAAAAGGTTCTTTAATTCCTCCTCGCTTTCTGCCATCAAGGTTGTGTCATCTGCATATCTGAGGTTGTTGATATTTCTTCCGGCAATCTTAATTCCGGCTTGGGATTCATCTAGTCCAGCCTTTCGCATGATGAATTCTGCATATAAGTTAAATAAGCAGGGAGACAATATACAACCTTGTCGTACTCCTTTCCCAATTTTGAACCACTCAGTTGTTCCATATCCAGTTCTAACTGTAGCTTCTTGTCTCACATAGAGATTTCTCAGGAGACAGATGAGGTGATCAGGCACTCCCATTTCTTTAAGAACTTGCCATAGTTTGCTGTGGTCGACACAGTCAAAGGCTTTTGCATAGTCAATGAAGCAGACTGTTGACGACTGTAAACGACTGCAAATGGTCTTGCATGAAAAAGCAAGGGGTGAGATCGCTTTATCATGTATAATGAGATAAGAATCCAACGTCTCTGTTCAAACCAGCTCTTTCCATGGTTTTAAGCTTGGTGATAAGTTGCAATTCAGCAACTTCTCTTTCCAGTCTATTTCTGAAATTCTTTTGTAGTAAGACAGCTACTTTGAGATCTTGTATAGAATGTCCTGGGAGATTGAAGTGTTTTCCTACTGGTTTCTCTGTCTTGTGATTCCTGATGTCAGATTTATGTCCATTTATCCTTTGGCGTAGGGTTTGGCCAGTTTGTCCAATATAGAGAGCTGAAGGGCATTTGGCATTCTTGAGTAGCTTCCTGCAGTTCTTGTGGGAGCAGAGAATATTATACGTGGCTCAGATGTGACTCCAAACACACACACTCCCATTTTAGATCTTTTCCCTCCCAGGCATTGACTCTAGCCCAGGCACCCCCAACCTGCGGCCCTCCAGATGTTTTGGCCTACAACTTGGCAAAATTGCCAATGCTTTTAAGGAGGGAAATATAGCGCATGCGCGCGCGCACACACACACACACACACACACACACCCTCCAAAAAAGAAAAAGTATGTTTGTGTAAGATCAGCTCTCCTGGGGTGGCGGCGGAGGAGCCTTTGGTGAACGACAGAAGCTATTCCAAAAATTCCAAGCCTCTCCCATGACGTTCGCTTCTTCAGCAGTGGGAAAAAAGAGACACGCCTCCTAAGAGATCAAGTTTTCCGGACACAATTCCAAGGAAATCAGATAAGAGGGAGAGAGGCGGCTCCCTCCCTCCCGCCCAGAACCTGAAACCAGCCCAGCCAAATTGTGCATACTAGTTTTAAAGGGGTGCAGGAGGTTTTTGAGCCGGTTAAAGGGGTGCAGGTGGTCTCCCCCCGGCTGTTTTAAATAAGGCCTTTTATGCTACCGGTATTAAAAGCCTGACACCAGAGGTCCTTCTCTAAAAATACCCCTGCCATTCTGTAGGCTTTCTAAATAATAATAATAATTATTATTATTCTGAATAACAATTACAGTGGTACCTTGGTTTACAACCACAATCTGTTCCGGAGGTCCGTTTGTAAACCAAAACAGGTTGTAACCCAAGGTGCGCTTTCGCCAATGGGGCCTCCCAAAAAATTATGTTCGTAATCCAAAGAAAATGGGTTGTAATCCAAAAAAAGGTTGCAAACCGGGACAATCACTTCAGGGTTTGATGTGTTTGTAATCCAAAACGTATGCAAACCAAGACATATGCAAACCAAGGTACCACTATATTAATATTTATATGCTGCCACCTGACTGGGTTTCCTGGAGAGCTGCATTTTAGACATAACAACAACGAAAACCTACCATGATTTTAACCGATTTAAAATTTTTGCATTTTTTACTGCTGCTATAATAATTCCTTTTATTTCTAATGTTTTCCATCATCTGTTTTGTGATTCTCTTCTGTAAGCTACCTTTGAAAATCTAGATTAATTAGTAAAAGAAAATAGGGCCGTTTATTTATTTATACGTAATGAAAATCTAGATTAATAGATAAGGTTTTTTTTAAAGATCACACCATGTATTTATTTATTCATAACATAATGACTTCCTGTTTGTTGCTATTGCCATGATGAATTTTGCCAGCACTGGGTGGCATATAATTTCATGCGAGTCAGAAATGTGTTGTTTTAATTGCTAGGCTGCGTCCGGCTAAAATCTACTCTTAGCTGGGGCCCCCAGTCTTACCCAGTGTAGCCCCTTTGATTTCAATGGTGTATGACTATCCTGTGATATATAGATATGTCTAATTACAATTATTTTATTGTATTACTGGACTTGTCATGTTGTGTGTTGCTATCTAGGAGCTAGTTCTCTCTCTCTCTCTCTCTCTCTCTCTCTCTCTGTGTGTGTGTGTGTGTGTATATATGTGGGTATACAATATGTATATGTGTTGATATATGTGTGCATAAACCGTGTGTGTGTGTGTGTGTACATGTGTGTGTGTGTATTCTGACCTTGTCTGGGAACAGAAGTAAATAAATAACATTTTTAAAATTCATTTATATCTCACCTTTCCTTCGAAGATCTCAAGGTGACATACTACTACTACTACTAATTTATTACTTATACCCTGCCCATCTGGCCAGGCCTCCCCAGCCACTCTGGGTGGCTCCCAACAGAATAATAATAATAATAATAATAAAGCGCTCAAACATTAAAACCTTCCCTAAACAGGGCTGCCTTTAGATGTCTTCTAAAAGTCAGAATTCTTGATGGCAGAAAGTGAGGAGGAATTAAAGAATCTTTTAATGAGGATGAAAGAGGAGAGTGCAAAATATGGTATGAAACTCAACATTAAAAAACCTAAGATCATGGCCACTGGTCCTGTCACCTCCTGGCAAATAGAAGGGGAAGAAATGGAGGCAGTGAGAGATTTTACTTTCTTGGGTTCCATGATCACTGCAGATGGTGACAACAGTCACGAAATTAAAAGACGCCTGCTCTTGGGAGAAAAGCAATGACAAACCTAGACAGCATCTTAAAAAGCAGAGAAGGGGACAACAGAGGACGAGATGGATGGACAGTGTCCTCAAAGCAGCCAACATGAGTTTGACCAAACTGCGGAAGGCAGTGGAAGATAGGAGTGCCTGGCGTGCTCTGGTCCATGGGGTCACAAAGAGTCGGACATGACTAAACAACAAGTCACATAGTTGTTTATTTCCTTGACATCTGATGGGAGGGTGTTCCACAGGGCAGGCACCACCACCGAGAAGGCCCTCTGCCTGGTTCCCTGTAACTTCACTTCTCGCAGGGAGGGAACCTCCAGAAGGCCCTCGGAGCTGGACCTCCGTGTCCGGGCTGGATGATGGGGGTGGAGACGCTCCTTCAGGGATACTGGACTTTGAATGGTACTCCCCCTCCCTATTTTGTCTTCAAAACAACCATGCAAGGTAGGCTCGCTCGAGAGGCAGGGACTGGCTTTCAGGGTCACCCAATGTGCTTAATGGCAGCTGAGTGGGAGATGCAGAGCTCACACAGAAATGTACCCTCGAGGAAGAAGACTTTCCCACAACCACCCTCATAAGGTTCCCATTTCTTTCTTTTTATAAAACCACTAAAACAAATTAAATCAATATTTGTCTAACAAGCACATTAAATCCCATAATTAATTAAAACAAACACAGAACTGCAGTCAAATTGTTGGTTGGTTGGTTGGGGGGGGTAAAAAGAACCTCTGAGCACATGCAGAGCGCCCAGCGGCCACGCAGCCAACCCACAAGCCTCACCGATTGGCAGGGATGCTTGAGCTAAGCTTCGCCACTTGAATGAGGGCCTTACCCCCAATTCTATTTCAAGGCTTAACAGGGCAAAGTAATAATCATAATTACAGTGGCACCTTGGTTTAAGAAAAGCTTAGGTTATGAACAACTTGGATTAAGAACGCTGCAAACCCGGAAGCAGGTGTTTGGGTTTGTGAACTTTGCCTTGGAATAGGAACATGTTTTGCTTCCTGTTGAGTGTGTTCCATTTGTAATTGAGTTCCCCGCTGCTATGGGAAAGCACACATTGGTTTAGGAACACTTTGGTTTAAGAACCGACTTCCGGAATGATTTAAGTTCGTAAACCAAGGTACGGTACCACTGTATAACCATGTTTCTCCGAAAATAAGACACCGTCTTATATTTATTTTTCCTAAAAAAACACACTATGCCTTCTTTTCAGGGGATGTCTTATTTTTTCTCCTCCTGCTGCCGCAACCGGCATTACTGCTGCACCTATCATAGAATCATAGAATCATAGAGTTGGAAGAGACCACAAGGGTCATCCAGTCCACCCCCCTGCCAAGCAGGAAACACCATCAAAGCATTCCTGACAGATGGCTGTCAAGCCTCTGCTTAAAGACCTCCAAAGAAGGAGACTCCACCACACTCCTTGGCAGCAAATTCCACTGCCGAACAGCTCTTACTGTCAGGAAGTTCTTCCTAATGTTTAGGTGGAATTTTCTTTCTTGTAGTTTGAATCCGTTGCTCCGTGTCCGCTTCTCTGGAGCAGCAGAAAACAACCTTTCTCCCTCCTCTATATGACATCCTTTTATATATTTGAACATGGTTATCATATCACCCCTTAACCTTCTCTTCTCCAGGCTAAACATACCCAGCTCCCTAAGCCGTTCCTCATAAGGCATCGTTTCCAGGCCTTTGACCATTTTGGTTGCCCTCTTCTGGACATGTTCCAGCTTATCAGTATCCTTCTTGAACTGTGGTGCCCAGAACTGGACACAGTACTCCAGGTGAGGTCTGACCAGAGCAGAATACAGTTGTACTATTACTTCCCTTGATCTAGATGCTATACTCCTATTGATGCAGCCCAGAATTGCATTGGCTTTTTTAGCTGCTGCATCACACTGCTGACTCATGTCAAGTTTGTGGTCTACCAAGACTCCTAGATCCTTTTCACATGTACTGCTCTCAAGCCAGGTGTCTCCCATCCTGTATTTGTGCCTTTCATTTTTTTTGCCCAAGTGTAGTACTTTACATTTCTCCTTGTTAAAATTCATCTCGTTTGCTTTGGCCCAGTTGTCTAATCTGTTAAGGTCATTCTGAAGTGTGATCCTGTCCTCTGGGGTGTTAGCCACCCCTCCCAATTTGGTGTCATCTGCAAACTTGCTCAGGATGCCCTCAAGCCCATCATCCAAGTCATTGATAAAGATGTTGAACAAAGACATATCACTATGTCTTATTTTCAGGGTATGGCTTATAATCCTTGAATGCTTAAAAATACTCCTATGGCTTATTTTATGACTACGTCTTAAAATAGGGGAAACAGGGTAGTAGTGTCCTCACACCATAAACAATAGCAAACACCCGTTAGTTGGTGACCCTTAACCTAAGCAGCGTGACCAAAAGCTTCCGCAGGAATGCATTTTTAAATAAAAGGGCACATTCTATTCATGTAAAAACAGGTTGATTCCTAGACTGTCCGTGGGCTGGATTTAGAAGGCGATTGGGCCAGATCCGGGCCCCGGGCCTTAGTTTTCCTCCCCATGCAAACTAGTTTAAGCGTTCCTAGTTTAAGGTGTGAACCTTCACCTAAGCAGCGTGACCAAAAGCTTCCCCAGTTGAATGTCTACCTGTCCCCAATGCTATTTCAAGGACACAGGAGGACCCTCAAAGGCCTCCAGGAGCCCATTACAAGGCTTCGGGTGGAAGGCAACGCTTTCCCCTAAGCAACTTAAGTTTCGGCTTCACCAGTTGAATGCCTGTCTGTCCCCAAAACGAGAGGACCCCCACCAACCCCCCCCCCCACTAGGAGCCCATGATAAGGCTCAGGGCAGAGGGGACTTTATCACTGCCGCCAAAATCCTGCAGTTTTAAGTTTAAGCTTCACCAGTTGAACGCCTACCTGTCCCCAAAACTATTTCAAAGGCGCAGGGAGAGAGGAAGTGGGGAGCAATGGGACTGGATGCCTGCAAAACAGGACGCTCCTTCCTTGGAGGTTTCTAAGCAGAGGGTTGGATGGCCATCTGCCACGGATGCTTTAGTTGCGATTCCTGCATTGCAGGGGGTTGGACTAGATGACCCTTGGGTACCTTCCAGCTCCACGATTCTATGACCTTCGCGGGGAATTGAGCGGGGTGTTTTGCTTTGCGCTTTCCCCCTCGGTTTTCTTTTTGCTTTCTTTTCCTCTCGAAGGAGATCCACACACAGGAAACTCCCATCCTGCAGGAATTCGGCTCTTTCTGCCCTTATAAGGCTATTTCAACTGGCGGCCAATCAGCGCGCGGGAGGCGGCGCTCGGCAGGCCCCCAAAAACTTCGCCGAGGGCGGGCGGAGGCGCGCGGAGTGGGTTCCCTGCTTTTGGAGCGTGTGCCGAGCGCGCCTGCCCCGCCAGACAGCGCCCTGCCCCGGCACAGGATGAGCAACAGCCAGTTCAACAAGGGACCCAGCTACGGCTTGTCAGCCGAAGTGAAGAACCGGGTAGGTGGTCCCTCGCGCCCCTCGCCAAATGCGCCCCTCGCCAAATGCGTAAATGCGCCCTGGGCGCACGGAGGGGCAACTTTGGAGAGGCGCCGCCGCCGCGAGCGCTCCGGGTTTTTTCGACCGACGGATTGCATTTATTGAACGCAGTCTAGAGCCCACTCCCCCCCACCACACAAGGATCTCACGGTGGCGTATGTAGGTCTCTGCCTCCCCCCAGCGCCGATTCAATCCCCACAACAACCCCGCGAGGTAGGCCGCTTTGGAGAGGTGGCGCCGCGAGCGCTCCGGGTTAATTCGACGGGCGGATTGCATTAATTGAACACAGTCTAGAACCCACTCCCTCCACACCCATAAGGGACTCAAGGTGGCGTATGTAGGTCTCTCCTCCCCCCCCCAGCGCTGATTCAATCCCCACCACAACCCTGCGAGGTAGGCGGTTTTGGAGAGGCGCCGCCGCGTGCGCTCGGAGTTTATTTGGCCGACGAATTGCATTCATTTAATGCAGTGCAGAGCCCTCTTTCCCCCCCACCCACAAGGGACTCAAGGTGGCATATGTGGGTCTTTTCTCCCCCCCCCCCCAGCACTGATTCAATCTCACACCAACCCTGCGAGGGACGCAGCTCTGGAAAAGTGGCTTGCTCCATGAGCACTGTGGATTAATTTTATTTATTGCACACACACACAGGATTTATATTAGGGGGGCAGGCTTTATGTTGGGGTGGTGGTGGAGAACATCAGTTAAATATTTTTAATGGGGGGGGGCAGCTACGCCCATGTGCACATAGACATATCCACATTTTTCTTCCAAGGGACTCAAGGCAATGCTTATGGATCCCCCCCCTCACTTAATTCCAGCGACAACCCTGCGAGGTGGGTGGCTCTGGATGCATGTTATTTATCACACACACACACACTTATATCCCATTTATTCAAATATTTATATGGTATACAAGAGAGTTACAGCAACTTTTCTGCCCCCCCCAGCTTATTGGGGAATATTTATTTACAGTACTTTCCCAGGCCTGTCTGTGAGTATCACAAGTTTTCGACAGATGCTTGAAAGTGAAAGCATGGATGGTTCCTGTTGAAGGCTCTCTCTCACACACACACACCCAGTTGAATCTCACACACCTCATGCCCCCTTGCAGCCAACATAGTGGTTGTAGGGTGTCAGGAGCCCTGGGTTTGAATTTCTCCACTCCAGACGTGAATTTTGCTTGTTTTGACCAGCCGCTAGGGCTCAGTCCCAGGGCTGCTGTGAGGATCAAAATTGCGAAGAACTACTTTAGGCCAAGTTTGAGGTCTTTGGAGGAAAGGCGTGTAAAAAGGACAAGCAAATAATCTTTCTTTAAACGTCCCCGAAGGTGCTAGTCCCTTGTGAAATTGAGCTGGGGTTGGAACTGCAGCTGGCCCTTCTTCACTTTTGTCATGGTCTCCTTTTGCAGGTGGTGCTGTGGGTTAAACCACAGAGCCTAGGGCTTGCCAGTCAGAAGGTTGGCGGTTCGAATCCCCGTGCCAGGGTGAGCTCCCGTTGCTCAGTCCCTGCTCCTGCCCACCTAGCAGTTCAAAAGCACGCAGTGCAAGTAGATAAATAGGTACTGCTCTGGTGGGAAGGTAAACGACGTTTCCGTGCGCTGCTCTGGTTTGCCAGAAGCGGCTTAGTCATGCTGGCCACATGACCTGGAAACTGTATGCCGGCTTCCTCGGCCAGTAAAGCGAGATGAGCGCCACAACCCCAGAGTCGTCCGCAACTGGACCTAATGCACAGGGGTCCCTTTATCTTTACCTTTTGCTTACCTCTGAGTAATTGGGCCTTTCTTTGAAGTAGGGTTGCTTCTGTTTTTAAAAGGCTACCAGCTGCTTTTCTCTTTACATTTTTGGAGACCGCGGGCAGGCTGAAATAGGGGTGTTTGTTTTCTTGAGTCCTGGGGTAGTTTGTCAGCTTTCGGCCTTGTGGATGCAGAGTCTTTGAGCCTGGGGCCGAGAGTCCCCAGTTTAAATTATTTGATTTTATTTGATTTCGGTTATTTGATTTCCATACTGCTTGATATGTTTGAAAATATCTCTAAGCAGCGTACAAAAAAAAAACAGCCAAGGCAACAGCAGACAGCTTAAACAAAATGTGACAAAAATACAGAGCTACGGATAAAAAGGTTACATTAATACAAAGTGGCTAATACATAAAAAATCCTTAGCAGTTCCTTTTGCTTTTGATATACCCTCCCTCTCAGCTTCTGGTTTTTCACCCAGCGCCCAAGAAAATCCAAATCTTTAAAACGCTTGTGACAACCCAAAGGGATCGCTCCAAAAAATTTTATCTTTATTTTTTAATGCGGTTATCCAAAAGCATTTCTGAACTGTTTTGATATTTGCAAAACTTTAGCCGGGATGCAAAAATAGATAATTTAAAAAAACAAAACAAAAACCAAGCCAGCTGTGGTCTAAACCACTGAGCCTCTTGGGCTTGCATGTCGGCGGTTCGAATCCCCGGGACGGAGTGAGCTCCTGTTGCTCTGTCCCAGCTCCTGCCAGCCTAGCAGTTCGAAAGCACGTTTGCACAAGCAGAATAGGTACCGCTGTGGTGTGAAGTTAAACGGTGTTTCTGTGTGCTCTGGTTTCCGTCATGGTGTCCCGCTGCGCCAGAAGTGGTTTCGTCCTGTTGGCCACATGACCCAGAAAGCTGACTGCGGACAAACACCGGCTCCCTTGGCCTGAAAGTGAGATAAGTGGCGCAGCCCCATACAGTAGTCGCCTTTGACTGAACCGTCCAGGGGTCCTTTGCCTTTTTACCTTCGCTCCATCAGTTTGTCTCATCCTCTTTCCAGAGCCGTCCAAGTTGGTGGCTGGCAATGGTTCCTCCTTGGGATTATTTCCAGCTTGACGCGTTGCCTTCCTCCTCGCCGGAACCTCTTGCCCAGCGCTCGAAATTCCCCAGGCGCATTTTGCTACTGACCCAACAACGGGGTGATTTCTGGGCACCACATTGGCAACTGAGGTTTCCCATAGAGCCAGCTGACTCCCTGCACTCCTCCCTGTTTGTTACATGGATTGTTTTATTTCGTAGAATCATAGAGTTGGGAGGGACCCCCAGGGGTCATCCAGTCCAACCCCCTGCAATTTAGGAATCTCAGCTAAATAATCTATGACAGATGACCATCCAACCTTTGCTTAAAAACTTCTGAGGAAGGAGAGTCCAGTCCACCTTCCACCTCACCGAAAACCCGGAAGTAAGTGTTCAGGTTTCCGAATGTTTTTTGGAAGCCAAACGTCCAATGCGGCTGTCGGCTATTCTTTCCGGGGCACCTGCACCCATCAGAAGCTGGGCCTTGGTTTTCGAACGTTTCGGGAATCAAACAGACTTCTGGAACGGATTAAATTCGAGAGCCAAGGGTGTAGAGGTTGGGTGACCTTGGTCTAGTCACACTTCTCTGAAGTCTCTCAGCCCCACTCACCTCACAGAGTGTTTGTTGTGGAGGAGGAAGGGAAAGGAGAATGTTAGCCGCTTTGAGATTCCTTAGGGTAGTGATAAAGCGGGATATCAAATCCAAACTCTTTTCACAGTAATAATAAACTCCGTTGGGGGGGAAATGGTGCCTAGGCGTTCCGTTGCGACTAAGTTTCAGGTGCCAACATCATTATTCACCATAACACCCTGGCTCTGAGAGCCTGTCGACTTCCTTCCCTCCCATCTCATGGCTTTCAAAATTTATATCGTGGCAATTTTTACGTTTTCCAATTCTAATTACACTCATTACAAAAGGGTAAATAAATATCAGAAGATAGAAAATTCCTCATTGCAAGTCTTCGGGCAACCCCGCTAGTGATTTTAATTGCCTACAATAATGTTTCAGGTATCGTATAAATTTAATCCAGTCCTTTTGGAATACTTGCTGGTTTTGGATTTTTTACCCCATCAGCTTCGCCAGTTCCGCAAAGTCCGTCATCTTCGTCTGCCACTCTTCTTTCGTCGGTACTTCTTGCTGTTTCCAATTATGGGCTAAAATAATTCTTGCCTCGGTTATTGCATATATAAAGTCTTTTGTCTTCCTTTGCTATCTCTTCCCCCACTGAACCCAGTAAAAAGGCTTCTGGTTTTTTTAACAAAAGTATTTTTAAACACTTTCTTTACCGTTTCCCGGAAAGCCTTTACCTCTTTGCAAGTCCACCCCATGTGGTAGAAGATACCTTCCCTTTCTTTACATTTCCAACACTCGTAGCTTCTTGTCTTGTACATTTAGCTGGTGTTAGATACCACCTGCACATCATTTTCATAACATTTTCTTCAAGTGCACTGCATGAAGTGAAATTCCACAACCTTTCCCAGGATTCTATCTGAATATTATATCCCAAATCTTCAGCCCATTGTATCATTGGGGTGCAAGGTTTTTTTTGGGGGGGGGGGCTGTGGCAGCGGGGTAGAGGGCACTGCAAACTTCTGAAGCCTCCTGACCCCCTTGCCATTGCCTGACCCTCTGCTTAGTGGCTTAGTTAAAAATGTGGAGATTTTACTTTCTTGGGCTCCTTGATCACTGCAGATGGTGACAGCAGTTACGAAATTAAAAGACGCCTGCTTCTTGGGAGAAAAGCAATGACAAACCTAGACAGCATCTTAAAAAGCAGAGACATCACCTTGCCAACAAAGGTCCGTATAGTTAAAGCTATGGTTTTCCCAGTAGTGATGTATGGAAGTGAGAGCTGGACCATCAAGAAGGCTGATCGCCGAAGAATTGATGCTTTTGAATTATGGTGCTGGAGGAGACTCTTGAGAGTCCCATGGACTGCAAGAAGATCAAACCTCTCCATTCTGAAGGAAATCAGCCCTGAGTGCTCACTGGAAGGACAGATCCTGAAGCTGAGGCTCCAAGACTTTGGCCACCTCATGAGAGGAGAAGACTCCCTGGAGAAGACCCTGATGTTGGGAAAGATGGAGGGCACAAGGAGGAGAAGGGGACAACAGAGGACGAGATGGTTGGACAGTGTTCTCATAAGCTACGAACATGAGTCTGACCAAACTGCGGGAGGCAGCGGAAGACAGGAGGGCCTGGCGTGCTGTGGTCCATGGGGTCACGAAGAAGTGGACACGACTAAACGACTCAACAGCAACAACTGCTTCCTCCCTGCCTCCGCCTGTGTGCTCTCTCTTGGGCAAACGACCCCCAGGAGATTCAGGGGGGAAGGAAGGGCATAAACTACTCAAAATTCCCAGGACGACCTTTACCTGTCCTGGTGGCAAAGAAAGATGGCCAAGGGTCTGGTGGCCGATGTCTCCGTCGAGCCAGTCAACTCACACGCAAGCCCTCCATCAACGCAGCAAGGAAATTGAAGTGTAAGGCTGAGAGGGCAGAGGCCGTAGTTCGAGATGGAATTCACAATCAGTTTTTTTTTAAATAAAAAACCCTTCTGCCCTAGTTGTTAGTTAATGCCATTTACATTTCCTCTGTGTCCATTTCTCCTCCTCGCATACTGGGACTCAGTGAATTGTCAGAGCAAGCTAAGGTCGAGCTGAGATCACAGAATCATAGAATCTATGGAAAGGATTCTGAGGGTCATCTAGCCCCCCCCCCCCCGGTGAATAGGCATTCGAGGTGTCACATTTGGTGCCTGGCTTATATATCTGTGTTTCTGACACTGCTCTGACCCCTTTTAACTGATATCTTACAAATCCTGGAGCTGCGCTCGGTTTCCTCCCACCCCCTCCCAGTTGCTTCAGTCTGGTGTTGTTCCAGCCGAGTCCCAGAAACTCTTCCGTTCCTGGGAACCTCTTTTTGTTTATCTTCTGGAGTCACATCAGAGCCATCTGATCGTGCCGAGACTTGGAAAAGTCTGGAAGGGATTCCCGTTTTTCCGCCCGTGCGATTTCACCCAGAGGACGGCGAGCCTGTGCCGATTTAATCCCCGCGTTCTGGGTGCAAATCGCAGGTCGCCCTGTTAACCAAAGAAGCTCGAGAGAACTCTGGTTAATAATGCGGCAGCAAAGTAGCGCTTTTAAATTTTATTTCTGTGAAAAGTTATGCAAACTACCTAACTCCTCTGCTCAAGGAGGCCTCCAAAATCACCAAGTCTTTTATTTTTTATTTTTTTTAAAAGACGAGGCATAAAAGGAAAATGGATGAGGAGGGCGGAGGAGATAAACAAACTCAAGATTCGAGTCTTCAGTGAAGTAAGCCGCTCTAATGAGCAGCTGGGGTGGAGGAATTCAAGGAGATGAAACATCAGACATTGCAGATCTCTGACCTAGCACTACCTGCCCAAAATTACCAATAGATATAGTTATTGCTGACAGGTGGCGGTTCATTTATGACATCTTATTCAGTGGGATTTTAGCAGCTATCTGGAGACTGGCCTTTGAGGGCATTGCCTGTTGCGAAAGTATTTTTTCAAGTTAAGGACAAGGCCAAATCTGGAGAGAGGCAATCTTATGAAAAGGCTGGAGGAGAGTTCCCACGCTCAGGCAATTTTGCTCTTCTCGCAAACTGTGGTTTTGTGCGTGTAAGCATACCTGAATCATTGCCATCCAAGTGTATCTTGTTCCACTTCCTCATGAGTCGCTGGTCCTGCAATAGACAGGGGCTGGTGACTTGTGTCTGACCCTGGTCTCTCGGCTGAGTTCCTGGGTAAGGCGAGATTTGAACCTGGGACTTCCGTAATGGGGTCATTATTTATTTTTATTTGTGCCGCTCGTGAGAATCGCTCCCCCAACTTGATTTCAGCCAGTGCTTTTCCCCCTAAAAAAAAAAAAGGTTTAGGGGGTACTCTCATTTTCCCTCGAGAAAACCACCATTTTATAGCTCAAATCGGGGGGAAATGAATACAGAGTAAAGGGACAAAAGTATCAAAGGTTAACAAAATGTTTAGGGGGAAAAAAGCACTGATTTCAGCAATAATAATAAAACCAGCAATACAATAGAAATCAGAATTTCTAAACCAGTGCAGATCAACTGGGATTGAAATATTAAAAATAAGTTTCAATGGCTTATTGGGGTCTTTTATAACTTAGCCATTCTGCAATTCTCTCAGACTTGGTTGGATGCCTGTATTTATTGCACAGGCCTTTCATTCGAGGAGCCCGGGGTTCTTCTCAAGTTTTAAAAACTCTCACAGCAACCCTGCAAGGTAGGTTAGGATGAGAGAGAGAGAGAGAGAGAGAGAGAGAGAGAGAGAGACTGGGGGAACCGAGCCAGATGGGTGGGGTATAAATAATAAATTATTATTATTATTATTATTATTATTATTATTTTTATTATTATTATTATTATTAATGTTTTGGGACTACAATTCCCATGGGGTGTTTTCAAAACACATGGGGTGTTTTGGGACTACAATTCCCATCATCCCTGACCACTGGTCCTGTTAGCTAGGGATGATGGGAGTTGTAGTCCCAAAACATCTGGAGGGCCGAGTTTGGGGGTGCCTGGTCAAGAGGCTGTGACTGACTCCAAGGTCACCCAGTGAGCTTCCTGGCGGAGTGGGGATTCGAACCCTGATCTCCCGGGTCCTCGTTCGACACTCTGACCACTATGCCACACTGCCTTCCTAGAGCCCTTCTGCCATGGGGCAGGTCTATAAATTAAGTAGGCAAATAA
Organism: Zootoca vivipara; assembly: GCF_963506605.1. Classification (NCBI taxonomy): domain Eukaryota; kingdom Metazoa; phylum Chordata; class Lepidosauria; order Squamata; family Lacertidae; genus Zootoca; species Zootoca vivipara. The sequence goes on along the minus strand of NC_083281.1, from coordinate 3,275,623 downwards.
ATAGTGGGGAAAGCAAAACGTTGCTTAGAGAAGGATCTGAAATACTTTCCTTAAAGCTCATGTTTGTTTTATTATAGATTGTTTTATTTGATGCTTTGGGTTCTTCTCTTTAAAATATAAAACAGTGTGGAAATCATCATCATCATCAATAATTAGTGCTTTTTTCTGGGGGGACGCAGGAGTCTACATACCCCTAAACATTTTGGCCTCATTTAGGGGCAGTACTGTATGTCTATATCAGTGTTTCTCAACCAGTGTGCCTCCAGATGTTTTGGGACTACAACTCCCATCATCCCTAGCTAGCAAGACCAGTGGTCAGGAATGATGGGAGTTGTAGTCCCAAAACATCTGGAGGCACACTGGTTGAGAAACACTGCTCTATATGACTAGGAAAATGAGAGTACCCCTAAACATTTTTTTAAAGAAAAAAGCACTGGCTCCCTGTAGGGAGTCACCCTTACACCGCGTTTTCTTTTAACACAACTTCTTCTCGTTCTCTTTTTCTATATGTTAGGTCCACAAGCTGCTCATATTCCATCTATTTTAAGTTGCCATTCTTCTTTAGCTGGGACCTCGCTCGTTTTCCATTTGGGGGCTAATGAAACACAGGCTGCGGTAGCGGCATACATAATATATAACTCTTTTTGACACCTGGAATTATTCCTAACGAAAAGTACTCTGGGTTTCTTTTGGGGCAGAGGGGGAAATGGTACCTTTAAACCTCTTTTTAAAGTTCATTATGAATTATTCACCCTTTTACAGCCCCACCACATATGATAGAATGTTCCCTCATCTAGTCCAGGCATAGGCAAACTCCAGCCCTCCAGATGTTTAGGACTACAATTCCCAACATCCCTAGCTAACAGGACCCGTGGTCAGGGATGATGGGATTTGTAGTCCCAAAACATCTGGAGGGCCAGAGTTTGCCTATGCCAACCCCCTGCAATGCGGGAATGTTTTTCGCCTGACGTGTGTCTTGAACCCAGGACCCTGAGATTAAGAGTCTCTAAACCCTCGCACAAACGAAGGTGCCAAGTGAAAAACGAGAAGCTCTTGGCTTAGACGCAAACTTGGTTGCGTGCCCTTTGGCAAGTCTCTCCGGTTCCTTCCCCGATGCCCGTATTACCCAAACCGCCCAGGTCCTCGGGGAACACTTAGGGGTCAATTACGCGGCGCCATCAAGCATGCGAAGCTTTGCTCCCCCCCCGCCGCTTGCAACGAGAGGGCACCTGGGGCCCGGCCCATCAGCACATTTTGAAAGGAGACTCTTGCTGCCCGATGGCTCATCATTTCTGCTCCTCAGCAGCCGCTTTCTGTCCGCACCCAAGCCAGAGGGGGAACAGACAACAGGACAGACAAGGCTCACAATAGCTGCTGCAAAGAAGCCAGAGGCTCCGATTCTTGATCCGAGAAAAAGATAGTTCCTCTCAGATGCTCTCTCTCAAACACATACGCTCTGTTTTTGCAGCGGGTTGGAAGAGGTGACCCTCTGGGTCCCTTCCCAACGCTACGATTTCACGATTTTACGACTGATGGGCGCTGCCTTCTGTGTTAGAAATTCCGATAATACAGGGCTGCCTCGGTTCTCGAACGTCTCCGTTGACAAACGTTTTGGAACCCGAACGCCGAAAACCCGGAAGCGACTGCTTCTTCTTTTCAAACACGCCTCGGGAGTCAAAGTTTTCTCAAATGAATTTGCAGGTGGCCCTTTGCGCCTTGGTTTTGGAACGTTTCAGAACTTGGAATGGTCTTCCGGAACGGATTACGTTCAAGAACCGAGGTACCGCTGTACCAGTGGTTTAAGAACAGCTTGGTTTATGAGCAACTTGGATTAAGAACGCTGCAAAGCCGGAAGGAGGTGTTTTGGTTTGTGAACTTTGCCTTGGAAGCAGAACATGTCGATTGTGTTCCATTTGTAAATTGAGTCCCCCGCTGCTATGGGAAAGCGTGCCTTGGTTTAAGAACGCTTCGGTTTCAGAATGGACTTCCGGAATGGATTAAGTTCGTGAACCAAGGTACCACTGTATATGCCAGGCACCTGCAGCCCTCCAGATGTTTTGGCCTACAACTCCCATGATCCCTAGCTAACAGGACCAGTGGTCAGGGATGATGGGAATTGTAGTCCAAAACATCTGGAGGGCCGAAGGTTGGAGATGCCTGCTATAAGCTCATTGCCAAATGGCACCTTAAACCATGACTTACATCACAGGAGCCTATACAACACAAAACGCTGGATGTAGGTTTTATTGTACAATGGTACCTCTACTTACGAATGTTTCTACTTACGAACAGAGCTCCGTCCGCCATCTTGGATGAGGTTCAGATAGGATTTTTTCTACTTATGAATTTTTAGATAGGGTTGCTTCGACTTACGAATTTTTTCTCCCAATGCATTCCTATGGGATTCGACTTACAAATTTTTCGACTTACGAATGTGCGTTTGGAACGCATTAAATTTGTAAGTAGAGGTTCCACTGTATAATGAACTGAAGAAAATGTTTAAAGTAACCTTCGTTAAAAAAAAACCAGAAGCCTTCCTATTAGGAATTATAGGAAGAGAAATACCATATATATCTTTTCATGTATGCGACGACGGCCGCACGAATATTGACAGCCCAATGCTGGAAAGAGGGAAAATTTTTCTCCCAATGCATTCCTATGGGATTCGACTTACAATTTTTTTCCGACTTACGAATGTGCGTTTGCAACGCATTAAATTCGTTAAGTAGAGGTACCACTGTATTTGTTTTTCATCTTATATTTTGGAAATGTACACCCAGTTCTCCCCCCCCCTTTAAATTTCTTTGGGGCCCGCAAGAGAGTGGGGCCCTAAGCTACGGCTTGTTTAGCTTATACGTAAATCTGGCACTCCCCGAACCTCTTCTTCTGAGCGTCTCTGCAGACACCCTTTAAGGTTGGCACGGGTGCCAGATCTGGTTGGAAGGCACAATGCCATCTTATATAACAAGACAGTTTCTGCCTCGCGCCAGGGCTGCAGGAATATGGACCCCTGTGGCTGGATCGGGCGGGTTTTTGTTCAAAGTGGCGGGTCTTATTTTTGCCCGCCTAGCAAAGGCTCAAAGTTTATAGAGGCCAAAAAGCGACCCTGAAAGGACCATGGCAGTGTGCAACTTATTTGCCAAGAAGGCATGGCCACACAGCTCTCCTTGCTTCTTGCTCGCTCAGCAGGAAGTTGAGACATGCAGCCAGCTTGTGGCATCAGGCTTGCCCTGTTCTTCCAGGTTATTATGGGATTTCTTCATTCTCTGCTTTTCTTTTCTTTTCTTCTTTTGTAACTGGCAAGCACATGGGGCCAGGAAAGGCTTTTGATGACGCAAGCGCCCAAACTTATAATTTCCCCGGGGGAAGGGCTGGAGCTCGGCTCTATAGAGCGTCTGCTTGGCCCGCAGGTCCCGAGTTCGAATCTCGAAAATATCCCCTGGCAGGGTGGATTTGATTTAAACCAAATGGGTTTAAATCACGATTTAAATCACTAGTCAGTAAGACTTAATTTAAATCGTCATTATTATTTTTTACAGAAAGACTCATTCTTGCTGGTATAATCTTAATATTTACAACCAGATGAAGGTTTAATTTTTGGAATAATAAATTTTCAGAGTGGTTTTTTGCAGTTATATCAAAAATTACTGATTTGGTTATCCTAATAGAAATACACTGACAGATAATTATGAAATTATGGTGGAGCTTAATAAGTTAACTGTTTATATTTCTGCTGTGCTTTATTGGAAGGTGAAAAATAATCATTTCCTTAGTAACAATTTAAACAATTTATTTAATTAAAACAACAACGTTGTAGCATACCGTATGTATCCATGTTTGTTAACTGGTGTGGTTAAACGTTTTTTTAAAAGAAAAACATTAGACTGAGTTTTAGCACACATGAATAATTTAAAACAAATCCTTATTTCCTGATTAATAGCCTTTGGACTATAATGTAACTTAAATAGACAACTATCTTTAGAGAGATTTTTCCTCCAAAAGCATTTTTTTTTTAAAAAAATCTGATTTTAAAAAAATAAAAATCCGATTTTTAATTTTTATTTTTTTTAAATCATTGATTCTTATCTGCCCTCTCCCCTGAGTCTGCAACCTTGGACAGCTGCTGCTGCCGGCCAGTGTAGCCAGCAGAGGTTCTCAACCTTTCCCTGTCCACAGCTCCCTTGACTTAACTTTCCTTTTCTCCTGCAGCTCTCCTTTGAGAAAATGGGCACAAACTTAAGTTGCTTCGTCATTGAGCTGTTTTGCCCCTTCAGGCTAATAATAATAATAAATATTCTTTATACCCCGCCCATCTGGCTGGGTTTCCCCAGCCACTCTGGGCGGCTTCCAACAGAAAAATGAAATAAAATAATCTATTAAACATTAAAAGCCTCCCTAAACAGGGCTGCCTTCAGATCTCTTCTAAAAATCTGGTAGCTGTTTTTCTCTTTGACATCTGATGGGAGGGCGTTCCACAGGGCAGGCGCCACCAGCGAGAAGGCCCTCTGCCTAGTTCCCTGCAACCTCGCTTCTCACAGGGAGGGAACCGCCAGAAGGCCCTCAGCATTGGACTTCAGTGTCTGGGCAGAACGATGGGGGTGGAGATGCAGTTGCTTTAACACGAATTTTACTGTTTAATGAGGCCATTGATCTATAAAATGAAGGCAATACTCAATGTACCGTACTATAAAATAAATCCGACAGTATTTTAGGTGAAAAAAAGTTATTTTAGGTGAAAAAAATTAACATTTATTTCTTACCTGGGCTGGTGATAGTCCTTGTTTGGATGGGGGCTCAGGGTCCTCTTCCACAATCACAATGCCTTTGCGGAGGCCTCCGTAGGCCTCGGAAACCTCGGTTTACAGTGGTGCCTCACTAGACTAATTTAATTCGTTCCACGGGTCTTTTCTTATAACAAAAAATTTGTCTAGCGAATCCCATAGGAATGCATTGATTTTTTTTTTTGCCCATAGGAACGCATTAATTGTATTTCAATGCATTCCTATGGGAAACCGCGATTCGCTAGACGAATTTTTCATAAAACGAATTCGTCTAGCGAGGCAACCTCCGCTAGAAAAATCCTTTCATTAAGCGGAAATTTCGTTAAGCAGGGCATTCGTTAAGCGAGGCACCACTGTACTTGCTTCCGGGTTACAATCGTTCGTACACCGAAAATTCGTAAACCGAGGTTCCACTGGTACAGGCCGTCAGACTAGTCCCCCTCTGATACGACGCACCGTTGGCAATGTTCATAGAACTGTTGGAAACTTCTCCAGAAGTCGCCTTCTCGTACTGCTTCCAGTTCCCTTGTCGCAGGAGCTTGGATGTGTGAAATGTTGGGAAACCTGTGCCCTTTCGGTGCTGATTTAAGTTTTGGAAAAAGGAAATAAATCCGGTGGGGCCAGATCGGGAGAATACGGAGGGTGGGACAACTCAGTAACCTCAGGAACGATTTTGCGCGGAATATGCGATTCGTCCGCCATCATTCGGACGGACAAACGCCGATCCCGCGTCAATAACTCACGAACTCTGTCGACATTTGCCGCCGTTCTGCTTGTCCGACGGTCATCTTCGATGGTTTGCCGCCCTTAAACCACTCATACTCTGTCTTTCAAGTTACAGCTTCATCTCTGTGCACAATTGTGAGCGTTCCGTGGGTATCCGATGCCGATTGTATGTTCGGATATTTCTCGCTGTCCGGTTTCTGTGACCGTTCACCGAACTTTCCGGTCACACCTTTGTATGTGACTGATTTCTAACACTGTTGGCCGGCCCTTAGGGAGTGCACTTTGTGGAATTTTGAACCCGTTTTTCTCCTATTTCCCCCTCCAGCTTGCACTGAAATACGACCCTCAGAAGGAAGCAGAATTAAGGACATGGATAGAAAGCGTCACCGGAAGAGAAATCGGCCCCGATTTTCAGAAGGGGCTGAAAGATGGCGTTGCACTTTGCGAGTGAGTAGGCATGTGTGTTTTATGCATGTTTTCTTTTGGTATTCATTTTTTAAAATTTCATTTTATAACGTATATCTTTTTAGCCAAGTAAGATTGTCTTCCACGAACACGGTGTTAACAGTGAGTCCGTAAGGGACTATGGAGGCCAATTCTGGATCCACACGTCCTTCCACAGTGGGGACACGGGTTTCCGGGCAGGAATTGATCCCGGTGAGGGTTTGCCATGCGTGCCTTCCTCTTAGCACATTTCTGCCTTGCGTCCTGAGTTCGAGTGTCTTCAAAACCCATGACACCTTTGGGAAAGGCTGTTCTCCAACTGGAGCATTTGCAGGCCAGGGTTTCCCGGTTGTCGGTGTTTATACTACATTTTTTTAGATTTGCCTTGAGACAGTCTTTAAACCTCTTTTGCTGACTGCCGGCAATACCTTTCATTTTTAAGTTTGGAATAGAGGAGTCACTTTGGAAGATGATCATCAGGCATCTGCCAACAATATAAAACGGGGAGGATGGGGGAGAAATAAAAGGCAAAAGGCAAAACTGAAAGATAGGCATGTAGAATGTGTACAGCAACTGCATGGGGGTTAAAACAACACAGGTTTTCCAGGTGGTACATTTGATCATATGCGGTGGAGCTGTAAAGCAATCCAGGAATACTGGGAGACGATACACAATGAGATGAAAAAAATAATATTTATGAGATCTCTCCCCCAAAAGACCAGAATCCATTCTTACCTTCCAAGTCCCGGACTGCAGAATCCGGGACCGGCAGCCGTGTGACACCGGAAGTTGCATCGACGTAACTTCCGGTGTCGCTTTGCCCTTCTATGGGCACCCAAAATGGCCGCCGCCGGCTTTGAAAGTCGCTTGTACGCATGTCAGGAAGTGCGTCGACGCAACTTCCGGTGTCGCTCCGCCCATCTATGGGCACCAAAAACGGCCGCCGCCGACACCGGAAGTTGCGTCTATGCACTTCTGGACATGCGAAGATGCGACTTTTGAAGCCGGCGGCGGCCAATTTTGGTGCCCATAGAAGGGCAAATCGGAAAGAAAAAAAATGGCCGCCGCCAGGAGAAAATAACAGAGAAAAACGGGAGACGAAGTGATACGGGTGACCACCGGGAAAAGGTAAGTAAAATCGGGGTTTCCCCAGAGAAAACGGGGTACTTGGCAGCTATGAATCCATTCCTGGATCAGATGTACCAAAGAACCAAAGGAATTTGTTTTACGTGTGTGACTATTGTAGCATGAGAAGGCGGTACCCACGAAAGAGGAGTGGCAGCTGACATTGATGGTCTGTGACACCAATAAAAGAAAATTAAACGAAAATGATGTATAGGTGGTACTGAATACCAGTCAAGTTATCGCAAATGTATAAATCAGAAGATAAAAAATGTTGGAAATGCAAGGAAGTAGAAGGTACCCGGTACATTTTATCACATGTGGTGGCAATGGAAAGGTATACAATTTTGGAGGGGAAATGATATACAGTGGCACCTCTACTTACGAATAACTCTACTTATGAATGTTTCTACTTACCAATGGAGCTCCGTCCGCCATCTTGGATGTGGCTTAGATAGGATTTTTTTCTACTTACGAATTTTTAAATAGGGTTGCTTCGACTTACGAATTTTTTCTCCCATTGCGTTCCTATGGGATTCGACTTACAATTTTTTTCGACTTACGAATGTGCGTTCGGAACGCATTAAATTCGTAAGTAGAGGTTCCACTGTATAATGAACTGAAGAAAATGCTTAAAGTAACCTTCGTTAAAAAAACCAGAAGCCTTCCTATTAGGAATTATAGGAAGAGAAATACCATATATATCTTTTCATGTATGTGATGACGGCCGCACGAATATTGACAGGCCAATGCTGGAAAGAGGGAAAATTTCCCACAAAAAAGATTGGGAAATTAAGTTAATGGAATATGCAGAGATGGCCAAACTAACTGGTAGACTTAGAAATCAGGTTGACAACAAATTTAAAAACAAATGAGAAACTTTTATTGCATGTATGAGAAAGCATTGTATACAAGTAAACACATCAGCGGGATTCTAAAAAACATAATAGATAAAAGTAGATATGAAATTGATTGTCTATGCAGAATTCGCAAGTTTAACTAGTAAAACCAGAGAACAAAATGAAACCATTTTCGAGGAGGAATGGAACATGTTTGTAGATTTTTTTTAAAAAAAACAAACTATTGTGAATATGTTAGCAGGTTTGGAGTAAGTTCAGCCATTAAAGTTATTTTGAAAACGAAGCTGAGAAAATAATATTATACATGAGTTACGATATGCAGCAGCAAAAGCTAATTGTGGGGAATTCATGGAAGGGTGGGAGGGAAGTAGACTTTTTAAAGTGAATGTGCGGCGGGAAATGTTTCTTAACAAATACAAATTTAAATTGAAGTTTCCAAACAAAGACCACAGGCTATATCAGATTATGAAGTCTAGTTCCCGATCTGCCAGGAAAACCATCTTGAAAAGAAGTGTTCCGCTGTATGTTTCACCTTTGTGTATAAATTAGCATGTGCAAATTTGGGCCATGGGGCAGTGGCTAGAATCTGTTTTTTTTGAAGGCAGCGCCTGCAACCCTCATCCCTCCGCGATGCTTCTTCCTCGTTTGTCACACCTAAAGAATTCACATTTTGGGGCGGTGCTAAAAACGGCGTCGAAACCTTAAGAGTGTGTGTGTGTGTGTTCTCCCTCCCCAGGCTAATGAACAAACTTCAGCCGGGTTCGATAAGGAAAATTAATCGCTCAGGGCTCAACTGGCACCAGGTATGTCCCCTCTAATGCAACAATCAGAAGCAAAAGAAGCAATGGGTTTGAAAGACCAGGCGCAGTAAATTGATACGGATAAGGGATTTTATTCTTTTTTTAGGGAGGTGGGTTCAGGAATGCCTTTGAGGCTGCCCTGTGTTCTGGGAGCAGGGGGAAGCATACAGTGGTCCCTTGGTTCTCAAACTTAAACCATTCCGGAAATTCCGTACCAAAACCAAAGCGTTCCAAAACCAAGGTGTGCTTCCCCATAGAAAGGAATGCCAAACAGATTCATCCGTCCCAGACTTTTAAAAACAACCCCTAAAGCAGCAATTTAACATGAATTTTACTATCTAACGAGACCATTGATCTGTAAAATGAAAGCAATAATCAATGTACTGTACTATAATAATAATAATAATAATAATAATAATAATAATAATAATAATAATTTATTTATACCCGCCCATCTGGCCGGGTTCCCCCAGCCACTCTGGGCGGCTTCCAACAAAACATTAAAATACAGAAATCAAACATTAAAAGCTTCCCTAAACAGGGCTGCCTTGAGATGCCTTCTAAAGGTCTGGTAATTGTTGTTCTCTTTGACCTCTGGTGGGAGGGCATTCCACAGGGCGGGTGCCACTACCGAGAAGGCCCTCTGCCTGGTTCCCTGTAACTTGGCTTCTCGCAACGAGGGAACCGCCAGAAGGCCCTCGGCACTGGATCTCAGTGTCCGGGCAGAACGATAGAGGTGGAGACGCTCCTTCAGGTATACTGGACCGAGGCCGTTTAGGGCTTTAAAGGTCAGCACAACCCTTTGAATTGTGCTCGGAAACGTACTGGGAGCCAATGTAGGTCTTTCAGGACTGGTGTTATGTGGTCTCGGCGGCCGCTCCCAGTCACCAGTCTAGCTGCCGCATTCTGGGTTAGTTGTACTGTACTGTACAACTAACCCAGTACTGTATTGCAGTTGATAAAAATTAAAATTATTATTATTTTCTTACTTGGACTGATGATAGTTCATTGTTTGGAGGGGGCTTTTATCCATTTCCGCAGTCGCACAATCAATCAGCCAGTAGCTGAGCTGGGTTCCACACTGAACCGAAAAAGCCTCAAAAACGAAAACGCAAAAATAAAGAGCAAAAACAAAAGCGCCAAACTTAATCCATTCCGGAAGTCCGTTTGACATCCGAAATGTGCGGAAACTGAGGCGCGGCTTCTGATTGGTGCAGGCGCCCCGGAAAAAAATAGCCGACAGCCACATCGGATGCTTGGCTTCTGAAAAACGTTCGAAAACCGGAACACTCACTTCCGGGTTTGAGAACCAAGGTATCACTGTATTTAAAATCTGCCAACCTCCCCCTTGGTACTTATATCGGGGGTGAGCTCTGCCCCTTCCGGAAATTGACCGATAAATCCCAAGGCGAAACCCAGGCGATTTAAAAGGAATCCACTAGGTGTGTGAGAAGGGGCTTCTGGGGGTTGCCAGCCTTGACTCGGCCGCCCTTTCCTTCGGCAGCTCGAGAACCTCTCCAACTTCATCAAGGCCATGATGAGCTACGGCCTGAAGCCTGTCGACGTCTTCGAAGCCAACGACCTGTTTGAGAACGGGAACATGACCCAGGTTCAGGTGTCGCTGTTGGCGCTGGCTGGCATGGTGAGTCAACCGGGTGCCTTCTTGGGGCTGAACAACAGTGCCCAGTGCCCCATGGCCTCCATGGGGTGGCTGATTGGCTGGGCTGTGCCAGGGTGGTGGCGGCTGATTGGCTGTGCCACAGAATGGGGTGGCTGATTCGCTGGGTTGTGCCAGGGTGGTGGTGGCGGCTGATTGGCTGTGCTGCAGAAAGGGGTGGCTGATTGGCTGGGCTGCGCCAGGGTGGCGGCGGTGGCTGATTGGCTGCACCACACTGTGCGGTGGCTGATTGGCTGGGCTGCGCCAGGGTGGTGGCGGCGGCTGATTGGCTGCACCACACTGTGGGGTGGCTGATTGGCTGGGCTGCGCCAGGGTGGCGGCGGCGGCTGATTGGCTGCACCACACTGTGGGGTGGCTGATTGGCTGTGCTGCAGAAAGGGGTGGCTGATTGGCTGGGCTGCGCCAGGGTGGCGGCGGCGGCTGATTGGCTGCACCACACTGTGCGGTGGCTGATTGGCTGGGCTGCGCCAGGGTGGTGGTGGCGGCGGCAGCTGATTGGCTGCACCATACTGTGGGTTGGCTAATTGGCTGTGCCGCACCACGGGGTGGCTGATTGGCTGGGCTACGCCAGGGTGGTGGTGGCTGATTGGCTGTGCCGCAGAATGGGGTGGCTGATTGGCTGGGCTGTGCCAGGGTGGTGGTGGCGGTGGCTGATTGGCTGCACCACACTGTGGGTTGGCTGATTGGCTGTGCCGCACCACGGGGTGGCTGATTGGCTGGGCTACGCCAAGGTGGTGGCGGCTGATGAAAATGTTAACTCTTTCTGTACAGTCATATTTATTTGGCCCAGGGCTTTCTTCCAAAACCTAGTGAGTAAAGAACCCTGTAAGAAATGTAATTCCTAGCCTATGGTGTTTTTAAAATATAAATTCCTTAATATTCCTTTTGGTAGCTCCAGGCTTGCCCTGAATAATTCTTTGCAAGGATGTGGCAAGAGGGGGCCAGCAGTATACCCAAAGAGCGATGTTAAGTAAATGTGGAAGACTCTTTCTGTAGGAAGAGTCCCTCCCTCTGTTTGCAGAGTCTATTCCTCCTGGGCCATGAGGACTAGAGACTTGCAGAGACGCAATCAAAATCCGCAGAAGCTCTAAGCTACTTGTGAGACTGACCGGGCGAGGTTTGCTTTAAGGCGCTGCTTCTCCCCACCAGGCCAAGACGAAGGGGATTGATAGCGGGGTCGACATTGGCGTGAAGTATTCCGAGAAGCAGGAGCGGTGCTTTGACGATGCAAAGCTGAAAGCCGGACAGTGTGTCATCGGGCTCCAGGTGAGTTGCATGGTGTTTTGCCACCGGAGCCCAGCAATTACCTGGAGGTTTCCCCAGGTACCCTCCTGAGCGAGCCAGCAATAAATCACACCGACTGAGCTGGAGTTCAACTCTTTATTAGCAAGAACATGGATCTGGGCAGACTTGGTGGACTGTCAGGCCTAATGAGCGCAGCAGCTCATCCCCGGGAGGTCTGGCATCATGCATTATTATTATTATTATTATTATTATTATTATTATTATTATTATTATTATAAATTTTAATATTTATACCCTGCCCATCTGGCTGGGTTTCCGCAGCCACTCTGGGCGGCTTCCAACAGAATATTAAAAGCACAACAGAACATCAAACATTAAAAACTTCCCTAAACAGGGCTGCCTTCAGATGTCTTCTAAACGTCAGATCTCCTTCTTTATCTCCTTGACATCTGATGGGAGGTCATTCCACAGGGCGGGCGCCACCACCGAGAAGGCCCTCTGCCTGGTTCCCTGCAACCTCACTTCTTGCAGGGAGGGAGCCGCCAGAAGGCCCTCGGAGCTGGACCTCAATTTCCGGGATGGATGATAGGGGTGGAGATGCTCCTTCAGGTCCACTGGGCCGTTTAGGGCAGGCATAGGCAAACTCCGGCCCTCCAGATGTTTTGAGACTACAATTCCCATCATCCCTAGCTAGCAGGACCAGTGGTCAGGGATGATGGGAATTGTAGTCTCAAAACACTGGGAGGGCCGGAGTTTGCCTATGCCTGGTTTAGGGCTTTCAAGGTCAGCACCAATGCTTTGAATTGTGCTTGGAAACATCCTGGGAGCCAATGTAAGTCTTTCAGGACCGGTGTTATATGGTCCCGGCGGCTGCTCCCAGTCCCCAGTCTAGCTGCCACATTCTGGATTAGTTGTAGTTTCCGGGTCACTTTCATGCAGGAAGCTGCTTCCCTCCGAATGTTGGTGCATCCCGATTCCTCCCTGACCCTCGGCGGAGGAACGATGTCTATCCTAGAGGGTCCCCCATCTCTGACCTTGGGGTCTGTCATAGATGCATCACTCACACGTTTCAGCAAGAGGCGCAGAGCCGCCGTGTAACCCCCAAACCTCTCCGGTTTCAGATGGGCACCAACAAATGTGCCAGCCAGTCGGGGATGACGGCTTACGGCACCCGGAGACACCTCTACGACCCCAAGAACCAGATCCTACCTCCGATGGACCATTCCACCATCAGCCTCCAAATGGGAACAAACAAATGTGCTAGTCAGGTAAGGACAGTTGCTGCATAATTGTGCCAATTCCACATTGGTAAGAACTCTGGTCTTTGGAACTCCCTGCCAATTGATAATCAGGCAGGTGACTTTTGCTGTATTCTTTGCTTTAAAAAAAAAAAACATTCTTGTCCAGACAAGCCTACCTGGGTGTTTAGAAAGTGGATGCGAGTTTTATTTTTTTTGCCATTTAATTTTTTTTAATAAATACTTTTTTAAATTTTCCATTAATAATATTCAAATTAATACATATCAAATATGCCAAATCATAAATCATAACACAGATAATAAATCCAATTATAGATTCCAAATTAAAAGCCAATTAAACAATCCAAATCAAATAATTTATTTATTTTCAATTTTTTTAACAAATTGCCAACAAATTAATTCAGATTGAATACGCATTAAAAAGTTGATTTCCATTGCCTTGATGTTTCATCACCCAACCCTTATTTGCAGCTCAATATTCCATTGATTTCCAAATCAAAATTTTAAAACAATTAACGTGTTTTTAGCATTTTTTCCATATTTTTGTCCACAGTCGCTCTCTTCTTCATTTTCCATCGGCTGCTCTTTTTCAATTCCTGCCAGACTTTTACTGTAACATATTCCCAAATATTAAGGACAGTTATTCTTCACTTTGTCAGCCCACACAAATCCTTAGTTATAAATCAGTAATCAACATCCAGTGAGTTGCTGTGCATTTTAATCTGCTTTTACTCTGTTGCTATTAAACTTTTTGAAAGTTGCCATCAAGTTTTCTTGCTGATAAAGCAATTGAAATCATCTGTTTTGCAAACCACTTTTTTGTTTTCCTTTTAAAAAAAATAAAATAAAATGCAAACAAGTCGTTTGTAAATTTTACGAAATAAATAATAAATCGGGCTTGTTTTTTGGAAGATAGACCCTTGTGTGCAGTAGCCAGAGAAGCAGGTTAGGTGCCACTTTGGGGCGATGTACCTGTTTATTTGAAATAGGGTTGCCATATTTCAAAAATCTGGACACCAAAGTTGTTGGCTTTTTTTTGGGGGGGGGGCAAAGTTGTTGATCTCCAAATCGTCGCCCTAAAACCAACACTTCTAATATGGGCTGCCATATGCAGTAGTAGTTGAATAGGGGTGGTTTTGTCGCAAACGCCTCATTTATCCGGGCACCGGAATCCTGTACTGAATCTCCTGCACCCTCTCCAAGGGTGGCCCCACACAGGTCCCCCTTGCAGCAGTCAAGCTTGGTTATGTAACTGGGGCATGAGCAATGGAGCAAAGTTGCCTGCTCTTTTCTCGACAGAGTTATTCCGCTTCTAAATCTTAGCAGGAATATATTCTCCACTCTGTGGTCTGAATATTTGCCACCTAGTCATTTTGACACTTTGGCACACCCTACTTGCAAAATTTTAACAAATCCCAAATACAGATACGCCTTCACTTTTGCAAGATTGAGTATTCTGCCTTCGTCAATTTCAAAAAATTCCACTGGGGAAAAACGCTTATGTCCCTGTGGAGATGTCAGTATTGACTCAGTGGTTCATATCTTTCTGGCCTGCACACTTTATAAAGATTCGAGGTGTGACGTTATTACCCCTCTCTTATTGTCCATTGAGCAGGTGGCGCTGTGATATAAACCACTGAGCCTCTTAGGCTTGCCGATCGGAAGGTCGGCGGTTCAAATCCCCATGACGGAGTGAGCTCCTGTTGCTCTGTCCCAGCTCCTGCCAACCTAGCAGTTCCAAAGCACGCCAGCACAAGTAGATAAGTAGGTACTGCTCTGGCGGGAAGGTAAACGGTGTTTCTGTGCACTCTGGTTTCCGTCGGTGTCCCGTTGCGCCAGAAGCGGTTTCGTCCTGCTGGCCACATGACCCGGAAAGCTGTCTGCAGACAAACGGCGGCTCCCTCGGCTTGAAAATGAGATGAGTGCCGCAACCCCATAGTCGCCTTTGACTGGACTTAACCGTCCAGGGATCCTTTACCTTTACCTTTACCTGCTATTGTCCATACCAGGTCGCTCAAAAATTGTTACTGTGTCCTTTCTTTTAGCCAACCAAGATCTTCAGGTGACAGCAAAAACTGCAAGGTTTTTGGTGGGGGCAATTAGAACAAGATCTATTATTTGATTGTTGATGTAAATCTCCAAAACGTATTTTCTATAGTTAAGTTTTTACCTGTATCTTTTACAGGTATTTTATTTTATTGCTATGACTCATGGCTGATACAAATAAACATTCTTCTGCTTCCGCCAGTGTGAGTGTAGTGGTTAAGAGTGGTTCGAGTCTCCGCTCCTCCACATGCAGCTGCTGGGTGACCTTGGGCTAGTCACACTTCTTTGAAGTCTCTCAGCCCCACTCACCTCACAGAGTGTTTGTTGTGGGGGAGGAAGGGAAAGGAGAATGTTAGCTGCTTTGAGACTCCTTCAGGCAGTGATAAAGCTGGATATCAAATCCAAACTCTTTTTCTCTTCTTCTTCTTCCGCTATCGCCCACCCTAACTCTTAACGGTGTTGTGCATACGAGCTCATATTCTTCCTCCTTTTTTGCACCTCCCTCCCCAATCAGGTGGGCATGACTGCTCCGGGCACAAGGCGGCACATCTACGACTCCAAGCTGGGGACGGACAAATGCGACGACAGCTCCATGTCTCTGCAGATGGGCTACAACCAGGGGGCCAACCAGAGTGGGCAAGTTTTCGGCTTGGGGCGGCAAATCTACGACCCCAAGTACTGCCCCCAGGGCACCCCTGGCGAGGCGGCCAACGCGGCACATAACGACGGGAACTCGGCTGAATATTACTACTATCAGGAAGGAGAGGAGCAATGAGCCTGGGCAAATGGGGGGGGGTGTTTCCTTGTCCCTCTCTGGTTCCCCCCGTCTCTCCCCCCCCACCGAAAGTCACCGTTGTACAGTTCCTGCCTCTTAATTGCCACAGATACTGCAATCTTATGTATTTGCAACTTTTTTTGGATCTTTTCTCCACGTAGCCCCGACATATGCAGAGATGAAAACAAAGGTCTTATGTTCTTTTTTTATTTTTAAGAAAGGGAGTCTGAGATCTAAGGCTGTGTTCACACCACCATATTTCAGGGGGTTGGACTAGATGAATCATGGGCTCCCCTTCCAACTCCACGATTCCACGAGAGCCAAAAATGAATTGGGCTGGGCAGACAAAATAAGTCTGATGTCGTGCAATCGCTTTCCTGAACTGGGGAGGAATCCTGCATTGCCCACAGACCCTAATTCTTCGCAACCATCTGGTCTAGAAAACTCTCCAAATCCTGGTGTTGTTGCTTTTTTCCGTAGCAATAAAACACCCAAGCCTTCTGTGCTCACATTGAATGGTGGTATACACATAGCCTAAGATAACCAGACTTTCCCGGGGACAGTCCCCGGATTTAGAAATCGGTCCCCATACAAAATCCATTGAAGTTGAAAACTGTCCCCAGATTCATTGGGAAAACCCCGGTAACGTTAGCCTTTAGAAATGCCCCCGCTTAAAATAATAATAATAATAATAATTCTGCAAGGTCTATTTGATTTTGTTTCTTTGCTGGAACCTGAATTATGCAAAATTGTTGACCATTTGCATGCATTTTGGTGTCTTTTCAGAAGGTTCTTTGTTTTATTTTTTGTGAAAGGGATATCAGTGTTGGTGCAGCCATGTGTATTAGCGAGGGGCGAAGCGGGAAAAGGAATATTAACTGGAGGGAAGGGGTCAGCCAGCAGAGCCCAGAAACTCTACTGGCTTCAAGGACAATAACCTATTATCTAAATATGTCCATCACGGGGACTAGAAACTTAGATTTTTTTTAAAAAAAATGAAGCAGAGTTCTCTGGAATCTGTAGCAGATTTCACACCAAAGCTTGCCTTGTAGAAGGTAAAATTTTTTTTATCTACAGCACTTAACACAGTTCAGTTCACCTTTGTGCCTTCATTTTGGAGCCAGGTTGAAAACTTTTTGCCTGCCGTTGATGTTCAGTCGAAACAGCAGCCCTGCACACTTCTCAATTCACACGCCGACAGTGATATTTATTGGAAGCTAGTTTGCAAGCTCAGATTGTCGCATGATCCGGTTTTAATATTTTTAGGAAGGCTAGCTGCCGTCCCTGTCTTTGGGGATTTTTGATTCCGCCTGGATCGCTATTGCTGTAGCCTTTTTGCATAGTGCTTGGGATGGCAGAGGTGTTATATTTTGGGGTGACAGTTTCCTAATCCGATGAGGTCTAGCAGCTTGAAAAGGCTTTCAAGATTGCAATTTACCCCCCCCTTCTCCTCAGAGGCCTTAGGTGCCCATTTCTTGCTGCTACATACCGTAACTTTTTTTAAGGGACCAAGAATTCTGTCTTTCATAAGTAAAACAAAAACTCTTTAAAAAAAAGAAATCGAAAAGAAGTTTGTAAGCCTTTATATAATGCTTAAAGGATCTATTTTTGTTGTTGTGATGCTGAGGGACCAGCATGTTGGTTTTTTAAAAAAATATGTCCGCACATCTTAAATCTTTTATAAGCATTCCATCAGTAGCCTTAATTTCTCTGTAGGGAAATATCTCATGATGATACGAGTCACTAAACCGTCTGTCTTGCTTTGCTAATGGACGTGAAAAAGGTCGGAAACACTGCAGGCCAACATCTGAGGAACTCTTGACCATCTAGATTTCCAAAACTTTCCCAAACTTGGGTCTCCAACTCTCGTTGGACTACAATTCCCATCATCCCAAGCTTAAGCCAGACCTGTGGTCATGGATGATGGGAATTGTAGTCTTTTAAAAAATGAACCGGTGACCCAAGTTTGGGGAACACTGCTATAGAAAGCTATAATCCGCTAAGTTGTTTCCTACTAACTCAATACTCTTGACTAGACCTATATGTGAACGTCTCGTCGATTTCTGTGGGTCTGCTCTCAGTAGGAGTCTGGGGGGATATTTGCAGACTTCGGAACTGCACATATTTCTAGTGGGATGACTCCAAAGATCTACAGAAACCGACCTGTGTCTCTTCAGAGTTTCTGATTCCAGAAGTGAGGGAGGGACACATCGCCCGTCCACGATCTCCTGCAATCAGTGCTTTTTTTCCCTTTAAAGAATGCTTACTCGAGAAAACCACCATTTTATAGTTCAAATTGGGGGGGTGAAATATGGGAAATGGGCAAAAGGACAAAGATTCACAAAATGTATAAGAGGATATGCATACTCCTGCGTACACCCCCCCCCCCGGAAAAAAGCACTGCCTGCAATAGCTCATTTTGTCGCAGAAGTCTCTTGGCTTGCGCTCGCTGCAATAACAGGGGTGCTAGTCCTCAGGAACATGTTTTTAGCAAAGATGTTGGGGGTTCTTTTTGCTATAAAAAGCCTCTTATTCCAAGCATGAGGAATCTGATGCCCTGGATTCCCCAACTGCTGACATTTGCCACATCGGCTGCTGGGAGTTCTAGTTCAGGGCGCCTGTTTTCGCTGTAGGGGTTGGCCTTTCCAGAGGTTTCTGGGCTTTCAGATTCTCCATTGCCTGCTTTTTAAACCTGGAGGCCAATGCCATTCCTGGTTGTTGTTTTTTTAAAAAAGGCTTCTCCACCCCTCTCCCCCGCTCTTTCTTCATTGCTAAACGTCCTCCCTTTTTAAAAACGGAAACTGGACAGTCTCCCCCCATAACTGTATGGATAACAGCCGCCCCAAACTTCTTTTCCTTGGGGAGGGCATTGGGGAGCGTGCTGTGTTTTATCCTGTGAAACGGAAGAGGGACAAAACTGGGACAAAAATAAATAAATGTGAAACTGCAATATTTGAATATAAGCAATAAAATGCTTCAAAAGCAGAGCAAGCCTTGGTGTGCACATTTTTTTCAATTGTGTGTGTCTGTCAAGAGGGTGATGACCTTGTCTGTTCAGGTCAGGGGTATATATATTGGACAGTGTTCTTGAAGGTACCAACATGAGTTTGACCAAACTGCGGGAGGCAGTGCAAGACAGGAGTGCCTGGCGTGCTATGGTCCATGGGGTCACAAAGAGTCGGACACGACTAAACGACTAAACAACAACAACATATACAGGTGAAACTCGGGAAATTAGAATATTGTCAAAAAGTGCATTTCTTTCAGTAATGCAACTTAAAAGGTGAAACCAATATATGAGATAGATGCATGACATGCAAAGCAAGATATGCCAAGCCTTTATTTGTTGTCATTGTAATTATTTGTCGTTAGGCGGGTCCATTATAAATGGAATGCAATTAATGAAATGTAATAGCACCTCATCTGTCTCCTGAGAAATCTCTATGTGGGACAAGAAGCTACAGTTAGAACTGGATATGGAACAACTGATTGGTTCAAAATTGGGAAAGGAGTACGACAAGGTTGTGTATTGTCTCCCTGCTTATTTAACTTATATGCAGAATTCATCATGCGAAAGGCTGGACTAGATGAATCCCAAGCCGGAATTAAGATTGCCGGAAGAAATATCAACAACCTCAGATATGCAGATGACACAACCTTGATGGCAGAAAGTGAGGAGGAATTAAAGAACCTTTTAAGGAGGGTGAAAGAGGAGAGCGCAAAATATGGTCTGAAGCTCAACATAAAAAAAAACTAAGATCATGGCCACTGGTCCCATCACCTCCTGGCAAATAGAAGGGGAAGAAATGGAGGCACTGAGAGATTTTACTTTTTTGGGCTCCTTGATCACTGCAGATGGTGACAGCAGTCACAAAATTAAACGATGCCTGCTTCTTGGGAGAAAAGCAATGACAAACCTAGACAGCATCTTAAAAAGCAGAGACATCACCTTGCCACAGGAGTGCCTGGCGTGCTATGGTCCATGGGGTCACGAAGAGTCAGACATGACTAAACGACTAAACAACAATAGCGATGTTTATTTTTGTTTATTTTTGTATTATTGTAACTATTTGTTTCATTACTGTGGAATTCCCAAAAGAAAGCATTTGTAAAAAATAAGATAAAAATAAATAATAATAAGTTGCATTACTGAAATAAATGCACTTTTCGATGATATTCTAATTTTCCGAGTTTCACCTGTATATTAGGGCTGGGTGATACTTGGTTTTCCATTTTGCAATAGACCACCCGCTAAACATCTTGACATACTGAAAGATCAGAAGAGTCTTTACAGTGGTGCCTTGGTTCTCAAACTTAATCCGTTCCGGAAGTCTGTTCCAAAACCAAAGCGTTCCAAAACCAAGGCGCACTTCCTCATAGAAAGTCATGGAAAACAGATTAATCCGTTCCAGACTTGTAAAAACAACCCCTAAAACAGCAATTTGACATGATTTTTACTATCTAACCAGACCGTTGATCCATAAAGTGAAAGCAATAATGTACTGTACTGTAAAATAAACAAGACAGTATTGTAGATGATAAAAATAATTTTTCCCCCCTTACCTGCACTGATGATAGTCATTGTTTGGATGGAGGGCTTTTATCCATTTCCACAGTCACACAGTCAGTAGCTGAACTGGGTTCCACACAGTCACCAAAAAAAACAAAAAAGCCTCTAAAACAAACACGCAGAATAAACAGCAAAAACAAAAGCGTCAAACTTAATCCGTTCCAGAAGTCCGTTTCAGGTCCGAAATGTTCGGAAACCAAGGCGCGGCTTCTGATTGGCGCAGGCGCTCCAGAAACAATAGCCGACAGCCGCATCAGACGTTCGGCTTCCGAAAAACGTTCAAAAAATCAGAACATTTCCTTCCAGGTGTTTGGGAACCAAGACGTTTGAGAACCAAGGTACCCCTGTATTTGCATCAGCTGCTAGCCATAGCAATAAAATAAAATAAAATAAAATTCATTGAAGAAAGAGGTTAAAAACAAGGACTCTGCAAAATCCAATTTGGAGGTTTGCATCAGTCATCAGATAATAGTTCTTACTCTAATTGCCCCTTTTAAAATTTTTGCGGAAGAAGAATATTTATTTGCGTCAGCAGCCGCTAGCCATGACACACTGGTATATCACAATGCCTGGAAACATAAGTGCTTTGGGAATCCCTGTTCTTAATAATAAGACATTATCAAGATTATATTTTATTTGCTGCTGCTTCTCCCACAGTCAGGACTCGATTCGCCGTGCCGGGGGATGGGGGTGGATTTCGCACTCTGCATGTGCTCTGGGGGTAGTGTTCCCTGCCACACAGAAGCTCTTTGGGGGGACCTTGTGGGGCCGGCTCTTCCCTCTCTGCCTAACCTACCACACAGGCTTGTTGTAGGGATTAAATGAGATGGGGGGGGGGGAGAAGCGTGTTGTACATAGCTGCCAAGTTATCCCTTTTTTTAAGGGATTTTCCCTTATGCTGAATAGGCTTCCTCGCGAGTAAAGGGAAAACTTGGCAGCTATGGTGTTGTAGACCACCTGGAGCTCCTTGGAGGGGGAAAAAGGGGGGTATATATATGCAGATGATAAGAATAGAATGAAAAACATCACGATCATCTGACACATCTCCGTGGGGGACAATTGCTCTTTAGTGCTCAGTGGGAACAAACAGGAATTTGGGTTTCCCCCTGGTTGCAGTTTGTTCTGACGTCACGTATCACTAAAGAGTTGGTTTTCTCATTTTTTTTTCTCTCTCTCTCTCTCTCTCTCACACACACACACACATACACACACACACCGGCCATCCCCAGCCAGATGGGCGGGGTATAAAGAATAAAGTCGTCGTCGTCGTCATCAAAATAGGTTGCTGCGTCGCCTTTAAGCATGCTGAGGCTGACGTCACGCGCCCTCCAGTAACCCTCCGGTTTAAATTGGGGCGGAGCGTCCGCCCACCGGCGTTCTAAATCCGAACGCCGGCCGGCGAGGGGGCGTGGTTTGCTTACACAACTCCCTTTGATGCTGGTTGCATCCTCCGCCTCTGTTGCGAACAATGGGGGGGAGAGGCGGTGAGGGGGTCTCCCCTTAAAGGGGCCGCGCTGCAAAAAAAGGAGCCAGCAGGTAAGAACCCAATTAATTAATCAATTAATCAATTGAAACCCCCTTGAAGGGAGCTGCGTTTAGGGAGGGGGCCTGGGGAACGGATGCCTTGGGAAACGTTTTTCCGACCTATTATTATTATTATTATTATTATTATTATTATTATTATTATTATTATTATCTGAGTTTTTATACCGCCCTATACCTGGGGTTCTAAGGGCGGTTCGCAGAATAAAATCAAGATCAAGGTAGACAACCTTTTAAGTCGTCCCCCTCCCCTCCTGACATCCCAAAGGGACCCAACTTTTAGGTCACTCTCTTGAAATATAAATTATATGCTGTATTTTCTCTCCCTCCCCACCCCCACCAATCACTATTATTATTATTATTATTATTTGAATTTATATATAACCCTATACCCAGATGTCTCAGGGCGGCTCACAGAATAAAATCAAAATATAAAACCCAAAAATATATAATCAGAAACAACAACAACCCAATAACCCCCCCCCCCAAATCCCACATTTTAAGTCCCCCACCCTCCTAACACCTCAAAGGGACCAAATTTTCAGGTCACTTTTAAAATATACATTACACGCCGTATTTTCTCTCCCTCCCCACCTGCGCCAATTACATTTATTTATTTATTTATTTATTTATTGAATTTATATACAACCGTATAGCCGGAGGCTATAGCAAATTGCTTGTTTTAGGGCTTGTTTTTAAAAGTCTGGAATGGATTGGTCCGTTTTGCATTGCTTTCAATGGGAAAGCACGCCTTGGTTTTGGAACGCTTTGTTTTTGGAATGGACTTCCGGAACGGATTAAGTTTGAGAACCAAGGGACCACTGTACTTCTGAGTTCAACAAGTGCTGCCACTCCTTCCTCGTTCTTAAGATGGACGTGCTGCGTCAGAGTAGACCCATTGAAATCAATGGGCACCACTCACTTAAAGGTAAAGGTAAAGAAAGGGACCCCTGACCATTAGTTCCAATCGCGGACGACTCTGGGGTGGTGGCACTCATCTCGCTTTATTGGCCGAGGGAGCCGGCATACAGCTTCCGGGTCATGTGGCTAAGCATGACTAAGCCGCTTCTGGCAAACCAGAGCAGCACATGGAAACGCCATTTACCTTCCCGCCAGAGCGGTACCTATTTATCTACTTGCACTTGGACGTGCTTTTGAACTGCTAGGTGGGCAGGAGCTGGGACTGAACAATGGGAAGCTCACCCCGTTGTGGGGATTCGAACCGCCGACCTTTTGTTCGGCAAGCCCTAGGCTCTGCGGTTTCACCCACAGCGCCACCTGCGTACCTACCACTCACTTAGATCCGTACAGTGGGTCTACTCTGATAAGAATATAGACGGCTTGCAAACCACACACACACACACACATCCCAAGATCCCGGAGTTGAATCAGAGTAGACCAGGCTTCCTCAGCCTCTGCCCTCCAGATGTTTTTGGCCTACAACTCCCATCATCCCTAGCTAGCAGACCCAGTGGTCAGGGATGATGGGAATTGTAGTCGCAAAACATCTGGAGGTGCCGAGGTTGAGGAAGCTTGGAGTAGACCCATTGGAATCAATGGGGGTAACTAGCTGAGGTCTACACAGTGGGTGGCGTTCAACCCTAGCCCTACCCCATAGTAGGCCCTTTGAAAAGGCAAATGGGCACGACTAGATTAGCACGGTGGCGAAGGGAGTGTGCACTCTGCACATGCTCAGGAGCTGTTCGCCCTTGGCACACGAACGGAATCCCTTGCCCGAAAGAGCTGGCTTGTGACTTGGAGATAAAAGTCGAAGAGTATACCCTCTTTGAGGAAGAGGTACGAAATATATATACAGTGGTACCTCGGTTTATGAACACAATTGGTTCCGGAAGTCTGTTCATAAACTGAAGCGAACTTTCCCATGGAAAGTAATGGAAAGTGGATTAATCTGTTCCAGATAGTCCACGGAGTACTTAAACTGAAGCGTTCATAAACTGAAGCGAACTTTCCCATGGAAAGTAATGGAAAGTGGATTAATCCGTTCCAGACAGGTCCGCAGAGTACTCAACCTGAAGCGTACTTAACCCGAAGCATGAGTGTACTCAGGGGTCAGCAAACTTTTTCAGCAGGGGGCCGGTCCACTGTCCCTCAGACCTTGTGGGGGGGCCAGACTATATTTTGAAAAAAAATATGAATGAATTCCTATGCCCCACAAATAACCCAGAGATGCATTTTAAATAAAAGCACACATTCTACTCATGTAAAAACACCAGGCAGGCCCCACAAATAACCCAGAGATGCATTTTAAATAAAAGCACACATTCTACTCATGTAAAAACACCAGGCAGGCCCCACAAATAACCCAGAGATGCATTTTAAATAAAAGGACACATTCTACTCATGTAAAAACATGCTGATTCCCGGACCGTCCGCGGGCCAGATTTAGAAGGCGATTGGGCCGCATCCGGCCCCCGGGCCTTAGTTTGGGGACCCCTGGTGTAATTGGTTCCGGAAGTCTGTTCATAAACTGAAGCGTTCATGAACTGAAGCGAACTTTCCTATTGAAAGTAATGGAAAGTGAATTAATCCGTTCCAGATGGGTCCGCGGTGTTCATAAGCCGAAAATTCGTAAACCAAGGTGTTCATAAACCGAGGTTCCACTGTATTGGGAAGTTGTTCTTCTGGACACCTCTTTAACATAGATTTTGGAGAATGGTTCAAGGTTCCCCCCCCCCCTGCGTTTGGGTGCAGCTGGGTGCCACTTCGACACGGCGGGCGGGCCCTTTCGAAACTGTGGTATTTCAAATATCTGGGTTTTAAAACAGCCCAGATCATTACGGGTTCTTGGAATTCCTGGTCTGAGGCTGATGGTCGAATTATTGATGTTGGAATTATTGATGGCTTCCCGGCAAATGTTTCTGAAGCTTTAAGTGTGCATTAACTGTCTTTTAAAAACCATCTTCAAAGCTCCAAGTCGCAATACGCCTTAGCACATATGATAGAAAAGGACTGAGTAAAAAAAAAAAAACCTCCCTTAAAAGTTCCTGGTTATAAATATTATTATTATTATTATTACAGTGATACCTTGGTTCTCAAACTTAATCCATTCCAGAAGTCCGTTCCAACCCAAGGCACGCTTTCCCATAGAAAGTCATGCAAAATGGATTAATCCTTTCCAGACCTTTAAAAACAACCCCTAAAACAGCAATTTAACATAGACTTGACTATCTAAAGGACTATCGATCCATAAAACGAAAGCAATAAACAATGTACTGCGGTCACAAAATCAATCCATCAGTAGCTGAACTGGGTTCCACACAGAAGAACAAAACGAAAAAGAGGCGTGAAAACAGAAATGCAAAATAAATAGGAAAAACAGACAGACTTCAGTGCAACACTCAAAACGGAAGTGTGGCACTCAAAATGGAGCACGTTCGGCTTCCGAAAAAAGTTCACAAACCGGAACACTTCCTTCCGGGTTTGCAGTGTTTGGGTTCCAAGTTCTTTGAGTACCAAGGCATTTGAGAACCAAGGTACCACTGTATTAAAGGTAAAGGGACCCCTGACGATTCGGTCCAGTCGTGACCGACTCTGGGGTTGCGCGCTCATCTCGCATTATTGGCCGAGGGAGCCGGTGTACAGCTTCCAGGTCATGTGGCCAGCATGACTAAGCCGCTTCTGGCAAACCAGAGCAGCACATGGAAACGCCGTTTACCTTCCCGCTATAGCGGTTTCTATTTATCTACTCGCATTTTGATATGCTTATTATAGCCTCCTAAATAGTCCAGGTTATAACTACGTTATATACCGGGGTCAGCAAACTTTTTCAGCAGGGGGCCGGTCCACTGTCCCTCAGACCTTGTTGGGGGCTGGACTACATTTTGGAAAAAAAAAGAAAAAATTCCTATGCCCCATAAATAACCCAGAGATGCATTTTATATAAAAGCGCAAATTCTACTCATGTAAAAACACGCTGATTCCCGGACCATCCATGGGCCGGATTTAGAAGGCGATTGGGCCAGAGGGAGAAAGATTGTTTTCTGCTGCTCCAGAGAAGCGGACACGGAGCAAAGGATTCAAACTACAAGAAAGAAGATTCCACCTAAACATTAGGAAGAACTTCCTGACAGTAAGAGCTGTTCGGCAGTGGAATTTGCTACCAAGGAGTGTGGTGGAGTCTCCTTCTTTGGAGGTCTTTTTAAGCAGAGGCTTGACAGCCATATATCAAGAATGCTTTGATGGTGTTTCCTGCTCGGCAGGGGGTTGGACTGGATGGCCCTTGTGGTCCCTTCCAACTCTACGATTCTATGATTCAGATCCGTTTGCCTGCCTGTGTTATATACCGTATATACCTTAATTCTGCTAGAGTTTTCACTTGTTTGCAGTTGTTTGCCAAATAAGGGGCCTATGGAACTCCTGGCCACTGGCTGCCCAATGGGTTGCTGGCCAGCAGTATATGGGGGCCATTGGGGACACCCGGCCCCGTAGGGCTCTTAATTCTCAAGAGCGAAACCTTCAGGCCCCGAGATGGGGCAATTTCCTCTGCGAAATCTCCCCCCGCGGAGGAGATCAGCCTTTTGTAATGAGATTAGCCCAGGGAGAAGGAATTCAACCTTCGCCTCTGGCTCTTTGCAAAACCCTTTATCCATGGAGGGATCACCCGATTAGGGTTGCAGGGGCACGTAAGGGGCATTTTGCTTCCTCGCTCAGTGGGCAAGAGGGTCTCTCCGTGCTTGTTGCTGGGTGGAGGGTTTTTAAAATTAAATTTTAAATTAAAAAGGGGGAGGGTGTCATGCGTCTGTGAGATGCAGCTGGTTAACTGGTCTCCACTGGGGCCGGTGGACTGGGAGCCCAGGCGGTAGGCGTTGCCGGCAAGAGGCGGAACCGACTCGTTCTGGTTCGGCCCCCCGCATCCTGCCTCACCCTCCCTGTTGAATTCTGCAAGTTCGAAGGAGCTGGCAGGCAGAGAGAGACACACACCCCGGCTGCTTGTAGGGAGGTGAAGTCCGTGGGGCAGATTCGATCGGTAGAAAAACAACAACCCTCGGGCTGAAATTTGCAAGCCTGCGGGGCAGAATCGGCTCAGGCTCGGGGGGGCAAGCACCACCTAACATTTCCGTGCCAACTTAATAAGGTAAGCACAGGGGTGTTTTTTTTGATTGATGGAAAAAAGAGCGTCGCTCAATGGGTAGAGCAACTGCTTTACACGCAGGACGTCCCGGGTCGGGTCCCTGTGTATTCCTGTCTTGTGGCGGGTTGGCGTCAATGACCCTCAGGGTCCCTTCCGACTCTACGATTCTAGGATGCTGAGGTCTGAAGCCCTGGAGAGCAGGTTCCTCAATCCTTGTAGCCGGGGGAAGTGGAAAACAGCAGCTCTCAGCATCGCACATCCCCGAGCTTGTCGCTTTCGGCTTCCTCTCTCGCTGCGAAATGTTGGTGCTAGACGGGTCTGGCTCGGAGGAAAGCGAGCTTCCTTCTTTGGTACAGTATTGCGTCAGCCCTCTATTCACAGCCATGAGGACTAGAATCTTAGCTTTTGGGGAAGGGAAGTTGCTCCGTGTCGGAGCGTGCAGAAGGTCCCAACTTCCGAAGCCCAGCCAGATGGGTGAGGTATAAATAAAATTATTATTATTATTATTTATTATCTCCAGGTAGTGCTGGAAATGAGATCTGCTGCCTGCCAGTGTAGACAGCATTCAGCTCCAAATGTTCCAGTGCTTTTGACTTGATAGAAAACACATTTCTGTGTTTGCAACTGGCAATGTTTTTTTTATTTTCAAAGTTGCATCCTTGAACAGCGGAGTGCTCACCTGGAGCCAATAGAATCCTAGAATTGTAGGGTCATCTACCCCTCTGCAATGTAGGAATCTTTGGCACAACGTAGGTCTCGCACTCATGGGCCTAAGACTGGAGCCTCATGACTTCCATCACATTCAGGCAATTCCCTCCCCACTCTGCCTTTAAGCGCTGTACAGTATTAAGTTTCCACTCGAGCTGGAGGTTAACGGGCAAATCTTTAATTTATTTCTGCTTTCAACTAAAAAATATCCACGTGGAGAGCACTTGGGAGGTGGCTGGTAGCAAGCTAGTTGAAACGCACAAACCTGTGGTTAACTATTAGCGAACGAGGCAGGATTAAAATAAACCGAAAAATATTGTGTGCAGAACGATGCCGGCAAAAGCATCTTATCCATCTTCTGCTTAAAAACCTCCAAGGAAGGAGAGTCTTATTGCTTTCCACCCCACAGCCGAATATCCCTTACTGTCGGAAAGCATTTTTTCTGACGTTTAAGCTGGATTCTCCTTCCTTGCGCCTTGAAGCCATGGGTTCGAACCCTGCCCCTCCGGAGGAGCAGGAGAAAACAATCTGGCTCTCTCCATCTCCCACGGGACAAGCCCTTCGTATATTTGAAGACGGCCGCCCTGCCGCTTCTAGGAAATGAATAAACCGGCTGCCGAAAGGAGCAGATACCCTCTCCGAAGGCAAAAATCCGAGACCGTCCTTCATTCCTAGGGACTAGAAACTTGGAACGGAGCCTGGTCAAGTGGGATGGCTGGCATTTGCAGCCGGGGTGGGGTCAAAGTTTGCTGGAGATGGTAAGGGCGAAATCCTCTTAACTTTGCCTGGCAGATCTGTTTCCCTGGCGACAGTGGTTTAATTGATATTTTGCCCAGGAGGCTAATCACCCTGCTTCTTAAGGGGCCCGGAGAAATTTCTCTCTGTGGAGCTTGTTGACAGGCCTCCTGCGCTCTGCTCCTCCCCACCCTCAAGAGAAGCATAATTGGCGCCCAATTGACATGATGCCATGGTCCCCTCAGGCGTTGTGGGTGCACAGGTGTTTTTCGGCGTGATAGAACATCTCTTTGCAAGGCTTTGCTGTTCGTCAAGAGGAGAACCTTTCTTTTCCCTCCCCACTTTCTAAAATAAAATTATCTTACAGTGGTGCCTTGGTTCTCAAACTTAACCCGTTCCGGAAATTCCGTTCCAAAACCAAAGCGTTCCAAAACCAAGGTGCGCCTTCCCATAGAAAGGAATGCAAAGCGGATCAATCTGTTCCAGACTTTTAAAAACAAGCAATCTAACACAAATGTTACTATCTAACGAGACCGCTGATCCGTAAAATGAAAGCAATAAACCATGTACTGCAGTCGCACAATCGATCCATCTGTAGCTGGACTGGGTTTCGCACAATCACGAAAAAAAAATGGAAAAGAAATGCAAAAACAGAAACGCAAAATAAATAGCAAAAACAGACAGACCTCAGCGTAACACTCAAAACGGAAGTGTGGCACTTAAATCAGAAGCGTGGCACTCAAAAGAGAGCACGTTCAACTTCCGGAAAAAGTTCACAAACCGGAACACTTCCTTCCGGGATTGCAGTGTTTGGGTTCCAAGTTGTTTGAGTACCAAGGCGTTTGAGAACCAAGGGACCACTGTATTTGGTTTTTAAGATTACAGCTTTACAATCACACATCCAACATGCAACATAAAAACAAGAAATCTCCTGGACTTCCCTCCTCCCCTTTGGGGGTCCTGCCTTTAATCATTTCCTCCTGCATCTTTTAGGACAATCTGAATCTTCTACCTCTCCGTTATGTCCAAAATTCAGCGTCAAACTATAAGTGTTATTCCGATCGCACTAACGGTTTTAGCTGGTTTTTAAGATCAATTACATTTCCCTCATTCCTTATTACAATTTAGGTCTTCCTGATTTCTGATTCTTTGCTTCCCCCTTTTAATGAACCAGAGGGTTGGGGGGGTGGGTTCCCTGGTCCTGAATGGGGTCACTGTGCCCCTGAAGGACCAGGTGTGCAGCCTAGGGGTCATTTTGGACTCACCGCTGTCCATGGAGACGCAGGTCAGTTCTGTGTCCAGGGCAGCTGTTTCCCAGCTCCATCTGGGACGCAGGATGACACCCTCCCTGCCCGCAGACTGTGTGGCCAGAGTGGTGCATGCTCTGGTTATCTCCCGCTTGGACTACTGCCATGCGCTCTATGTGGGGCTGCCTTTGAGGGTGACCCGGAAACTGCAACTAATCCAGAATGCGGCAGCCAGACTGGTGACTGGGAGCTGCCGCTGAGACCACATAACACCGGTCCTGAAAGACCCACATTGGCTCCCAGGATGTTTCTGAGCACAATTCAAAGGGTTGGTCCTGACCTTGAAAGCCCTAAATGGCCCTGTAGACCCGAAGGAGCGTCTCCACCCCCATCGTTCTGCCCAGACACTGAGGTCCAGCTCTGAGGGCCTTCTGGCGGTTCCCTCCCTGCGAGAAGCGACAATATAGGGAGCCAGGCAGAGGGCCTTCTCGGTGGTGGCACCCTCCCTGTGGAACGCCCTCCCATCAGACGTCAAGGAAATAAACAACCACCTGACTTTTAGAAGGCATCTGAAGGCAGGAAGGTTTCTAATGGTTGAGGTTTTATTGTGTTTTCAATATTCTGTTGGGAGCCAACCAGAGTTGGGAGGGGACATGCAAATAATAAAATTATTATTATTAATTTTTACCTATGCCCTTCCAAGAATTCTTTTTCAACCGCAGAGCCTAGCCCAGTGATGGGCAACCTTTTGAGCTTGGTGTGTCAAAATTTGCCAAAAAACTGAGCATAACTCGGGAGGTGTGTCACTTCGAGAAAAAAACCCATAATTCTGTGATATTTATAGTTTAAATAACAAAAATGTATAATTGTAATATATAACTGTATTTAATAAACCAAAAACTAATTATTTAACCAAACCAAACCAAAACCCCCTTATTTATCACAAAGTGCCCAGAGTTGTTGAGCTTTTTGGGGGGAGCTGCTGACCAAAGTTTCGGAGGTTTTTTGGGGGGGTCCAAAAGTTGCTTTGTTTTTTTCGGGGGGGGGGGTGCCCCAAAGCTGCTGCGTTTTTTTGGGGGGAAGAGAACAGAAATAAATGACAAATAATACCTTCGCTGGAACTAACACGCAGTACTGACCTAGTCTGCCAAAGCGCCAAAAAACCGAGCACAGAACGGGTTAAAAAACTAACACTGTTACACCCAATCATCGTCTGCCAAAGCGCCAGAAAATAACAGCACAGAAAGGGTTAAAAACCAATCTCTGGCTACCAGCAACAACTACAACAACAAAGGATCCTGGTTTTAACAACGGAGATAAACTGTAGGAGGAGTGGGAGAACAAATGGGGGGAAACGACGACAACAACAGCGCGAATGGGCCAATGGGGCGCGTGCCAGCAGTGAGGGCTATGCGTGTCACGTCTGACACGCGTGTCATAGGTTCACCATCACTGGCCCAGCCTCTTGATTTAAAAATACAAAATAAAAATCCGAGGAGATACGCAGCCGCTCTATTCCTTTGATCATCTGGGCTGCCCTTTTCGATATCCTTTCCTAGGTGAGGAGACCGGAACCCGTTGTGCCATGCTTTTGTACAATGGCATTATGATGTTTGTCAATGTTATTTTCAGTTCCTTTCCAAAAGATCCCTAGCGTGGAATTTGCCCTTTTCACGGCTCTCGTTACAAACCATCTCAAGGGGTTTGGGAAAGCCCCAAATTCACCCAGGGTTTTTTTTTAATGCAAAAAGATGTTGGGGGACTCTCATTGTGGAATCACGGAATCGTAGAATCGGATAGGACCGTGAAGGTCGGCTATAAATTGTAATATTTATCGTGCCCTCTAACTGCACACTGGTTTCTTTTTCGAGGACTCCTGCGTTAAGAACGACCCAGTGCGCCGCCCGCGACAGAGCATGGTTGGGGACCACAGACCCCTCGGCGCATGATGGGTTTTGGCATCCAACTGGCGCTTTTACTCTGGAAGAATTTCACGTACCGGCGCAGGCAGACGGTGAGTTGTAGCGTCACGGCGAGAGGAGTTTTGGTTCTCCACATTTGGGGTGCTTTGTGGCTTTTGGGACGGCTGCACTTGGGGGTTCTCCCCCCTCGGAGCACCCTGGGAGCCGTAGTTTGTTAAGGCTGCAGGGCACCATAGCTCTGTGACGATTATGTTTTACAATCCCCGGAATTTTCTTCGGGAAGCTTGCGATTTCTGTGCATGGAGGTGACTAGAGAAAACAAAAAACATGTTTGCTTCCCCCACAGCATCCTGGGAACTGTAGTTTGTTAAGGGTGCAGGGAGTCAAAGCAGTTCTCAGGATTTTCTTGGACCGGGGGCTGGGGAAGCTAACAATGCTACCATTCAGTGGATTTGTAACTGGCTGACTGACCGAACCCAAAGGGTGCTCATCAATGGCTCCTCCTCATCCCGGAGAGTAGTGACTAGTGGGGTGCCACAGGGTTCTGTCTTGGGCCCAGTCTTATTCAACATCTTCATCAATGACTTGGATGATGGGCTTGAGGGCATCCTGAGCAAGTCTGCAGATGACACCAAATTGGGAGGGGTGGTTAACACCCCAGAGGACAGGATCACACTTCAGAATGACCTTAACACATTAGACAACTGGGCCAAAGCAAACAAGATGAATTATAACAAGGAGAAATGTAAAGTACTACACTTGGGCAAAAAATATATATGAAAGGCACAAATACAGGATGGGAGACACCTGGCTTGAGAGCAGTACATGTGAAAAGGATCTAGGAGTCTTGGTAGACCACAAACTTGACATGAGTCAGCAGTGTGATGCAGCAGCTAAAAAAGCCAATGCAATTCTGGGCTGCATCAATAGGAGTATAGCATCTAGATCAAGGGAAGTAATAGTACCACTGTATTCTGCTCTGGTCAGACCTCACCTGGAGTACTGTGTCCAGTTCTGGGCACCACAGATCAAGAAGGATACTGATAAGCTGGAACGTGTCCAGAAGAGGGCAACCAAAATGGTCAAAGGCCTGGAAACGATGCCTTATGAGGAACGGCTTAGGGAGCTGGGTATGTTTAGCCTGGAGAAGAGAAGGTTAAGGGGTGATATGATAGCCATGTTCAAATATATAAAAGGATGTCATATAGAGGAGGGAGAAAGGTTGTTTTCTGCTGATCCAGGTAAGCGGACACGGGGCATTGGATTCAAACTACAAGAAAGAAGATTCCACCTAAACATTAGGAAGAACTTCCTGACAGTAAGAGCTGTTCGGCAGTGGAATTTGCTACCAAGGAGTGTGGTGGAGTCTCCTTCTTTGGAGGTTTTTAAGCAGAGGCTTGACAGGCGTATGTCAGGAATGCTTTGATGGTGTTTCCTGCTTGGCAGGGGGTTGGACTGGATGGCCCTTGTGGTCTCTTCCAACTCTATGATTCTGTGATTCTAAGCTATGTGCTTGCCATGTGTCTGACTAGAGAAAAATTTGAAGGACATGTTTGCAACACGAAGCCCATGGGAATTGTAGTTTAAGGGTGCAGGAAATCGTAGCAGCTTTCTATTTAAATTACCCAAACGGCTGACCCCAGTATAGCTTGCTTCTTTGATTAAAAACTTGGATACAGTAATTACCCCCCCCCCCCCCGTTACGTATTATCCCTTTTCAACGTTAACACAGGTAATCCGAACACAATTTTGTCTTCTATTTTTGTCGACTTCCCACACTGTTTCCCATGAAGTTATTTCACTCCTTCCGCTGCAGCCTATCTATCTATCCAATCATAACCACAATATTATAATCTAAGTATACTTCTGTTGCTCATAGCTCAAATCCTGCTTTTGAGTTCATCATACCAATATTTCCTTAAATAGTCCCCCCAAAAAGGCATCCGTCCTTCCGTAAAACACTCATCATTGGATTTTCTTAATTTCACTGTTAAATTTTGCTCTTAGCGTCCCTGGCCATGCTCTTGCTGTTGAAAAGGCCTGGCACAAAAGGAAAAAGGACTGTGGGGGGATGAGGAAAAAATGGACACATTTTTTTTTTGTAAAAATAAGATCTTGATTCCTGCCCTTTTCATCTCCCCAGTTGCAACTGGTTATCGAGGTCCTCTGGCCCCTCTTTTTGTTTTTCATCCTCATCTCCGTGCGACAATCCCACCCGCCTTTCGAGCAACATGAATGTAAGTATGGAAGGAACACCCCCTCCGGGCCGAAACACCTCCCTCTTTGCAACCGGAGGTCTTTCCTTACGGGAAATGGATGATGGGGATGATGGGAATCGTGGTTCCGCGATAAGACACACTCCGCCGTTGAAAAAAGGCCACGGCATGAAAGGAAAAAGGAATGCGGGCGGATGAGGAAATAAGAGCGAGCTCAGGGACCAGCTGGGAGGGAAAAATATTCTGAGAAGGGGGGAAAACTGATTTTAATAAATGAATACAGAATATTTCTCACTCAGTGAGAAGTGCCGAAGCCACAAAGAGATAGAGGGAAGTCATCTAATATAGCAGGGATTCAAACTAGTTTTCCTT
The DNA here is from genome assembly GCF_963506605.1 of Zootoca vivipara. Taxonomy (NCBI): domain Eukaryota; kingdom Metazoa; phylum Chordata; class Lepidosauria; order Squamata; family Lacertidae; genus Zootoca; species Zootoca vivipara. The sequence continues at coordinate 3,241,483 of NC_083281.1, read as the reverse complement.
TCTGAGAACCTGGCAAAAAGAATATTCAAATTATTCTTTGTATCCTTTGAATGGCTTTGTGTACTTTTTCGTTTCTTATTATTTATCCTCCCCCCCCCTTTCCCCTTTCCCTTTTCTTCTTATATTTTTACTTTTTTTGTATTTTTTCTTCTTTTTATTTTTGAATATTTGGGTGTAATGTTTAGTTCATTGCTTTCTCTGTAATTTTTTAAAAACGCAATAAAGCAGGCATAGGCCAACTCCGGCCCTCCGGATGTTTTGGGACTACAAATCCCATCATCCCTAGCTAGCAGGACCAGGGGTCAGGGATGATGGGAATTGTAGTCCCAAAACATCTGGAGGGCCGGAGTTTGCCTATGCCTGTGATAAAGATCACACACACACACATTCTGAGAAGGAGAGGAGCCTAGAGTTGGCGCCAACAGAGAAACTAAGACAGAAGCGTAGAATTGTCAGGAAGGAAACCAAAGGTCATGTAGTCCAGCCCCGAAAAGATGGGAGCCTTTGCTCTGAGGCTCAGGTTCTAGACCCGCTCGGTTTTTGTGTCTTTTTCAACGCAGGTCACTTTCCAAACAAGGCTTTGCCATCTGCCGGGACATTGCCTTGGCTGCAGGGCATCTTCTGCAATATCAACAACCCCTGCTTCCGAAACCTGACGGTTGGGGAGACTCCCGGCTTGGTGGATAACTTCAATCGTTCCATGTGAGTTTATGACAGGGTGGATTTAAAAATCAATTACTTTTTAAATAAAAAATAAAAAAAATCGGATTTTTAAAAATCTAAATTGGATTTCTTTGATTTCATTTTTTTAAAATATATTTTTATTAAATTTTATAACACATACAGAAAAAAATATGAAAAAATACAAGTACAAAAAAAGAACAAAGAAAAAACCAAAAAACAAAGAATAAAGGAACAAAGAAAAAACATTTCTTTAAGAATATCATATATAGTTCTTACTCTGTCGACTTCCTCCTTCCCCCCTTCCATGTTTCTATTAATTACTAATACAGCACTCTCTACTTCTTAAACCATTTCTTCTTCTAGAATACTTATTGTAAAAAAAAATTCTTGATCCATTTTAACTACACATTCCCAATATTTCAGAATATCATTTGGATCTAGAAATCTTGATAATTAGTTTACATTTAAACTTATTCCCTTCTTGCTATATCTAAATGCTTCTTCAGCCTCTTTGTACTTCCACTTCCCTTATTATCTATTCTTAATCTTATAATTCTTTTCCAAATAGATCTTGAATTTCTTCCAATCTTCTTCCACCGTCTCATTTCCCTGCTCTCGGATTCTCCGAGTCAGTTCAGACAGTTCCATAAATTCTAAATTGGATTTTTTTGATTTCAATCAGATTTTTTTTATTATTTCAATTGGATTTTTAAAATAAAATGCTTTTGGAGGAAAAACCTTCCTAAAGATTTTCTGTTTAAGTTACGTTATAGTCCAAAGGCTATTCATCAGGAAATAAGGGTTTGGTTTAAGTTTTTCATGTATGCCAAAAATCAGGTTTTTAAAAATTGTTTGACATATGCTATAACGTTATTGTTTTAGTTAAATAAATTGTTTAAATTGTTATGAAGGAAACGATTGTTTTTCTCCTTCCAGTAAAGGACAGCAGAAAAGTTGTCCCGATTAAACCTCACGATAATGCCATAATTATCTGTCTGTGCGTTTCTCCTAGGGTAATCAAATCAGTAATTTTAGATATAACTATAAAAAAAAACTACTCTGGAAATTTATTATTCCAAAAACGAAACCTTCACCTGGTTGTAAACATTGCCAGCAAGAACGAGTCTTTCTGTAAAAAAAAAAAAAAAAAGATTTATATCAAGTCTTAACTGACTAGTGATTTTAATCGAGCTGATTTAAATCAAATCCACCCTGGTTTATGATGCCTTTAAAAATTGTAGGGTTAGAAAAAGGGTACCCCCAAAGGTCCTCTAGTCTAACCCCCTGCAATTTTCAGCATCTTTTTGTTAATCTCGCTTTTACATGCGATATCAAACGAAAGGAAGGAAACATCCACTGAAATAAAAACAAAGCCTTTTGCCTTCTCCCTTTGCCTCCCCAAACAGCATTTCCCGGCTCTTTGCTGATGTCCAGAAAGTTGTCCATCGAATGAACAACCCACAAGCTCAAGGCAACTTCTCCCGGCTCCTGTCCGCCTTGCGTCAGATCAGCGGAAATGTTAGCTCGCGATCGGGTAAGGGCTGGCGGGAGCTTGCGATGATTTTGGATAGATAGATAGATAGATAGATAGATAGATAGATAGATGATAGATAGATGGATCATCTATCGATCAGTTTTAAAAAGCAAGACAGTCCCCACCCCCACCCCACCAGGTTGCAATATGGGGCAACGGCGATGGCATACAAGGTGAGAGGGACTAGGAGGGCAGAGGAAAAAGGCAAGCTCGGGCACTGATTTGTAAGTAGTGATTTGGCACGCTTTCCAGCAAACAAAAAAAGGCTCCTGTTTAAAGTTTAAAGACTTGTCCCTGCCTGCACGGCACGCAAGGTGAAAGGGACTAGAAGGGCAGAGGAAAAAGGCAAGCTCGGGCACCGATTCGTAAAGTAGTGATTTGGCGCGCTTTCCAGCAAACCAAAAAAGGCTCCTGTTTAAAGTTTAAAGCAATACTTGTCCCTGTCTGCACGGCACGCAAGGTGAAAGGGACCAGAAGGGCAGAGGAAAAAGGCAAGCTCGGGCACCGATTCTTAAGTAGTGATTTGGGAGTGTTTTCCAGCAAACGAACAAAAAACGCTCCTGGTTTGGCTCATGTACAATCCGTTTCAAGCTTTCCCTGCCTGCACGGCACACAAGGTGAAAGGGACTAGGAGGGCAGAGGAAAAACACAACCGGGTCCGGGTTCAAGATTTCCCCCCGCAGCTCGTTACATGTGTCTTCCTGGTTTCAGCTGCTTCCTATTTCGGTTTTGCCAGCGTTCAGGCACCCCGTTTCTCTGGAGGTAATCCGAACCCCGCTCCCCCTTCTCCTTTACCAGATTTGCAGGTGAGGGCCTACTTGAAAGAAAATGAGACATTTTCCCATTTCCTCCGGACCAACGCCTTGCTGCCACCCGCCGTCGTGGAGGAACTGCTTGGGTCGAAGCTTGACGCGCGGGTGGTAAGTAAAAAAGAGAGAGAGAGAGAGAGAGAGAAAGAAAGAAAGCAGCCAGCATCCTTTTTGAGGACTAGCACCTTGATGTGTTTAATCAGGTCTTGAAAGTGGGGAGAGTCTCAGGTTCCAGCTATATGGGAATGGCTGTGGAAATGTCTCAGAAGAGCAGAAATGAGCAAATGAAATCGAGGAATTGGTATGCCTTAAAACAGGCATCCCCAAACTGCACCCCTCCAGATGTTTTGGCCTACAACTCCCATGATCCCTAGTTAACAGGACCAGTGGTCAGGGATGATGGGAATTGTAGTCCAAAACATCTGGAGGGCCAAAGTTTGGGGATGCCTGCCTTAAAACACATACCAGTAATTTGTGTTTCCGTTTTTAAATTCTTGGGGTGCAGATTTTGGAAACGTTAGGCCTGAAAGTCATTTATTTACGCAAAGGTGTAATTTGTGTGCATGCCTTGAAGCTTAAACGAATGCCAATATTATTATTATTACTGTATTTTTAAAAAGTTAATAGCAGCCTCCTTTAGGCTGGCAAAACATTGGGATGCCGATTTTGGAAAACGTTAGGCTTGGAAGTCATTTATTTATGTAAGGCGCGACTTGTGTGTATACCTTGAAGCTTAAACAAACACCAATATTATTATTATTCTTTAAAAAGAAGAGCAGCCTCCTTCTGGAGGACTAGAAACTTGAGGCTGAAAAAACAGCTGGTGGAAGGAGGAGGCGGGAACGTGGGTGGCAGGTTTCGGCGGCAAAAGTGGCAGACGTCGCCTGTTCTCACGACGCCGATTCTGTTCTCTCCCCTTCCAGTTCTCTCTTGCCGGGACGCCTTTGAAGCAGATAGTTTGCAACGCTTCCATCCTTTCCAAATTTTTGACTTCCGAAGATGCGGAGGCGGCCGAGGTGCTTCGGCGAAGCCTGTGCGCTTTGCCGGACGGCACCCTCCGAGCTCTGGAACGCCGCTTCCTCTCCCAAGTGGACTGGGCCAAAATTCTCGCGGTAGGTGTGGAGCGGGGCTGCGTTCCCTAGTGGGTGGAGTTACGGGCTTAATTCCGCTTACATGTGGCATTCCTATCCCGGCCAGTGCTGGATTTACGTATAAGCTAAACAAGCTATAGCTTAGGGCCCCACTCTCTTGCGGCCCTCTAAAAAATTTAAAGGGGAGGAAAACTGGATGTACATTTCCAAAATATAAGATAAAAAACAAATGAAATAAAACCTACATACGGCAACAGTGTTTTGTGTTGTGTAGGCTCCTAGGATGTAAGTCATGGGCCCCACCTTCTAGCCTGCTCCCTAAAATATCCCTGGTTTGCTCCTTTCTATATATAGGGTGCCCACATTCTGCATGAACTGGTTGCAGGGCAACATGGGCAAATGGCTTGAGATACCTATGAGGTCCGTCAATGACCATATTATAGCATATATTCAACACAAAAAACAGCGGCAATTTGTTGTGGACGAAGGACAGCTGGCCCTATAAAGGGCCCCGTTACCTTCAGTAGCTTAGGGCAGGCACAGGCAAACTCCGGCCCTCCAGATGTTTTGAGACTACAATTCCCATCATCCCTAGCTAGCAGGACCAGTGGTCGGGGATGATGGGAATTGTAGTCTCAAAACACTGGGAGGGCCGGTGTTTGCCTAAGCCTGGCTTAGTTAGGGCCTCATCAAACCTAAACCCGGCCCTGATCCTGGCTTTCTTCCAAAGAGCTCTCTATTCACATCCTCCCAATGGCCCTCCGAGGTCACCCGGGGAGACTCACGGCCGAGTAGGACTAGAACCCCCTCTGCCCATTCATTCCAGTGGGTCTACTCTTGAGTATATGATGCATTTTGCTGTGTTAAATGTGCATTCCGTAGCTGACCTCCTAAGCAATGTTTCACTTCAAAGTATTTTAGTTTCTTGCTGATTTTGTTGTTTTGAATGGCCTGTTTAGGGAAGCTTTTAATATTTTACAGACTATTGTATTTTAATATTTTGTTGGAAGCCGCCCAGAGTGGCTGGGGAAACCCAGCCCGATGGGCGGGGTATAAATAATAATAATAATAATTATAATAATAATATATTATACTTTATATATTGGACTTTCTTCAGTAACCTTCTATTCTGGTTACAGGTAGGTAGCCGTGTTGGTCTGAGTCGAAGCAAAATAAAAAAAATTCCTTCAGTAGCACCTTAAAGACCAACTAAATTTTTATTTTGGTATGAGCTTTCGTGTGCATGCACACTTCGTCAGATACACTGAAACAGAAGAGCCAGACCCTTATGTATATTCAGAGGGTGGTGGGGGTGGGTGGGAACGGGTGATGGGCTGATGGGAGTGGTAAACCTGTAGATGGCTGTTAACGACTGCTGATGACTGCAATTGGTCCTGGGGGGGGGGAAGCAAGGGCTGAGGCGCTAAAGGAAGCTTGATCATGCATAATGAGATAAGAATCCAATGTCTTTGTTCATCCCAGGTGGCTCCATGGTTTTAAGCTTGGTAATGAGTTCCAATTCAGCAACTTCTCTTTCCAGTCGGTAATAGCCATCTACAGGTTTACCACTCCCATCAGCCCATCACCCATTCCCACCCACCCCCCACCCTCTGTATATACATAAGGGACTGACTTCTGTTTCAAGTGTATCTGAAGAAGTGTGCATGCACACGAAAGCTCATACCAAAATGAAAATTTAGTTGGTCTTTAAGGTGCTACTGAAGGAATTTTTTTTATTTTGCTTCTATTCTGGGTTGGGGTTTATTTGGTGTCTTAATGTTCTGTTAACCGCTTTGAGGGTTTTTCCCCTTAGAAATTTATAGCTGTATACAAATCAAAAATAATGATACAGTGGTGCCTTGGTTCTCAAACTTAATCCCTTCCGGAAGGCCGTTCCAAAACCAGAGCGTTCCAAACCCAAGGCGCTCTTTCCCATAGAAAGTAATGCAGAACGGATTAATCTATTCCAGACTTTTAAAAACAACCCCTAAAACAGCAATTTCACATGGGTTTTACTATCTTAACGAGACCATTGATCCAAAAAATAAAAGCAAGAATCAATGCACTGTACTATAAAATAAACAAGACAGTATTGCAGATGATAAAAATAATTATTTTTTCTTCCCTGCACTGATGACAGTCATTGTTTGGATGGGGGGGGGCTTTTATCCATTTCTGCAGTCACACAATCAATCCATCCGTAGCCGAACTGGGTTCCGCACAATCACAAAAGCAAATGGACCAAAAAAAACCTCAAAACCAAAAACGCAAAATAAACAGCAAAAACCAAAGCGCCAAACTTAATCCGTTCCGGAAGTCCGATTGACTTCCGAAATGTTCGGAAACCGAGGCGCGACTTCTGATTGGTGCAGGCACCTTGGAAACAATAGCCGACAGGTGCGTTGGATGTTCGGCTTCCGGAAAACATTTGAGAACTGGAACACTTCCTTCCGGGTTTTTGGCGTTTGGGAAACAAGGTACCACTGTAATTATTTTGGTTACCCTTAGGAGGAATCTGTGTATCAGGGCAGGGAGGGGGCGGTGAGAGAGATTTGACGAAGCTCACTTTAAAACGTGGTGTCTGCTGTTTCGGAAACTTCCGAAACGAGGGGAGATGATTGTGAGCGAAGCACATCTGCCCCAAACAAGGAATAAACCCGACTTGTTTCTGATAGGAGCGTATGAATGCTGTGTCGGCTGAGGTTGTAAACACGCTGGACACCCTCCGTACCGTTCTTCGAGGGACCTCATCTTTAGCCAAGGAGGTAATTCATGGGATGGAGATGAGCTTGTCCCTTTATCTATATACAGTGGTACCTCGGTTTATGAACACAATTGGTTCCGGAAGTCTGTTCATAAACTGAAGTGAACTTTCCCATTGAAAGTAATGGAAAGTGGATTAATCCGTTCCAGACGGGTCCTTGGAGTACTCAACCTGAAGTGTACTTAACCCGAAGCATGGGTGTAATTGGTTCCGGAAGTCTGTTCATAAACTGAAGCGTTCATAAACTGAAGCGAACTTTCCCATTGAAAGTAATGGAAAGTGGATTAATCCGTTCCAGACGGGTCCGCGGAGTACTCAACCTGAAGCGTACTTAACCCGAAGCATGGGTGTAATTGGTTCCGGAAGTCTGTTCATAAACTGAAGCGTTCATAAACTGAAGCGAACTTTCCCATTGAAAGTAATGGAAAGTGGATTAATCCGTTCCAGATGGGTCCGCAGCGTTCGTAAACCGAAAATTCGTAGGTGTTCATAAACCGAGGTTCCCCTGTATATAAAAATGGTGAAGGTGCATGTGTGTGTTATTCCGCACTTTTCTCCCACAAGCACTTACCCGATCGCCCTGAAATTTGGCCACAACCTCAGAGGCACATGAGAGCAGGTAACCATGCACTCACACTGACCAACTGACACACCTAACACAGGTAAAAAACTGGATTTGTGGTCAAAAAAATTGCGCCCTCCAGTGGACAGCCAACAAACAATGGACAAACATATCCCACAATCCCTTACCCCCCGGAGACCACGCCTCCAAGAGAAAGCAAACTGCCCCGAGACCACGCCACTCCTCAGGGAACCAAGCCTGCCTCAGAGGTAGCACACCCAACAGTAGACCACTTCCACATCCCCCCCCCAACCCCGCGAATTGTGCCGCCGATCTTGCCGCCCGCAGGCACTCCCCCCCACCCTGCGGATCGCTCCACCAGCGATCCCGCCATCTCCAGGCATTTCCACCCCACCCCGCCGATCACGCCGCCACTGATCCCACCACCCCCAGGGACCAAGCCGCCTCCACAAGAGACCTACACCTCTGCACAACCCCCACCCCACGGATCCCACCCAGCCGATCCCACCAGACACCCCCCGCAGATCGCACCGATCCACACTCCCCCCACCCCGCGAACCGCGCCGTCGCCGATCCCACCACCCGCAGGCACTCCCCCCCGCGGATCACGCTACCGGCGATCCTGCCGTCCCCAGGCATTCCCATCCCCCCAGACCCCCCCAGAGAACACACCAATCCACATTCCCCCCCACCCCACGGATCTCCCCCCCCCCATCGATCCCACACCCACCGATCCCACCACCCGGATTCTGCCACCAGCATACACCAGTCCGACTCAAGGACAGGCCCACCATTCCACCTTCCCCAGTCCACCCCCCCCACCCCAACACACACAGAAATCCCACCTCGACACCCCTAACCACCTACATACTACCCTCACTCTACAACACCACCCACCAAACCCCCACCCCCTCCGTATTACCCTCAATCGGTGGGGGGGGGCCAAATAGGGGTCAGGGGTAGGTAAACCCTTCCCTGGTTGGGGTGGGTTGCGGGGGTCAAAATGGAGGACACGGATAGGTAAGTCCTTCTCTGATTGGGATGGGGGGGGGTCTGTCAATAGGTGACAGGGATAACTAAGACCTTCCCAGGGTTGGGTCGCTACAGAGTGTGGGGAGACACAGTTATGCCCCTATCTAAACATAACACAGGGGGGACTCTGATGGTCTGGGGCAGTGGTTCCCAACAGGTGGTCCGGGGACCCCCAGGGGTCCGCGAGCTATGCCAGAGGGGTCCGCAAGATGCTATTAGAATAAAAAAAAAATATTAAATATATTTCGTATGATAACAGATATTTGTTTTGGCCGCTTCCTGCATGAGCAGAGTCTAGCGCAAAACTAGAATTAGATAGAGGCAGTAGTTCTGCTGTATGCCGTTAGGTGGCGCTTTACAAACACTACTGTTTTGCAAAGAGGCAGCGCGCGCATTCTACTAACGCTCACCTCCCCAAGATGCTTTGTGCGTGTCGGCTTCATTTGTGCACTACTGCGCAGGTACCCTGTCTTCTCCATTCCCCTCCCTCCTCCCTGGTGCGCGCTGCCTCTTTGCAAAACAGTAGTGTTTGTAAACAAAGCAAGCATTTTCTTCCATGTGTTTCATGAAAAACAAATATAGGAATCGGTTCGACATGTGGTCGGATTTCAGAGTGAAAGTTTCAAGTTTGGAACCTAATATTTCAGAAATAATGGACTCAAAGGACAGATTTAACTCATCTCATTAAGAACTGAAAATTAAAACTAACTGTATACTGATGGAGTACTCTGTTGTAACTGTAAAAAACGTATAAATATAAAATATAAAAAGACTCTTAATTTGGCTCCTACTTTTTAATTTTAGGATTAGGAATTAATGGGGGTCCTTGTCACAATAGCGGCTTGATGAGGGGTCCTCGAGAAAATTTTGTTGGGAACCCCTGGTCTGGGGAATCTGAAGGGGGACTGTGACCCGCCATTTAACAAACATAAAATTGTGATTTATTTTCCATTTAACATTGCGCTTTCTCATCGTTATTATCCATTTTACCTCCCTAGCTCTTTAGAGTATGGGTAGGCAAACTAAGGCCCGGGGGCCAGATCCGGCCCAATCGCCTTCTAAATCCAGCCCGCGGACGGTTCTGGAATCAGTGTGTTTTTACATGAGTAGAATGTGTCCTTTTATTTAAAATGCATCTCTGGGTTATTTGTGGGACCTTCTTTTGAAGGAAAGTGAAAGGAAGGGCGAAAAGCAAGGAGAGCGGAACGAGGGGGTGTACTCTTAAGTTCCGTGGTGGGACGGGGCAGGGTGCACGTCGAGGGGGGGGGATCCCCGACTCTTCCAGAAACTTCCATTTCGTTTCCCCCCTGCGCCCCAGATCTCCTCCGCGACCAGTTTTGTGGAGTTCCGCGAGGCTCTCCGGGTTCTCTCAGGCCGGGACCCGATGTCTTCCGCCCGGCGGACCTTCGAAGTCTTCTCCCGCCTGGTCTGCGGCCACCCCGAAGGGGGCGGCCTCAAGGTGCCCTCCTTGAACTGGTACGAGGACCACGACGTCAAGAACTTCCTCGGCCGCAACGAATCTGAGCGGAAGATCACCTTGGACAACGGCACGAGTGAGTGAGAGAGAGAGAGACACTTGTCTTTTTATTTTTTGTGCAAAAATGGGGTAGGTACATTTAGGCACATGTGGTGGGAGTGTAAGAAAATCAGAGAATTTTGGGATAGCATATACGATGAAATTAAAAAGGTATTTAAATTCTCATTTACCCCCAAACCCGAGGCCTTCCTGTTAGGAATTATGTCCATGGAAGTCAAGAGAAATCTTTGACCTCTTTTCATGTACGCAACCACAGCGGCTAGGCCAGGCACCCCCAACTTGTGGCCCAACAGCTGTTTTTGGCCTACAACTCCCATGATCCCTAGCTAACAGGACCAGTTGGTCAGGGATGATGGGAATTGTAGTCCCAAAACATCTGGAGGGCCAAAGGTTGGGGATGCGTGGGCTAGCATTTTAATAGCAAAGGATTGGAAAAGTGATAAAATCCCCACAAAAGCTGACTGGCAAGGAAAAACGATAGTATATTTAGAACTCGCAAGGATGACAGGGAGATTAAGAGAAAATTCAGTACAGAAAGATAATAAAGATCGGATGATTCTTGCTGCTGTAGTAGCATACATAAATGAATTTCTATATAATTTAGGTAGTTCTGTCCCTATAATTTCCAAAAGAAAAGCGTCTGTTTTTTTAAAAAAATGTTATTTAAAACATCCTTTTCAATTCATTATATATCATTTCCCAGTAAGCGTTAACCTTACTACAAGACCACCTCATATGATAAAAAGTCCCAGCGAAGGAAGAACGGATACAAGAACTGATGGAATATGCAGAAATGGCAAAACTTACCAGAAGTATAAGAAATCAAGATAACAAACTTTTTTAAAAAATAAAAGAATGGAAATGGATTATTGAATATTTACAGATAAATGGCAAACAGATAAAAGCATTGGCAGGATTGCTGTAACAGCCCGCAGTTTCATAAGAATATATATTTAAAGTAGATAATTTAATGAGCAAATGAAATGAATTTGGATATGCAGAAGGTATTAAAAAATTAATTTAAGGGACCGCAGAAAGAGGGGGAAGGAAGTGAAGTTTTGAAATGTTAAAATGATTGTAGAATTGATGGATTTTCTATGCCGCTTTTCATTCAAATGAATCTGAAAGCGTCTTACAACCAATAAATAACCGTATGTTATGGTTATTTATTGGTTGTAAGATGCTTTGAGATTCATATAATAACGCATAATAGCACATCGCAAATACAGCATACATCATATAAAATAATAATCAAATTATCAATAAAACAGTTACAATCTTAAAAAAAACCTTAAAACAGCAACTAAAAAAAATAAGCTAAACCTCACAATTATTGCAAGTCATGTGATTAACCGCTCAATGCCGCATTTAGAATCTGTAAAACAATATTAAAAACATTAAGAAGATAGCAGGTGAAATATAAGCTAAGCACTAAATTCAATTCACATCAATGAAATGTATAAACCTGAAAAGTATCAATTAAAATTAAACAAAAGAATTTGACATAAGCTCGCCATCGCTATCTAGTGTCTCCGTTATATAGTACACTTATAACACACTTAAGGCGTTGCATTTGGCGGAGTCCTGAGAATTGGATCGTTTGGATTCAGCCCCTACAAATGACGGTGTTGCTCAGATTCAGGGAATATGTGAAGGTTCCCGGTTGCCTTTCCCCCGACAGTTACAGGTAGAGGCGTGTCTTGCTTTTTCCCGCAGGCCCCTACTGCAAAGATTTGATCCGGACTTTAGAGAGCAACCCGTTCTCTCGCATCTTGTGGAGAGGGATGAAGCCCCTTTTCAGTGGGAAGATCTTGTACGCCCCTCCAACGCCAGCCACGCAGAAGGTCATGGCAGAGGTAGGATGAGACCCAGCTCTTATCTCTATTTCAAATTGGAACCAGTGAAGGCGGCGAATGTCCTATGTGAGTGCCTGGAGGCGGTTGGAGGGTGGATGGCAGCTAATGTGTTGGGGTTGAATCCTGACAAGACAGAAGGACTGTCTTGGGAGAGAAAAATCTCCAGAATGCAGGGGGAAACATGCATGATGAAACTCGAAGGGCCAATCGTAGTCTCTCAGACCAGCCTACCTCGCAGGGCTGTTGTGAGAATAACATTGTGGGGTGGGGCCGGTTAGCCATTCTAATTCAAGGGAACCTGCTTTCCAGGTGAACCGGACTTTCGAGAACCTGGCTGTCTTGCGCGAAGTGAGGGGGGCGTGGGAAGATATGGGACCCCAGCTGTACACATTCATGAACTCGAGTCCGGAAGTGAGAGCTGTTCAGGTTTGTCTCTTGAGCTTGCAAGCGTGGAAGGAAGGAGGAGTCTAATCAATCAAAATATTTATGTGCCATTATATCACTGAATAACATACAGTCGTGCCTTGCATCTCGAACGTCTTGCGACTCGAACGTTTGGCTCCCGAACGCCGCAACCCCAGAAGCGAGTGTTCCGGCTTGCAAACGTTTTTCGGAAGCCGAACGTCCGACGCGGCTTCCGATTGAGTGCAGAAAGCTCCCGCAGCCAATCGGAAGAACAGCACGAAAAGCTAAATACCAATTTATTTCAGTTGTACCTTGGAAGCTGAATGGAATCCATTCCGGAAGTCTGTTTGAGTTCCAAAACGTTCTGCACCAAGGCGCGGCTTCTGATTGGCTGCAGGAAGCTCCTGCAGCCAATCGGAAGCCACAGAAGCTCGCCGGACGTTCGGGTTCCAAACCGGAACACTCACTTCCAGGTTTGCGGCGTTCGGGAGCCAAAACGATTGAGTGCCAAGGCTTTTGGTTTCCAAGGTACGACTGTATTATTATTATTATTATTATTATTATTATTATTCTAAAAAAGATCAGTAGGTCATTAAAGGGGATGTATTCTTTATTGCCTGCCTAGGCCTGGTGGAGTGGAAAAGTTTTTCAGGAAGCGTTTTAAAATTCAGCGCAGGAAGCACATGCTGAATTTCCAGTGGCTGTCAGTTCCACAGGGCTAGGCTGACGACACTAAAATGGCTCTGTATCCTCATTGCCGTCGAATGAGCCTCGCCAGCTCTGGTTATGACCGGCAATACCCCCTGCAGGTCAGCTGGGATATATGGGTCTGGACAAGAAATGGGGTTTATCCGTTCTAAATGGGATTTTGATGCATGGGATCAAGCTTTGGCTTCCAGCTCTGGGATTCTGTGTCCAGAGAGGTGTCGTCTCGGGCGCAAGCCTTCCCCTCGCCATCTCTCCCCACGTTTGGTAGTAAAAAGGCAAAGGACCCCTGGACGGTTAAGTCCAGTCCAAGGCGACTCTGCGGGGGTTGCAGCGCTCATCTCGCTTTTGGGCCAAGGAAGCTGGCGTTTGTCCGCAGACAGCTTTCTGGGTCATGTGGCCAGCAAGACTGAACCGCTTCTGGCGCATGATGGAAACCAGAGCGCATGGAAACGCAGTTTACCTTCCTGCTGGAGCAGTACCTATTTATCTACTTGCACTGGCATGCTTTCGAACTGCTAGGTTGGCAGGAGCTCACCCCGTTAAGGGGATTTGAACCGCCGACCTTCCGATCGGCAAGCCCAAGAGGCTCAGTGGTTTAGACCACAGTGCCACCTGCGTCCCTTTCCACCACGATGGATGCCTTTGTTTACCCCCCACAGAACCTGCTGGAGACCCCCGGCGTGGCCCAGTTCCTGGAGCAGCAGCTGGAAGGGACGTTTTGGAACGTGTCGGCCTTGAGAGAGTTCCTGTCTCCGGAGACAGACGGCCGAGCCTACACTTGGCGCCAGGCCTATGGCGAAGTGGATGCGGCGATCGGCACCTTGTCCCAGTTTATCGAGGTGTGTTGCCCCTCGCAGGAGTGGTAGAGGCCACCTGCCCACCAAGCTCAGCACTGCCCACCCAGACTGGCAGCAGCTCTGCAGGGTTTCGGGCAAGGGGGTTTTACCTGGAGGGATCAGTCCCGGGATTAACTAAATACTACACGGACTGGCAGCCTTTCTGTCTTACCTGGAGATGCTTTGTCGCTGAATCATAGAATCATAGAGTTGGAAGAGACCACAAGGGCCATCCAGTCCAACCCCCTGCCAAGCAGGAAACACCATCAAAGCATTCTTGACATATGGCTGTCAAGCCTCTGCTTAAAGACCTCCAAAGAAGGAGACTCCACCACACTCCTTGGCAGCAAATTCCACTGCCAAACAGCTCTTACTGTCAGGAAGTTCTTCCTAATGTTTAGGTGGAATCTTCTTTCTTGTAGTTTGAATCCATTGCTCCGTGTCCGCTTCTCTGGAGCAGCAGAAAACAACCTTTCACCCTCTTCCATATGACATCTATATATATAAAAATGTAAAAATGGTGAAACTGTGGGCTCCACTTTTCTCGGTAACCGCTTGACCGATCGCCCTGAAATTTGGACACAATGATCCATGCCACTTCCCGAGTGTTTGCAGAACCTCGGATGCCTCACATCTCATACCTGCGCAGGTACAAACCTGCTTTCCCACAAACTAAAACAGCGCCCTCAAGTGGAATTCCTCCCACAGTACACCCCCTCCCTTCCTCTGAAATCTACACCACACCCACAAACCCCACCTCCACCACGCACATATATCCATCCGGCAGAGGTGTCGAAGACCTCAATGGAGACAAACGACACCAGCATCTTTACCTCCTACCAGCCTCCAAAAATATTCTATAACTACCTTTCCCTCTCAAATTCCCTCAATCATCCTAATACGTCCAATTCCACAGCAACCAACTGAAAACAGGCCTTTTGCAACAACAAGGCCTAACTAGCCCACAGCAGACTAGGCAGCTTTTCAGACTAGGCCAAGTGGAGATAGGGTCCTGCTTGGGGGGGGAGTTCAGACCTTTTGCAGCAACAAGCCCCAACATTTCCCAGCAGAATGAATAGGCCGCAACAGAGGCAGCTTTCCAGACTACGCCAAGCGGAGGTAGGGGCCTGCCTGGGGAGTTTTCAGGCCTTTTGCAGCAACATGGCCCAACATTTCCCAGCAGAATGAATAGGCCACAGCAGACTAGGCAGCTTTTCAGACTAGGCCAAGTGGAGGTAGGGTCCTGCCGGGGGGGGGGGGCGGTTCAGGCCTTTTGCAGCAACAAGGCCCAACATTTCCCAACAGAATGAATAGGCCACAACAGACTAGGCAGCTTTCCACACCAGGCCAAGTGAAGGTAGGGGCCTGCCTGGGGGGGGGAGATGGGGGGCTAAATAGAGGGCAGGGATAAGTAATGGGCCAGTCTTTCATAATTTCCCCTAACACGCACTTGGGGGCTGGTAATGGCCGCCTTGGTGGTTTCAGTTGCTTGGTTGATGATGTCATTATTTGGTTTGTGGGTGTGGTGTAGATTTCACAGGAAGGGAGGGGGTGTACTGTGGGAGGAATTCCACTTGAAGGCGCTGTTTACTTGGTGGAAAAGCAGGTTTCTACCTGCGCAGGTGTGAGATTTGAGGGATTTCCCCCCCTGCAAACACTCGGGGAGTGGCATGGATCGTTGTGTCCAAATTTCAGGACGATTGGTCAAGCGGTTACGGAGAAAAGTGGAGCCCACACTTTCACCATTTTTACATTTATATATATATTGATATGGACTTGCAAAGTGGTAAAGGCTTTATGGGAAATGATACAGTCATACCTCGGGTTACTGCCGCTTCAGGTTGCACGTTTTGGGTTGCGCACTGCGCCGAACCCAGAAGTCCTGGAATGGGTTACTTCTGGGTTTTGGCACTCGCGCATGCGCAAAAGCACTAAATCATGCTTTGCGCATGCACAGAATATGATACAATAGTCTTTATTGTCATTGTCCAATGCAGACAACGAAATTGAACATCTGCATCAAACTTACACAACCATCAGCATAATTACCCCCTAAAAAACTCCAATACCCCTCCTGATTTACCCCCTAGAACTCTGATGCCCCATGACTGAACACAGACCCTCCCTCACAGACTGCCTTTCGCTGCATTCAAAACCGAAATTGCTCTTGGATAGAAGCTATTTCTCAGGCGGCTAGTCCTGGTCTTTATGACCCTATACAGTACCTCCTTCCAGAAGGCAGTAGCTGAAAGAGATCGTTTCTGGGGCGCTCACTGTCCTGCACAATACCTGCAGCTTTCTTTTGCACCTGGAGGCATAGATTTGATCCAAAGTGGGAAGAGTGCACCCAATTATCCTCTCCGCAGTCTTTACGACCCTGGACAGCGCTGTTCTTTCCCCAACCGTGCAACTCCCAAACCACACACCACACAGACCATAGGTTAATACACTTTATACAATACAGTGGTAAAATGGCCTCAGCAGCTCCTTTGAGAGATTGTTTTACTGGAGGATTCTCATAAAGTATAGCCTCTGCTGCGCTCTCTTCATCAGGTCTTTGCTATTTGCTCCCCATGCAAATCCTAGGATTGTAGAGTTGGAAGGGACCCCAAAGGTCCTCTAGTCCAACCCCCTTGTAAGGCAGGAATCTCAACTGTGCAACTCCCAAACCGCACACACAGACCATAGGTTAATACACTTTCTACCAATGCGGCACTGCGGGTTGCAAACGCTGCAGGTTGCGAACGTGCCTCCCGCACGGATCCCTCCTCTCTGATCCGCCCCATGGCGACGGGGCCGTTTCTCTCCTAGTGCATTTCGCTGAACAAAATCGAGGCAGTGGACTCGGAGGAGCAGCTGGTTTTGCGGGCCATGCAGCTGCTGGAGGACCGTCAGTTCTGGGCTGGAGTGGTGTTCCTGCCGCCGGACAACCAGAGCGATTTCGGCGGGGTCCTGCCTCCCCACGTCCGCTTCAAAATCCGAATGGACATCGACGACGTCACCCGCACCAACAAGATCAAGGACAGGTGAGCCGCCGCCGCCGTTCGCGACGTTCTGCCCGGTTTGAGAAAGATCCGTAGAATTGTAGCGTTGGAAAGGAACCCAAGGGCCATCTAGTCCAACCCCCCTCCTCGGCGCATATATCGCACATGCGCCCTTTCCTTCCTCTTGTTTAGAAAGGAACAAAGGATCCCGCCCCTTAGGAATGCAGCCTGAAAAGGCACGGCACGAAAGGAAAGCGGGTTGCGGGGGGAGGAGGAAAGAAAGAAACCTCGGACGAGCGTGCATTTGAAGCGTGCGGCTTTATAAGCTGTGGGTTAATGAAAGAATCAACGATACTGGGGTTTAGATAGTGAAGCAGCTAATAAAATGGAGTAAACAAACTTCAGGAAATGGTAAGGCAAGAATAGGGTTGCTGTCACAGTGGCCGGAGTGGACTACTTCAGAGTAACGACGCTACGCAGCTCTGCATTTTATTCTTTTATTGGTGCTGCGTATTTACAGTGCTGAAGTCATTGCTATTTACACTGAGCGATGTGTTCAGTCGGGTTCAGAACCTCCTAAAGGCTTTTGGCGCGTCTTTCTCCAACACAAAAGCTTTGGCAGACCCATCCTCTTTCCCCTCCTCTTTCTGCGTAATTCCGGAGTTGGGGGGATGGGTCTCCCGCCCTTATTCGCCCCTTCCTGTCCCACCTGGGACCCTGGCTCCTCTACCTTGCCTGAGCCTCGGACACGACTTCCTGCTTCCCCACTGGAATCGGAACTCTCTCTGCTTCCCCCTGTGCTCGGGGATTGGCTTGAACTTAGGAGGGGAGGGACTTCGCGATATCCCCTGTCCCTCACATCCACCCCCCTCCCAAGCTCTCCTTCACCCCTCCCCAGGTCCCCCCCAGGTGTCGGTGACGACTGGAAGCCTAAGAACTCAGTGCTTTCCGAGCCCGTTGGTGTGAACACCTCCCCCCAGTCCTGCAAGCCCCCCCCTTCCGCCTGGGAGGACGGGAATCCCAAAAAGTCTGTGGCGTCAGAGCTGGTGGGGGTAAAAATGTTCTGCCAATCTGCTCCTCTCTGTGCGGGTGGGTGGGCTGGGGCTGTTGTCTGCTGACTGTGCCTGGCTGCCGCCCCTTGTCTCCTGCAGCCAGGCTTTCCCGTTTCCCTGCTGTGGTGCTGCGTCAGTGGGGGAGGGCACAACCGTTCCCGCCTTTCCTTGCCACTCCCTACGATGTGGGCAGTCTCTGACGAGATGCTGGGGGGAGTTGCAGAGAAAGCAATTCCCACCCCTTCCCTCCTTGCGTCTTGGCGCCGCTGGGGTTTGAAAAGCCCCCGCGCGCGCGCTATCAATCTGCATGGGTTCCTGGTCCTGACTGGCCCCAGGCATGGCTTGAAAGGGTTGTTGGGGGAGTGGCTTCTCCTGCGACCGTGGGAACCAAGCCCGCTTTGCGCGCGTTGCTTGCTTGTCGCTCCACCGGGATTCCTGTCTCACCCCCACCGCCAGAGCCGCTTTGCTCAGCTGATCCATATTACTGGGCTTTGGACCTCTCGAGAGCTCATCCTTCACCTCCTCATGCAACCCCAAGTAGAACGCCGCTTGCATTGGGGGGGACTCAAGTTCCCACCCCAATCTGTGCACCAGCATGGTGAATTTCGCCCAATACGCGCGAACTGTCATATTTCCTTGGCGTAAATTATGAAGTTCCTCCTTAGTCTGATCCATATGACTATCGGACGAATACATCGTTTTCAAACCTTCTAGAAATAGTTTGACATTCTTCATGCAAGGATTCCTTGTTGCAATTAACGGTCTTAGCCACTCCCTGGCTGCCCCGGTAAGGTGCTCCACAATAAACGCTACCCTGTGCTCATCATCAGGGAACTCATCGTGGTGCAGCTCAAGAGCATACACAATCTCAGTCTCAAAGCCCTGAAATTCCCTCGGGTCTCCATTGAACTTGCTTACTAGGGTCCCGGCTCTCCTTCCTGGCAGCACTTGGACTTGGGGTGCCCCTCCCGCCTTGTTTTTCTCTGCATCCAGCTTGTTTTGGAGGTCTACCGCCACCGCCCTTAATTGCTGCTCTTTTTCCTGAAGCGCTCTCACCTGTTCCGCAAGTTGTAGCCGGTCGTCCTGGACCTTCTTAGTCTCCTCTTTAGCTGCCTTCAATTCCCCCTGCGCCTGCAGCGACAGCTGTTGCAGTTCTTGCTGGGCTTGCTCCGCGATCTGCCGCCATTTCTCCGCCTCTGACACGCTCATCCCGGCAACTCCAAAGTAGCCCAAAAAGGATTAGGAGGTTGCTGTCACAGTGGCCGGAGTGGACTACTTCAGAGTAACGACGCTACGCAGCTCTGCATTTTATTCTTTTATTGGTGCTGCGTATTTACAGTGCTCAAGTCATTGCTATTTACACGGAGTGATGTTGTCAGTCGGTTTCAAAACCTCCTAATGGCTTTTGGCGCGTCTTTCTCCAACACAAAAGCTTTGGCAGACCCATCCTCTTTCCCCTCCTCTTTCTGCGTAATTCCGGAGTTGGGGGGATGGGTCTCCCGCCCTTATTCGCCCCTTCCTGTCCCACCTGGGACCCTGGCTCCTCTACCTTGCCTGAGCCTCGGACACGACTTCCTGCTTCCCCACTGGAATCGGAACTCTCTCTGCTTCCCCCTGTGCTCGGGGATTGGCTTGAACTTAGGAGGGGAGGGACTTCGCGATATCCCCTGTCCCTCACAGTTGCCATAGTTCATAAAGTGAAAATCCGGACAAAAAGGTTATTGAGCTTTTCTTGGCAAAGTTGTTGAACTTTCTTTTCCTTTTTTTGGCCAAAGTTGAGCTCTTTTGTTAGCAAATTCTCTCCCCCTCCAAGAAGTTGTTGAGCTATTAAGGAAATTCACACACAAAAAATCAACACTGCCAACAAGGGTTGCCATATACCCAGGTTTTCCCTGCCATTTCCCCCAATTTCGGGGAAATTCCACCTGGACGCTATTTCCGACGGACTAAGGCATAGTCAATAAGAAAGTTTAGGTTTTGGGGTTTGTTCAATTGTATAATGTTCTGGAATGTTTTTGGAGATTTAATAGAAACGGTTGGTTTTTTTGAGGGGAAAGAGACCTTTTCAAGAGCAGCTAAGAAATCTTATCAAATGTTCTCCTGACCACAAAGCAAACCAAAAATTGATTGTGCACTCAAGAAAAGGGACTCTCATCCCCGTTCCCTCCTCCTGCGAACGTTGCCCAGGTTTTGGGACCCGGGACCAGCGGCTGACCCGTTTGACGACCTGCGGTATGTCTGGGGTGGCTTTGCTTACGTGCAAGACCTCGTGGAGCAAGCTGTGGTTCGGGTCCAAGCCGAGGAGCCGTCTCTGCAGGGCCGCATGGGGATCTACATCCAACAGATGCCTTATCCCTGCTACGTTGACGACATGTAAGTTGTTGTTGTTTAGTCGTG
Organism: Zootoca vivipara; assembly: GCF_963506605.1. Lineage (NCBI taxonomy): Eukaryota > Metazoa > Chordata > Lepidosauria > Squamata > Lacertidae > Zootoca > Zootoca vivipara. The sequence goes on along the minus strand of NC_083281.1, from coordinate 3,221,211 downwards.
TCCGCCTCTTCGTGACCCTGTAGCCTTATCAGCTACTAAGGGTCCTTTAAGTTGCGCCCAGGCAGGACAAAGATAGTCAAAACGACACCGGGGTTGAGTTCCAGAGAAAGAGTTTAATTCTTAATTAATTAAGAGACTCTTGGTGGTCAGCCACGACAAGAGTAAAGAAACACAAATTGCAAAGCTTATTATACACTTATTTGGGCTCCTTTCCCCCTCCCTGTAAATGTGCACACGCAATGGGGTCACGCACGCAAAGGGGGTCAACATGCTGGCTCAACAAAGCCTTTAGCCTTCAGTTTGCGCGTCAAGCCAGCAACTTCCAGCAGCCTTGAGTACGAGGCTACGCGTCAGGCATAGCAGCTGATAAGCCCTTCTGTGTTCCAGACAGGGCCAGCTCATCCGGCCTTGATAGCTTAGCATTCTGCCTGGCTTCCCCTTTGGCACACAGAGGCATAGAGGCAAAGAAAAAGCATTTTAAGCAAGACATCCCAGGGCTACAGCCTATACCAGGGGTCCCCAAACTACGGCCCCCGGGCTGGATGCGGCCCAATTGGCCTCCCAATCCGGCCCACGACGACCCCCGCCGCCCGCCGCCGCCGCCCGCTCTTACGGCGCGCGGCGCGGTGACGATCTTCAAAATCGGCAAAAAATCGCTGAAAATCCTTTGTGCGCATGCGTATGGGCCTCTCCCCACCCAGAAGAGGTCATTTCCGATGCACTTCCGGGTCGGGGAGGCCCATACGCATGCGCACAAGCGATTTTCGGCGATTTCCCCCCGACCGTGTGTGTGTGCGCATGCGCACGGGCGCGCACTCCCCTGCCCTCCGGCCCGCCGCGCGGTAAGTCTGGGGACCCCTGCCCTCCGGCCCGCCGCGCGGTAAGTCTGGGGACCCCTGCCCTCCGGCCCGCCGCGCGGTAAGTCTGGGGACCCCTGGCCTATACAGTCAGAATTCATACAATGCAAGCAATGCAAACTATAGGATCAGATCTAGCTCAATAATACAATTAGCAATTCTCTCTCTTCAACCCCGTGGACCAGAGCACGCCAGGCCCTCCGGTCTTCCACTGCCTCCCACAGTTTGGTCAGACTCATGTTGGTCGCTTCTATAACACTGTCCAACCATCTCGTCTTCTGTCGTCCCCTTCTACTTTTGCCCTCCATCTTTCCCACTCAAAATACATTTACACCTCAGAGACTGTTTAGACAAAGTATATATATTTTTTTCTGCTGCTCATACCAACAATATTTATATCCTACAGTTATGATATGATGGCTCAGGAAATGTCCAAAACATTTGACTAATTAGAAAGTTATCACGCTTTCCGCATAGCAAGTTAGTTACAAATGGTTACCCACAGAGATCCATCTTTCCCAACATCAGGGTCTTTTCCAGGGAGTCTTCTCTTCTTATGAGGTGGCCAAAGTACTGGAGCCTCAGCTTCAGGATCTGTCCTTCCAGTGAGCTCACAGCTGTCCATGGAGGCGCAGGTCAATTCTGTATCCAGGGCAGCTGTCTATCAGCTCCATCTGGTACGCAGGATGAGACCTTCCCTGCCCGCAGACTGTGTGGCCAGAGTGGTGCATGCTCTGGTTATCTCCCGCTTAGACTACTGCCATGCGCTCTACGTGGGGCTCCCTTTGGAGGTGACCGGGTATAGGGCGGTATATAAATTAAACAAACAAACAAACAAACAAACATATGAAGTGTACAAAAGACTCGAGTAGGCACCATTAAGTAAAACCAAGTAGTTTTAAATTTGAGTTTAAAAATCTCAGCGAAATATCCTGAAACAATCTCTGTCATTTCAGGAGATATTGAATTGCAAATTCTTGGCAGTTAGATCCTTTGAGCTTTGAAGGAGTGTCTGGCAGGTGTCTCTGAAGAGTGTCAAGGAAAGGGAAACCTAAAATTATATGGTATATTATTGTATCTGGCGCATTCATACCGCAAGAGCAAAGTCTATTCTGGAAAGGAATTTACTGATTTATTTTGAACCTTGACAGTACGAATGCGGGGGATCCATTTAAGGGGCTAGCATAAAAACTAGGGTTGATGTATTTCAAAAGGTGAAAATCAAAAAGTTGAGCTTTTTTTGTGGGGTTTTTTTTTTGGCAAAGTTATTGAGCTTTTCTTAGTTTTGCCCAAAGTTGCTAAGCAAAATCTTATTTAAAAAAACACAGTTTTGAGATATTTCTAAGGAAATGTGTCAAAATCTAGACATCTGAGGTTGCCATACATCCGAGATTTTCCCGGACATTTAAGCAATCCCCCCCCCCCCGACACAGTTTCTGACGGCTGTATTCAGAACGTATTACGGCAACCCTATAAAAACTCAACGATGCAAAGGGGTATCTCAGTTGCAAAATCAGTGGGGTGTCGTTCCATGACGAGGCTGCTGACCTAAGTAAGCAGATCAGAACACAGGTGAGGGCTGAATAAAGTTTTTGAAATTCATCCTCTGCTTAATGAATAATAATAATAATAATAATAATAATAATAATAATGCTAATATATTACTTATACCCCGCCCATGTGGTTAGGTTTCCCCAGCCACTCTGGGTGGCTCCCAGCAGAATATTAAAAACACAATAAAACACCAAACATTAAAAACCTTCCCTAAACAGGGCTGCCTTCAGGTGTCTGCTAAAAGTCAGGTAGTGGTTTATCTCCTTGACATCTGAAGGAAGTGCATTCCACAGGGCGGGTGCCACCACCGAGAAGGCCCTCTGCCTGGTTCCCTGTAACCTCACTTCTCGCAGGGAGGGGACTGCCAGAAGGCCCTTGGGAGCTGGACCTCCATGTCCTGGCTGGACGATAGGGGTGGAGACACTCCTTCAGGGATACTGGGCCGTTTTATTATTTGCATGTCCCCTCCCATGCGACTGGGTTGCCCCGGCAACTCTGGTTGGCTCCCAACAGAATATTGAAAACACAATAAAACCTCAACCATTTAAAAACCTCCCTGCCTTCAGATGCCTTCTAAAAGTCAGGTGGTTGCTTATTTCCTTAACATCTGATGGGAGGGCATTCCACAGGGCGGGCGCCACCACCAAGAAGGGCCCTCTGCCTGGTTCCCTGTAACCTTACTTCTCGCAGGGAGGGGACCGCCAGAAGGCCCTCGGGAGCTGGACCTCTATGTCCTGGCTGGACGATAGGGGTGGAGACACTCCTTCAGGGATACTGGGCTGTTTCGGGCTTTCAAGGTCAGCACCAACACTTTGAATTGTGCTTGGAAACATACTGGGAGCCAATGTAGGTCTTTTGGGACTAGTGTTATATGGTCTTGGCGGCCGCTCCCAGTCCCCAGTCTAGCTGCCGCATTCTGGATTAGTTGCAGTTTCCGAGTCACCTTCAAAGGTAGCCCCACGGAGAGTGCATTGCAGTAGTCCAAGCGGGAGATAACCAGAGCATGCACCACTCTGGCCAGACAGTCTGCGGGCAGGGAAGGTCTCATCCTGCGTACCAGATGGAGCTGGTAGACAGCCGCCCTGGATACAGAATTGACCTGTGCCTCCATGGACAGCTGTGAGTCCAAAATGACTCCCAGGCTGCGCACCTGGTCCTTCAGGGGGCACAGTTACCCCATTCAGGACCAGGGAGTCCTCCACACCTGCCTGCCCCCTGTCCATTTAAGGCTTTAAAGGTCAGCACCAACACTTTGAATTGTGCTCGGAAACGTCCTAGGAGCCAATGTAGGTCTTTTAGGACCGGTGTTATATGGTCTCAGCGGCCGCTCCCAGTCCCCAGTCTAGCTGCCACATTCTGAATTGGTTGCAGTTTCCGAGTCACCTTCAAAGGTAGCCCCACAGAGAGTGCATTGCAGTAGTCCAAGCTGGTCCAAGATGGAGCTGGTAGACAGCTGCCCTGGACACAGAATTGACCTGTGCTTCCATGGACAGCTGTGGGTCCAAAATGACTCCCAGGCTGCGCACCTGTTCCTTCGGGGGCACAGTTGCCCCATTCAGGACCAGGGACTCCTGAGAGAGAAGGCAACGTGTCTCACCCGGTAAGAGGAAAGAACCTATTGTGATCCTTATTTCTTTGAGTTTAAAGGGGATCGCGGGGAAAATATTCCAGGTCGATCCCGGCCCGCTTGACGGGGCTTCCCCTTGCCACTCGCTTTTTGCCAGATTCCTGCGTGTCCTCAACCGCTCCTTGCCGCTGTTCATGACCTTGGCGTGGATCTACTCGGTCGCGATGATCATCAAAGGGGTGGTCCACGAGAAGGAAGCCCGTCTGAAGGAGACCATGAAGATTATGGGGCTCAGCAGCGGGACCCTGTGGTTCAGCTGGTTCCTGAGCAGCTTCATCCCTTTCCTGGCCAGCGCCGCCCTGCTGGTTCTCATCCTCAAGGTGAGTTTCTTTTGCCGCCGCCCCCGCGCTTTGCCGCTCATCCGATATCCGCCGGGGCATGTGCAGAGTGCCCCATTCAGGTTACAACTTTTCAACTAAAACAGGCATCCCCAAACTGTGGCCCTCCAGATGTTTTGGACTACAGTTCCCATCTTCCCCGACCACTGGTCCTGTTAGCTAGGGATCATGGGAGTTGTAGGCCAAAACATCTGGAGGGCCACAGTTTGGGGATGCCTGAACTAAAAATAAAAGCTATTTCCTGTGTCATAAAGTGAGGAGCTTTTGCTTACACAGTGCAACCTCGGTTTTCAAACGCCTCCGTTGACGAACGTTTCGCCGAAAACCTGGAAGAAACTGCTCCAGTTTGCGAACGATTTTCGGAAGCCGAATGTGCCACGCGGCTTCCGTTTTGAGTTTCCCTATTGTATTGGCCCCCTCCTTTATTGTCATTTTAAACTTAGTCATCAGCTCGTTATTTATCAGTTTCCCAGGGAGCTTTTTGCTTTTTTGCAAAGCTACCACACGCTAACAAAAATGTACCAATGCTTCACATTCAGCTGAAAAAGCAACTTTGATTGGCTCATTGCAAACAGCTGAAAGCCTGTAAATCTTTTATAATAAACCTTATTTGCAATCAGTTGGGGGGGGGGATCGGATCAATTCGATATCAACTGCATATCCCCGTGGAGATGGCAGTATTGAATCAGTCACTCATGTGTCGTTAGCTTCTACTATTTATAAAGATTTGAGGAGCGAGGTTATTACCCCTCAACCGCTATGCCTACCTTTGCTGCTGTGCCTTTTTATTCCAGCAGATCATGGTAACCAGGGGATAGCAAAAACTGTATTTTATTTTATTTTTTAGCAAGGGCGTTTAGAATAAAGATGCGATATTTGATTATGGATGGAAACCTCTAGAATGTATTTTGTCCAGCCAAGCCTTTGCTCCCATCTTCCGTACGTTGTATTTTATTTTATTGCTAGCGGCTGACGCAAATAAAGATGATTCTGATCTGGTTTCCGCCCTTGACAATTAGCATTCTCGGGACGCAGGTGGCGCTGTGGTCTAAGCCACTGAGCCACTTGGGCTTGCTGATCTGAAGGTCGGCGGTTCGAATCCCAGCAACGGGGTGAGCTCCCGTTGCTCTGTCCCGGCTCCTGCCAACCTAGCAGTTCCAAAGCACGCCAGCACAAGTAGCGGGAAAGTAAACAGCGTTTCTGTGCGCTCTGGTTTCCATCATGGTGTGCCGTTGTGCTAGAAGCGGTTTAGTCCTGCTGGCCACATGACCCGGAAAGCTGTCTGCGGACAAACGTCGGCTCCCTCAGCCTGAAAGCGAGATGAGCGCCGCAAGCCCATAGCCGCCTTTGACTGGACTTAACCGTCCAGGGGTCCTTTACCTTTTTACTTTAGCTCCATCAGTTTGTCTTGTCCTCTTTCCAGAGTTGGTGGCTGGAATTTGCTCCTCCTTGGGATTATTTCCGGCTTGATGCGTTGCCTTCCTCCTCACCGGAACCTCTTGCCCAGGGCTCAAAATTCCCCAGGCGCGTTTTGCTACTGACACAACTGCGGGGCGATTTCTGGGCGCCGGGTTGGCGACTGAGGTTTCCCATTGAGCCAGCTGACTCCCTGCAGTCCTCCCTGTTTGTTACATGGATTGTTTTATTTTGTGGAATGATAAGAGTTGGGAGGGGCCGCCAGAGGTCATCCAGTCCAACCCGCTGCCATTTAGGAATCTCAGCTAAATCATTAGCATTCTAGCAAATGTTAGCCATTTTTTGACAGGTTTACCTTTCTGTTTTCTCTCCCTCCCCCCTTTGTTCCAGGTGGGAGACATCCTTCCATACAGTGACCCCGCCGTGGTCTTCCTTTTCCTGGCCACTTTTGCCGTGGCAACCATTTCCCAGTGTTTCCTCATCAGCACCTTGTTCTCCAGAGCCAACCTGGCCTCGGCTTGTGGTGGGATCATCTACTTTTCGTTTTACCTGCCCTACGTCCTCTGCGTGGCTTGGCGAGAGCGGATCACCTTCCCGTTGCGGCTGTTTGTGGTGAGAGGACCTCTTCCCCGTCTGCTCTCCTAAGAGGTGTTTCCTTTCCTCCCCCCTCTAAAAAGGATCCTCACTTTCCCTCGTTCCAAAACCACCCCTCTAGCAGTTGAAATTCTTCTTCTATACCCTGGTTTCCGAACAGCCGAGTTCCCGAACGTTTTGTCTCCCGGACGCCTCAAACCCGGAAGGGAGTGTTCCGGTTTGCAAACTGTTTTTGGAACCCGAACGTCTGACGGGGCTTCCGATTGGTTTCTGAATGTTTTGGAAGTCGAATGGACTTCTGGAACGGATTGCGTTCGACTTCCAAGGCATGACTGTATTTCGAAAGAATTTAAAATAAAACTGACTTCCCTTCCATCCCCTCCGTGGTTCCCCTAGTTTTTCAGAGATTGCTGCATGTTATAATTTTTCTATGGCTCCACGACGTTTTCGAATATTTCACGGCTGTTCTTACCGTAAGGCTACTCGCTGCTTGCAGTGGTTTGGGTTACATAACCCACAAACATTTCCCGATCCTCCTTGAATTTAACCCTGCAGCCGAAATTCAGTATGGAGAGAGTGAGAAAGAGAGAGAAGCTGAACACTCCACCCTAAAGAAGCGGTTATTTATTCTGCTTTGCAAAATCTATACGTCACTTGATTGTAAACCGCCCCCCCCCCCAAATATTGCAGTTTGCAAACAGAAGGAAGCAATAAAACTACTGCTGAGAGAAATGAACGGCGATAATTTGAGACGTTCAAAAATGACAAGAGTAAACGGCGCAAGGGGCCTCCCACAGGTGAAACTCAGAAAATTAGAATATCGTCGACAAGTGCATTTATTTCAGTAATGCAACTTATTCTTTTTTTATTTCTCTTCTAATTTTTACGCACGCTTTCTTTTGGAAATTCCGAGTAATAAAACAAATAGTTACCATAATACAAAAATAAACATCGCCATGACATTTCATTAATTACATTCCATTTATATTTGACCCGCCTAACGACAAATAATTACAATGACAACAAATAAAGGCTTGGCATATCTTGCTTTGCATGTCATGCATCTATCTCATATATTGCTTTCACCTTTTAAGTTGCGTTACTGAAATAAATGCACTTTTCGACGCTATTCTCATTTTCCGAGTTTCACCTGTATCCTGAATTATTCGAACCATTCCTGGCTGGTGACTTCAGGACTGAATTCCTTGTGTGGGCCTTCCCTTTCTTTTCATCTGGAAGCAGAGGTTCAAGGTGTTGCTATTGGTAAATAAAGCCCTTAACTTGGGACCAGTTGACAGAACCAGCACTGTTAAAGCTGTCACATATTACTTGTTGGTACCTAGGCTTTGGAACTACCTGCCACGTGACATTGGGCAGGTGCCTCTGCCTGGCTGCTAACCGCCTGGCTGCTAACATTGGGCAGGTCAGGGCATCTGGCTGCTAACCAGAAAGTTGCTGGTTCGTGCCCACCCAGGGATGGCTGTGGCCAGGACTCCTGCGTCACAGGGGGTGAGGCTAGATGATTCTCGGGGGACCCTTCCGGCTGTACGTTTCATAGAATTGTAGAGTTGGAAGGGACCCCCAGAGTCACCTAGTCCGACCCCCTGCGATGCAGGAATCTTTCACCCAGCGTGGGGCTCGAACCCACGACCCTGAGATCGAGAGTCTCACGCTCTACCAACTGAGCTTATCCCAAAATCACTTCCATGATTCCATACTCTTTTTCAGCCAGCGCCAAAAAGCATTTTTGTTTACCCAGATATGCAGAATGTCGACATGTGCTTTACTGTGGTTTTAGCTTATTGTGGATTTTAATTAAAAGAGCTGTTTCAAACCGTTTCTACAAAACATTTTTAAAAAATTTTTATCCTATTATTATTTTGTTGCCGTTGTTGTTGTTTAAATGATGTGGCGTCTCTCTATTTTTTATTTCATTATCCTAAACAACATTGGATACAACCATATGTTCTGGCCTTGCTTCTCTGACATCCTAAAACCCAGGTTTAGGAACCCCCCCCCCCGGAAATTAACAGACATGTGTTATTCTGATTATTGTATTTTAATATTTTGCTGGAAGCCGCCCAGGGTAGCAAGGGAAATCCAGCCAGATGGGCGGGTATAAATATTATTATTATTATTATTATTATTATTATTATTATTATTATTATTATTCTCATTCATTCCAGTGGATCAGCGTGATTCGCACTGGGTACCAGCCCAGCTTTTTAAGCATTCTCTCCCCGCCCCATCTCTCCCTCACGACAGAGCCTCTTGTCCCCCGTCGCCTTTGGTTTCGGCTGCGAGTATTTCTCCCTCTACGAGGAGCAGGGCTTGGGCATCCAGTGGTACAACTTGAACTCGAGCCCCGTGGAAGGCGACCGGTACACCTTTGCTACATCGGGTGGGTTGCTCCTCCTGGACGCCGTCCTCTACGGACTGGCCACGTGGTACATCGAAGGGGTATTCCCAGGTAAGCGGCGCACCTCCGTTCTCGCAAGGCAGCGAGAATTTCAACCTATTCAAAGCTTTATCTGCAACCTCCATGATGTAGTTTTTGAAGGTTGATCATGCAGGGTTGCCATTGTGAGCATTTTCACCCCTCCCATTCTGAAAATCTGGTGATATCTGCTGTTGGGAGGGAACAGTTAGGAATTGTTACTTTGTTGTTTTTCATTCCTGACTCTGCTCTCTGCCGTGTGCTGTGTGCAGTTTAATATCTTCTGTAGACAAGATGGCTAAGTGAGAGGCTGTAACACTCACAAAGCCAGATCTGTAAATATGCAGTAGTTAATAGAAATAAATGAGGAATGTTTTGAAACCTCTACAAATGCTTCTGCTGTTCACTGCTGATTTGGTGCTCATAAAGCCCAGTTATGAGTCCATGATTCCCGGGTGTATGCTGAAGGTGTTCCAGACGTCCTGCCCAGGCATAGGGGCCTAAGAAGACCTGGACAGATCCTGGCATTTACCCACATATGGTAGCAGGCGGATGGTTGCTGGTAGCAGACTGGTGGTTGCAGATGGCTATTGATGGTTGGATAATTGGATGTTTCTGATCCATTTCCATCTGATGCTGCACATCGGAGTTGAGCTGTGAGCTGAAGCTGTTTTTCAAGCTGCTGTTTGATTTACAGAAAGGTATGTTGCTGGCTGCCAGGAAGACAGCAGAGACGCTTTTCCAGTTTGCCTGTTAATTGTGCTGAGTGGGGAGAGAAGTTGCTGAGAGAGTCAAGAGTATTTGGGGTGCATGAAGGGAAGTGTCTTGCTGTTAACTAAACACAGGCATGGCTTCTGCACATTCTGGCCAGATGTCTCTATCTTTTCCTCTCCTTACACCAGAGACCTATCCTACATGGCAGGTCAAAATGAAAGCACTTTTACAAAGGGAAAAGCTTTACCATATTATAGAAGATGACCCCCCTAATGAGGATGATGATGGATGGCCAGCGTGGCATGAGGCAGACATGAGAGCCAGGGGGACAATTATTCTGAGTGTCCAGGACCAGTTGTTGGTCAACTTGGAGAACCAGCAGACTGCACGGGCTGTTTGGAATAAACTTCGAGATATGCATCTAAGACAAAATGCAGGATCCAGTGTGCTTTTCTTTAAAAAGCTGTGTAGGCTGGAATTGCAGAAAGATGGTGATTTGCCCAGCCATCTAGCCCAATTAAAACGTCTCAGACAGGATCTTGTCCAGCGAGACTTAAATATTTCAGAAGCTGTTTTTGCAATGCTTATCATAAACAGTTTGGATGAATCTTATGATGCTGTAGCTGCTCAATTGTCGTCTTTGCCCAATGACCGTCTAACAGAAGATTATGTGTCTAGCGTGCTCTTGAATGAGTGGGATCGCAGACAGACTGCTAGAGAAAGCAGGGACAAGGCTGTTGGAAATGCCTACAAGCCTTCAACAGGGGAAAGTGAAAGTGTTGCAAAAGCTCTTAAAATGCGCCGCTGTTTTTCTTGCGGAGAGGTCGGCCATTTTAAAAATCAGTGTAAAAACTCTTCAAAGAAGAAGGGCAACTTCAAAGGCAAAGGGGGAGGAGGCCGAAAACCCCAAGGGCCAGCTGCATCAAAGGCTTTGATTTCACGCAGTTCTAATCAACTCACACGTTCTGTTTTTGTTGTCGACTCAGGAGCCACAAGGCACGTGGCCAATGATAAAAATCTCTTTCTTCATCTTGAGAAACAGGGAGGAGCAATTCATCAAGCGGATGGAACGACTATTAAAAGTTTGGCTCAGGGAACGGTTTCTTTGCAGAGCCTTAATGCAACAGTTAAAAATGTTATGTATGCTCCTCATTTGCAGGATAATCTCTTGAGTGTTTCTCAGCTAGACGCTCAAGGATTTAAAGTGGTGTTTGCAAACTCTCGGTGTGAAATTCTTCGAGACAACAAACTCATTCTTTATGCTAAGTGTGTTGATGGTTTATATGTATTGCCTTTTGTTACAGGTACAGCTGCTGGAGCAACTAAAGAAACTGAAAAGGCGTGCTGTAATATATCAGTAGATAAGAATGAGAAATTGCATAACCATTGTATTCATGATTATCATCGTTTGTTTGGTCATTTGCATTTCCAGGCAGTAGGTAAAATGCAAAATATGGTTGAGGGCATGAAAGTTCAAAAGTGTCCTTATCATATGAAATGTGTCTCATGTGCAGAGAACAAAATTAAGCAAGCTCCCAAAGGTACAAAATCTGGGAGGGAGGTTAAGAAACCTTATGAGATTGTGCATGCAGACTTGGTTGGACCTCTAGCGCTCTCTAGAGGAAACTCATGTTATTTTTTGGTTCTGATAGATGCCTATTCTAGATATGTTTGGGTCTATATGTTACAAAAGAAGTCTGAAGCCTTCTCTAAGTTTCAAAAATTTTGTGCATGGCTCAGGAATGTTCACGATGAGCATGTACGTTGTCTTTTTACTGACAGGGGTGGAGAATTTTGTTCAGAACAGTTTGAAAACTTTACTGCTGAACAGGGCATAGAGCACATGACTGCCACGCCCAGATCTCCATGGCAGAATGGTTTATGTGAAAGAGTAAACCAGACCTTGCAACAAGGAATTAAAACTCTGTTGCATGATTCAGGCCTACCCAACCCCTTCTGGGCTGAAGCTCTATCGTGTTTCACCTATATTTACAACCGCAGATATCAATCAGCCATTGATTGCACCCCATACGAAATGCTGTTCAAAAGGAAACCGTTTGTAAAACATTTAAAAATTTTCGGTTCTGAAGTTTGGGTGCACACTCTGCAAGGTGACAAACTGAGCAAATCTGGTCAACATGGCATTTTTCTAGGTTATGAAAAAGGTTCTTATCGTGTGCTGATGACAGACACAAACACAATTAGGCTGACCAGAAGCATGGATTGTAATCCAAAATGGGACAAAGTTGGCATTTTTCAATGTCATCCCATTTCAGATGATGAGGTGGTGAAACCAATTAACAAAGAGGCAAAACCTGTAATTGATGCTGATGGTAGCACAGATTCTGACACTGATACAGATGATCAGAATGAAAAGACCTCTTTTAAGAAATCAGATGGGTCTGACACTGATCTAGAGGTAGAATCTTTGCCAGATACAGGTCACCATTCTCCCAAGGAGGAGGAACCAGACCCAGAGGATCCCAGAGTATTGCGTAGATCTGAGAGAACTACCAAGGGACAAGCACCTAAACGATTTTCTAAAGAATTTGCTAAAGCTGCTATTTCAGATATGGCTGCCACTAGCAATCCAAACTCAGTTTTTGAACCAACTAACTACAAAGAGGTTCAAAATTTACCTGAAAAAGATGCCGAACCTTGGCTTAATGCCATGAAAGCTGAATTGAATTCCCTAAAGCAAAATGACACGTGGGAATTGGTTCCAGTAGAACCAGGCATGAAACTTGTAGACAGCAGGTGGATTTACAAAACCAAGACTGATCAGACTGGTAAAGTGGTCAGATATAAAGCCAGATTAGTTGCACGTGGTTTTTCTCAAGTTCCTGATCAGGACTATCATGAGACATATTCACCGACAGTCAAATTTGAGACAGTTAGGCTGTTGATGAAAATTGCTGCAGAAGAGGGCATGACCATATCTCATCATGACGTAAATACTGCGTTTTTGTACGGAATTCTCAACGAGAGTATTTACATGTCACCGCCAGATGGAGTGCAGATAAAAAAGGGAATGGTGTGTAAATTAAAAAAATCCCTGTATGGTCTAAAACAAAGCGCTCGATGCTGGCACACTAAGCTGACAGACGTGCTGTTTTCCTTAGGTTTCCAGCAAGGAAAGGCTGATTCTTGTGTTTTTGTTAAAGAATCTAACCAGCACAAATTGTACTGCATTTGTTTTGTGGATGATATTTTGTTTTTCTGGAAGGATGCAAATATTTACAAAACCACTCTTGCAAAGCTGCAAAAGCATTTTGATATGAAAGACCTAGGGGAAGTCAGCAATTATCTCTCACTGGAAGTAGAGAGAAATAAGCAAGGTGATGTTTTGCTGCATCAATCACGTAAGATAAATGATGTGATTGAAAAATTAAATCTGACAGATGCCAATTCTGTAGACACCCCCATGGTCACAGGGTACCAACATGATACTAATGCTAATGTTTTTCCTGACACTACATTGTTCAGAAGTGTGTTGGGTAAACTTAGTTTTATAGCAAGGTGCACAAGACCAGACATTGCTGTTAGCGTAAATTTGCTCAGCAGATATGTAAATAAACCTACAGTGCAAGACTGGAAGGCGCTGAAACGCATAGTTAGGTATTTAAAAGGCACTATGCATTACAGGTTGAAGCTTACTAGCCAAAACTCTGGAGGTCTTGAGATCTATGCCGATGCCAGTTTTGGTAGTGATACAACTGATGGCAAGAGCACCTCAGGTGTGTGTTATTTGTACAATCAGTGCCTATTTGATTGGTCTTGTAAGAAACAGGCAACAATAAGCATGAGTTCATGTGAAGCAGAACTCAACGCTTTAAATTTTTCCCTCATGAATGTAGAGTGGTTGTTGCAACTATGTGAGGATATGAGAGTAAAAATTTGTTGTCCAGTTCAAGTTTATCAGGACAACAAAGCCTGCATAGAACTAATCCATTCAGAAGGGTGCAAGCAAAGAACAAAACATTTGCTAATCAAATTGCACCGTGCCAGAGAATGCATTCAGAAGGGAGTTGTAAAAGTCTCATATATGCCAGGGAAAGAAATACCTGCTGATGCTTTGACTAAAGCTGTTAATAAGGAACAACTTGGTATATATGTAAAGAAATTGCTTTTGTGCTAGATTTTCATAATGGTCAGAATGAAAAGGGGGAGGTTGTGAGCATTTTCACCCCTCCCATTCTGAAAATCTGGTGATATCTGCTGTTGGGAGGGAACAGTTAGGAATTGTTACTTTGTTGTTTTTCATTCCTGACTCTGCTCTCTGCCGTGTGCTGTGTGCAGTTTAATATCTTCTGTAGACAAGATGGCTAAGTGAGAGGCTGTAACACTCACAAAGCCAGATCTGTAAATATGCAGTAGTTAATAGAAATAAATGAGGAATGTTTTGAAACCTCTACAAATGCTTCTGCTGTTCACTGCTGATTTGGTGCTCATAAAGCCCAGTTATGAGTCCATGATTCCCGGGTGTATGCTGAAGGTGTTCCAGACGTCCTGCCCAGGCATAGGGGCCTAAGAAGACCTGGACAGATCCTGGCATTTACCCACAGCCATATGTCCGCTTTTGCCCTCCTTTTCAGGATTAAAATTTCTACCCGGGCGGATTTTTAAAATTTGGCACAATGTCTTGGTTTTTTGTTTTGTAACGCAAGAAAAATTTCCTAGTGCATTCGACTCAGATCTAAGCTGGTCTGCAGCAGAGAATCACAACAGAGAAGCATCTTAAACTAGCTCCATCCTATAGAAATCCCTTTTCTTGTGGCTGAACTCAAAGGACTCTGGCTCAGCTACAAGATTTTGGAGAGGGATTATGGGAGGACAAGACTTAACAGGAGAGTCCATATGTACATGTTGTTGTTGTTTAGTTGTTTAGTTGTGTCCGCCTCTTCGTGACCCCATGGACCATAGCACGCCAGTCACTCCTGTCTTGCACTGCCTCCCGCAGTTTGGTCAAACTCATGTTGGTAGCTTCGAGAACACTGTCCCACCATCTCGTCCTCTGTCGTCCCCTTCTCCTTCTGCCCTCCATCTTTCCCAACATCAGGGTCTTTTCCAGGGAGTCTTCTCTTCTCATGAGGTGGCCAAAGTATTGGAGCCTCAGCTTCAGGATCTGTCCTTCCAGTGAGCACTCAGGGCTGATTTCCTTAAGAATGGAGAGGTTTGATCGTCTTGCAGTCCATGGGACTCTCAAGAGTCTCCTCCAGCACCATAATTCAAAAGCATCAATTCTTCGGCGATCAGCCTTCTTTATGGTCCAGCTCTCACTTCCATACATCACTACTGGGAAAACCATAGCTTTAACTATACGGACCTTTGTCGGCAAGGTTATGTCTCTGCTTTTTAAGATGCTGTCTAGGTTTGTCATTGCTTTTCTCCCAAGAAGCAGGCGTATTTTAATTTCGTGACTGCTGTCACCATCTGCAGTGATCAAGGAGCCCAAGAAAGTAAAATCTCTCACTGCCTCCATTTCTTCCCCTTCTATTTGCCAGGAGGTGATGGGACCAGTGGCCATGATCTTGGTTTTTTTGATGTTGAGCTTCAGACCATATTTTGCGCTCTCCTCTTTCACCCTCATTAAAAGGTTCTTTAATTCCTCCTCGCTTTCTGCCATCAAGGTTGTGTCATCTGCATATCGGAGGTTGTTGATATTTCTTCCGGCAATCTTAATTCCGGCTTGGGATTCATCTAGTCCAGCCTTTCGCATGATGAATTCTGCATATAAGTTAAATAAGCAGGGAGACAATATACAACCTTGTCGTACTCCTTTCCCAATTTTGAACCAATCAGTTATTCCATATCCAGTTCTAACTGTAGCTTCTTGTCCCACATAGAGATTTCTCAGGAGACAGATGAGGTGATCAGGCACTCCCATTTCTTTAAGAACTTGCCATAGTTTGCTGTGGTCGACACAGTCAAATGCTTTTGCATAGTCAATGAAGCAGAAGTAGATGTTTTTTCTGGAACTCTCTAGCTTTCTCCATAATCCAGCGCATGTTTGCAATTGGGTCTCTGGTTTAATAAATTGTTCTGTGCACACTGATGTTCACAAAGAGGTGAACATGACCCCAGCTTTCATGAGCAATATGCATTATCATAATCTTTTTGTTTGAAAGTTAAGAACATTGCCCCAAAGATTTTTCTTTCCTTTGGGAATTATAGGGACAGAATTGTGTAGAAATTTATATATGCTACTACAGCAGCAAGAGTTTTACTTGCCCCAAAGTGGAAAGAAGCAGAAGTCCCAGGAAAGGAGGAATGGATACAAAAACTTATGGAATATGCAGAAATGCACAAAACTTACCAGAATAATAAGAAATCAGGATGAACTTTTTTTAAATAAAAGAATGGAAATGGTTTATTGAATATTTACAGATAAATTGTAAACAGATAAAAAAAACAGCACTGGCAGGATTATTGTAATAGCCTGCAGTTACATAAGAGTATATATTTAAAGAAGATGAATAAATGAGTACAGTAAGTTAATTTGGATATTTAAAAAATACATTTAAGGAACCGCAGGAAGAGGGGGAAGGAAGTCAAATTTTGAAATGTTGAATTGATTGTAAAGCTAATGAAATGTACAAATTTGAAAAGTTTAATTAAAAAACTAAAAAAAGAGAAAAGGAAGGTAAGAACATTGCTACTAGCAATTTATCACAGCTTCTAAAGCAGGCATCCCCAAACTTCGGCCCTCAAGATGTTTTGGACTACAATTCCCATCTCCCCCGACCACTGGTCCTGTTAGCTAGGGATCATGGGAATTGTAGGCCAAAACATCTGGAGGGCCGCAGTTTGAGGATGCCTGTTCTAAAGCCTACATATAGGAGGGGTATTTAGAATGAGAGCTGATCTGTAGTTAAAAGCAGAAGTCGGCAAACGTGTCCTCTTTTTCGCTCTTCAAAATATGGCAACCCTGATTTTTTTTGTCCTCGCCCCAGTTTACTGTTCCTGCTTGTGTTCCAGGCCAATATGGGATCCCCAAGCCGTGGAATTTTCCATTCCAGAAGAGTTACTGGTTCGGAGAGGCCTCGGGCGATGGCTCCCCGCACCCCATCCCTACAAATTCTCTCAACTCTGCCGAAGGTAAAGCCGCTGTTGATTCTGCGGGGCCTTTTTTGGCGTGGCCCCTTTGCCTCTTTTCTCCTTTCGAGGGCAGCCTCCTGCAGCCTGTGCAGCAACCGTATCTCTCAGTGCTTTGTGGAACTGAGAAAACAACGAAACAAAACCGTAAAGCCCTTTTACATGGTCTTAGACGACTGGGAGGCAAACGCTGCCTGGTCCCTTGAATAACCAGTACCTATACTATTAACATGCCACCCCAAATTTATTGGGATTTTTAAAGAGAAAAACAAAACTTAATATCAAATATCGGGGGTAGGGTTGTCCAAAACTAAAACATTGAAGTAAATATAATAAGAACACAGAAAAAGAGAGAGAGAGAGAGAGAGAGAGAGAGAGAGAGAGAGAAGCAGGGAAAAAGGAAAGGGAGAGTGAGAAATAAAGAGGAAGAAATAGACAACAGATTTAAAAAGAGAGAGGGAACCCAGCGCCCTGATGGAAATCTACCTTCTTTAAGCGAAGAAACAGAAAGATGCTGAGACAAATTTGTACATTTAGGGACGTTTTTCATGTTTGATGTTTTATCGTGTTTTTAATATTCTGTTGGGAGCTGCCCAGAGTGGGTGGGGTATAAATAAATTATTATTATTATTATTATTATTATTATTATTATTATTATTAATCTATATTTCGACCGCCCTGCAACCTAGCGGTGCCATTACGCAACAGATGAAATGTACAAACGTCCCCCCCCGAAATGTTCTCCTTTCTTTATGTTTCCACTGCCCCGTTATTTTTATTCAACGAACCTCAGGGCTCCTACCGCCCCCTGGGATCGTCCTGGTTCTCCCCGCCCCTGTGGGGGGACATCCACTTTGGACGCCGACGCCGGGTTCAAGGTTCCTGACCCCCATTGCATAGACGAAAGAGTTTTGATGCTTTCTGGCGGCCGATGCCTTGTGCTTCGAGGAGGGACGCGGGGTGGCGCTGTGGTCTAAACTAGGGCTTGCCAATCAGAAGGTTGGCGGTTCGAATCCCTGCGACGGAGTGAGCTTCCGTTACTCTGTCCCTGCTCCTGCCAACCTTGCAGTTCGAAAGTACTCCAAAAAGTGCAAGTAGATAAATAGGTACCGCTGCGGCGAGAAGGTAAACGGCGTTTCCGTGCGCTCTGGTTTCCGTCACGGTGTCCTGTTGCACCAGAAACAGTTTAGTCCTGCTGGCCACATGACCCAGAAAGCTGTCTGTGGTCAAATGCTGGCTCCCTCGGCCTGAAAGCGAGATGAGCGCTGCAACCCCAGAGTCGTCTTTGACTGGACTGAACCGTCCAGGGGTCCTTTGCTTTTACCTGTGCTTCAAGGATGCGTCTCATGAATGGAACGGAACGGAACATAATGCACATTTGTGCGGAAATGTAGAGGACGCACAGCTTCCTGACCCGACGGCTCATTTCCCCGCAGTGATCGTGGAGGACCCTCCCGCCCACCTAAAGGTGGGGGTCTCGATCCGCAACCTGGTGAAGATCTATCACAGCGGTGGGAAGATTGCCGTCAACGGCCTGAGCCTCGACTTCTACGAGGGCCAGATCACATCCTTCCTGGGACATAACGGGGCCGGGAAGACGACCACAATGTAAGTTGACCCGGAGGTTAGTCTCTGTGTATTTTCCACGATTGGGGAACTTTTAGCCCTCCAGATGTTGCCGAACGCCATCTGTCGAGGAAGCACATTCCTGCTAAAAATGGTCTCTGCGTGAAGATGTTAGTTCTCCTCTCATTATTTTTATTTATTTTGTAACAATTATACACTGCTTTTTTAACATACAGACACACCCAAAGCAGTTAACGAGAGATAAAGCAATAGCTTGTTCGGCAAACATTTCATTTCTTTTTTCTTACATAATATTTATTAAATTTTCTGTTTTACAATTTAGAATAGTCATTTAAGCATCCTTAAATTATCAGCGACTTCTCTTCTTCTCTTTCCACACTTCCTTTTGCTTATCATAAATCCCTGCATATTTTACAAAAACTAAACCATTCGGCATCCATTATTACATCCATCAAAACTTATTCACACTGTTGAATTTATCTTAATGTTTTTTAAGACAAGCGTCTTATTTCTTTTGCCAAAACGTTTTTTAATTGATATTCCACATCGTAACAAATCAGCCACAAATAAAAAAGAAATCTAATGCGATCTTTCGAAAAACCGGCTTTCCTTTCTGTTCCCCTTGTCGCTGCATAGTTTTCCTGGTTATTTCCAATTCATATTCTGTTCCCTATAATCAACCTTATATTGAAGTAAAATAAAGGAAGTGTTTTCAATTAAAAATGAAACATTTAGAAGATATAAACCACTTTGAGACTTCCCAAACCGCCCCCTTACAACCGAGAGGCATGTAAATGTTGTGAAATAAATATGCAATAAATTCAGCAATATACTGAACCACCTGTCTAAGTAACTAGATGGCCTTTTATAAACGACAATGTCTTTAGCAGGTGCACCTCTAACAATTCGTTTTCAAAGGCACCCATTTCCTTGACCCATGGGTAGGCAAACTAAGGCCCGGGGGCCGGCTCCGGTCCAATCACCTTCTAAATCCAGCCCACGGATGGTCCGGGAATCAGCGTGTTTTTACATGAGTAGAATGTGTCCTTTTATTTAAAATGCATCTCTGGGTCATTTGTGGGGCATAGAAATTCGTTCATCCCCCCCTTCAAAATACAGTCCGGCCCCCCACAAGGTCTGAGGGACAGTGGACCGGCCCCCTGCAGAAAAAGTTTGCTGACCCCTGGTTTGACCTCTTAAAGACGACTTGTTGCACAACAGCTGGGAGCTAAGTTTGGGTGCTGAATCGATCATTTCTCCCTGCCTCTTTGTGACATCCTAGGTCCATCCTGACCGGCTTGCTGCCCCCCAGTTCCGGGACGGCGTATGTGATGGGGAGGGACATCTGTTCCGACATGGACGTCATCCGGAGGACGATGGGCGTCTGTCCTCAACACAACGTCCTCTTCGACATGTAACTTGCTTATTTTATCGTCCTTTTGTCTCTTCGGTTTCGAGCGACATGGGGTGGTTTGCAGGGTAAACACACAAAAACAAACCCTCCCAGCGGCCCCCGGTTTAAAAGGATAGGGTGTTAATCTGCCTGGTTAGAGAAAAACGTTTTCGCCTGGTGCCTAAAATTATGTGCCGGGCGAGCCTCCCTGGGGAGAGCATCCCAGAAACGGAGCCACCACGGAAAAGGCCCTGTTCTCGTGTATTCAGCCTCCGGACCTCGCACAGAGGAAGCTTACGAAGAAGGGCCTCGGATGATGATCTTAGGGTCCGGGTCAGTTCATACGGGGAGGTCTTGAGGTCCTGAGCCATTTAAAGCTTTATAGGTCCAAACCAGCACTTGGAATTGGGCTCGGAAATGGATTCGTAGCCAGTGCAGTCGGACCAGGATTGGTGCGATAGGCTCAAGCTGTCTAGCCGGTCCGGTGAGCGACCAGGCCGCTGATTTCTGCACCGGCTGATGTTTCCAAACCGTCTTCAGAGGCGGACCTACGTAGAACGCATTGCAATAATAGAGCACATCGCCGTTTATTACGGCAAACAGACAGCATACAGAGAAGCTTAAAGGTCTGGTGTGCAGATCTATTTTCCGGCCCATGGCGTTTTCGCTGCGGAGTGTTTAGCATCCTCTTGACGTCTTCTCCCTCTCTCTCTCTCTCTCTCTCTCTCTCTCCTGCATCTCCCCCCCCAAAAAAAACCTCCCCGTCCCCCTCCAGCCTGACCGTGGAAGAGCATATCTGGTTTTACGGCCGCCTCAAGGGCCTTTCTGGAGAGCAAGTCCGGAAGGAGACGGAACAGATCATCCAGGATGTGGGGCTGCCCCACAAGAGGCGAGATCAGACCAAGAACCTGTCAGGTGAGTTTGGGGGGTCATAGGATATGGGGGAGGAGGAGGGGGAGTCCTAAGGGAAGACGAATGAACGGGGCCTCTCCCCTTCAACGTTCCCCCCGTGAAAATAGGGACGTGCTATTCCATCCCCTCCAACGTTTCTCCTATGAAAAGAGAGACGTCCTATTCCATCCCCTCCAACATTTCTCCCGTGAAAATAGGGACATCCTATTCCATCACCTCCAACATTTCTCCCGTGAAAATAGGGACGTCCTATTCCATCCCCTCTAACATTTCTCCTATGAAAAGAGGGACGTCCTATTCCATCCCCTCCAACATTTCTCCTATGAAAAGAGGGACCTCCTATTCCATCCCCTCCAACATTTCTCCCGTGAAAATAGGGGCATCCTATTCCATCCCCTCCAACATTTCTCCCGTGAAAATAGGGGCATCCTATTCCATCCCCTCCAACATTTCTCCCATGAAAATAGGGGCGTCCTATTCCATCCCCTCCAACGTTTCTCCCGTGAACATAGGGACATCCTATTCCATCCCCTCCAACGTTTCTCCCGTGAAAATAGGGACGTCCTATTCCATCCCCTCCAACGTTTCTCCCGTGAAAATAGGGACGTCCTATTCCATCCCCTCCAACGTTTCTCCCGTGAAAATAGGGACGTCCTATTCCATCCCCTCCAACGTTTCTCCCGTGAAAATAGGGACGTCCTACTCCATCCCCTCCAACATTTCTCCTATGAAAATAGGGAATGTCCTATTCCATCCCCTCCAACATTTCTCCAATGAAAATAGGGACATCCTATTCCATCCCCTCCAACGTTTCTCCCCTGAAAATAGGGACGTCCTATTCCATCCCCTCCAACATTTCTCCCATGAAAATAGGGACGTCCTATTCCATCCCCTCCAACATTTATCCCATGAAAATAGGGACGTCCTATTCCATCCCCTCCAACATTTCTCCCATGAAAATAGGGATGTCCTATTCCATCCCCTCCAACGTTTCTTCCATGAAAATAGGGACGTCCTATTCCATCCCCTCCAACATTTCTCCCCTGAAAATAGGGACGTCCTATTCCATCCCCTCCAACATTTATCCCATGAAAATAGGGACGTCCTATTCCATCCCCTCCAACGTTTCTCCTGTGAAAATAGGGATGTTCTATTCCATCCCCTCCAACATTTCTCCCGTGAAAATAGGGATGTCCTATTCCATCCCCTCCAACGTTTCTCCTGTGAAAATAGGAACTGTTCGTCTTTCTAGGTGGCATGCAACGCAAACTGTCTGTGGCCATTGCTTTCGTGGGGGGCTCCAAGGTGGTGATTCTGGATGAGCCGACGGCCGGCGTCGACCCCTACTCTCGCCGTGGCATCTGGGACCTCCTGCTGAAGTACCGTACAGGTCTGAGTTGTGGGGGATTTATTTGGTTTTTATTTGGAGATGGATGGAGTGGGGATGGTTTGCTTAGTGCATTTTGACCCACAGGTGTAGTAGAGCAAGTCGCCCCTAATTAATTTCATGCAGGTACTAGCTGTGCGATCTCCGAGGCGGCCTTGGTTCCCCGAGGAGCAGCTTGGTCTCGGGGCGGTTAGCTCTCTGTTGGAGGCGTGGTCTCCGGGGCGTGAGGGATTGTGGGAGTATGTTTGTCCGTTGCTTGTTGAATGTCCACTGGAGGGCGCAATTATTTGACCACAAATACAGGTTTTTACCTGTCTTAGGTGTGTCAGCTGGTCAGTGTAAGTGCATGATTACCTGCTTACATGTGATTTTGAGGTTGTAGCCAAATTTCAGGACGATCGGGTAAGTGCTTGTGGGAGAAAAGTGCAGAATAACACACATGCACCTTCACTACTTTTATATATATGTAGAAGATAATGTGCAAAATCTTCATTAGGCCCTGATCTGCAGAGACAGAGGCACTCTTTTGCCAGTCTGCCAGTATATTTCCTAGCCCACGTATTTTAGTAGGCTCGTCGAAAAAAGAAATGCTTTTAGCCGGTGCAGAAAGGAGCCCAGAGAAGGAGCCTTGCCTGAGGTCAAGTGGCAGGGTGTTCCGAAGGTTAGGTGCCTCTGAGCTAAACTAGGAAAGGTGTGTTTTTGAATCCGACCCGCTTGCTCAAAGAGCGCACCCCCCTCTTTCCCCGCCAATGCCAGGCCGGACGGTCATCCTGTCGACGCATTACATGGACGAGGCCGACCTCCTGGGTGACCGGGTGGCCATCATATCCCAGGGCCGCCTTTGCTGCTGCGGGTCCTCGCTCTTTCTCAAGACCAAGCTGGGCACGGGATACTACCTGACGCTGGTGAAGAGGGAGGCAGGCAGGGGGCACCACCCGGCAGGCGCTAATGGGGTGGCAGCCCTCACCAGCAAAAAGGTAGGTAAAGGTAAAGGGACCCCTGACCATTAGGTCCAGTCGCGGACGACTCTGGGGTTGCGGCACTCATCTCTCTTTACTGGCCAAGGGAGCTGGTGTACAGCTTCTGGGTCATGTGGCCAGCATAACAAAGCCGCTTCTGGCGAACCAGAGCAGCGCACGGAAACGCCGTTTACCTTCCCGCCGGAGTGGTACCTATTTATCTACTTGCACTTTGACGTGCTTTCGAACTGCTAGGTTGGCAGGAGCTGGGACTGAGCAACGGGAGCTCACCCCGTCGCGGGGATTCGAACCGCCGATCTTCTGATCGGCAAGCCCTAGGCTCTGTGGTTTAAGCCACAGCGCCACCCCGCGTCCCAGCTCCTGCAAAAAGGTAAATTTGAGCAACAGCAAAAAAAGGATGGTGGTTTTCTCTGAAAGGAGAGCTTTCAGTTTATTGGGGTACATGGGGTGATCGGGGAGGGGGGCTGGTGGGGGGGACACCAAGCTCCCTTTTGGGCTTTCTTTTCTCTTTTTGAAATACAATTTATTAATTTTATAATGACAAAATAATAATATTATATTATATTATATTATATTTATTACAGTATTTATACCCTGCCCATCTGGCTGGGTTTCCCCCACCACTCTGGGCGGCTTCCAACAAATAGTAAAAATATATTAAAATATCACAGATTAAAAACTTCCCTAAACAGGGCTGCCTTTAGGTGTTTTCTAAATGTCAGGTAGTTGTTTATCTCCCTGACCTCCGATGGAAGGGCGTTCCACAGGGCGGGTGCCACTACCGAGAAGGCCCTCTGTCTGGTTCCCTGTAGCTTTGCTTCCCACAGGGAGGGAACCGCCAGAAGGCCCTCGGCGCTGGACCTCAGTGTCTGGGCTGAACGATGGGGGTGGAGACGCTCCTTCAGGTATACTGGACCGAGGCCATCTGGCTGGGTTTCCCCAGCTACTCTGGGCGGCTCCCAACAGAAATATTAAAATACAATAGTCTGTTAAACATTAAAAGCTTCCCTAAACAGGGCTGCCTTCAGATGTCTTCTAAATTTTCTAAATGTTTTAATTATCTGTTGGGAGCTGCCCAGAGTGGCTGGGGAAACCCAGCCAGATGGGCGGGGTATTAATAATAAATTATTATTATTATTATTATTATTATTATTACCATCACAAACAAAAATTCAAATAATAAATCTTAACTCAGTTGACTTCCCTCCACTTCCCCGTCTTGGCGCCATTGTTTTTTGCTTGTTCATATGCATGTCCCCAAAGCCCCTTATATTCGTAACAATCCAATTTCGAAACCGTTTTACCCGCCTTAATACAAGGGACTTTAAAAAGTTCTATCGAAGTCAAACTCAAACTCATCAAAGGCTGCTCCTTTCAACTCCTCCTCCTCCTCCTCCTCCTCCTCCTCCTCCTCTCCAGGCGGACAGCGATTCGGAAAGAAGTTGTGACACCGGTCTGGGCAGCGAGCAGAACAGCGAGGGCACAGGTGCAAATTCTGGCAAAGCGCCATGTGCCGGTGACGGGCGCGGATGGGGAACGCCGCCCCGAATGGGGTGACGTCGAATTCTCTGGGATTGTGTGTGTGTGTGTGTGTGTGTGTGAATGACTGCCACGAAACCCTTCCGCATTTTTCCTTTTCCTTTTTTGTGCAGATGTGGCCCAGCTGACAGCCGTGATCCAAAAACTGGTCCCGGGGTCTCGGCTGGCGGAGGATATCTGCCAGGAAATCCTCTACGTCCTCCCGTACAGCGGGGCCAAGGACGGCACTTTCGGGGAGCTGTTCCGGGAGCTGGACGCCCGCCTGGCGGAGCTGGGGATCTCGGGGTACGGGATTTCCAACACCAGCCTGGAAGAGGTTGGTAGACGGGAAAAATGGATCTCCCCGCGTTGCAAAACAGAACAATCCGACCATCCGGAAAGCAACACGGCAGGCTAATAATATAAATACATGACAGTGGCACTGTGGTAGTGATAATGAATGTGATAACGTGAACTATGGCGTATATTGAAAAAGATACGGCACAACATGCTCATACCTGCCAAGTTCCTCTCTGAAAAATAAGGGACCGGACCGAAAGTAGCATACCGGAAGTTAAACAGCGGCCATTTTGGAACTGGGCGGAGCATGCTCAGAAGTGACTTTTGATGCTGCTGTGCCCAGTTCAAAAATGGCTGCCGCACCAGAAGTCGAGCTGCAGCCATTTTGGAACTGGGCAGAGCAGCATCAAAAGTCGCTTCTGAGGATGCTCCGCCCAGTTCCAAAATGGCCGCCGCACCGGAATAAACCGGGGAAAAACAAAAAAAATCTGTTTTTTCGGCTGGAGACTTGGCAGCTATGCATGCTGGGGCAGGAGGTAAGATAAACCTGTCTGCCCGCTATCTGTGCCAATTCTTTCCTGCGTCAGGATACTTGCTCAGTACGCTTCCGTGCGTATTCCTCCTGCCAAGTTCTTAAAAACCTTTATTTCCAATTCAAATCAGCAGAGTTTGATCAGCAGCAAGAAAGTAATCAGCCTCTGTGTCTGTAAATAATGAAGAGCAGTTCTTTCTCAGTAAAACGCAGATCATAGAATCCTAGAGTTGGAAGAGACCACAAGGGCCATCCAGTCCAACCCCCTGCCAAGCAGGAAACACCATCAAAGCATTCCTGACAGATGGCTGCCAAGCCTCTGCTTAAAGACCTCCAAAGAAGGAGACTCAACCACACTCCTTGGCAGCAAATTCCACTGCCGAACAGCTCTTACTGTCAGGAAGTTCTTCCTAATGTCAGTTTCAAATCATTTTTCCAGAGTTTCTCCCGGAGGTTTAAATCTATATTGTTAATCCATTCCTCTTTTAAAGATGTCCTCCGTTTTCCTGTCTGTGATATGGGCATTTTGTGGTGCCTACAAGTAGTTCCTATGATCCCTGGGTCCCAAAAGACACCCCCGTTTTAAAGCATAATTTTGCTTTTCCCCCCCAGATCTTCTTGAAGGTGGCAGAAGACACCAGTGTCGATGTCGCAGGTAACGTGAAGGCCAGCTGTCTTGTCTGTCAATCAATCAATCAATCAATCAGAATAAGGTCCACTATTTGACTATTGATTCAAACTCTAAAATGAATTTTATATACAGTGGACGCTCAGGTTGCGAACATGATCCGTGCGGGAGGCACATTCGCAACCCACATTTGCAACCCGCAGCACTGTGCCTGCGCATGTGTGGGTTGTGATTCGCCGCTTCTGCGCATGTGCAAAGTGCAATTTAGTGCTTCTGTGCATGCGCGAGTGCCGAAACCCAGAAGTAACCCATTTGGGTACTTCCGGGTTCGCGCAGTGCGCAACCCGAAAAGACGCAACCTGAAGCGTCTCTAACCCGCAGTATGATTGTAATTGACTTCTTATTTCTGTTCTTTGTATATCGTGTCGTTGTTTTATTGCTATGGCCGATGACTGACGCAAATGAAGATTCATTCATTCTGTCTGTCAATGCTGAGGACTAGAAACTTGGAGGGGTAGGAATTTGCTAAAGGTGCTCTTGAGACTTGCATTTCCAGACTGGGAAATGTGAATCTCCAAATATTTTGCTCTGAGACCAAGCTGGGTTTATTCGTTTCGTTGTTGCATTTAGGGAGAAAAATAATAATTCTCCATTCACTTTCGTTATAAATTTCTCAACTTCTCTACTCACCGTTTCGCTAACTAAAACAAAACAAAACAAAAAAACCCAAACGCTGCAAGCCTCACTCACATGGCAGTCGCTCCATCCCCTTGACTCTTTTTTGAATACACACACACACACACACACACACACACACACACACACACAGAGGTTTGTTATCAAAAATTTCAGACTTTCAGCTGTTTGCAAATTGAATGAAAGCCACTGAAATAGCTTCAAGGGGTCTCCCAAAATTCGGCTGAAAATGCAGTTTTGATTTGCTCCTTGCAAACAGCTGAAAACCTGCAATTTTTTTCATAACAAACCTGACTTGCAATGGGGGTTGAATCATTTCGATTGCAACTGCATATAAAGGTAAAGGTAAAGGGGCCCCTGACCATCAGGTCCAGTCGTCTCCGACTCTGGGGTTGCAGTGCTCATCTCGCTCTATAGGCCGAGGGAGCCGGCGTTTGTCCGCAGACAGCTTCCGGGTCATGTGGCCAGCATGACAAAGCTGCTTCTGGCGAACCAGAGCAGCGCACGGAAATGCCGTTTACCTTCCCGCCAGAGGGGTACCTATTTATCTACTTGCACTTTGACGTGCTTTCGAACTGCTAGGTTGGCAGGAGCTGGGACCGAGCAATGGGAGCTCACCCCGTCGCGGGGATTCGAACCGCCGACCTTCTGATCAGCAAGCCCTAGGCTCTGTGATTTAACCCACAGCGCCACCTGGGTCCCGACAACTGCATATAATTTTTATTAAATCTCCGAAACTATTCCCAGACATCTTATATTTGACTTCACCGTTTTCTTTTGGAATGTTTAAGTTTTTTTTCTTTTTTAAAAATACTTCGTTTGTGTCAAATACATATTCCGTAGTTGACCTCCTATGTCACGTTTTATATTTTGAAATCTTGTAAGGTGATATTTTGGTTTTCTGCAAATTAACGTCGCTTTGACCGTATATACATCATATTTGACTTTCTTCCGGAACGTTATTTCTGGATTGTTTTAGTGGATGTTTTCATATGCTGTAATCCACTTTGGGACGTGGGTGGCACCGTGGCCCCAGCTCCTGCCAACCTAGCAGTTCGAAAGCACGTCAAAGTGCAAGTAGATCAATAGGTACTGCTCCGGCGGGAAGGTAAACGGCGTTTCCGTGCGCTGCTCTGGTTTCGCCAGAAGCAGCTTAGTCATGCTTGCCACATGACCTGGAAGAACTGTGGACAAACGCTGGCTCCCTTGGCCAGTAAAGCGAGATGAGCGCCACAACCCCAGATTCGTCCGCGACTGGATGTAACAGTCAGGGGTCCCTTTGCCTTTTAAACCACTTTGATTCCCCCCCTTAATAATATAAAACGGTAGAGAAATGAAAATAATAATTAATAATAACAATAATAAATAAATGAATTAATAATGATGATGATGATCATAATAATAAATAGAAAAAAGGCTCAATAGTTTTTTTTTGCAGAGATATTCACAACTACCTTTGCTCAACAATTTTGAGCAAGGAAACAAACAAACAAAAAACCCCCCAAAAGCACAACCCTGTCCGAATTTTCAGTTTTGGGAATATTCGATTTTCCAATTTGGTGATACCCTCTTTCACCACTGGGCAGGAGACACGGAGGCAGCCCCTGCCGACCTCAGGACGTCCACGCCGGCCTCTGGTTACACCCTGCGGACGTTGAGCGAAGATTTGGAAGCAGCAGACGCCGAGCCCGGTAAGTGCCGGAAGGTTCCGGAAAAAGTCGGTTTTGTGCCGCCCTCTTCTTGGGTGCCACCAAGATTCTTGGGAGAGGATATCTGCTGCGGTTCAGTTCTGTAGCGCCAGGATCGCTGCCCTGTTGGGGTAGAAACTTGTCTGCAGTGTCAACGGATTTGTGTTTCCAGTATTTCCCACCCCAACAGTGGCCGCAGTTGGCTTTTTGAGAGAGTCACAAAAGGGCCGCCCTAGAAGGGGAGTGGCGTCATACAAAATGGCTGCCATGGAGTGGGAGTGGCATCATACAAAATGGCTGCCATAGAGCAGGTGTGGCGTCAGGCAAAATGGCTGCCATGGAAGGTGAATGGCATCACACAAAATGGCTTCCATAAAGCAGGTGTGGCGTCACACAAAATGGCTTCCATAGAAGGGGAATGGCATCCTGCAAAATGGCTGCTATAGAGCAGATGTGGCATAACACAAAATGGCTGCCGTGAAGGAGGTGTGGCGTCATGCAAAATGGCTGCCATAGAAGGGGAATGGCATTACACAAAATGGCTGCCATAGAGCAGGTGTGGCGTCACGCAAAATGGTTGCCATGGAGGGGGAAAGGCAGCCACGGAATTGTTGAGTTGGAAGGGACCCCGAGGGTCATCCAGCCCAGCCCCCTGCAATGCAGGAATCTTCCTCCCAAAGTGGGGCTTGAACCCCCGGCGCTGAGAGCAAGATTCTCACGCTCTACCAACTGAGCCACAGGAGAAATGCGTTGCGTGTGCTTTGTGTGGTCTTTTTCTTTCTTTTTAACAAAATCGAAAATCTCAAACCAGTGCAGAAACAGATAGGGGAGTTGAAATAGGAACGGCTTTTCTGTTTGCCCCTTGCTTCTCAACGTACAGGAAGTCCTGGGTGCGAATCCTGACGGGCGGGCTGGCGGGCTTGAGATGCATCTAACTTCTCCCTTCTGTTCTTTCTTTCTTTCTTTCTTTCTTTCTTTCTTTCTTTCTTTCTTTCTTTCTTTCTCTCTCTCTCTTTCTCCCCTTCCTTCCTCCACCTTTACGCTTAAGTCAAAGGACGTAAGAAAGGTAAAAAAAAAAAAAAACTTTGGGGGCAGGATTATTATTATTATTATTATTATTAATCCCGTCCTTCACCCCAAGGTCCTGGGGTCAGGTTACAGCAGTCAGAACGCCATGTTAAAAGCAGTTTAAAACTATTTCCTTTTGCAACAACAAGGTGCGTCCTGCAAATATTGCGCTGATGGTTGCCATGCATCCCTCACGCTTATCATTCAATGATAAATCGCAGTTGCAATTGAAATTATTCAGTGATGAATGCAAGTTCTCCAGCCTCGTTCTTAAATTGCATTTCCAGCTGAATTTGGGGGAACCGCTTGAAGCATCTGTCGTGCGGAGCTATTGCTGGGGCCCCGATTGGATTTGCTCCTTGCAAACGGCTGGAAAGTCTGCAAAATTTTGATTACAAATCTGATTTGTAATGAGGGGTTTTGAACAATTTCGAATGCAACTGAAAACGTTCTTCCAGCGGAATCTTTTGAAATTTGGAATGTTGGAATGCTGGAAATGTAAATGAGCGGATGGTACTTTTAGTAACTTTGCAACAGGGCCGTCTTTAGGGCCAGGCTGGGTGGCGCAGGGCGCCACGGCGCTGGCCCGCCAGGGGGGGGCGCCACGCAGCCTCGCCTGCCCACCCGCCGGCCGCTCCGCCGCGCAGCAAGCCCGCGCACCCACCCGCCACGCAGCAGCGCCCTCAGCACCCCCGCTGCGCG
This sequence comes from Zootoca vivipara, assembly GCF_963506605.1. Taxonomy (NCBI): domain Eukaryota; kingdom Metazoa; phylum Chordata; class Lepidosauria; order Squamata; family Lacertidae; genus Zootoca; species Zootoca vivipara. Next base: position 3,191,188 of record NC_083281.1, on the reverse strand, counting down.
CTGAGCCTGGCCGCCCGCCCGCCTGTCGCGCTGGAAAACGGGGGGGGCGGGGGGCGCCGGAGGGATCCGTCGCACCACGGCGCCAGGGCGCCAAAGGTGCTTAAGACGGCCCTGCTTTGCAAAAAACAAACCAACCCAAAAAGCTCACTGGGAAATGATAAACAACGAACTAATTACCGGTAGGTAGCCGTGTTGGTCTGCTGTAGTCGAAACAAAATTTAAAAATTCCTTCCAGTAGCACCTTTGAGACCAACTAAGCTTGTCATTGGTATCAGCTTTCGTGTGCATGCACACATGGTATCTGAAGAAGTGTGCATGCACACGAAAGCTCATACCAATGACAAACCTAGTTGGTCTCTAAGGGCTACAGGAAGGAATTCTTTTATTATTTGTAACAAACTAATTAAGAAGTTTAAAATGACGGTATAGAGGGGGAACACAGAAGCCTCTTTTTGCTAGGTCTGACTGGGCCAGAGTTGCCGAAAATAAAATTGTTTATGCATGGAACTACTGCGGCAAGGATTTTATAAGCACCGAAGTGGAAGGAAACAGCAGTATCCACAAATCCATTAACAAACTAGTGGACTTAGCCGAAATGGGAGAATTAACTGCTAGACTAAGAGAGTCGAACAAAAACACGTTTTGATGGCGAACCTGCTTTGCAATGGGAGTGTGTGTTGAATAGTTTTGATTGCAACCGTAAATAAAGAAGGCTGGCGTTATCTTAGAAGTGGGTTTTCGCCCTCTGGATTTTCAGCTGCACAGCTTCCCTCTCTCCCTTCTTTCCGGCAGCGGAAGAAGCCAAGGAGACGGACCTCTTGAGGGGCATGGGGGTGCAAGCCTCCCACCAGCTGGCGGGCTGGGCGCTGGTGCGGCAACAGCTTCGCGCCCTCTTCACCAAGCGCCTCCTTTACGCCCGGAGGAGCACCAGGGGAATTCTTGCGCAAGTATAACGCCCGACTCCTCTTCCGTTGGGGGTTTGGAAGAGGATGGAGGGTGGGCCAGGGAGGGAGGGAGGGAGGGAGACGAACTGGGGAGCTGGGGGTCTCTCTCGAGGCTGGCCTGCAGAATCGTAGAGTTGGAAAGGGGACCCCGAGGGTCATCCAGCCCAACCCCCTTGCAAACACAAAACAAAAGCCGTGACGACAGACAGTGAAAAATATTAAATACAGTGGTACCTCGACTTACGAATGACTCGACGTACGAATGTTTCGAGTTACGAACGGAGCTCCGTCTGCCATTTTGGATGCGGCGCAAATAGGATTTTTTCGACTTACGAATTTTTAATAGGGGTTGCTTCGACTTATGGATTTTTTTTTAAAAAAATCCCCATAGGCTTCTACTTATGATTTTTTTCGACTTACAAAGGTCCGTTCGGAACGGATTAAATCTGTAAGTCGAGGTTCTACTGTAATATCTATACAAATGCAATGTCCTGACGCATACTTTCAATAGTGTACAAACATTACTAATCTCAGTCTAAAGTGCAATAGAATCGCCGAATCCGTAAGTAACTTGTTCCGGTACTTCCGGGTTCGGCGCGTTCGTATCCCATGATGTACGCAACTTGCAGCGAACGTAACCAGATGTATGACTGTATATATAACCAATAATGAATAAATACCAGCTAAATGGTCCTAACAGGTACATCAACTGACCGCGTGTTGCCTGTGATTGTTCAATTCTTCTCCGGTTGGCAGCTGCATATTCCTGCCTTTGGGCTGGGTGACCCTTGGGGTCCCTTCGTGCTCGACGATTCTACGAGGCGACCGGAGAGGTTTGCCTGCGACTGATCTGCCCGCTTCCTCCTTTTGCAGATTGTGCTTCCTGCCGTCTTTGTCTGCATCGCCCTCCTCTTCAGCCTCATCGTACCCCCATTCGGCAAGTACCCCCCTCTGCGCCTCGAACCCTGGATGTACGGACCTCAATATACCTTCATCAGGTGCGTCTCAGAACCAGGGCCGGATTTAGGTTTGGTGAGGCCCTCGGCTACTGAAGGTAACGGGGCCCTTTATAGGTCCAACAACACATTGTCGCTGGGTTTTTTGTGTGTGTTGAATCTATACTGTATGGTAAATTTATGGACCTAAGAGGTATCTAAAGCCATTTGCACATCACAAGATATGTACAGTGGTACCTCGGGTTACAGACGCTTCAGGTTACAGACTCCGCTAACCCAGAAATAGTACCTCGGGTTAAGAACTTTGCTTCAGGATGAAAACAGAAATTGTGCTCTGACGGTGCGGCGGCAGCAGGAGGCCCCATTAGCTAAAGTGGTGTCTCAGTTTAAGAACAGTCCTCCGGAACGAATTAAGTTCTTAACCTGAGGTACCACTGTATTTTATCAAAGTAATGGTTGACCTGAAATACAATTAAGAAGAAGTACATTAATAGTGAAATGACTTAAAATGATTTTTTATTCGTAACACATTGGCATTGGCCAATAACAAAAGTTCCTTTAAAAACACAATTTCCAAAGACTCACCATCAAGGGTTCCCCAAACTAAGGCCCGTGGGCCGGATGCGGCCCAATCGCCTTCTAAATTCGGCCCACGGACGGTCCGGGAATCAGCATGTTTTTACATGAGTAGAATGTGTCCTTTTATTTAAAATGCATCTCTGGGTTATTTGTGGGGTCTGCCTGGTGTTTTACATGAGTAGAATGTGTCCTTTTATTTAAAATGCATCTCTGGGTTATTTGTGGGGTCTGCCTGGTGTTTTTACATGAGTAGAATGTGTCCTTTTATTTAAAATGCATCTCTGGGTTATTTGTGGGGCATAGGAATTTGGTCATATTTTTCCCCAAAATATAGTCCACCCCCCCATAAGGTCTGAGGGACAGTGGACCGGCCCCCTGCTGAAAAAGTTTGCTGACCCCTGATCTAGTCTCTAGAAACTTGCTATAACATGAAATAATAATAGGTGCAAATATATGATGCCAACTACTAATAATTATAAATAGCAGAATGTAGGCACCCTATATATAGAAAGGAGCAAACCAGTGATATTTGAGGGAGCAGGCTAGCATGACTTACATCCTAGGAGCCAACACAACACAAAACATGGTTGCTGTATGGAGGTTTTATTTTATTGGTTTTTTATCTTATATTTTGGAAGTGGTTTTTTTCCTTTAATTTTTTTTGGCCCCTACCCCCAAGAGATTGGGGCCCTAAGCTATAGTTTGTTTAGCTTATACATAAATCAGGCACTGCTCAGAACCCCTCCTTGGAGAGGACTAAACCTTTGGAAACTTTGCCTCTGGGAGCTTGGCCTGAATTTTGCAGGGGATTGAAAGATCTCCGGGTTGGGCGATATATCAGTAAACGGTCCGAAACTGGTTTGAAGCCCGTATCATGATATTGGTGTCATAACTGTCAACCCGGCAATATGACGTGAATTGTTTGTGTGCCATGCAAAAATCGTAACCAGGGAAAACTGTGAAGCCAGCCCGTGCCTCTACACCAGGCATCCCCAAACTGCGGCCCTCCAGATGTTTTGGCCTACAACTCCCATGATCCCTAGCTAACAGGACCAGTGGTCGGGGAAGATGGGAATTGTAGTCCAAAACATCTGGAGGGCCGAAGTTTGGGGGTGCCTGCTCTACACCCATATTTCAGACATTGTGATTTATCAGGATATCACGATGTTTAGCTGGTTGATACATCACGATGCTGAAAACCAGATACCGCCTGGGCCTTGTCGTGGTATACAATATTTTTTATTTAAGTCCGAAAAGAACTCCAGTCTTCCGTATGTTTTTCCTTCATTCGGGCCTTTTTTATTTTCGCCGTCATTCACATACAGCGGAACCTCGGTTTTCGAACGTCTCAGAAGTCGGATGTTTCGGTTACTGGACGCTGGAAACCCGGAAGTCAATGTTTCCATTTTCAAACAGAAGTCGAATGGCTTCCACTGCGTGTACATGTTATTTTTCTCAATTTTCTGTGGACCGCCCTTTGGCTTTTGAACATTTCAGAACTCGGAACGGTTTTCTGGAACAGATTACGTTCGTAAACAGAGGTGCCGCTGTAGTCCTTCAAAATCCGTTCCTCTTCTGTGGGAACCTGGCCTCCTTGCCATTTCTGCGCATGCAGAACTATGGCTGCTGTGGTCACATACGTAAAAAGTTTTGACCATCTTTCGTGAACTTTTTTGGTCTGCAGACAATGGTCATTTCTCTGTGCCCTCTGCTCCCTACCTTGCCGGCCGCAATAATTTCCTCCATGGTTTTTGGAAGGCAACCAAACCCCACAGGTCTGGAAAAATTCCTCCACCAGTTAGGAGACTTGTATTCTCTTCCCTTGGTAGAATGACAGATCTGGCGCAGAACACTTAACTTTTGGCTTCACCTCAACTCAAATCCCCCCGGTCTAATATCTCTAGCGCTGCAAGATTTTCACCAGAGCGCCTGGACTAAAATTGTCCATCAAAAACTTCACTCTGGTGGTTTATCACCACAACAGCTACTCACTTTGGGTTTTAGTAAAGCAACAATTCAAATTTTTCAGTGCCTAAATGATATCGAGCGTTAGAATGACTTGGCCACAATAAGGACATTTTGCCCATGGCATGATTATTTTCCATCTTCCCCTTTTGACTCTCTGGCACCCTATTTTCATAACCCAGCAATTCCAAAATATAGACGTGCTTCGACTCTCGCAAGATTGAATGTCTTGCCCTCAGCTGGACTTGAGGGACGATTTTTTCATTTCTATTCTTTGTATATCACATTGTTGTTTTATTGCTTTGGCCGATGGCTGATGCAAATAAAGATTCCTTCCTTCCTTCCTTCTTATTCCTCCCCCCCCCCCCGCAGTGACGACTCCCTGGGGGATGTTGGCTCCTCCCGGCTCCTCGAATCTCTTCTCCGTGAACCTGGCTTTGGGACCAAGTGTGTGAGGGACCTTCCAGAGCTGTGAGTACCTCACAGAGCAGTGTTTAAGGCAGGCACCCCCAAACTTAGAATCATAGAGTTGGAAGAGACCACAAGGGCCATCCAGTCCAACCCCCTGCCAAGCAGGAAACACCATCAAACTTGGCCCTCCAGATGTTTTGGGACTACAATTCCCATCATCCCTGACCACTGGTCCTGCTAGCTAGGGATGGTTTGAGGGGGTTGAGGGCTCCCCAACGTTGATGGGGGTTGATGGGCATGGGTGGGTGGGTGCTCCGCCATGGGATCGATTATGTGGGGTGCAGCTTACCTGACCCCCCATATTTTATTCAAATTGGCTCCCCTGGGGCCACTAACCTGGGGCCACACACCCCATGACCTCTTTGCTTGCCTTGAGGGCTTCAGGAAGGCTCCGTGCCCGTCGGTGGCCCCCTACGAACGGGGCTTCATGACACCGGAAGTGTCGCCGGCGCTGGCTTCGTTTTTCGAGAACGGCAACTGGACTTTGGCCAACCCATCCCCAGGCTGTGTCTGTAGCTCCCAGAAGTCTCGGAAGATGCTCCCGGATTGCCCGGAAGCGGCTGGGGGGCTCCCGCCTCCTCAGGTAAAGCCTGACCCCCCACCCCACTTTGAGGAAAGGCTGGCGTTAAGTATAATTGGTTTAATTCACACTGAAATTGGAATGGTATTAGTGAAATTCCACTGCAGTTGTATCCCAGCTCCATCTGGTACGCAGGCAGAGACCCTCCCTGCCCCACAGACTGTCTGGCCAGAGTGGTGCATGCTCTGGTTATCTCGTGCTGGGACTACTGCCATGCGCTCTCCATGGGGCTACCTTTGAAGGTGACCCGGAAACTGCAACTAATCCAGAATGCGGCAGCTAGATTGGGGACTGGGAGCGGCCGTTGAGACCACATAACACTGGTCTTGAAAGACCAACATTGGTTCCCAGGACGTTTCCGAGCACAATTCAAAGTGCCGGTGCTGACCTTGAAAGCCCTAAATGGCCCTGTATCTCTGAAGGAGTGCCTCCAACCCCATCGTTCAGCCACTGAGGTCCAGCCTTCTGGGCATTCCCTCAATGAAAGAAGTGAGGTTGCAGGGAACCAGGCAGAGGGCCTTCTCGGTGGTGGCGCCCTCCCTGTGGAACGTCCTCCCATCAGATGTCAAGGAGATAAACCGCTATCTAACTTTTAGAAGACATCTGAAGGCAGCCCTGCTTAGAGACGTTCTTAACGTTTGATGTTTTATCATGTTTTTAATCTGTTGGGAGCCGCCCAGAGTCACATGGGTGGGGTATAAATAATAAATTGTTGTTGTTGTTGTTGTTACTGCCTTTTTCTAAGGGACTCTGAGCTCTAATTTGAGTTGATAATTCGCCATTGTTTTCTGCTACCATACATGTGAGTGTTTAACCTTAGATCTCATGAGAGGTATAGAAACTTCATTGTTCCCGCAAGGGGACAATGACAATAAAGATCTATTCTATTATATTGCAAATCCGCCCTCTTGGAAGAGTGGCAGCTGGAGGTCTTTGCTCCTAGGCTCCGTGAGATATAAATGAAACTCTCCAGGTCTAAATACCTCAGACTGACTTTTTATGTCAGCTGCAATAGGCTGCAGCGACACAGGTTTGGTGACCTGTCCAAACTGCCCATTCCAGATGCAGAGGAACACGGGGGACATTCTCCAGAACCTCACCGGGAGGAACATCTCCGATTACCTAGTGAAGACCTACCCGAAAGTCATCCGCCAAGGGTACGTGGACAATACATCTCTCTTCTCTCTCTCACACACACACTCGTCAAAATTGCTTCAAGGCCTCAGCTTGTTGAGGCCATGCAAACAGGGCCTCAGCTTGTTGAGACGATAATCCGTGGTTCGTTTTAAAAACATCTTGCTCAGGGAAATTGATGCTCGTTCTTATAGAGATCTGGATAGTTTGGTTCAGGATTCAGGACGTTGACACAAGATGAAGGGTGTTTGTGATGGTGTCAGACAATTCATGGCTCAGCTACGAAGAACAATGTTGTGCGGAAAGGTTCTCCTTTCTGGTAAACTCGAAGCCACGGATGGGAATCCTTGTTCCCTCTTGGCAGCTGTCGAGATATTTGAAGATGGCTATCCTGTCTCCTCTTGGCCTCCCCTTTCCCAGGCCTAACATTCCCAATTCTCTCAAACGTTCCTTACAAGGCTTGGTTTCCAGACCCTTGGTCACCCTCTGCTTGTCCAGCTTGTCAACATGCTTCTTACATTGTGGCACCCAGAGCTGGACACAGTATTCCAGGTGTGGTCTGACCCAGGTAGAATAGAGTGGGACTATTCCTTCGCCAGATCAGGACACCCTACTTCTGTTGACGCAGCCCAGAATAGCATTAGCCTTTTTCGCAGCTGCATCGCTCTGTTGGCTCGTGTTAAGCTCACCACAAACTCGCTTTTGATCTTGTTTAATTCTGTTTTTTAGATTACGAACCAAAAAATGGGTCAACGAACAACGGTAAGTGGCGTTCATTCACTCGAACCTTTCCTGGCTCGGAAACTGGCAGTTTCCGGGGCGTCTCGAAATACGCCCATTCAGGGTTGAGCGATGACTGTGTTCATCCTGATGATATGGGTCTAGGAGCTAGTGGGGCGGATTGCAGAGAGAGACAGAGTCCCAGTAGGTGGAGGTGGGGCCAATGACAGGTGGAGGCGGGGCCAACGGCGAGCAGAGCCACTCATTGGTTGTAGGCGAGAGGGGAGATCCCATTTGGAGGGGCAGAATTGTAGAGTTGGAAGGGACCCCGGGGGCTTGAACCACCAACCTTCTCCTTCCTTGAAGGCTTTTAAGCAAAGGTTGGAGGGCCACCTGCCATGGATGCTTGAGCTGAGATTCCCGCATTGCAGAGGGTTGGACTAGATGACCCCAGGGGCCCCTTCCAACTCTACGATTCTATGAGCCTGGTTGACACAAGATGCAGCCTCCGCTAACAAGAGGCTGCACCCTTTTGAGCTCCCCATGGGAAGGTTTCCTCTTCCAAAGACCACCTCGGCCCAGATATCTTGTCTTCTGGGGGGGGGGTACCCCACGGCCCTCTCCCCACAAGGTTAACCCTCTCCTCCTTCTGCCCTCGCAAGGTACGGCGGATTCTCTCTGGGTGGCCGCAGTTCCCAGGCCCTGCCGACGTCATCAGAGGTGGCTGCTGTCGCAAGAGAGATCCGCAAGCGACTCATCGTCGCTGAGGTGAGGCTTGGCAAGCAAGGAGGGCCTGCCGGTGGGATCCTAAATCTCTGACCCAAAACATCCGCTGCCTTGAGGGGAAGAAAAGGCTCAGAAGTAAACCATACGCAAATCTGGAGCAGAGTCCCAGAGCCAGTTGGGTGGCGCCTTGTCTGCCTTCTTCCAGCAACTCCTCTAGCCCAGCTGGTGCCAAACGTCTTGCTCTGCTTTCCTTTGGACCCCATCTTTGAGGCCCAGGACCCCCAGACACACAGCCCAGGCTTGCACCCCGCGGAGGTCACTTGGGTGCGGCTAACACAGCGGTTTGACCCCTTGAGGTGCACTCCATTGTCTCTCGAGGCAGACATGTGCCAACAATATTTAATGGTTTTCTTCATTCTTGTTTTTTCCCCTTCTATTCCTGTTTTTAATTTGTAACACACCTGTCAGGGGGAAAGGCAGGTATTGATAAATACAGTGGAACTTCGACTTCCAAAACGTTCGACAACCCAGGCGCCATGGGCGGTTGGAAACTTCCATTGGGAAAGATGGAGAAATGCGCCTCGGAAGCCGTTCGACTTCCTCTGCGCGTTCGAAAACGGAAGCATTCACTTCTGGGTTTCCGGCGTTCGGAAAACAAAACGTTCAGCTTCTGAGACGCTCGAAAACCTGAGGTTCCACTGTATATGATAATGTTAAACCGCTAAGGGAATCATAGCTGTTAGAGCAGGGGCCAGCAAATTTTTTCAGCAGGGGGCCGGTCCACTGTCCCTCAGACCTTGTGGGGGGCCGGACTATATTTTGAAGGGGAAAAAAGAACGAATTCCTATGCCCCACAAATAACCCAGAGGTGCATTTTAAATAAAAGGACACATTCTACTCATGTAAAAACATACTGATTCCCGGACCGTCTGCGGGTTGGATTTAGAAGGCGACTGGACCGGATCCAGTACCCTGGGCCTTAGTTTGCCTACCCATGTGTTAGAGCAGGCTTCCTCAAACTCGGCCCTCCAGATGTTTTGAGACTACAATTCCCATCATCCCTGACCACTGGTCCTGCTAGCTAGGGATCATGGGAGTTGTAGGCCAAAAACATCTGGAGGGCTGAGGTTGAGGTTGTGTTAGAGTCTTCTCTCCGCACCCATGATGCTTAGGGTGCGAATGTGGCCTTCGCTGGATGCAATCCCACGAGAGTAACGACCGATTTGCTTTTTGATGGTTTTCAATGTGTTTGTAATAGTCTGTCAGGAGCTGCCCAGAGTGGATGCGGTAAGCCAGTCAGAAGGGCAGCATATAAATAATATATTTTTTTTTGTTCTTGTTGTTCTATTGTCTGATGTTTAAGAGCTGATTTGGGGGTCATGTATTGAATGAATGGATAACAAAAGGTGTTATGTGGATCTATTTACACCCTGATTTATTTTTCCCTCCTGACACAGGGGGGTCCTCTCGACAGACTTCTGAATAACCTCAGTGGCTTCGTTGAGGGACTGCGAACGCGTCAGAATGTGAAGGTTAGATTCGTGCATATTTGTAGCGATGGGCAGAACGGGTTTCAACTAATTGGGAAGAGTTCTGCTCCTGCCCAACACACAGAGATGGAGGATCTCGTACTCGGAAGTAAAACCCGCAAATAATGATAGCTACTCACTTTGGGTTTATAGTAAAGCAAACAGTCTAATTCGCCAGCACCTAAATGATATCGAGCGTCAGAACAACTTGGCCACAATCAGGAAATTTTGCCCATGGCACGACTATTTTCCACCTTCCCCTTTCGACTCTCTGGCACCCTATCTGCGTAACCTAGCAATTCTAAAATATAGATGCGCTTTGACCCTCGCAAGATTGAATGTCTTGCCCTCGGCTGTACTTGTGGGACGATTCCAACAGATTCCACATGAAAAACGTCCCTGTGGAGATGGCAGTTCAGAATCGAACCCTTCTGGCCTGCCCTCTTGATAAAGACTTGAGGAATGAGATGATCCCCCCTCTTTTATTGTCCATTCCGGATCGCCCAGCCACTGCCCCAGTGTCCTTTCTCTGGGCAGATCAAGAGGAGCAGGGGACAGCAAAGACTGCAAGGTTTTTAGCTGGGGCAATCAGAATAAGATCCACTATTTGACCATTGATTCAATGCTCTAAAATCATAGCTGCCAAGTTCCTATTTGAAAAATAAGGGATCAGCAGCACTCACCCAGCAGCGCAGCACCGGAAGTCGTTTCTGCACATGTCTGGACATGCACAGGTGAAGCAGGGTGTATAAAAATCAATGATTTTTAAAAAAATAAATAAAAAATAGGATTTTTTGATTTAAAAAATAAAATGCTTTTTGAGGAAAATATATTACCATCCAAAGGTTATTCCATCATGAAATAAAGATTAGTTTTTTAATTATGTAGAATAAGGTTGTATATGTTTAATTTTGGGGGTAAATAAATTCCATTAATCCATTCACAATGCCATGCTCTTCCAGAGGTTTTAGTAAGATTATTGGGCAGTTTCTCTGCCTACAAGATATTATCACAGGTGCTTGGTTTACTTTTGCAGTTCTCAAAGCTGAATTTGACTCAACAGAGATCACATGCCTCTTCTTCATTATTACATCCGTGTGGAGAGAGAAAGAGAGGTAGTAATTCAGCAGAAATGTTAAGAGGGTTTCTAATTTTAAAAGCTCAGCATCATTTTCAGCTGTGATGCAATATCCCCTCAAATATTCCTTCAAACCTCTCTTCAAAACCCACCTTTCCCACAAGACCTTTGGCTTAACCCCATAATCTTCATTATCAACTGCAACATATTTACACACAAAATAACAAAAAATTACCTTATACTCAGAAGACCAAGAATCTCTGCAAAATTTGACCTGTTTTATCAATGCAGATTTTTTAAAAAGGGTCATTACAATGAGTTCTACAAGAGATGTTTTTAAGGAACATCCAGGCACCAAATGGGCAAATTAAAATCTGCTTATTTGTTTTGATTTGTAATATCAGCTAAGATAGCTCCCCAAAACATATGTGGTCTCATGTTATACTGCACAGTATGGATAAATCCCTCTTCCCCCTGTCTAAAATACAGTATTTTCTAAATGTCAGGTAGTTGTTTATCTCTCTGACCTCTAAATTAGTCATTTAAAACTCCGCTATATAATACATCTGTTTCTTCCATGACTCTAATTAAAATTTCAATATGTATTTTTCTTTTTTTAAAAAAAATCCCACTTAGAAACCAAAAACCTTAAGAACTTCAGCAACCTTCATTCCACCCCTAAGAAGATTATGTTAGGACCCTCATGCCAACAATTTTATATAAAGAAGTATTGGGGGGGGGGAATGCAGAAACTGATGAAGCCACAGCAAAGAGGAGTTTAAAAATAGAAATTTGCTGCTGCCAACATTTGTACTGAAGTTGTAGCTATTTCCCTTCCCAGCACGAAGCAAAGTTTAGAGGGCAAGCAGCGCCTCCCCCCCAAAATTAGGACCTTGAGCCCGTCGTGGCTCCTGCACTCACCAGAGGCACCGCACGGGAAGACTGAGCGAGCGTGCCCATAGAGATAGGAAAAGTAAAGAGTGATACTCGCGCGCGCACTTCCTGGCTCGGTTTGCAACTTTGCGTGTCCATAGAGATAGGAAAAAGTAAAGAGTGATACTCGCGCGCACACTTCCTGGCTCGGTTTGCAAAAAATTACGGGGTTATTACAGGATATTTCCCCATTCGGGATGAAAGCGGGAAATGGCTTTAAAATCGGGGTTTTCCCCGGGGAAAACGGGAGACTTGGCAGCTATGTCTAAAATGTATTTTATATGATTGACTTTTTGTTTCCATTCTTTGTATATCGTATTGTTGCTTTAGTGCTATGGCTGATGCCTGACGCAAATAAAGATTCATTCATTCATTCTAGATGTGTCCCTGATCCTACCCTATGGCTTGGGCTCAGGCTACATTCAGAGAATCACGAAGTCGGAAGGGGACCCTGAGGATCATTTTAGTCCAACCCCCTGCAATGCAGGAAAATGCAGCTGATTCGAATCTGAGACCTGCTAAGATTCTCAGACGATGCTAAGATCAGAGGCACAATTGGTGGTGATACGAAAGAGAGAGGGGGGCCTTTTTCTTGGCTGCTCCCAGATTGTGGAGTTTTCCTCCCAATAGAGCTTTTCCTGGCTCCCCCCTTGTTCTCGTTCCGCCAGCATGCTAAGGCTGCCTTTGGGAGAAAGACGAGGTAGAAATACACTAGTGGCCAAAATTGTGGAAACCTTTAGGGAAAATTGTATTTCCGTCATTTGATGGCTCATAACACCACTATGTTATGAGGGACCCAGGTGGCGCTGTGGTTAAACCACTGAGCCTAGGGCTTGCTGATCAGAAGGTCGGCGGTTCGAATCCCTGTGACGGGGTGAGCTCCCGTTGCTTGGTCCCAGCTCCTGCCAACCTAGCAGTTCGAAAGCACGTTAAAATGCAAGTAGATAAATAGGAACCGCTACAGCGGGAAGGTAAACGGCGTTTCCATGTGCTGCTCTGGTTTGCCAGAAGCGGCTTTGTCATGCTGGCCACATGACCTGGAAGCTATACGCCGGCTCCCTCGGCCAATAATGCGAGATGAGCGCGCAACCCCAGAGTCGGTCACGACTGGACCTAATGGTCAGGGGTCCCTTTACCTTTAACACCACTATCTATTGGAGTAATACCATAAAATTATATATCAATGGAAATATAATTTAATGAAGAATGTAATGCAACAAGGTTTGTTCGACTACCTGTAGCCTATCAAACGTTGTAGCCAAATAACCAGAAAAAAATGGAAGCACAACTTGCTTAGGTTGATATGCAGTAGCTTTTCTTCCTTTGAATGTAGCCAATCAGCATGAGCTTTTAGAGAGCCAATCTGGTGTCCTATTGTTTTGGCAACGAGCCAGATGAGCTAACTCAGGCATAAGCAAACTTGGCCCTCCAGATGTTTTGGGACTACAACTACCATCATCCCTAGCTAGCTGGACCAGTGGTCAGGGACGATGGGAGTTCAACGACAGCTGGAGACCCACGTTTGAGAAACACTGTGTTAAACACTAACAAGTAATAATTATAATAATGCGGCATCCTGTGCTTTGCTGCCCACAGGTGTGGTTCAACAACAAGGGTTGGCACGCCATGGTGTCTTTCGTCAACGTGGCGAACAACGGTCTCCTGCGGGCGAACCTGCCTGCGGGGGCCGACCCCTCGCGTTACGGAATCACGGCCATCAACCACCCCCTCAACTTGACCAAAGAGCAGCTCTCGGAGGCAGCCCTGTGAGTAGATCGCGCAGAAGCGGTTGGGAGGTCTCTGGGCGCCTTGATTGGCTGCGCTGCTGTGACATCACAGAAGCTTGGCGGGTACTCCCATTGCTCTCTTCTCTCTCCCCCCTCTCCTTTTTTAAATGCTTTATTGAACTTAAGAGAAAGTAACATGAAATCAAAAACTAATTTGTTCATAGATAACAAAAAATTTATAAATGTTTGTTACACTTTTGTCACCATCTTCTTAAGGTTCCAATGACTTCACACCGACTCTGTATGTCTTTGAATGCTCATTTATTTAATGCACTATTTATCTCAGTTATTGTTGTTAATTATCAAGATAGGAGCACATTTGGTCCTGTTTCCTTCCCCCCCTCCTGCATCACAGAGGGTCAGTCTATATGGCCCTTGGGGTGGGACACCTCTTCCCCGAATCTACCGTTTCCCTCCAATTCTCCCTCCCAACAGGATGGCCACGTCGGTGGACGTGCTGGTGTCCATCTGCGTGATGTTCGCCATGTCCTTCGTCCCGGCCAGCTTCGTCCTCTTCCTCATCGAGGAGCGCGTCAGCAAAGCCAAACACCTCCAGATCGTCAGCGGGATGAAGCCCGGGGTCTACTGGCTGGGCAACTTTGCCTGGGATATGGTGAGAAAGAGAGAGAGAAGCAAGGGTTGCCATACGTCCTGGAAAACCAGGACCTCTTTTGTTTCTTTGTTGTTGTTGTCTAGTTGTTTAGTCATGTCCGACTCTTCGTGACCCCATGGACCAGAGCACGCCAGGCACTCCTGTCTTCCACTGCCTCCCGCAGTTTGGTCATACTCATGTTCGTAGCTTCGAGAACACTGTCCAACCATTTCGTCCTCTGTCGTCCCCTTCTCCTTGTGCCCTCCATCTTTCCCAACATCAGGGTCTTTTCCAGGGAGTCTTCTCTTCTCATGAGGTGGCCAAGGTCTTGGAGCCTCAGCTTCAGGATCTGTCCTTCCAGTGAGCACTCAGGTCTGATTTCCTTCAGAATGGAGAGGTTTGATCTTCTTGCAGTCCATGGGACTTTTGTTTAGGGAAGCTTTTAATGTTTAATAGACTTTTGTATTTTAATATTTTGTTGGAAGCCGCCCAGAGTGCCTTGGGAAACCCAGCCAGATGCCCAGGGTATACATAAATTATTATTATTATTATTATTATTATTATTATTATTATTATTATTATATTTTGGAGGGCCAACAGATTTTTGCATTTTAAAGGAAACGCCTTTTTTTATAAAAATAAAATAAAATTTGAGGTTGGGGGGGCCACACGCATGCTCAGGAGGGCCCTGGAAGTGGAAGCGCCACAGTGGAGCGAGGCTGACGCAGCAAAGATGCCAGGACCAGATTTAGGTTTGATGAGGCCCTGAGCTCCTGAAGGTAATGGGGCCCTTTATATGTCGAGCCGTCCTCTGTCAACAACAAATTGCCGCTGTTATTGGTGTTGAATATATGCTTTATGGTCATTGATGGACCTAATAGGTATCTCAAGCCATTTGCCCATGTTGCCACGCAACCAGTCCATGCAGAATGGAGGTGCCCTCTATATAGAAAGGAGAAAACCAGTGATATTTTAGGGAGCAGGCAAGCAGGCGTGGCCCAGGACTTACATCATGGGAGCCGACACAACACAAGACACTGTTGCTCATAGCTGCCAAGTTTTCCCTTTTCTTGCGAGGAAGCCTATTCAGCATAAAGGAATTTCCCTTAAAAAAAGGGAGAACTTGGCAGCTATGCTGTTGCTGGATGTAGGTTTTATTTTATTTGTTTTTTATCTTATATTTTGGAACTGTACATCCAGGTTTGGTTTTTTCCTTTAATTTTTTGGGTGCTCCCAAGAGAATGGGACCCTAAGCTATAGCTTGTTTAGCTTATACATAAGTCCGGCACTGCGTATAAGCAACAGACACCAATTAATGCACCCATTTTCTGACTTGGTAACTCAAGACCAAAGGTTGCAGCCAGTCAAGCCCTGCTCAGAGTAGACTCACTGAAACCAATGTCCCCAAGTCAGATGGGTCTGCTGTTGGATTGGAAACCCAATTCAGAGTTCCAAAATCCAGGGGGAGATATTCAGAATCCAAGCCTTCCCTTGTCAACATCTTGCCAAACTTGTCTTTGCATCTTCTTTTTCTTCTTCTTCTTCCAGTGTAACTACCTCGTTCCGGCTCTCTTGGTGGTGCTGATTTTCCTGTGTTTCCAGCAAAAATCGTATGTCTCCTTGGCCAACCTGCCGGCTCTGATCCTCCTGCTTCTCCTCTACGGGTAAGGCAGAGATTCGATTCAGTCCGCGCTTCACAAAATAATATGCAGAACAAAACAGCTGGATTTGAGTTTCTCCAGATTTTGCAGTGCCATTTTCTGGTCATGTTTGTTGACATCCGTCTGTCTTGTAGACTAGAGCTTTTGGGGGGGGGGAATCAGGGGAAAATCTTTTCTGGCACCTGTGTGGGTTATTCACAACAAAAAGGACTCTGTGTTTTTTTGGGGGGGGAGGTAAGTTTAAACATTTTTTTCAACTCATTACAAATCATTTCCCAATATTCTTTCACCTTTCTGCATGTCCACCACATGTGAAAAAAGTTCCTCCCATTTCTTTACATTCCCAACACGCTTTCGGCATCTTAGCTAACTGTTGTGTCCTATATCTATTGCCCTTTAAGAATATCTGAATTGTTTTCCACTAATGATTTATCATTTGTATCCGGCCGGGTTCCCCCGGCCATTCTGAGGGGCTGTTGTTTGTGGTTCAAATCCTACTTGCATGTAAATCTGATTCGACGAATACAGTGGTACCTTGGTTCTCAAACTTAATCCGTTCCGGAAGTCCGTTCCAAAACCAAGGCACGCTGTCCCACGGAAAGTGATGCAAAACAAATTAATCCGTTCCAGACTTTTAAAAACAACCCCTAAAACAGCCATTGAACAAGAATTTTGCTATCTAACGAGACCAGTGATCCATAAAATGAAAGCAATAAACAATGTACTGCAGCCACACAATCAACCCATCAGGAGCTGAACTGGATTCCACACAGTCACAAAAAAAGAGAACCACAAAAAATTGCAAAATAAATAGCAAAATAGACAGACCTCAGCATAGTGCTCAAAATGGAAGCGCGGCACTTGGCTTCCGGGAAAAGTTCACAAACCGGAATGCTTCCTTCCAGGTTTGCAGTGTTTGGGTTCCAAGTTAGGGTTCCAAGAATTTTATTTTTTATTTTTTATTTTGTTTTGGGTTCCAAGTTGTTTGAGTACCAAGGCGTTTGGGAACCAATGTACCGCTGTATTTAGGATATTCTTCAAATATTCTACGGGACATTCTACAATTCCTTTTCATTTCCTCCTCTCTCTTTGCCTGCCCCCTAGCTGGTCCATCACCCCCCTGATGTACCCGGCCTCTTTCCTCTTCAGTGTCCCGAGCACTGCCTATGTGGTCCTGACGTGCGTCAATCTCTTTATTGGCATCAATGGGAGTGTGGCCACCTTCGTCCTCGAGCTCTTCACCGACAAGGTAGGCTACGGGGACAACTGGGTCCTTGCGGGTTGGGACCGGGGAGGAAGAAGGGAGAGAGCAGGGCAGGATTCAACCCCAAACCTCCTACAAAACCACTTCCGCGCCTGCGTCGGAGGTGGTGTTGTGGGCATCACACCTGAACTCTCACGCTGGGGCTGAGAGGTCAGCCCCTTCGCGGTTGGGGGGGGGGTTCCTGACAAGTTGGAACGTGTCCAGAGGAGGGCAACCAAAATGTTCAAAGGCCCCAATTCTGGGCTGCATCAATAGGAGTATAGCATCTAGATCAAGGGAAGTAATAGTACCACTGTATTCCGCTCTGGTCAGACCTCACCTGGAGTACTGTGTCCAGTTCTGGGCACCACAGTTCAAGAAGGATACTGACAAGCTGGAACGTGTCCAGAAGAGGACAACCAAAATGGTCAAAGGCCTGGAAACAATGCCTTATGAGGAACGGCTTAGGGAGCTGGGTATGTTTAGCCTGGAGAAGAGAAGGTTAAGGGGTGATATGATAGCCATGTTCAAATATATTAAAGGATGCCATATAGAGGAGGGAGAAAGGTTGTTTTCTGCTGCTCCAGAGAAGCGGACACGGAGCAATGGATTCAAGCTACAAGAAAGAAGATTCCACCTAAACATTAGGAAGAACTTCTTGACAGTAAGAGCCGTTCGACAGTGGAATTTGCTGCCAAGGAGTGTGGTGGAGTCTCCTTCTTTGGAGGTCTTTAAGCAGAGGCTTGACAGGCATATGTCAAGAATGCTTTGATGGTGTTTCCTGCTTGGCAGGGGGTTGGACTGGATGGCCCTTGTGGTCTCTTCCAACTCTATGATTCTATGAAACATTGGGATTCAGATTTTGGAAACATTAGACCTCCGGGTATCGGGCGGTATATAAATTCAATAAATAAATTAGTAGTAGTAGCAGTAGTAGTAGTGATAATAATAATAATAATAATAATAATAATAATAATAATAATAATCCTATATAATAATGTCCAAGTTGTCCCTGCGTCCAGTTGTCCCGTGTGTCCCTGGGGTACTGCGCATGTACCCCAGAGACACAGGGATTGGACGGAGGGACAACGGCCAACCGCCGCTCCGCCAACCGCCGCTCCGAAGCCCAGTCTCATGCTGGAGGTGCGCGGCGAGGCGGCGGGGGAAAGAAGCGCTCCCCCCGGCAGCCTTGCCGCGCACCTCCGGCATGGGACGGCGCTTCCTCGGCCGAAGCGGCAGCGGGCGCCGAGGGAAGCCGGCTTTGGCTTGACGGCGGCGGGAAGAAGAGGAGGAATTCCTCCTCTTTTTCCCGCTGCCGCCAAGCCAGTCCCCAAGCCGAAGTGCGGCGCGGCGGGGGCTTTTCGCCGTTTGCCTTCCCGGAGCGAAGGGGGAGGCAAACGGCGAAAAGCACCCGCCGCGCCGCACTTCGGCTCGGGGACTGGCTTGGCGTGCGCGGCGAGGCGGGGGGGGGGAGAAGCGCTCCTCCCCCCCGCCGCCTCGGCACGCAGCGCCGGCATGGGACGGAGTTTCGGAGAAGGTCTCCGAAGCCCCGTCTCATGCGGGAGGTGCGCGGCGAGGCGGGGGGGGAAGCGCTCCTCCCCCCCGCCGCCTCACCAGGCAGCGCCGGCATGGGACGGAGTTTCGGAGAAGGTCTCCGAAGCCCCGTCTCATGCGGGAGGTGCGCAGCGGGGGGGGGGGGCGGGAGAAGTGCTTCTCTCCCCCCCCCCCGCCGCCTCGCCACGCACCTCCCGCATGAGACGGGGCTTCGGAGACCTCCGAAGCTCCGTCCCATGCCGGCGCTGCAGGACAGTAGCGTTCTAGCGCCCGTTTTTAAATGGGCTGAATTCCACTAGTAATAATAATAATAATGTAGGAATCGGTTGTTACACTGTACTGGGGACGCCAGCTTGGAACTCCTGTGAAGGAGAAGTCGGATTATCCATGGGGAAAAATAAATAAAGTAAATAAGTATGTGTTCATGTGTTTGCATCCTTCTCGCGAGCAGAACTTGAACGACATCAACATCATCCTTAAAAAGGTCTTCCTCATCTTTCCGCACTTCTGCCTGGGCCGTGGGCTGATCGATATGGTGAAGAACCAGGCGATGGCGGACGCCTTCGAGCGCTTCGGTGAGTGGAGCTTGGCGGCTGCCAAACAAAGGGAGGCAGCGGTTTTGCTTCGGGGTCCCTTCCAACCCTGTACAGTTCTTTAATTCTATTATTCCACGATCAGAAAGCATTTATGGGCAGTTTCCCTTTCATTCGCTTCCCTCGCAGCCGCCTTAGGACGGCACAACCTGGAAGTTGGGCGCTAGCAAAAGCATGTTGGAGGATGGATGGCGGCGTAGAGATTGAGGTTGAATCCTGACAAGACAGAAGTACTGTTCTTGGGGGACAAGGGGCAGGCGGGTGTGGGGGACTCCCTGGTCCTGAATGGGGTCACTTTGCCCCTGAAGGACCAGGTGTGCAGCCTGGGGGTCATTTTGGACTCACGGCTGTCCATGGAGGCGCAAGTCAATTCTGTGTCCAGGGCAGCTGTCTCCCAGCTCCATCTGGTACGCAGGATGAGACCCTCCCTGCCCGCAGACTGTCTCACCAGAGTGGTGCATGCTCTGGTTGTCTCCTGCTTGGACTACTGCAATGCGCTCTCCGTGGGGCTACCTTTGAAGGTGACCCGGAAACTACAACTAATCCAGAATGCGGCAGCTAGACTGGTGACTGGGAGCGGCCGCCGAGACCACATAACACCGGTCCTGAAAGACCGACATTGGCTCCCAGGACGTTTCCGAGCACAATTCAATTGAAAGCCCTAAACGGTCCAGTAGACCTGAAGGAGCGTCTCCACCCCCATTGTTCATCCCGGACACGGAGGTCCAACTCCAAAGGCCTTCTGGCGGTTCCCTCCCTGCGAGAAGTGAGGTTACAGAGAACCAGGCAGAGGGCCTTCTCCGTGGTGGCGCCCACCATGTGGAATGTTCTCCCGTCAGATGCCAAGGCCATAAACAACTACCTGGGGGCTGGGGGAGGAGGAGGAAAGAAGCAAGCTGCCTGCCCTCGGGCTTATACAACTGAAAAAGACACATCAGCAAAGGAAAATGGGCAGGGAAGGAGGAGGAGGGAATAAGGAAGATCTCTGCCTTCAGACTTATACAATATATTTTTTTTTAAAGCACAACACTAAAGGAAAATGGGTTTGGAGAGAGGAGGAAATAGGCAAACTCTGGTACCAGTGGCAAGTTCTTGTAGCGGCCAGCTCAGTCATTAGTGAACCAGGCAGAGGGCCTTCTCGATGGTGGCACCCACCCTGTGGAACGCCCTCCCGTCAGATGTCAAGGCAATAAGCAACTATCTGACTTTTAGAAGACATCTGAAGGCAGCCCTGTTTAGGGAAGTTTCCAATGTTTGACGTTTTATCGTGTTTTTAATATTCAGTTGAGAGCCTCCCAGAGTGGCTGGGGAAACCCAGACAGATGGGTCGTGTATAAGTAATAAATTATTATTATTATTATTATTATTATTATTATTATTATTATTATTATTATTATCATTATTTATGTCTTCATAACTCTTTTGCACAGACAGGCAATTATCCCTCGACGACTGGAGAAAACCCATAACCGATTAAGCCTGCCGCTCCATTTTTCTCACGCCACCAGGGGCTGCTCTCTGTTCATGTTCCCCTCTCTTCCCCTCCTGCAGGTGACCGAAAATTCATCTCTCCTCTAAGCTGGGACTTAGCAGGGAAGAACATCTTCGCCATGGCTGTGGAAGGAGCCGTTTTCTTTGCCTTCACTCTCCTGGTGCAGTACAAATTCTTCTTCTCCCTCCGGTGAGGGGGCAGTGCATCTCAGTGGTTAGAGCCAACTGCCTAATAATAATAATACTAATAATTTATTATTTATACCCCGCCCATCTGGCCGGGTTCCCCCAGCCACTCTGGGCGGCTATGCAGAAGGCAGGGCTTCGAGATCAGTGTGGACAAAAGACAGCTTTGCATGCACCTGTTAAGGCAATCCTTTATTGACATCCACGAGGACTAGAATCTTAACTTTATTTTTAGCGGGGCTGGGAGAGAGGCCGTATGAGGCCGCGCCCTGTTTGAATTTGAATCAGCTTTTGTGCAGAATCAGGAGGACTGGAATCCTGATTTTTTTAGGAGAAAGGCTGCTGATCTCTGGCAGAGCAGCAGTCTCGAGTCTCTGATCCTTGCCCCTCTCCATAGGAGTGTCTGCTTCCTGAAGATCGGCAGCTTAGCTCAGTCCACAGAGCACGGGACTCAATCTCAGGGTTGGAGGTTCGAGCCCCATGTTGGGCCCCTGAAGGAGCAGGTGTGCAGCCTGGGAGTCATTTTGGACTCACAGCTGTCCATGGAGGCGCAGGTCCATTCTGTGTCGAAGGCAGCTGTCTATCAGCTCCATCTGGTACGCAGGATGAGACCCTCCCTGCGCTCAGACTGTCTGGCCAGAGTGGTGCATGCTCTGGTTGTCTCCTGCTTGGACTACTGCCATGCGCTCTATGTGGGGCTACCTTTGAAGGTGACCCGGAAACTGCAACTAATCCAGAATACGGCAGCTAGACTGGTGACTGGGAGCGGCCGCCGAGACCATATAACACCGGTCCTGAAAGACCTTCATTGGCTCTCAGGACGTTTCCGAGCACAATTCAAAGTGTTGGTGCTGACCTTGAAAACCCTAAATGGCCTCGGTCCAGTATACCTGAAGGAGCGTCTCCACCCCCATCGTCCAGCCTGGACATGGAAGTCCAGCTCCGAGGGCCTTCTGGCAGTTCCCTCCCTGTGAGAAGCAAGGCTACAGGGAACCAGGCAGAGGGCCTTCTCAGTGGTGGCGCCCGCCCTGTGGGACGCCCTTCCGTCAGATGTCAAAGAGATAAATAATTACCCGACATTTAGAAGACATCTGAAGGCAGCCCTGTACAGGGAAGTTTTTAATGTGTGACATTTTAATGTATTTTAAATCTTTGTTTGAAGCAGCCCAGAGTGGCTGGGGAAACCCAGCCAGATGGGTGGGGTACTACTACTACTACTAATAATAATAATAATTGGTGTAAATTTCCTGCATTGCAAGGGGGTTGGGCTAGATAACCCCCAGGTCTCTTTCCCCAACTCTACAGTTCCAAGAACTGATGGAGGGGGTCTTTACGTTGCCTTCTCCTTCCAGGCCCTCCCCGGTCAAGGAGTCCCCGCTGGGAGAAGAGGACGAGGACGTTGCCAAGGAACGGAAGAGGGTCACCGGTGGGGTCCCAGCTGGGGACATCCTCGTACTGCAACAGCTGACGAAGGTGAGGGGCAGGGGGGCGAGCAGGGAGGGGCAAACGCACAGCACCTTTTGACGGGCGATTGATTTCTTTAAGTCGTACGTGTGTCGCTAGGGAAGGGTCCTGCCAACTCCCCTTCTACTCTTCTTTTTTCATTTTCCACAACTATAAATTGGGTTCCCCACATTTTGCAGCAATTTGCAATCAAAGGCTAGTACGGCATAGCTGCCAAGTACCCCGTTTTCCCCGGGAAACCCCCGTTTTTACTTACCTTTTTCTGGTGGTCCCCGTATCACTTCGTCTCCCATTTTTCTCCGTTATTTTCTCCTGCCGGCGGCCATTTTTTCCCTTTCTGATTTGCCCTTCTATGGGGACAAAAAATGGCCGCCACCGGCTTCAAAAGTCACATCTACGCATGTCCGGAAGTGCATAGACGCGACTTCCAGTGTTGGCGGCGGCCATTTTTGGTGCCCATAGATGGGCGGAGCGACACCGGAAGTTGCGTCGACGCACTTCCTGACATGCATACAAGCGACTTTTGAAGCCAGCGGCGGCCATTTTTGGTGCCCTTAGAAGGGCAAAGCGACACCGGAAGTTACGTCAACACAACTTCCGGTGTTACATGGCTGCCGGTCCCGGGACTTGGAAGGTATGTAGTACGGTCGTACATTGGTTCCCGAACGGAATCCGTTCCGGAAGTCCGTTCGGCTTCCGAAAACGTTCGGAAACCAAGGCGCGGCTTCCTGCAGCCCATTGGAAGCCACGGAAGCCGCGCCGGACGTTCGGGTTCCAAAAAACATCCGCGAATCCGAACACTCACTTCTGAGTTCGCGATGTTCAGAGGCCAAAACGTTCAACTTGCAAGGCGTTTGGGATCCAAGGAATGTGACTATATTATTATTTAAATAATTTGATATTTATATCCCGCCCATCTGGCTGGGTTTCTCCATCCACTCTGGGCTGCTTCCAACAAAATATTAAAATACAATGGTCTGTTAAACATTAAAAGCTTTCTTAAAAGGCCGTGGGTTATTTAATTAGCTGAAGGCCCGGGAGAAGAGGAATGTTTAAATCTAAAAGAGAATTCTATTAAAATATAGAAGCTGGATGGGGGAGGGGGGGCAAAGATCTTTCCTTAAGTTACAGTCATTTCCTGAAGGCCTGTCGAAATATAAAACAGTATTCTGTCGCTGGCAGGAGAACAAGGAGGAGGCAGCTGGTATGGCTTCCCTGCAGAGGGGATCCCAAAGTTTGGGAGCAACCACCGGGAAGGCCCCGCCTGGAGGGCGGGGCAGGAAGATGCTCCTTCGCCCTGCAAAGGAAGCGTGTCAATCTGGAAGCGCTCCCTAGTGGGCGGGGAGAGGAATTCAGATGTGACTGCCAGCCTTGCTATTCTTTCCCCAGATCTACCGGAGGACCAAGAAGCCAGCGGTGGATCGCTTGTGCGTGGGGATCCCTCCGGGGGAAGTAAGTGACCTTGCGGGGTAGGAATCAGGAATTCTCAAGGAAGAGGCATCTCCCGCACTCAGGATTCTCCCACCTTCTGCATGGGCTAGATGCACAGGGGGCAGCTCCTAGGGGCAGAGAAACCTTTGCCCCCCCCCTAAAATATTCGAGGGCCCCCCAAAGTTGCTGGGCATTGCTGTTCAAATGGTGTGTATGTGTTGCATCTTGTGATCTGATTATGTGGGGTGGGACTTACCTGGCCGCTGCCTCCCCCCCCCAAATATTTTATTTAAGTTGGCATCCCTGACCAGATGAGAGGCTGTCTGGGGTGGCCAAACACAGGACAGTGCCCCCCCCCCGGCATATTGCTGCGCAGAAGGTGTCTTTTTAAATTTATTTATTAAATTTATTTAAATTTATGTATTTTTATTTAAATTTATTAAATTTATTTGGTTTTTCAAATTAAAATTTTACAGAGCTATGTCAAACACATCATAAAATCAAGGTTCCAAGGAATGTCATGGACTTCCACGCCCCCCGCCTTTTGTAGGTCCAATTATTAATCATTTGGGACGCGGGTGGCGCTGTGGTCTAAACCACTGAGCCTCTTGGGCTTGCTGATCAGAAGGTCGGCGGTTCGAATCCCGCGACGGGGTGAGCTCCCGTTGCTCGGTCCCAGCTCCTGCCAACCTAGCAGTTCCAAAGCACGCCTGTGCAAGTAGATAAATAGGTACCGCTCTGGCAGGAAGGTAAGCGGCATTTCCATGCGCTCTGGTTTCCGTCACGGTGTCCCATTGCACCAGAAGTGGTTTAGTCCTGCTGGCCACATGACCCAGAAAGCTGTCTGTGGACAAACGTCGGCTCCCTCAGCCTGAAAGCGAGATGAGCGCCACAACCCCATAGCCGCCTTTGACTGGACTTAACTGTCCAGGGGTCCTTTACCTTTGCCTTTTTTTACCTTATTAATAATTTCCTCCAGCATCTTTTACGATGATCCAAATCTTTTATATCTCCGTCGTGTCCAGGGGGTTGGACTGGATGGCCCTTGTGGTCTCTTCCAACTCTATGATTCTATGATTCTTCACCCCCCCAGTCGCTGCGCACGCTCTGTGTTGGCGCAAAAGTCCAACAAAATATTTCCCTGCAGTGTTTTGGTCTCCTGGGGGTCAACGGCGCTGGGAAAACGTCAACTTTCAAAATGCTAACGGGAGACTCGCAGGTGACGTCGGGCAGAGCCTTCCTGAAAGGCTACAGGTCAGTGCCATTTGGCAAAAGCACATAAATCTAAATCAAGTAAGTGTTGGAAATGTAAAGAGAAAGAAGGTTCTTTTTTATCATACGTGGTGGTCTTGTAGTAAGGTTAAAGCTTTACTGGGAAATGATGTGTAATGAAATGAAAAGGATCTTTAAATTGTAAAACCGGAAGAATAAGAAACCGAGATAAACGTTTTTAAATAAAAGAATGGAAATGGTTTCTTGAATTTTTACAGATAAACTGCAAACAGATAAGAACATTGGCAGGGTTATTGTTATGACCTGCAGTTTTATAAGAGTATATATTTAGATGAATAAATGAGCAAATTAAGTTAATTTGGATATGCGGAAGATATTAAAAATGAATTTAAGGAACTGCAGAAAGAAAGGGGGAAGGAAGTCGAGTTTGAAAATGTCGAAATGATTGTAAAATGAGTGAAATGTATAAACTTGAAAAGTATAAATGAAAATTTAAGAAAGGGGGGGGTAGAGAGACCTGTGTTTACCTGGCATGATAATTATTTCTTGCTTCAAGCCTCCTCTCTCTCCAATACCCACCTTTCTCACCCACTCACTTACAGCGTGCTCACTGACCTGCAAGCCGTCCACCAGAACATGGGGTATTGCCCCCAGTTTGACGCCATCAACGACCTGCTAACCGGACGCGAACATCTCGTCTTCTACTCTCGCCTGCGCGGGGTTCCGGAGACCGAAATTCCTGGGGTAAGAGTTGCAAAAACGCCGGCTCTCTGGCACCCTGGCGGCATAGCAGCTGAAAAAGCACTCTGTGCATGCTCAGATAGTGCCTTGGTTGTTTATTACAGTCGTACCTTGCATCTCGGAAGCCAAACGTCCGACGGGGCTTCCGATCGGCTGCAGGAGCTTCCTGTAGCTAATCGGAAGCTGCGCTTTGATTTCCAAACGTTTGGGAAGTCAAACGGACGTCCGGAACAGATTCCTTTCAACTCCCAAGGTACGCCTGTGTTATTATTATTATTATGGGGGCAAATCTAGGTTCTTTTATATATATAATATTTTTATTAGTTTTTTATATAAACACAAACAAAACATAACATTATATATATTTTCTGTCCCTCCATCCTCCCTTCCCCCACCAGTCCACTTCTGCCACCAGTAGGACCAGTAGGCGTTGAGAGCCGAAGGGGTCCATTTTTAGGCTAAGTTCGTCCTCCCCCCCACTCCTCCACCCCCAGCTCCCCCCCCCCCTGCCACCAGGAGGCCAGGTGCGGAAGAGTAGCCTGGTTTGGATTTCCCCCAGCTATTCCTTGAACACACACATATAAAACAAACAAAAGATTTTTACCAATTCTTGTAACTTGACATTGTACTTATGGGTTCCTCAGATCTCTTCTTCCTGGTCTTCTTAGTTTTTTAACATAATTATGGCGGATTTTCTATTCATAATTAAAATCTTTTCCTTTAAATATTCACATTATCCTCCTCCTTTTTCATGCCCCCTCCCCACGGGTCACCTCCTGCCACGAGGTGCATCCATGAGGTGAGGCCTTCCAAAGGAGATCCATTTTTGTGTCTGGGTTTCCCTCCACCCCCTCCTTCCCCCTCAGAGCACCCCCTGCTACCAGGTGCTTCCAAGTAGGGAAAGGAAGAAAGGTGGCCCTCTGCCCAGGCACCTAATAAAACATAAACATTTAATACAAATCTAAAATTCCTTTCCCCAGCCATTCTTCTCTCCCTCCAGAAAACTCCAATTTTTCTATCTACTCCTTTTTCTAATCTAAAACTTAACATTTTACTTTTACTCGCCCCCCCTCCCCCCTCCGGTACCTTTCCCCCAATCGGATCAGCATTTCCTTTAACAAGCCAAGATTTCAGAAACCGTTATTCATTCAGCCTAAATATCTCTTAACTAAAAAATTTTATCCCACCCCACATCTTTCCCATTTCCCAATCCAGGCCTCTGCCCCCCCTCTTTCTGCCTTTCCTTTCCCTCTGTTACACATCCCCAAATTTCAGTCCCTCCAGGGGTCTTCTTTTCTTGAGTCTTTATTTCATTTTTTGCTCTTTGCAGCTGTCTTTTTTCTTTCCAAATCCTTGTTGTACTTCCTCCAGGTCATATTTTTTGTAGTCCAACTCAGTTTTTACAATATCCACTTCTTGTTCTTCGATCTCAAACTGGCTTTCAGCATTATCCTCTGAGTCCTGATCTTGAACTAAAGTCTCTGAACATGTTAGACTGGAGTATTGCAATGTCCTATGAATGTCCTTCAAAATTCCCATGTAATTCAAAACTGCCTCCTGGAAGCTTGGTGAATACATTGTTTTCATTCCTTCTTTTAACCACAAGCAGGCAGGAGATTAGGGGACAGAGCACACTGGAAATTTCCATTCACCACACGCTCTCCTCCATCTTGGCTGCTCCTTCCATTGTCTTTAACTTTTCCACAGTAAATCATCTCATAAGTCCAGATGCTTCTCTTTTAATATAATCTTGTAGCCAATTAAACTTTCAAAGAGTTTTTATAAATTTTTCTTATCTTTTGACAGCTTTGACAGCTGTCAAATCCCCCCCCCCTTTGTGCACTTGCTGTTCCTCAAGAGGTGCCGGCTCCGGGGTTTGGGAAGGGGTAAAAAGTCATTGTTTCTTTTGGGTGCAAAAACAAAGTATTCCTTTCGGCTTTGGAATATTTAATGCGCCTCTTAAGGGGGCAAATCTAGGTTCTGTTGGCTCTGCCTGCCTTTTGCTCTGGCGCCTCCTGCTGCTGGGCTCCCCACCTCTTGCCCAACTGGTATTTCTCTCCCCGCCAGGTGGTCAAATGGGGGCTGTCGACGCTTGGCCTGGCTGCCTACGCGGACAGGCCCGCCGGACGGTACAGCGGCGGCAACAAACGCAAGCTCTCCACGGCCATCGCGCTCATCGGAGCGCCACCGGTCATCTTTCTGGTCAGTGATTCATCGCCGGCCATTTTTAAAGCTGGAAGGGGGGGAGCAGTGTTAGCGGGGTGGGCAAGAACCTGGCGAGGCCTCGCGAAAGTGGCTTGAAATTTCGTTTGCTTGCGGGGTTCCAGGATGAGCCGACGACGGGAATGGACCCTCGGGCCAAGCGCTTCCTCTGGAACTGCATCCTTGGCGTGATAAGGGACGGCCGGTCGGTGGTCCTCACGTCCCACAGGTAAACAAAGGCAAAATCTCTCTCTCTCTCTCTCTCTCTCTCTCTCTCTCTCTCTCTCTCTCTCTCTCTCTGGATTTAGAATTGATACAATACGATGATCTTTCTTGTCATTGTCCAATGCTGAACGACGAAATTGAGAATCTACATCAAACTTACAACAACCATCAGCCTACTATCGAAAAAATGCACTCGACTCGCTACCCATCCCACCTAAAAACTCTAATGCCCCTCCTGATTTGCCCCTGACTCTGATGCCCCATGACTGAATACAGACCCTCCCTCACAGACTGCCTTTCTCTGCGTTCAAAACCGAAATCGCTCTTGGATAGAAGCTATTTCTCAGGCGGCTTGTTCTGGTCTTTATGACCCTATACAGTACCTCCTTCCAGAAGGCAGTAGCTGAAAAAGATCATTTCTGGGGCGCTCACTGTCCTGCACAATACCTGCAGCTTTCTTTTGCACCTGGAGGCATAGATTTGATCCAAAGTGGGAAGAGTCCACTCAGTTATCCTCTCTGCAGTCTTTACGACCCTGGACAGCGCTGTTCTTTCCCCAACCGTGCAACTCCCAAACCACACACCACACAGACCATAGGTTAATACACTTTCTACAGTACAGTGGTAAAATGCCCTCAGCAGGTCCTTTGAGAGATTGTTTTTCTGGAGGATTCTCATAAAGTATGGCCTCTGCTGTGCTCTCTTCATCAGGTCAATAGGAGTATAATCAATTATAATTATAATTATAATTATTTTAGCCATGCAGATCTGCGAAAGGCCCCATTCTCCCTCCCAGCAACCAGGGTGAATATCCAGGCAGAAATTCCACAGGTGCAGATTCCCCCGCCATTTACCAGAGAGGCACCATATGAAACATTGGGGGTGAGGCTGAAAGGAGCTAACCGCCTTTCCCTCTCCTCTTTTCTCCCCCCTGCTAGCATGGAGGAGTGCGAGGCACTTTGCACCAGGATGGCGATCATGGTGAACGGCCGTTTCAGATGTCTGGGGAGTGTGCAGCATCTGAAGAACAAGTGAGCCTCTGGCGGTGATGGGGAAGGCTGTTTTGTATTGATAATGTACTGTTTGGGGGTGGGATTTCAGTCCTAAAGGCCACACCCCTTTCTCCAGGCCGCACCCCTCACTTTGACCACACCCCCTTTCTCCAGACCACACCCCTCACTTTGACCACACCTCTTCACTCTAAGCTGCACCCCTCACATAAACCACACCTCCTCTCTGCAGGACACACCCCTCACATTATGTCACACCTCCTCTCTCCAGGCCACACCCCTCACATAAACCACACCTCCTCCCTCTAGGCCACAACCCTCACATAAACCAAACCTCCTCCCTCTAGGCCACACCCCTCACATAAGTCACACCTCCTCTCTCCAGGCCACACACCTTGCATAAACCACACCTCCTCCCTCCAGGCCACACCCCTCACATAAGTCACACCCCCTCTCTCTGAGCCTGCTTTACCCCTAGAGTTTATTTTACCTAGCCAGAACGAGATCCCAGGATCCTTTGAGGCAAACCAAGCGCTTTAAACGTGTTTCAAATGTGAGGTGCAGATGCCGCCACGGACTGTGGGTGTAATTCAGCCGGCTTAGACTCAAGAGTAGACCTAACTGAAACGAATAGGCCTGCGTTACTTATTTTTATTTCATTTACGGCATTTCTCTCTCGCCTCGGTCCTCTCCCCCCATTTGATCCCCACAACGACCCTGTGAGGCGGGTCAGGCCGAGAGATGGAAACCCTTATATCTGTTGGAGAGAATGGATCTTTATCTTTTTTATTCCTTTTACTCCTGAATTTCTCGCCGAAACAACAACCCCTGTTCCCGCCCCGGTTTCTCTGCCTAGGTTCGGAGACGGCTACACCATCGTCCTCCGGGTCTCCAGCGCCGACCTGGGTCCTGTGGAGGAATTCATCCAAGACTCTTTCCCCGGAATCATCTTGAAGGAGAAGCACCATTGCACCCTCCAGTACCAGCTGCCTTCTCGCAGCTGCTCCCTGGCCAATATCTTTGGCATCCTCTCAGCTCACCAGACCACCTTCCACATTGAAGATTACTCCGTTTCGCAAACGACCCTCGACCAGGTGAGGCCGGCGGTGTGAGTGGGGACCCCCTAACAGCCCCCCAAATACTCTTTCCAAACAAAACTTCCCCCTGTTTTGTTTCCCTTCACACTTCTGAGAATCCACCCAGTTTCATTCCGATTCCTGCAGTCATAAGGACTGGTAACTTAACTTTAGAGGTTGGGCCCTTGAAGGTCACTTGGAGAATTTGGCCGGTCCAAAACGGAGTGGTTTTGTGAAGAATAAAGGTAAAGGTAAAGATAAAGGAACCCCTGACCATTAGGTCCAGTTGCGGACGACTCTGGGGTTGCGGCGCTCACCTCGCTTTATTGGCCGAGGGAGCCAGCGTACAGCTTCCAGGTCATGTGGCCAGCATGACTAGCCCACTTCTGGCGAACCAGAGCAGCGCATGGAAACGCCGTTTACCTTCCCGCTGGAGCGGTACCTATTTATCTACTTGCACTTTGATGTGCTTTCGAACTGCTAGGTTGGCAGGAGCAGGGACTGAGCAATGGGAGCTCACCCCATTGCGGGGATTCGAACCGCCGACCCTCTGATCGGCAATCCCTAGGCTCAGTGGTTTAACCCACAGTGCCACCCACATCCCTTTTGTAAAGAATAACGCCATTTTAAAATGTAATATCCTCCTTTGGCTTTCTCTCACCGCCCCGTTCCCTTTTGCCGCAAGGTGTTCGTTCACTTCGCCAAAGACCAAAGCGACGAGGATAGCTCCCCCGCGGACCACTCCCCAGCCCCCAGCCGCTGGAGAAGAATCCTCGGTTTACTGGAGGACAAGAACTTAGAAGAAACCCGGGTTTGAGAGACACGATCGGGACTTGAACCTCGTATTGAGGGTGGGGCATTGGGGGGGGTCGTCTCCACGCCCCTGAAGGTGGACTTGAACCCACACGAGTGACCCCCTCCATTTCCCTGCGTCTCAGAGGCTCTGCCTTCTCAAAGGAGCGAATGTAAGGACGGGGTCTCTCAGGAGCTAATGCTTAACAGGCAGTGCCCCCCATCCTTAGATCCCTCCGGTAAGGGGGTCTGGAAAGCAGAGAATATGTAGGTATGGAGCTGTGGGGGGGGGGGCGGGCAGGGAAGAGAAATGAATTTGGAGATCTGAACCTACCTCATTTGCCCTTCCCGAACCAATACACGAACTGAAATGGGGCCGTTTTTCCGGGATTCGCGTTCTGCCGAATTTTCTCCACATGCAAAAATTGTGTATTTGCATTCACACACACACACACACACACACACACACACACACATGCGAAGTATATATTAGGTGGGAATCATGTGCGGAAAATTAAGCATAGCTGTGAAAACGATGTTGTATCCCGGAAGGTCTCGTTTACAAGATGGAGTAAAGCTTTTTGCAAGCTGGTTTTAAATTGCTGGACTTGGCAGGCGCAGCATTAGAGAAACCAACAATTTAAAAGCTGGGGGGGGGGGGTTGCAGCTAGGTCATAGCTGCCAAGTCTCCCGTTTTTCGCGGGAACCTCCCGGATTTTAATCCGTTTCCCGCTGTTATCCCGAATAGAAAAAAAATCCTATAAACCCCCCGATTTCCTACCTGCCAGGGAGGCTCCTTCTGCGCATGTCTGGACATGCGCAGAACCGATTTTGGGTGCCGCTCTGCCCATGTCTGGGCACCGGGAATCGGGCAGAGTGGTACCGGAAGTCGCTTCTACGCATAGAAGCGACTTCCGGTGCCGCGCCGCTGATCCCGGACTTTTTCAACGGGAGACTTGGCAGCTATGAGCTAGGTAAAGGGGCAGAACGGGAGGTGTTTTGAGAACTTTGGAGTTTGGCCTCTGGCAAATGGCTGCTGTGCATCATAAAATAACTTATTCTTGCTTTTGCCGCTAGCGCATCCTGAGCAGAGTCTCCCCCCCTTCTCTGCTTTGCTGTGGTTGATATTTTGTTGCCCAGCTCGTTTTGGCCAAAGTTGATGAACTTTTTAAAAATGAATTCCCCCCAACCCCAACCCCCAAAATGGAATTTTCAGAGCTAGAGTCGTACCTCGCAAGTTGAACAGAATCCATTCTGGAAGTCCGTTCGACTTCCAAAACGTTCGGAAACCAAAGCACAGCTTCCGATTGGCAGCAGGAAGCTCCTGCTGCCAATCGGAAGCCGCGCTTGACGTTTGGCTTCCGAAAATAGTCCACAACCTGGAACAGTGACTTCCGGGTTTGCTGCGTTTGGGAGCTAAAACGTTTGAGAACTAAGCTGTTCAAAAGCCAAGGTACGGCTGTGTTTTTAAGGAAATTAAATGTCAACACTTCCCACACGGGTTGCCATACGCCTGGGTTTTCCGACGGATGAATCCCGGATATGTCGGGGGTGGGGAACTATGGCACCCCTATTTCAAATTAACGCCTGCCTTCGTTCTCTGCTGGGTTCTCTCCTGCCCCAGTTTTTGGACAACCATATGCATAGTTTTTCAGCATGAGTGGTCGTTCGGACGTTCAGAGAATGCGCTGGCTGCTGCAATTTTCTAGGGGAAAAACGCCTGGGGAATTCAAGGCCCGTGGCTGTGCCCACTTCTTACAATCTGGGAGTTCGGTGGCACAGTGTGAGAGAGGGAGGGGGGTCTCTATTTGCAGCTGGCAGCGGCTTGCTCACATGGCAGGGGTCGGACTCAGCCCCTGGTGTACCCCCAAGCTGCTTTGCTGTCCTTTCTGCAGATGGGGGCCGCTCACCCTCATCGTACATTCTGCCTTCAGCTCCTTATGTTTATATGCTGGACGTTGGAAACAAACATATATATATATATGCTATGAATAAAAATGCTATGTTCTGTTAAGAGCGCCTCTTGCCACCTGTGTGTCTGTCTGTAGAATCATAGATTCTGGCCCAATCGCCTTCTCAATCCGGCCCGCGAACAGTCCAGGAATCAGCATGTTTTTACATGAGTAGAATGTGTGCTTTTATTTAAAGGGGCATAGGAATTTGTGGGGCATAGGAATTTATTTGTGGGGCATAGGAATTCGTTCATTTCCCCCCCCCCTTCAAAATATAGTCCGGCCCCCCACAAGGTCTGAGGGACAGTGGACCGGCCCCCTGCTGAATAAGTTTGCTGACCCCTGAATTCTAATTCCTTCCCTCTGCGTTTTATTTTGTCTTCTGGGACGATTCCACCAGCGAGAAATGAGTTGGAGAGGTCCCACTGAAAAAGGCAGAGGAGGGAGGAGGCAAACGTCTGGCTGTGCAGTACAGTGATTAGGGTGTTGGACGAGGACCTGAGGCCAAGGTTCGAATCCCCACTCTGCCGATCTAAAATGGCAGAGTCACCTTGTCCTCTATTGCTCTGCATTTCAGGAGAAATCGGATTCAGTTTCCGTTTCAAATTCAGGGGAGCGTGAATCTCCTTGGAGATGTCCCCTGAATTTTGCCGGACAGTTGTCCGAATGAGGAACATGCCTGAAAATACAAAGACCGGGGTTAAGCATGCAAACACGTTCCTATTGGTGACAGCAACGTGCAAAGACACGCCGTATCAGGGGAGAAGGCAGAGAAACAAACGAATAGATTCTGCGAAAATGCATACGAATGTCTGTATTATACCGGACGAAATTTGCACGGAAATGCTGTCGGATTTTCAAGATTTCCCCCGGAAACAATTGCAAATGTGAGCAACTGAACTTGAGACTAGGGCGGGGGGTGGGTGGGGGGACCACAAACAAACCAGGAGCTGAGAGAAACGGAATGCAGCGGATTCACGCATCGCCAGCTTGTTCCCAGTCCGTCTCAATTTCACATGCATTTCTTCCATCCATTAGTCTGCCCTTCTCCACCCCCACCACATCCGCGCCCCCCCCCCCAAGACTGTGCAAAAATACAGCACCTAACCAGGCCCCTGATCCGAAACCATCTTTATTCATTACCCGAAAGCTTTCTATACTCTGCTTAATAGCAAAATAATTTCAGGATCTCTTTACGGATAGATCTGTCCATCGTGAAACCCGCAGGCAACTGCTGTGATGCTAGCCATCTTTGGGGGGGGGGGTGTTGTTTCCGCAAGGGTTAACCACCAACCTTCTCTCCCCCCACCCCCCTGTTTTTCCAATGGGGGATCGGGGAGGGGGGATTTTTCTTTTATTCCTCCAGGAAGGAACAGCCAATCAGTTGCTACAGTGCCCACGCTTAGTGCCTCTTGGTCTTCCCCTTCTGCTATCTTTTCTAAACCGCGGAAGAAAAAAAAGAGAAGGGGGGGGGACACACACAAGGAAAGGGTGTCGCTGTTTTTCTTTCTTCTTTGCTGGGAGCAAAGAGGGGGGGCAGGAGAGAGAAGCTTCTTTCCACCCAGACGATGGAGAAGCCCATTTGCAACTCGTCCCACAGCAAAGAGGAGATCCAGCCCCTCCGGTACTTAAGGTAAGTTGGCCACCTTTCAGGAAAAAGCCCCCTGCCCTTTTTGCCACCCTTGCCCCCCGACGAAGCTCTTTGCGCACCTGTCAGGAGGCTGCACCTGTTGCGATTCTGCCTGCAATGCAAACCCGCAGCCCCGCAGAGTCGTTGCACCAGGCGACGTTAAGACGCGGCCTCGGTAGTTGCAGGCTGGGCAATGGGTCGATGCAGGTGTGGGCCAAAGCAAGGAGGGGCTTGTTTTCTCAAACGGGGGTTGGGTGGGACAGGCAGGGTCTGTGACGGAGCCAGGTGTACTTCAATGCCAACGGACCCAGGGGGTGGGCAGATGATGACGGCAACCTGGCCAAAAATGACCCAGCGCGGAGCTCAACTTAGGCACGAGCCAGACTTTGGAGTTTTTTTATACCCTGCCCATCTGGCTGGGTTTCCGCAGCCACTCTGGGCGGCTTCCAACAAAATATTAAAATACAATAGTCTGTTAAACATTAAAAGCTTCCCTAAACAGGGCTCTGGGTGTCTTCTAAAAGTCTGGTAGATGTTTTTCTCTTTGACATCTGACGGGAGGGCATTCCACAGGGCGGGCGCCACCACCGAGAAGGCCCTCTGCCTGGTTCCCTGTAACTCGGCTTCTCACAGCGAGGGAACCGCCAGAAAGCCCTCGGAGCTGGACCTCAGTGTCCGGACAACTAGAGGGCGCCACCTTGGGGAAGGCTGACTTAAGGACTGGGTAGCTCCACTGGTTAGAACAGGGTGCCAGTAACGGAAAGGTTGTGCGTTCGATACCTGTATTTTTCTGGGTGGGGACGTGGGGGTACGCATACCCCTAAACATTTTGTGGATCTCAATTTCGGCCTCATTGAGGGACAGTATTTCAATATGAGTAGGAACACGAGAGTACCCTTAAACATATTTTTTAAAGGGGGAAAAAAGCACTGCCCATATGAGACATTTTGCATTATGCCAGGGGGGTCAGACTAAATGTCCACCCGCTTACAGTATGGCCTTAGATGAGGATTAGGCAAATTTGTGGGTGACACAGCGATCCACGGCTGTGGAGGCAGCGATGCTTCTGAATCTCAGTCGCTGGGGGTCCCAAGTGGGGGGAGCTGCTCTCGTGGTCTGTTTCTCCTTGGGGGTTCGTGGTCAGATGGGCCTGATCCTGCAGCCTCTCCTTACAACCAATGCACTTTCCCCACACACAGCCCCATAAGCTGCTTTCCGGTGCGCCTGGATTTTTTTGCTTCACCATCAACCTGACCTCCTTCCTTTTTTATTTTTATTTTTTTTTAAAATCCATTTAGAATTTTACTCTCACGAATGGCAAAAGAACGTGCGCTTCTCTCACTCTGTCTTTTCAGATTGTACTGTCCCCCCCGGTTACGTTCAACATAAGACAATATGGTATCCAGGGGGAGGAGGAAGAGGAGGAAATTAGAGGGGCGGGTGGTTATGATTATTCATTGAATTCATATACTGCCCCTGGACCTGCAGGTCTCAGAATGAAACCAGAACATCAAACCACAAAATGCATATCCAAAATTAAAACAACCACCCCAAAAGAAAAAAACACATATTGAAAGAGTGAAAAACACTATTATTGGGGGGGGGTGCGTTTTCATAACTTGGTATACGCGTGAGGTTTTTATGTCCGTGTTCTTTGGGTCAATTCTCTTTCTACCGTATTTTTCCGTGTATGACAAACCCCCGTGTATAAGGGACTTAAAATTAAGAAAATGGGGGGGGGGAGAGATTGCCCACAGTTGTTGAGCTTTTTTGGGGGGGGAGTGCTGAAAATCTCTCACCCGCCAGTCCCCAAAAATGCACTATCCCCCCATTTTTAACATGATTTTAAAAATTTTTATATATATATATATATATATATATATATATATATATATATATATAAACCCTGGTCTTATGCACGGAAATGTACAGTATATGCATTTGTTAGGGGAAGCTTTTTGTTTGGGGAAGTTTTTTAATGTCTGATGTTTTATCATGTTTTTAATATTCTGTTGGGAGCCCAGAGTAGCTGGGGAAACCCAGCCAGATGGACGGGGTATAAATAATAAACTATTATTATTATTATTAGTTTATATGAGCAGCGAAGATCAGGGCCACTGATCACCCCAAAGGATCCTTTTTTCCTCTTTCCAAATGCGGGTTTTGCAAAGAGCAACCCGCTCGCTCGCCTCTGATCTCCATGGCAACCATAAAACACACGCTCTCGAGTGTGATGTGGGTGTTGGGAGCAGATATATATATATATATATATATATATATATATATATATATATATTCCTTTCCAACGATGCTATTAAATCTGTCTCCTCCTCAGGGTTGGGGGGGGGGGAGAGAACGAGCGTGCATTTCTGCCGCCCGTTAAATCTCTTTTTCGTCTTGCACGTTTTTGGGGGTTCGCTCATCCACTCTTGTACCTTAAGGTGACGTCAGCAGGTCTGGATTCAGAAGCGTCAAAGAAGCGTTTCATTTACTGTAAACACGTCACAAACTTTGTATGAGAAATCGGGTGGGTGAAAACGGGGACTCCGCAGCGCCACCTCGTGTCGAAGTGTTAGAATGCACATACAGCTCGTATAAAGCGTTTTTTCCTTGCCGATGTAGCAAGGCCGATGTTGGGTCTCGGGTGCGTTTGTTTGAATCAATGAATCATTATTTGCGTCAGCCATCGGCCATAGCACTAAAACAAGAATACGATATACAAAGAATAGAAATAAAAAGTCAATTATATAAAAATCATTTTGGGGTTTTGAATCAATGGTTAAATAGTGGATCTCATTCTGGGTCTCAGGTATGTAAACCACCGTGCGTGATCACGTTAATCGATGAAGATGGTTTTTAAAATTTAATTAATATTTTTCTTTATGATCTTCTGTCTCCTTCTTCTTCTTCTTCTTCTTTTTAAATAAAATTAGTAGTAGTAGTAGTTTGCAAAATAAAATCGCAATATAAAATCACAAAGTACTTAAAAAATTTTTATTATGAGTTCGCAAAATAAAATCACAATATAAAATCACAAAGTATTTATTTATTATTATTATTATGAGTTCGCAAGATAAAATCACAATATAAAAACACAAAATATTCATTATTATCGATTGAATTTATATGCTGCCCAGTATCCGCACGTCTCAGGGCGGTTCACGGCATAAAATCATGGTATAAATACACAAAATGCCATATTTTTTCCCTGTATAACACGCCCCGTTGGGGGGGACGGGACTCAAATTTATGAAAATGGGGTGGGAAAATCAAAGCAGTTGTCCTTATTTCTTCTCTATTGGGCTTCTGCCTCAGGGGCTCATAGAAGACCCTCTGCTTTAACCGGGTAGCAGAAAAGTTGAAAAGCAGATGATGGGATATTGGGGGGGGGGGCGGCTCATAGAAGACCCTCTGCTTCGGGTACCAGATGATGGGAAATGGAGCTTCGAGGGATGGACTGGGCAGACGGGGGAAGGATGGAGGGGAGAGGGAGCAGACGCTTCCTGGAATTGCCCCCCCTTAACCCCGCTACCCTCCGCCCCCCCCCAGCTCTGCCCAAGCATTGTAGCATTGTGGGAAGATTCCTGCTTCTCTTTGCAAAAGACTTCTATTTAGCGGTTGCCGTGGCGACAGAGCCAAACGCTGCGGGAAGCTGAAAAGCCTTGATTTATTTTGTTTTTTCGGGGAGGGGGTGGTGGTCTTGCAGTGTCCTGTGAGAAGGAGTGACCGGCTGCTTTCCAGAAGCAAGGGGGCTTATTTCGGACAGTGCAAAACCGTGCATTGCAGGGGGTGGACCAGATGGCCCTTGGGGGGCCCCCTTCCAACCCACAATCCAACAATTGGGAGGGGGATTCCATGTCTGAAACCCTGGAGAAGCTCTTGCTAGTCAGTTCAAGCAGCGCTGAGCTGGATAGACCGACTCGAGGCAGCTTCCGATTTGAACCGGCCTCTTGAGGACTAGAATCTTGCATTGCCTTTAGCGGACAGGCCGTAGCTCAGCAGAGAAGCACTTGCTTGGCAAGCAGAAGGTCCTGAGGTCCAGTCCCTAGCAGCAGGGCAGGGGGCTGCCCCCTGAGCCTGAAACCTCAGAGAGCTGCTGCCGGTCAAAGTAAACGATATGGGGCCAGATGGACCCATTGGTCTGAGCAAAGCTTCCTACCAAACCTCCCTTCTGCCTGGGTTTGTTCCTTCTGCTTCGGCTCATTTAACGACGAGCGTGAGGGCGTTTTTGCTTAACGATCCCCCCCTCGCTGCTTTGATTAGCAATAATAATTCAACAGTTGAAAACACGAATCCGTCCGATCCTCTTTTCCAAGCCTTCCAAGTCGTCGGAACTAGAACTCGTGGCTGAATGCCTGAAGATTTGGGACGCAGTTAACCTGCAGAACTCCCTCCCACAGGAAGCAAGAAGCGTCACCAACCTAGATGGACTTTAAAAAAGAGGATTGGGCAAATTCGTGGAGGGCTTTCGAAGGCTCCTAGCCACAGAGGTTATACTCTGCCTGCTTGGGTCCTGCTTCCGGATTTCAGGCCCCTGTGAGAACAGGTGTTTCTTAGGTCCTTACCCGCTCTTGTTGTGGCAGGGAGTTCTGCAGGTTTACCATGCTGCATCATTTGCCCTGAAGCTTCAAATCCTGGCCCGATCCCACTGGCGTCAAAACCCACCGACCCCCCCCCCCAATCTCGTGCCAGAGTATGTGCAGCTCGGAGCCCAGCAAACTCGACAAGGGAAGCATTTTCTCGATTCCTGCAACATTCAGATTCCTGTCTGCTCCACTGCCAGATTCACATATATGCTAAGCAAGCTACAGCTTAGGGCCCCGCTCTCTTGCCCCCCCAAAAAAAATTAAAGAAAAAAAAAACCTGGATGTACATTTCCAAAATATAAGATAAGAAACAAATAAAATAAAACCTACATACAGCGTTTTGTGTTGTGTTGGCTCCTAGCATGTAAGTCATGCTAGCCTGCTAGTCTGCTCCCTAAAATATCCCTGGTTTGCTCCTTTCTATATATAGGGTGCCTACATTCTGCATGCAGGGCCGGTGCGTCCATTTAGGCGGACTAGGATATTGCCTAGGGCGCGAAAATGGAGGGGGCGCTGCCGAGCCTGCCCCGCAAAAACCCCGCGCCACCGCCGCCCTCCCAAGGTACGCGCTCGTGCTCCTCCTGCCTATGGAGGGGACGCCGAGAGCTCCCCAGCGGCGGCAGCACCCACAGCTGAAGCCTTCAGCTATGGGCGCTGATGCCGCTGCCGCTCGCTCGCAGCAGCCACCGCTGAGGAGCTCAAAGCGTCCCCTCCACAGGTGGGAGGGCACCGAGCTCCGCCCTTGGCCTGCGCTCCTCCCGCCAATGGAGGGGACGGAGGGGCAGCAGTGGTGTGCGTGCGTGCGTCATGACGCATGCGCCCGGGGGGCGCCAGAAGATGTTTTTGTCTAGAGCGCAAAAAGCCCTAGCACCGTTCCTGTCTGCATGGACTGATTCCATGGCAACATGTGCAAATGGCTTGAGATACCTACTAAAGGTAAAGGTAAAGGGACCCCTAACCGTTAGGTCCAGTCGCAGACGACTCCGGGGTTGTGGCACTCATCTCGCTTTACTGGCCGAGGGAGCCGGCGTTTGTCCGCAGACAGTTTTTCCGGGTCATGTGGCCAGCATGACTGAGCCGCTTCTGGCGAACCAGAGCAGCACACGGAAACGCCGTTTACCTTTCCGCCGGAGCGGTACCTATTTATCTACTTGCATTTTGACGTGCTTTCGAACTGCTAGGTTGGCAGGAGCTGGGACCGAAAAACGGGATCTCACCCCG
Organism: Zootoca vivipara; assembly: GCF_963506605.1. Lineage (NCBI taxonomy): Eukaryota > Metazoa > Chordata > Lepidosauria > Squamata > Lacertidae > Zootoca > Zootoca vivipara. The sequence continues at coordinate 3,150,903 of NC_083281.1, read as the reverse complement.
TCGTGGGGACTCAAACTGCTGACCTTTTGACCGGCAAGCCCTAGGCTCAGTGGTTTAGACCACAGCACCACCCGTGTCCCCAAGATACCTATTAGGTCCATAAATTGCCATATAGCATATATTCAACAACAAAAAACAGCGGCAATTTGTTGTTGGCAAAGGACAGCTGGACCTATAAAGGGCCCCATTACCTTCAGGAGCTGAGGGCCGCATCAAACCTAAACCCGGCCCTGCTACGTGTCCAGAAGAGGGCAACCAAAGTGGTCAAAGGCCTGGAAACAATGCCTTATGAGGGACGGCTTAGGGAGCTGGGTATGTTTAGCCTGGAGAAGAGAAGGTTAAGGGGCGATATGATAGCCATGTTCAAATATATAAAAGGATGTCATATAGAGGAGGGAGAAAGGTTGTTTTCTGCTGCTCCAGAGAAGCGGACACGGAGCAACGGATTCAAACTACAAGAAAGAAGATTCCACCTAAACATTAGGAAGAACTTCCTGACAGTAAGAGCTGTTTGGCAGTGGAATTTGCTGCCAAGGAGTGTGGTGGAGTCTCCTTCTTTGGAGGTCTTTAAGCAGAGGCTAGACAGGCATATGTCAAGAATGCTTTGATGGGGTTTCCTGCTTGGCAGGGGGCTGGACTGGATGGCCCTTGTAGTCTCTTCCAACTCTATGATTCTATGGCCTCCAGGGGAACAGGATCTCGGAGTGTGAGGTCCCAAGCACTGTGTTTCGTGGTCGTAGAGCCCCTGCTTGATTACAGTATTTGGAATATGTAACTTTTCCTGTGTCTTGCAGCAGAGCAGAGGCATTGGCTATCGATAAAGAGCTGCTGGAGGAGTTTAGGTTCGGACAACAGCAGTTGATTGAAATCTGGGGTCGTGCTTGTGCCATGGCAGTAACCAAGGTAAGCCCACAGGACGGGGTAAGATGCTTGGTGTCCCCAGAACCACATTATTAGACCTGCTTCCTGGTTTGCTTGAGTATTTATTTACAGTGGCACCTTGATTCTCAAACTTAATCCGTTCCAGAAGTCCGTTCCAAAACCGAGCTTTCCAAAACCAAGGCGCGCATTCCCATAAAAAGTCGTGCAAAATGGATCAATCCGCTCCAGACTTTTAAGAACAACCCTTGAAACAGCAATGTGACATGAATTTTATTATCTAACGAGACTGTCGATCCATAAAACGAATGCAATAAACAATGTACTGCAACCGCGCAGCCAATCCACCGGTAGCCGGGCTGGGTTCCACACAGTCACGAAAACAAAACGAAAAAGAGCTGCGAAAACAAAAACGCAGAAGAAATAGCAAAAATGGACAGACCTCAGTGTAACGCTCAAACCGGAAGCGTGACACTCAGAACGGAGCACGTTTGGCTTCCGAAAAAAGTTTGCAAGCTGGAACTCTTACTTCCTGGTTTGCAGTGTTTGGGTTCCAAGTTGTTTGAGTACCAAGGTACCACTGTATTATTATTATTATTATTATTATTATTATTATTATTATTATTTTATTCCACTTTCTACCCAAAAATCAACAAATCTCTCCAACAGACTTGCAGAGTGCTCTGAGCAAGGCAGTCCCTGCCCTCAGGCTTATACAACCTGAAAAGACACGGCATTAAAGAAAAACGGGCTGGGGGAGGAGGAGGAAAAAAGCAAGCTACCTGCCCTCGGGCTTATACAACCGAAAAAGACACATCAGCAAAGGAAAATGGGCAGGGGAGGAGGAGGAGGGAATAAGGAAGCTCTCTGCCTTCAGACTTATACAATTTTTTAAAATAAAAAGGCACAATGCCAAAGGAAAATGGGTTCGAAGGGAGGAGGAAATAGGCAAACTCTGGTACCAGTGGGAAGTTCTTGTAACGGCCGGCCCAGTCATTAGGGAACCAGGCAGAGGGCCTTCTCGGTGGTGGCGCCCGCCCTGTGGAATGTCTTCCAGTCAGGTGTCAAGGAAATAAGCAACTACCTGACTTTTAGAAGACATCTGAAGGCAGCCCTGTTTAGGGGAGTTTTTAATGTTTGATGTTTTATTGCATTTTTAATATCTTGTTGGAAGCCACCCAGAGTGGCTGGGGAAACCCAGCCAGATGAGCAGAGTATTATTATTATTATTTTATATTTATTTTATTTTATTTTATTTATTTATTTATTTATTATGACAACAAAGGAAAATGGGCTCTGAGGGAAGAGGAAATAGGTAGACTCCAGTGCCAGTCCTTAGAAACAAGGTCTTCTCATGAACAGCTGAAAGAGAGGAGGAACGAAAGCTTTCTGGTCTGGAGGGCGCCAGGTTGGCAACCCTTGTGGTCTGGGAGCTCTCTCTGTTCCTCAGTACCCTGAGGTCTGTTGTTCTTTGATCCAGCACTTCCTTCGGGCACCCTTGGAGTCGTTTCCTCTTGACGTTGCCCAGAGCATCACTGCAATTTTTTTAGCCCCCTTCCTTTTCGGCCTGTTAGTTTTGGACGCGGAGCGGCTCCATCTGGCTTTTTAATCGCTCGCAGCCTCTCCTCGGCGTCTCCCCGACCCTCCGCCGCGGAGGAAATGCCGGGCGGTTTTCAAAGTCTGGCCCTGCCAGCTTTTTACCTCTGCCACATTCCAGATTTTTACCTCTGGTTTGGCATCGGCTATTTGCATTGCATCAGCACCGGGCTGGGGCAATTAATATTGTTTGCTCTGACTGGCAGCAGCATTCAGGCAGGGGACATTCCCAGCCACTGGGGATTGAATTGGGACCTTCTGCTAGGGAGCTAACCAGAAGGGGTTAGCTCCGGCTTCCTCAACCTCAGCCCTCCAGGTGTTTTTGGCCTACGACTCCCATGATCCTTTGCTAGCAGGACCAGTGGTCAGGGATGATGGGAATTGTAGTCTCAAAACATCTGGAGGGCCGAGGTTGAGGAAGCCTGGCTTAGCTAAGCCCTTCTGGTTAGCTCAAAAAGGAAGCAAGACGCCAGCCCTCAGGACTCTGAAGAAACCCATCGTTTATTTGAACTAGAACTAGAATCTTACTTTACGTCGGGACAAGGGAGGGCCATAGCTCGCCTTTCATGCGGAAGCTCAATGCCAACTTCAGAGCCACTGCGTGGATGGGAGGAGGAGGAGGAGGAGGAGGAGGAGGAGGAGGAGGAGGAGGAGGAGGAGGAGGAGGAGACGAAGACGAAGACGAAGACGAAGACGAAGACGAAGAAGAAGAAGAAGAAGAAGAAGAAGAAGAAGAAGAAGAAGAAGAAGAAGAAATTTATTACTTATACCTTGCCCATCTGGCCGGACCTCCCCGGCCACTTTGGGCAGCTTCCAACAGGATATTAAAAACACGATAAAACACCAAACATTAAAAATGTCCCTTAAACAGGGCTGCCTTCAGATGTCTTCTAAAAGTCAGGTAGTTGTTTATTTCATTGACGTCTGACGGGAGGGCATTCCACAGGGCGGGCACCACCACCAAGAAGGCCCTCTGCCTGGTTTCCTAACCTCACTTCTCGCAGGGAGGGGACCGCTAGAAGACCCTCAGGAGGTGGACCCCGGTGTTATACAGTCTCAGCGGCCACTCCCAGTCCCCAGTCTAGCTGCCACATTCTGGATTAGTTGTAGTTTCCGGGTCACCTTCCAAGGTAGCCCCACGGAAAGCGCATTGCAGTAGTCCAAGCGGGAGATAACCAGAGCATGCACCACTCTGGCCAGACAGTCTGCGGGCAGGGAGGGTCTCATCCTGCGTACCAGACGGGGCTGCCCTGGACACAGAATTGACCTGCACCTCCATGAACAGGTTTACCACTCCTATCAGCCAATCACCCATTCCCACCACCCTTCTGAGTAATACCCCTCCCCACCCTCTGACTATACATAAGGGTCTAGTGACTTCTGTTTCAGTGTATCTGACGAAGTGTGCATGCACACGGAAGCTCATACCTATGACAAACTTAGTTGGTCTCTAAGGTGCTACTGGAAGGATTTTTTATTTATTTATTTTTGTCCATAAACAGCTGTGAGTCCGAAATGACTCTTGGAGAGGGTTGCGAGTTCGAAATCCTGGAGATTCGCTGCCATTCAGTGTTGACAGCCCTGAGCCAGACAGACCAATGGTCCGACTCGGTTTGGCAAGCTCCCTACGTTCCTATTTAAAACCAGGCCGCGAGGGCTAGAACCTCGATTTATCCTTAAGGGAAGGAGCACAGCTCAGTCCCAGGGCAGAGGGTCCCAGGTTCGATCCCAAAACATCTCAGGATAGGGCCAGGGGAGATGCCTTCCCTTCTTACATTCCTGGTGGAAGCCATTGAGCTTCTGCTCCTCGGCTGTCTCCCATCGGATCCGCCTCTTGTTTTTAGCCTGAGCACCCCACCCCCGGTTGTCCTGCACCCTTATTTTCCGGGCGTCTCGTTGCAGGTTTTCCCTCGGAGGTCTCTGCCGAGAAAGCAGCCGACGTTGCTGGTGGTCTGCGGCTGCGAACAGAACGGGGCAGTCGGCCTGGCATGTGCCCGTCACCTGCGTGTCTTTGTAGGTACCTGCAGCCCCCTTCTGCCCCCCCCCAGAGTTTGGCTTTGTTTCCATCATGCATTCTCTCTCTTCCTTGTTCGAATCCATTTCTGTCCCCCTTTTAAAAGAGGGTTGGACAAATTCGTAGAGGTATTTATGACGGCCAGCCGCAAGGGCTATGATGTCTCCGCTGCTGGAGGCAATATTGCTTGGGAATTCCAGTCGGTCACCCCGGGGAGGGTGAGAGCGCTTCTCTTGTGCTCGGATCCTGCTTTTTGGGGCTTCCCACTGCAGGGCTTCTGGTTGGCCACTGTGAAGATATGATTCTGGACCAGCTCCAACCTGCTCCTCTGAAGTCTTTTTGATGTTGGCTTGAGATCAGGGCACTCAACGGTTTCGCTTCTAGGGGGAAGATCTTCCTTTTAACTTTTTATATAAGATGATTTTTGGAATGGAGGAGAAAGGCTCAGGATAGCTGAACAGACACACAGACACAGAGAGGAGAGAGAGAGAGAGAGAGAGAGAGAGAGAGAGAGAGAGAGAGAGAGAGAGAGAGAGAGAGAGAGAGATGTACAATTTAGCTTGTTTACAAAGCTATTGCACTACCAACCGTACTGTATGCTTGTGAAACATGGGCCACTTATAAATGCCATCTCCAACTTCTCAAAAGATTCCATCAACGGTGTCTCCAAAAAGTTTTACACATCACCTGGGAAGACAGGGGAACTAATGCCAGTGTACTGGAAGAAGCAAAGGTCACCAGTGTTGAAGCGATGGTTCTTCAACATCTTCGTTGGACTGGTCATGTTGTGTTGATGCGTGATGATCGTCTTCCAAAGCAACCACTCTATTCCGAACTTAAAAATGGAAAGCGTAATGCTGGTGGTCAACAAAAGAGGTTCAAAGGCAAATCTTTAAAAATGTAGTATAAACACAGACAACTGGGAAACACTGGCCTGCGAGCGCTCCAGTTGGAGAACAGCCTTTACCAAAGGTGTCCTGGGCTTTGAAGACACTCGAACTCAGGACGCAAGGGAGAAACGTGCTAAGAGGAAGGCACGCTTGGCAAACCCTCACCGGGATCAACTCCCGCCTGAAAACCTATGTCCCCACTGTGGAAGGACGTGGGGATCCAGAATTGGCCTCCACAGTCACTTACGGACTCATTGTTAAAACCGTGTTTATGGAAGACAATCTTCCTCGGCTACGAGTGATTGCCAAAGAAGAAGAAAAAGATATTTGTTCCCCAAACCCTCGTATCCTTTCTTTCTTAAATACTCCTTTCAAATGATGATATTGTAACCATATTGTTAAATTTCCCAGATAATTCCTTAAATTCTTTAATTTATATTCTCCTCCCTCTTGTTTTGATAAGTTTCTTTTAGTTATGGAATATGCAGAAATGGCGACACTCACCCGAAGAATAAGAAAACAAGATAAACTTTTTATTTAAAAAAAGAATAGAAATGGTTTATTGAATATTTGCAGATAAATTGAAAGCAGAGAAAAACATGGTCAGGACTATTATAATAACTCGCACTTTCATAAGAGTATATATTTAAAGTAGCTAAATAAATGAGCACATTGAATGAATTTGGATATGCAGAAGATTTAAAAAAAATAACTTTAAGGAACCGCAGAAAGAGGGGGGAGGAAGTCGAGTTTTGAAATGTTAGAAGGATTGTAAAATTAATGAAATGTATAAACCTGAAAAGTGTAAATAAAATTTTAAAGAGAAAGGTGCAGAATTGCTGGGGTGAGGTTGTAGGAGAGAGAATGCTCTGTGTTAAGACTAAAAGTATTAGCACCATTGGCCGGGGTTTTTCTGAGCTTTCCAAACTGCAAAGAAGGCTTAGAGAAGGATACAGTACATGGTTCTGCTTTCCATGCAAACCGTGACCTAGCTTTTGAAACCCACAAAGCAACAGTCCTGCCTGGCTTGGCAGCCTTTTAATACACTGTGTTTCTAGGGTACAAAGCACTTTCTTTCTCGCCCTGAATTGGTCTCGCTAAGAAATAGCTCCAGGTCGCCCTGGGGAACAAGAAGGAGAAGGGAAAACAGGGTTTAAAGTCCCCTTCCTTTGCCCTGCATCCCACTTCTGAAATTTATTTCTCAGGGATGAAATGATTTCCTTTCCCTTTCTGTGGCCCCCACCCTACTCCTGAAATTTATTTCTTAACTTTCATTCAAGTTTAAAACTCTGCCTGTTATCAGTTAGATGTCCAGTCCCCCAGTTCAGGAAGGCTGGAATGTAGAGCAATGAGGGAAATGTTGCTTCAGCGAGGCTTCCACTTGAATATGGAGTTATGCCTATCCATTCTGAAGGAAATCAGCCCTGAGTGCTCACTGGAAGGACAGATCCTGAAGCTGAGGCTCCAATACTTTGGCCACCTCATGAGAAGAGAAGACTCCCTGGAAAAGACCCTGATGTTGGGAAAGATGGAGGGCACAAGGAGAAGGGGATGACAGAGGACGAGATGGTTGGACAGTGTTCTCAAAGCTACTAACATGAGTCTGACCAAACTGCGGGAGGCAGTGCAAGGCAGGAGTGCCTGGCGTGCTATGGTCCATGGGGTCACGAAGAGTCGGACACGACTAAACGACTAAACAACAACAACAATCATAGAATCATAGACTTGTAGAGTTGGAAGAGACCCCAAGGGTCATCCAGGAATTGCAACTAAAGATTTGCCAAGAGGTGGCCACCCAACCTCAGTTTAAAAACCTCCAAAGAAGGAGCACCCGCCACCTTCAGAAAGTTCCACTATCAAACAGTTCTTACCATCAGAAAGTTCTCCCTAAGGCTTAGCCGAAATCTCCTTTTTTAAAAGATGAATCCATTGGTTCAAGTCCTCCTTGAACTCGCTCTGTCTTCCTTCATTTATTTGAAGATGGCCATCTCTCAGTCTTCTCCAGGCTGAGCACCCTCAACCATTCCTCGCAAGACTTGGTTTCCAGACCCTTGGCCATCTTGGTTGCCCTCCTCTGCACACCTTCCAGCTTGTCAATATCCTCCTTAAACTGGGGTGCCCAGAACTGGACACAGGGCTCCAGAACAGAGAAGCACGATTCCTTCCATTGATCTGGACGCTCTTCCTTGGCGATCCCTCGTAGCCGAGGAAGATTGTCTTCCAAAACAGGGTTTTAGCAGTCCGTAAGTGAATGTGGAGGCCAATTCCGGACCCACACGTCCTTCCACAGTGGGGACATTGGTTTCTGGGCGGGAGTTGATCCTGGTGAGGGTTTGCCAAGCGTGCCTTCCTCTTAGCACGTTTCTTCCTTTCGTCCTGAGTTCGAGTGTCTTCAAAGCCCATAACACTTTTGCGAAAGGCTGTTCTCCAACTCGAGCGCTCGCAGGCCAGTGTTCCCCAGTTGTCGGTGTTTATATACGTATTAGATTTGCTTTGAGACAGTCTTTAAACCTCCTTTGTTGACCACCAGCATTATGCTTTCCATTTTTAAGTTCGGAATAGAGGAGTTTCTTTGGAAGATGATAATCAGGCATCTGAACACCATGACCAGTCCAACGAAGTTGATGTTGAAGAATCATCACTTTGACACTGGTGTCTTTGCTTCTTCCAGTACACTGACATTAGTTCGCCTGTCTTCTCAAGTGATGTGTAAAAAATTTCGGAGACACCGTTGAGGGAATCTCTCGAGGAGGCCTCAGTGTAGCACAGCTAAGAATGAGGGAGAGATCTTAGACTTCTGTTGATGCAACCTAGAATAGGATTGGCTCCCCGCCCCCTGCATTGCACTGTTGACTTATGTTATGTTTGTGGTCTACCAAGATACCTAAATCCTCAAGAGCAGGGGTGTCAAACTCAAATTCATCGGGGGCCGCATCAGCAGTTTGGTCACCCTCAAAGGGCCGGTTGTATCTGTAGGACAATGTGTCCACTCTTTATTATCATAAATTATTGTCACTGCATTCAATTATTACTGTTTTTTTGTAATAATGTAAGTAATAACTAGCTCTGAAAGCATAAACATAGGTAGAATAATGGCAAGTAGATATTCAAATGTACAATTATTGTACAATTTATTGAAAAATGATTTTTGGTAACTGCACTGGGTGGTGGAGACTCACTAGGGTTTCATGCAGGAGCTTTGCAGAGCTACTGGTACCTGGAGATGCTAGGGTCCTTCTGCATGCAGGACAGATGTTCTGCCAGTGAGCCACCACCCTTCACCAAAGGGACTGGCTGAGGTTGACTCGCTGGAGCTGCTCTCCTGGTTCCAGGGTTTAAGGGCCAGAAGTATAAAGCAGCATCCTATGTTTCTGAGGAGAGGGAGAGGGAGAGGGAGAGGGAGAGAGAGGGGAGGGGAGAGGAGGGGAGGAAGGAAGGAAGGAAGGAAGGAAGGAAGGAAGGAAGGAAGGAAGGAAGGAAAGAAGGAAGAAAAGAGGGAGTGGGAGGGAGAGAGGAAGGAAGGAAAGAGGGGAGAGAAAGAAGAGTAGGAAAGAAGGAAGGGAATAAAGAAGGAAAGAAAAAGAGGGAGAAAAGACGGAAAGGGAGAAAGAAGGAAGGAAGTAGAGAGGGAAAGAAAGAATAAGAATGAGGGAGAGGAAGAAAGATCGGAAGGAAGGAAGATTGGAAGGAAGGAAGGAAGGAAGGAAGGAAGAAAAGAGGGAGCAGGAGGGAGAGAGGAAGGAAAGAGGGGAGAGAAGGAAAGAAAAAGAAAGAGGGAGAGAAGATGGAAAGGGAGAAAGAAGGAAGGAAGTAGAGAGGGAAAGAAAGAATAAGAATGAGGGAGAGGAAGAAAGATGGGAAGGAAGGAAGGAAGGAAGGAAGGAAGGAAGGAAGGAAGGAAGGAAGGAAGGAAGGAGGGAGTGGGAGGGAGAGAGGAAGGAAGGAAAGAGGGGAGAGAAAGAAGAGTAGGAAAGAAGGAAGGGAATAAAGAAGGAAAGAAAAAGAAAGAGGGAGAGAAGACTGAAAGGGAGAAAGAAGGAAGGAAGTAGAGAGGGAAAGAAAGAATAAGAATGAGGGAGAGGAAGAAAGATGGGAAGGACGGAAGGAAGGAAGGAAGGAAGAAAGAAAGAAAGAAAAGAGGGAGCAGGAGGGAGAGAGGAAGGAAAGAGGGGAGAGAAGGAAAGAAAAAGAAAGAGGGAGAGAAGACGGAAAGGGAGAAAGAAGGAAGGAAGTAGAGAGGGAAAGAAAGAATAAGAATGAGGGAGAGGAAGGAAGATGGGAAGGACGGAAGGACGGAAGGAAGGAAGGAAGGAAGGAGGGAAGGAAGAAAGAAAGAAAGAAAGAAAGAAAGAAAGAAAGAAAGAGAAGAGGGAGCAGGAGGGAGAGAGGAAAGAAAGAGGGGAGAGAAAGAAGAGTAGGAAAGAAGGAAGGGAATAAAGAAGGAAAGAAAAAGAAAGACGGAGAGAAGACAGAGATAAAGAAGGAAGGAAGGAAGGAGAGGGAAAGAAAGAATAAGAACGAGAGAGAAGAAGAAAGAAAGGGAAGGGGGGGTCGCCGCCTTGATTCAGCGCCAGAAAAGAGCGCAAAGGGACCCAGGGGCAAAAAAACATTTCCCGTGCAGCGTGAGGCAGCGGGTGTCCGTTTTAGGAGAAGTGCGTAAAGCCTCAGACTTGCACGTTCATGAGGCTGAGCCGCTGCTGAGCTCACGTTCATGAGGCTGAGCCGCGGCAGGAGGAGAAGGAGGTGAGGCAAGAGGAGGAGGAGGCGGCTTGTCCGTACGGAGCAGCACTGTGCGGAGAGTCCCGAGCCTCTGGGACGCAGCAGTGCTCTGTAGCACTTTGAATCCTCCTCCTTCTCCACGCGGCGCTGCTGGGTGCTTTGTCTGTGATTCAGCAGCAGCAGCAGCAGCCATTTCCAGGCGCCGAGCCGTGGCAGGAGGAGGAGGATTCAAAGTGCTACAGAGCACTGCTGCGTCGCAGAGGCTTGGGACTCTCCGTGCGGCGCTGCTGGGCACTGACCCGGCAAGCTGCCTCTTCCTTCTCCTGCTGTGGCTCGGGGCGCTCCACGCAGCGCTGCTCCGGCCGCCTTTCTACCCCCCCCCAGGCCCCAGCTGTTTGTCGGCGCTTTGTCGGCGCGGCGCTTCAGCAGCAAGGTCCCGCTGCTGGGTCCCGCTGGCTGGGGCGCTCGGCGGGCCACATGACGAGGTCTGGCGGGCCGGATTTGGCCCCCGGGCCTTGAGTTTGACACCCGTGCTCAAGAGGGAGATGTTGCTTCAGCAAGACTTGGGGTTAGGGAAGCCTGGAGTGCAATGATTGGAAATCTATGATTTCCTCAGACAGTGAGATCATAGATTTGGAGGCTCCATCCCTTGGCCGCACCCAGATCCGGGGCAAGTTATTCTCCAAGCTGAGAATGCCGCAAATTTTATTTATTCAACGTTTTGCAAAGTTGCTGATTTCCAATCCCTCACACTTCCCTTCGTGCCTTCCTCTTTTGTCTCCCCCTCATGTTTCTCCTTGCAGGAATACGAGCCCACCATTTTCTATCCGAAGAGATCTTTGAACCCTCTTTTCCGGGATTTCACCACGCAGTGTGAGAAGATGGACATTCCGTTTCTGTCCTATCTGCCAGCGGAGGTGAGCAAAGGCTTTCTGGTCCCTCACTTGCAAGGGAGCCGCTTGGTGCGACAAGCCCTCTTGATGGCGGACGTCAACAGATGATTGTACAGTGGTACCTTGGTTCTCAAGCTTAATCCGTGCCAGAAGTCTGTTCTAAAACCAAGGCGCGCTTTCCCATAGAAAGCAATGCAAAATGGATTAACCCATTCCAGACTTTTACTAACAACCCCTAAAACAGCAATTGAACATGAATTTTACAGTGAGACCACCGATCCATAAAATGAAAGCAATAAACAATGTACTGCAGTCACACAAGCAATCCACACAGTCACAAAAACAAAACAAAAGGAGCCGCAAAAACAAAAAGGGAAAATAAATAGCAAAAACAGACAAGCCTCAGCGTAACACTCAAATCAGAAGCGTCACACTCAAAACGGAGCATGTTCGGCTTCTGAAAAAAGTTCACAAACCGGAACACTTACTTCTGGGTTTGCAGTGTTTGGGTTCCAAGTTGTTTGAGTACCAAGGCGTTTGAGAACCAAGGTGCCACCATATTTTGGCTTGCTGTTCTTTCAGGAAGTGCGAATGAGGTAGATCGGCCTTTAAATATGAATTGAATCGAATTCCACCCTTTCCCCGCCATCATCAGGGTCCTCACTTTGGATATTGGCATCAGATGGTTGTGGCCTCGCAAATCACATCCTGTTTTATGTTTTAAAAGAGACATGAATCTCCAAGCCTTTTTTAATGACATTTTTGGTTCCTGATGTCCTAGAATCAAATTACAGAGGGAGGTTTTTGAGCATGTGTGTGGCTCAAATCCCGGTTACTTGCTGGTTCCTGGGACGGGCTCCCTAACCTCATAGCGTCATAGACCCTCGCCCTCAGGGAGAAAAGGAAGCTTCCAGCTTCTGTTTAGAACATCTTTGGTATTGCAATTTCTGCTAAATCTCAGTGGAAGCTGAATCCGTTTGCTATAATCTTGTGGCGTTTGGGCTCGGGGAGAAGCCAGCTGCGAGTTAAGTGGTGTTAAAACAAAATGGCAAGAGTCCTTCTGGAGAGCTAAAATTAGGGATCAAACCAAATGTTACTGCTTGGAACCACAGAGAGTGTGCCAGAAATACGTTGGAAGTTTGCTTGCAGACATTTTTTGGGTGTTTTGCAAAAATAAAGAGAGCGCAACGTTGATGAGCATCTGTGCCGGGTTTTCCATGCTCATTTCATGCCGGTTCATGAAATGTCCAGAGGAGGGCAACCAAAATGGTCAAAGGCCTGGAAACGATGCCTTATGAGGAATGGCTAAGGGAGCTGGGTATGTTTAGCCTGGAGAAGAGAAGGTTAAGGGGTGATATGATATCCATGTTCAAATATATAAAAGGATGTCATATAGAGGAGGGTGAAAGGTTGTTTTCTGCTGCTCCAGAGAAGTGGACACAGAGCAATGGATTCAAACTACAAGAAAGAAGATTCCGCCTCAACATTAGGAAGAACTTCCTGACAGTAAGAGCTGTTCGGCAGTGGAATTTGCTGCCAAGGAGTGTGGTGGAGTCTCCTCCTTTGGAGGTCTTTAAGCAGAGGCTTGACGGCCATGTGTCAAGAATGCTTTGATGGCGTTTCCTGCTTGGCAGGGGGTTGGACTGGATGGCCCTTGTGGTCTCTTCCAACTCTATGATTCTATGATTCGTGGCCAGTTTGCTCCCGTATCTCCCCATAAGGAGTGCAGTGACAGCATCCCTGAGGACCAAGTGAAGCTGGTTTTAGGGGATAGGTTATGTACTGAGGTTGGATCCTAGAGGATGCAAATCTAATTCCTCCAATTGCTGTTCAAGCTAGGAGAACGAATCCTATTAACTGTGGATTTGTCTTAATGCGGCCGGCATTTTCAGCTGTACATATCCCCCCCCCAGTATAATCAATAAACATTTCCCAATCTTCTTTAAACGTATGTTCTTCTTCTTTTTTAATTCTCTATGATAAGTCTGCGAGCTGTGCATATTCCGTTAGCTTAATTGGCCATTCTTCTTTAGTCGGGACCTCGCTCGTTTTCTATTTTTGGGCTAATGAAACACGGGCTGCAGTGGTGGCATACATAAATAACCTTTTCTTCTCTTTTTGACACCTGGGGATTTCCATCTGAATTATCCCAAACAGAAAGGACTGTGGTTGTTTTTCTTTTTTAAAAAAAGTACTTTTAAACTCCCCCCCCAATTCATTGTGAATAATTTCCCAATACTATTTTACCCTTTTACAGCTCCACCACGTATGATAGAAAGTACCCTCAACCTCATTGCATCTCCAGCACTTATCCGATTCAGTCTTATACAGCTTTGCAAGCCTAAAGGTAAAGGGACCCCTGGCCGTTAAGTCCAGTTGTGGATGACTCTGGGGTTGCGGCGCTCATCTCGCTTTACTGGCCGAGGAAGCCGGCATACAGCTTCCGGGTCATGTGGCCAGCATGGCAAAGCCGCTTCTGGCAAACCAGAGCAGCGCACGGAAACGCTGTTTACCTTCCCACCGGAGCGGTACTTATTTATCTACTTGCACTTTGACGTGCTTACGAACTGCTAGGTGGGCAGGAGCAGGGACCGAGGAACGGGAGCTCACCCCGTTGCAGGGATTCGAACCCACGACCTTCTGATCGGCAAGCCCTAGACTCTATAATTTAGACCATCAGGTAGTTCTCCTTCAAGGAATAACATGCTGTAAACTTCAGTTTCCAACTCGACGTACTTTTCAGGACCCTGGTCCAGGAGCAGAACAGCTAAGAGGATAGAGGGGAAGTTCTTCCATAGAGAGAGTCTGCATAACCCAGGCTTCCTCAACCTCGGCCCTCCAGATGTTTTGAGACTACAATTCCCATCATCCCTAACCACTGGTCCTGCTAGCTAGGGATCATGGGAGTTGTAGGCCAAAAACATCTGGAGGGCCGAGGTTGAGGAAGCCTGGCGTAAACTGAGCTTAAGGCAAAGCTAGGTTTAGGACATTGGACAGGGACTGCAGAACTAGTTCAGCACCACGGACAGCAGCCTTGCAGCGGAGGCAGGAGATTCAAGTTGTCTCAGCAAGGTATTGAATGGGGCAACTGTGCCCCTGAAGGACCAGGTGCGCAGCCTGGGGGTCATTCTGGACTCACAGCTGTCCATAGAGGCACAGGTCAATTCTGTGTCCAGGGCAACTCCGTCTGGTACACAGGCTGAGACCCTCCCTGACCACAGACTGTCTCGCCAGAGTGGTGCATGCTCTGGTTATCTCCCGCTTGGACTACTGCAATGCGCTCTCCGTGGGGCTACCTTTGAAGGTGACCCAGAAACTACAACTAATCCAGAATGCGGCAGCTAGACTAGTGACTGGGAGCGCCCGCCAGGACCATATAACATTGGTCCTGAAAGACCTACATTGGCTCTCAGTACGTTTCTGAGCACAAATCAAAGTGTTGGTGCTGACCTTGAAAGCCCTAAATGGCCCAGTATCCCTGAAGGAGAGTCTCCACCCCCATTGTCTAGCCCGGACACTGGTGTCCAGCTCCGACGGCCTTCTGGCGGTTCCCTCCCTGCGAGAAGTGAGGTTACAGGGAACCAGGCAGAGGGCCTTCTCGGTGGTGGCGCCCGCCCTGTGGAATGCCCTCCCTTCAGATGTCAAGGAAATAAACAACTACCTGATGTTTAGAAGACATCTGGAGGCAGCCCTGTTTAGGAAGGTTTTTAATGGTTGATGTTTTATAATGTACATGTGCAGATTTATTTCTATCCATTTATTGAATTTATATCCAGCCTTTTCCTCCAAGGAGCTCAAGAACCCTAACCCCCCCCCCAAATCACCCCCACAACAACCCTGTGAAGTAGGGTGAGATGTTAGGCCCCCATGGTCACCCAGTAAGCTTCATGGGGGATTCGAACCCTGGTCTTTCCTAGGTCCTAGGCCGACACTCTCGCCACTACACCACGCTGAAATTGTGTGGGCGCCATCTCCGGATTTGGAACCTGTGAAATTAACTGATTTGCATTCTCCCGTGTTGATAATGGGTGGTTGCGGGTGGCGCTGTGGTCTAAACCACTGAGTCTCCTGGGCTTGCCGATCGGAAGGTCAGTGGTTCGAATCCCCACGACAGGGTGAGCTCCCGTCGCTGTGTCCCAGCTCCTGCCAACCTAGCAGTTCGAAACACGCCAGGGCAAGTAGATAAATAGGTACCGCTGCAGCGGGAAGGTAAACGGTGTTTCCGTGCGCTCTTGTTTCCGTCACGGTGTCCCGTTGTGCCAGAAGCGGTTAAGACCTGCTGGCCACGTGACCCGGAAAGTTGTCTGCAGACAAACGCTGGCTCCCTCGGCCTGAAAGCGAAACGAGCGCCACAGCCCCATAGTCACCTTTGACTGGACTAAACTGTCCAGGGGTCCTTTACCTTTACCTCCCTTTAATAAATAATATTAATGATACAGTGGAACCTCAGTTCTTGAACCGATCTGCTCCCGAATGTCAGAAACCCAGAAGTAAGTGTCCCGGTTTTCGAACGTTTTGGAAGTCGAACGTCCTTCCAGAACGGATTGCATTTGACTTCCTTCAGTGTTTCCACTGTATTAATAAAACACTGCTCTTTTAAAAAAATAAAATAAAAAAGCTATCCATATATGATAAATGGTTTAATGTGTGATGTTTTGTTATCTTTTTATATATGTTTGGAGCTGCCCAGAGTGTCTGGGACAACCCAGTCAGTTGGGCGGGGTACAAATAAAATATATAATAGTAATACAGTGGTACCTTGGTTCTCAAACGCCGAAAACCCGGAAGGTTTCCGGTTCTCAAATGTTTCTCGGAAGCTGAGCGTCTGCTGTGGCTGTCGGCTATTGTTTCCAGGGCACCTGCACCCATCAGAAGCTATGCCTTGGTTTCCAAACATTTCGGAAGTCAAACGGACTTCCAGAACAGATTACTGGTAAGTTTGGCACTTTTGTTTTTGCTGTTTATTTTGTGTTTTTGTTTTTGAGGCTTTTCCAGTTAATGTGTGGAACCCAATTCAGCTACGGATTGATTGATTATGCGACTGCGGAAATGGATAAAAGCCCCCCATCCAAACAATGACTATCATCAGTGCAGGGAAGAAAAAAAGATAAATTTTTATTTTTATCATCTCCAATACTGTCTTATTTATTTTATAGCACAGTACGTAGATCATTGCTTTCTTTTTATGGATCCATGGTCTCGTTAGATAGTGAAATTCATGTTCAATTGCTGTTTCAGAGGTTGTATTTAAAAGTCTGGAATGGATTAATCCGTTTTGCATGACTTTCTATGGGAAAGCGCGCCTTGGTTTTGGAACGCTTTGGTTTTGGAAAAGGACTTCCGGAACGGGTTAAGTTTGAGAACCAAGGTACCGCTGTAATAGTAATAACAAGAAGGGCAGCATTGAGTTTCTTTTTGCACCGTGTTTTACATGCACCTCGGTCGGTAGACCACAGCTTCTTTGTGCACCTTATAAGACTTGGAGAACCCACAACTGCAGGGTTGCGATGTGACACCCCCCCTCTCATCTTCTCCCCTGTGGCAGACTCAGCTGATCAGCGACGCTTACAATCTCGTGATCGACGCCTTGCTCGGAGTGGAAGCCACGCCGGGCGAGTTGCCAGAGCCGTTCAGTACGATCCTGGCCACCCTCAAGCAAATCCGGATCCCTCTCGTCAGCCTGGACGTCCCCTCTGGTATGCTTCCCCTGTTGAGTAAGGTAAAGGTAAAGGGACCCCTGACCATTAGGTCCAGTCGTGACCGACTCTGGGGTTGCGCGCTCATCTCACATTATTGGCCGAGGGAGCCGGCGTAGCGGTCTGCTAAGTTCTACCCCCCCCAAACAAGTCTCTGTCGAATAAGGAGCCCCTGGGGAATCAAAGAGCCCCACTAGGATGCAACTGACAAAACCCCTTCCCTGTTAATGTTAATAATATTATTATTATATTTGTATACCATCCTTCGCCCACAGATCTCAGGGTGGAAACGAAATTTTAAAAAATCATTCCAGTTGCACCTTAGAGACCAACTAACTTTGTCATTGGTATGAGCTTTCGTGTGCATGCGCACTTCTTCAGAAGAAGCGTGCATGCACACGAAAGCTCACACCAGTGACAAACTTGTTTTGTTTAGTCATTTAGTCGTGTCCGACTCTTCGTGACCCCATGGACCAGAGCACGCCAGGCACTCCTGTCTTGCACTGCCTCCCGCAGTTTGGTCAAACTCATGTTCGTAGCTTCGAGAACACTGTCCAACCATCTTGTCCTCTGACGTCCCCTTCTCCTAGTGCCCTCAATCTTTCCCAACATCAGGGTCTTTTCCAAGGATTCTTCTCTTCTCATGAGGTGGCCAAAGTATTGGAGCCTGAGCTTCACGATCTGTCCTTCCAGGGAGCACTCAGGGCTGATTTCCTTCAGAATGGAGAGGTTTGATCTTCTTGCAGTCCATGGGACTCTCAAGAGTCTCCTCCAGCACCATAATTCAAAAGCATCCATTCTTCGGCGATCAGCCTTCTTTATGGTCCAGCTCTCACTTCCATTTAGCTTACAAACTTAGTTGGTCTCTAAGGACACGGGTGGCGCTGTGGGTTAAACCACAGAGCCAAGGGCTTGCCGATCAGAAGGTCGGTGGTTCGAATCCCCGTAACAGGGTGAGCTCCCATTGCTCGGTCCCTGCTCCTGCCAACCTAGCAGTTCGAAAGCATGTCAAAGTGCAAGTAGATAAATAGGTACCACTCCGGCAGGAAGGTAAACGGCGTTTCCGTGTGCTGCTGTGGTTCGCCAGAAGCGGCTTAGTCATGCTGGCCACATGACCTGGAAGCTGTCTGCTGACAAACGCCGGCTCCCTCGGCCAGTAAAGCGAGATGAGCGCCGCAACCCCAGAGTCGTCCACGACTGGACTTAATGGTCAGGGGTCCCTTTACCTTTACCTAAGGTGCTACTGGAATGAATTTTTTTTACTTTGTTTCAACTACGTCAGACCAACACAGCTACCTACCTGTAACTAGATCTCACAACATAGAAATGCAAAAAACCCAACCCTCCCCTAAATACTAAATACATAATAAAAGTAAGAAGACTAAATACAAACAAAGACACTGTGGCCTCTGCGGTGGGGGGAGAGGCTGCAATTTGGTGGCATCTCAGGAGCTCAACAGCAGGGGGCGCTGGAGCCAGTGACAGGCAGAGACAACTCATTCTATTGTTTGTCCCAGTCCTCTTTCCCCCTGCTTTCTATAAAGGAGACAGGGAGACCAGCAAGGGGCGGGGGGAGAGAGAAGGTGATAGGCGGGAACTTTAATTTATCTGTCTCGAATCTTCCAACATTCAGCTTTGCTGCATGTCCGTGAGTCCTAATGTTAGGAGACAGTAATAATAATAATAATAATAATAATAATAATAATAATAATAATAATAATGATAATAATACCCATCTGGCTGGTTTTCTCTATCCACACTCTCCACGACAGGCATCATTTTAGAAACCTCTATCCTCCTGCTTCTTACTTGCCTTTCCCCCCAAAACGAACAAGCCGAGGGAAAATAGCCCAGTTGGTTAGAGCGTGGTGCTGATGATGCCAAGGGCTGCAGGATTCGATCCCAGGTGCATTGCAAGGAGGTTGGACTAGAGGACCCTCAGGGCCCCTTCGAGCTCTCCAATCTGTGCCGGATTTACCTGTAAGCTAAACAAGCTCTAGCATAGGGCCCCACTCTCTTGGGGGCCCCAGAAAATTTAAAGGAGGGAAAAAACTGGATGTACATTTCCAAAATATAAGATAAAAAACAAATCAAGAGAGCCAGCGTAGTAAAATAAAGCCTACATCCAGCAACAGTGTTTTCTGTTGTCTAGGCTCCTGTGATGTAAGTCATGGGCCCCGCCTGCTAGCCTGCTCCCTAAAATATCCCTGGTTTGCTCCTTTCTATATATAGGGTGCCTACATTCTGCTCTTTATCATTCTTAGTAGTTTGCATCATATATTTACACCTATTATTATTTCATGTTCTAGCCAGTTTCTAGAGACTAGATGGTGGCCTTTGTAAATTGCATTTCTAAAAGAACTTCTGTTCTAGCCAAATGCCAATGTGTTTGCATTATTAAGTTTGTTATGAATCAAAAAATCATTTAAAGTTAGAGCTTAATAAGTATTTCACTATTAACACACTTCTTCTGAATTGTATTTCAGTCCAACCAATACCTATTTTGTGATGTGCAAATGGCTTGAGATACCTATTCGGTCCATAAATGACCATATAGCATAGATTCAACACAAGAAACAGCGACCATTTGTGGTTGATAAAGGACAGCCGGACATATAAAAAGGCCCCATTACCTTCAGGAGCTTAGAGCCTCACCAAACCTACTGTGATTCTGGCCTTGTCTGCAATTATTCTGTGAGTCTCTCCACCCACTTGTCTTTTTCTCTAGTTGCGTCCCTGAGCTGAGCCCGACCCCTTGCAAGGAAGGATGCCCCCCGCCTCCCTTCCGACACCCTGCCCAGTTTCACCCCACTGGCCTGGCACAAACAGCAGCCGTCTCCAGAAGCTCTTGGAAGCCCCGTCCGGCAAAAGGGGGGGAGGCATCAGATTCCCCCAACTGAGACATGATGTCATAACCCAAATAGCCCTTTCCCCCCACCCCTTATGTCTGGCTGGACAGAGGCGACCGAGTCTCTGCTTTTGCCATCAGGAAGAGCAAACGAGGAGAGGTGAATCTCAGGAATCTCTCTCTCCGTTCCCTCCTTCCTTTTTAAGTGGCTTTGCCTCGGCAGCACCGTGATGGAGCATAAAGATTTTTGGGAAATTACATTTCCATCTCATCTTTTCTTCTGCAAGCGGCTCAGAGAGGGCTGGCCGGTTCTCTCCTCAATGAATCCCCTTAATAATAATAATTCAGCCACGGAGAAGATGCTCTCTGGTCCCCCTGCTGTTGTTTGGAATATGCTTTTCCCGGGTTGTCTAAGGCAGCACGCCTTCTCAGGGCTAATAATAATAATAATAATAATAATAATAATAATAATAATAATAATTTATTACTTATACCCCACCCATCTGGCCAGACCTCTCCAGCCACTCTGGGCGGCTTCCAACACTACATTAAAAACATAATAAAACATCAAACATTAAAAACTTCCCTAAACAGGGCTGCCTTCAGATGTCTTCTAAAAGTCAGGTAGTTAATTATTGCCTTGACATCTGACGGGAGGGCATTCCACAGGGTGGGTGCCACCACCGAAAAGGCCCTCTGCTTGGTTCCCTGTAACCTCACTTCTCGCAGGGAGGGAACTGCCAGAAGGCCCTTGGAGCTGGACTTCAGTGTCCAGGCTGGACGATGGGGGTGGAGATGCTCCTTCCAGAATTGTTGTTGTTTAGTCGTTTAGTCGTGTCCGACTCTTTGTGACCCCATGGACCAGAGCATGCCAGGCACTCCTGTCTTGCACTGCCTCCCGCAGTTTGGTCAGACTCATGTTGGTGGCTTTGAGAACACTGTCCAACCATCTCGTCCTCTGTCGTCCCCTTCTCCTAGTGCCCTCAATCTTTCCCAACATCAGGGTCTTTTCCAGGGAGTCTTCTCTTCTCATGAGGTGGCCAAAGTCTTGGAGCCTCAGCTTCAGGATCTGTCCTTCCAGGGAGCACTCGGGGCTGATTTCCTTCAGAATGGAGAGGTTTGATCTTCTTGCAGTCCATGGGACTCTCAAGAGTCTCCTCCAGCACCAGAATTCAAAAGCATCAATTCTTCGGCGATCAGCCTTCTTTATGGTCCAGCTCTCACTTCCATACAACACTACTGGGAAAACCACAGCTTTAACTATACAGACCTTTGTTGGTATACTCTCCCCCAAAAGGCAACCTGATATTATTATTATTATTATTATTATTATTATTATTATTATTATTATTATTCCCTGCCCAGGGGACAGGGCTGCCCAAGCCACTCTGGGCGGCTTCCAACATATATAAAAACCTAACAAAACATTATGCCTTGAAAGCTTCCCTATACTTCAGATGTCATCCTCGCTGAGAATCCTGTGTTGCAGGGGTTGGTCTAGATGACTCACGGGGTCCCTTCCAACTCCTCTGCCGTTCCATTCTTCTAGGCAGGTCAGGGTGAGAGGCAGCGTAGGTTCGACTGAATTGTAGGTTAGGCTAAATCGTCTGAGGGTCTAAAATATTTTGTGGTCCCCCCCCCTCCCCAATTGGTTGAGATGTCAGGCTGTTAGGTCACGTTTTTGCGGCAACGGAACTGAATATGCAGAGGCCTTGGTACAACATTCAGGACCCGAAAAGGGAATGGGAGATTTATAGACAATATTTAAAAGAACAGTGTCCGCATATTAAGACTTCAGAATGCTTTGAATAGCTCTCGGGATTGACGAAATAAATATAAATCAATAAAAAAATTGTCCAGGAGCACTTTAGAGACCAACTAAGTTTGTTCTGGGTATAAGCTTTCGGGTATCTGAAGAAGTGTGCATGCACACAAAAGCTTTATACCCAGAACAAACTTAGTTGGTCTCTAAGGTGCTACTTTATTTCGTCTGCGTCAGACCAACACGGCTACCTACCTGAATCTCAGGATTGAATAAGGTATAAAGAACACAAATAAGATTTAATAAAGACTAAGTTTATTGAAAAATAGAGGCAAGTAATTAAAGAAACAAAGAACCCATATCAAGGACACGGAGCAATGGATTCAAACTTCAAGAAAGAAGATTCCACCTAAACATTAGGAAGAACTTCCTGACAGTAAGAGCTGTTCGACAGTGGAATTTGCTACCAAGGAGTGTGGTGGAGTCTCCTTCTTTGGAGGTCTTTAAGCAGAGG
Organism: Zootoca vivipara; assembly: GCF_963506605.1. Lineage (NCBI taxonomy): Eukaryota > Metazoa > Chordata > Lepidosauria > Squamata > Lacertidae > Zootoca > Zootoca vivipara. The sequence continues at coordinate 3,129,092 of NC_083281.1, read as the reverse complement.
CTTGACAGCCATATGTCAAGAATGCTTTGATGGTGTTTCCTGCTTGGCAGGGGGTTGGACTGGATGGCCCTTGTGGTCTCTTCCAACTCTATGATTCTATGATTCTAAGGAAGTCAGAATTTGGTGGCTGAAATATTTTTGTGTATTCACAATATAATGTTCTATTTTCTTCTTTATTTTTTATTTGTAATAGATGTTGGTTTTTTCTTTTCTTTTTCTTTTTCTAAGTATTCTTTGTGTGTCTATGTTGCTTTTAAATCAATAAAGTCTGAGGTTGTTGTTTTTTTTAAAAAAACAATCCCACATTCAGTGTCCTCGGCTCAATAGAACCTGCATGTCCAGGAGCAGTCTACCCCCTAATGCCATGGGCAGAGAACAGGGGAGGTGGGGAGAGAGGGGCGACCTCTGTGGGCTTTAGACGGTTCGATCCAGGAAGCCACTTCTGATTATCTTTGTCCTCTCTCTTCCCTGTCCGCCCCCCCCCCAACCCCTTTCTTTTCAGGCTGGGATGTGGAGATGGGCAGCTCCGACGGAATCAGTCCCGACGTCCTCGTCTCCCTGGCTGCTCCCAAACAGTGCGCCACGCGGTTTGTGGGCAAGCACCACCTTGTGGCGGGCCGCTTCCTCCCTTACGATGTGCAGAAAAAGTTCGAACTGAATTTCCCCGAGTACCCTGGCACAGATGACGTGGTTTCTCTTTAAGGAGAAGGAAGCTCGCGGCCATGCCGGGGGGGGGGAGCGGTTCCCGGAGTTCCTTTCCCGCATCGCGTCCCCCCAAAAGCCCCATTTGCTTCTCCCAAACGGCGAGAGGTTGGGTAGACGCCCCTGAGAACCGACGAATTCTGCGCCTAGACTTCTGGAAATGTACAAACCGTAGCTCGGGAGGCAGGTGCCGTGGTGCCGTTTGAGCCCAATCTGGGAGACTACAGATTTTGCCCGCTCCCGATCTCAGAAGAATCACTCCCAGCTGCACGCAAGGAATTAAGAGATGCCTCTTTGGGGGAAGAGGCATTCCCTCCCGGAACTGAGGGAATCCCTCTTCTTAGGTCAGGGATACAGTGGTACCTTGGTCCTCAAACTTAATCCGTTCCGGAAATTCCGTTCCAAAACCAAAGCGTTCCAAAACCAAGGCATGCTTTCCCCTAGAAAGCAATGCAGAATGGATTAATCCGTGCCAGACAAGCCCTGAAACAGAAATCTAGTAGAAATTGGAGTTCTTGCGAAAGTCCAGAAATAAACGATAAATTACAAGAACTCAGGCTACCTTTGTTTATTATAAGTAATATAACTTTGTCTTTAGAAAGTTACATGTATTCCTGAAATAAGGATTATTATTTTTTTAAGATGATTTATTATTTAAAGCACAGACAAGCTATCTTTGTACATTATAAGCAATTTAACTCTTTATTTAACAGAATGTAAGTTTGATGTAAGGTTAGTTACTCACAGATATACCAGTTATGTTCATTTAAATATAGTCTCTGTCCTTTACATATGATAAAACTTTATGTTTAGAGAGTTGAATGAATTTTCATTACAAGGAGAATTATTCTAAGATTTATTTTAACTTTCCCAATATTCCAGCTGACGAAGAATAGTCGAAACAGGGCCTTGTCCTGATTTTTACTGAAATTTATCTTTATTTGCCTTCAACATTGGGATTGATTCCCATTTAAACTCCGCATCACATCAATAAAACCTTGTGAATATTTTTTTGAAATCCATCTTCTTTTGGCCTGAGTTCTTGTAATTTATCGTTTATTTCTGAAACAGAAATCTGACATGAATTTTAGCATCTAACAAGACTGTCAATCCATAAAATGAAAGCAATGATCAATGTACAATCAATCAGCAGCTGAACTGGGTTCCACGCAGTCTCAAAAACGAAGTCACAGGTCGCAGTCAAAGAAATTTAAAAGCCCCACAAACAAAAACACACACACACCCCGAAAATAAATAGCAAAGGCAAAAGCACCAAACATATGCTCCAAATATCACCTCAGAACATTGCGGTCAGAAACGGAAGACTTCCATCGGAATGGTAGGGCGCAAATTTAGCAGCGCAACGCTAAAAATGGAAGCTCGGGACTCAAAACGGACCACGTTTGGCTTCCAAAACCGTTCGGAATCTGGAACACTTCCTTCTGGGTTTTCAGCATTTGGGTTCCAAGTAGTTCAAGAACTAAGCTGTTCGAAAACAGTGGTACCTCAGTTCTCGAACTTAATCCGTTCCGGGAGTCTGTTCGACTCCTGAAACCATTCAGAAACCAAGGCAAGCGGCTTCCGATGGGCTGCACTCGAGCGGAAGCCGCTTCGGATGTTCTGCTTCCGGAAAACGTCCGCAAACCAGAACGCTCACGTCCAGGTTTGCGGCGTCCAGGAGCCGATTTGTTTGACGGCTAAGCCGTTTGAGAACCAAGGTACCACTTTACCTGCATTTTTGGATATCATTGGATGAGCTACCTCTAACTAGAAGAAGAATTCCCTCCTGGGAGTGGAGGAATGCCTCTTTCAGAAACATGGGGCTGTAGCTTCCACTGGCCCCGGAAACCAGCACGACCAATGGGCAGTGATGATCAGAGTTGTCATTTCCCAGCATCCCGAGCGACATAGATGCCCCCGCCCCCTAATCAAATAAGCGGCATTCCCTGCTGTGTGCAAGAGAATGCCTCTTCCCGGGTCAGCAATATGTAACAAAAGAAATCCCCTGCGTTGCAAACACAGACAAACTTAAACAATAACAGGCAACACGTGGCAAATTATGTTCTAACAACACATACATAACCTGTGTTATTCCGCAATTCTTGAATAGAGAACATATGGTGGAGATACAACTAATAACATATGGTGGAGATACTGTGTGAACAAAACTAGAGAAGGTAGTCAATTCAATATCACCGGGGCAAACAAGCCTTTCAGTAGTCCCGATCCTGCAATCATGCGATGGCAGAAGCTCAAAGCGTAGCAATTCTTAAGCAGAGAATATGTAATAGAATCACAGAAAATGGAAATCTATTGCTGCTGCACGAACAAAATTAGACAATACAGTGGTACCTCAGTTTATGAACACAATTGGTTCCGGAAGTCTGTTCATAAACTGAAGCGTTCATAAACTGAAGCGAACTTTCCCATTGAAAGTAATGGAAAGTGAATTAATCCGTTCCAGATGGGTCCGCGGCGTTCGTAAACCGAAAATTCGTAAACAGAGGTTCCATTGTATAGTCCATCGGTATGCAGGCCCAGCTCTAGGGGTAGGCTGGGTGGCTTGGGGAACCAGGGCGCCGGGCCATTGCTGCCAATTTTTTCCTTTTCTCATGAGGAAGCCTATTCAGCATAAGGGAATTTCCCTTAAAAAAAGGGATAACTTGGCAGCTATGCGCCGGGCCGGCAGGGGGACGCCGTGTGGTGCAGCCGTGTGGAAGCTGTGCTGCGCGCTGCGCCCGTCCACCTGCCACGGCAAGAAATAGTTCGGGGCGGGGGCGCCAGAGCGATCTCCGCACCACGGCGCCCGGGTGCCCGACATGCTTGAGACAGCCCTGTCGGTATGTTGTTGTTTGTTGTTTAGTCATGTCCGACTCTTTGTGACCCCATGGACAGAGCACGCCAGGCACTCCTGTCTTGCACCGCCTCCCGCAGTTTGGTCAGACTCATTTTTGTAGCTTTGAGAACACTGTCCAACCATCTCGTCCTCTGTTGTCCCCTTCTCCTAGTGCCCTCCACAGAAAGGCAGTGCAAGACAGGAGTGCCTGGTGTGCTCTGGTCCATGGGGTCACGAAGAGTCGGACACGACTAAACAACAAATATAAGTATATGTTGTTAGAACATAATTAGCCACGTATTGCCTGTTATTGTTTAAGTCTTCCCAGGTCTTGCTGGGGCAGGAGCCTCTATTTAAAAGAAACATTCCCTCTTCAGAGTGGGAGCCGAGGGGTGGCAGAACCCCTGGCCCTCCAGACGTCGTTGGGAGTTGTAGTTTAGCAGCACCCAGAGGGCGCCACGCTGGCTATCCCTGCCTTAGCTGAAGTCTTTCTTCCTTTTTTTTTTTTAGCTCTGCTTAATATGTTGTATGACCTAGGGAGAAAAAAGCCACTTGGGACTGGAGGGGACTCTCAACCTGGCCAGATCCCCTTCAGGGCACCGCTGGTAATGTAAATTATGATTTGTGCGCAAAATGCTTTTTAAAACATTAAAAAGAAAAAGCCAACCGGCGTTTTGTACTAGGCCAAAAGCGGACTTTTGTGCTGTGTCTGTTTTCATCTTTATCCATCCTTTCCAAATATTTTCCCTCCACCACAACTAGGAGTTTTTCCTCCCCTGCATTTCTAGATTGAACTGAAATAAAAAAATTCCTTCAGTAGCACCTTAAAGACCAACTAAGTTTTTATTTTGGTATGAGCTTTCGTGTGCATGCACACTTCTTCAGATACCTTCTGAAGAATCTGAAGAAGTGTGCATGCACACGAAAGCTCATACCAAAATAAAAACTTAGTTGGTCTTTAAGGTGCTACTGAAGGAATTTTTTTATTTTACTTCGACCCAGACCAACACGGCTACCTACCTGTAACTAGATTGAACTGCAGTTCGATGACTCTTGTTGCCCCCCCCCCCGGAGAACAGTGTGTGTGTGTTTGTGTCTGTAAAAGATACACAGCGATTTGCTGAGAATCGGTTCTTGATTTGGGGGGGGCTATGGACAGGGGTTTCTTTTTTATATGCTGTTTACGTTGTGTTTCTCTAACTGCCCCAGGACCTTCAGATGAAGTTTGGGGTAAGAAATAGTAATATAATAATGGGCTGTATTCAATTAAGTTCTAATAACTCAGAGTAGGCCCACTGAAATGAGTGCACCGAAGTCAGTCATCGGGTCTCCGACAGGGCAGGGAATCGATGAACGGCAAATCTGCCCGATGCGCAGATTTCCCAAACGATTCGCAAAGGTTTGCTTTTGCGATTTTGCAAGGCGGTTCTCTGGCCGCATGTAATGCGTGGAGATGAGGGGAAACAGCATGTCAAAACATTAGGGGGAAATGACACAAGAAGGCACAATATTAAGGCAGGTTGATTTGCAAGAAATGTGTGCGTTGCACGCCCAAATGTGCCGTTTTAGGAGGAAATCACAAGTCATGGCCCTCGCCTGCTAGCCTGCTCCCTAAAATATCCCTGGTTTGCTCCTTTCTATATATATGGTGCCTACATTCTGCATGGACTGGTTGCAGGGCAACATGGGCAAATGGCTTGAGATACCTATTAAAGGAAAAGGTAAAGGGACCCCTGACTGTTAGGTCCAGTCGCGGACGACTTTGGGGTTGTGGTGCTCATCTCACTTTACTGGCCGAGGGAGCCGGTGTACAGCTTCCGGGTCATGTGGCCAGCAGGACTAGGCCGCTTCCAGAAACCAGAGCAGCGCACGGAAATGCTGTTTACCTTCCCGTCGGAGTGGTGCCTATTTATCTGCTGGCATTTTGACGTGCTTTCGAACTGCTAGGTTGGCAGAAGCAGGGACCCAGCAACGGGAGCTCACCCCGTCGCAGGGATTCGAACCGCCGACCTTCTGATCGGCAAGCCCTAGGCTCAGTGGTTTAACCCACAGCGCCACTCGCATCCCTCCCCAAGATACCTATTAGGTCCATCAATTGTCATATAGCTTTTATTCAACACCAAGGAACAGCGGGAAATTGTTGTTGACAAAGGACGGCTGGGCATATAAAGGGCCCCATCACCTTCAGGAGCTGAGGGCCTCACTAAACCTAAATCTGGCCCTGGCCTGGGGTGGTTGGTTTTGGGGAGGTTCGGGATGGCCTCTGCCGCATGCCCACTGCAGCTAAACAAAACACCAAACAGCCGTCCCCTTTGTGTTTCAAAAGCGGTTTGTGTTGACCTAATCCCCTTTCCTGCTGAATCTGTGAACAATCCGACCGGCGGCGGGTGACCGGGGCAGCGGAAAGGGGGGGGATTTGGCGGCTGCGGAGCTCGGCGGGTGTGTGTGTCACAGAATGTAGGTAAGAAAAGCGCCCCGGGGTTTCTCTGCAAGCTTCCGGAAATTGCCCTTGTGCCTGCAAAAACACACACACACACGCGCACAAACGTACACACACACAACAAACACGGCAAACTTTTTAGCTTTCCAAGCTATCCGGCTCTTTCGTTAGGCGGAGGGAGACAAATGCCTTTTTTTTTTGTTAAGTTCAATCTTTGAAATCAACATATATACCGTACACACAAAGAAAACTTAGGGAAAGAAAGGAAAAAAGAGGGGGGGGGAACAGAACAAAAGAAACACAGCACACCTCTTGAAAAACAAAAATAAAATCGTACATCACGAATACACAAAAATATCCCAGCCATCAACTTCCAACTTCCTTGATATGGGTTTCCTTAATTGCTTGCCTCTGTTTTCCAATGGGAGACAAATGTCTCAGGTGGCGGGTGCTTCAGGGGTGGGCGTTGGGGGCAAGCCCACCCCACCCCAGTGTTGTAGGGCAGAGTTGTATGTGCCTCACAGCCCCTCCGGAGCTCCCCGGTCAATACCACAGTTCCCAGACTTACCTGGGAAAGAGGGGCTGGCTGTTAAACCATCTGGGGATCGGGGAATATCTGAGAAACTACAGTTCCCAGGAATCTCTAGGGGAAGCCATGCCTGTTCAAGGCAATACCCTCCATCGTTTCTCTGATGAAAACTAGGATTTTCATTTCTACCCTCCACATCTGACTGGGTTGCCCCAGCCACTCGGGGCGGCTTCAGAAAACACCATCCCCTCCAACATTTCTCCAATGAAAATAAGGACATCCTAAGGAAAAGCGGGCCATTCCGGGATCAAAACAGAAACTGGGACGCCTTCTCTAAATCAGGGGCATCCGTGGAAAATAGGGACACTTGCTAAGGAGCTGCTTTAAGCGTACATGGCCTAGCATTCATAATAAAGCCCCACTGAAACCAATGGACTCAAGTCCCTTAGGTTCAATAGGTCTACTCTGAGTAGGACATGGTTGCTTATCACTCCGGGGGTGGGAGGCTTTTAAACATTTGCAATCCAATGAGTGTTTTCTCGGAAGTAGGTAGGGTTGGGGGCAACGCTGGGTTTGGTTCCATATTCTAATCCAAAAAAAAAAAGGAGCTTGCAAAATTCAAACGCAGCTAAGCTCTTTGAAATTTGCACCCATCTGAATTTTGCAACGCGAAATGAATGCGTGCGAAGGTGGTTATGTGAAGTGGAAGCGTTTCATCAACCGCATGTATATTGGTGGAAAATAACGCATGCAGATATTGGGGGGCGGGGGGCGGCGGCGGCTTGCAAATGCCTGTCCACGAAGCAACATCGAGGAGGCTAAAGTACCGAGAGTCAAACCGCTTCGTGAGCGCCATCGAAGTGGCCTCCCCGGGGCCTAAGCCTGGGCCGTGTGTCTGGGGGTCCTAGGCTGCCCAGACGACAAGACCCCCATCTCGGCCTCAAAGATGGGGTCCAAAGGAAAGCAGAGCAAGACGTTTGGCACCAGCTTGGCTGCAGGAGTTGCCGGAAGGATGCCTAAAAGGTGCCATCCAACCGCCTTAGGGACTCCGCTCCAGATTTGTGTAGGGTTTACTCCTGAGCCTTGCCTTCTCTTGAAGATATCCTGCAAGGCAGTGGAGGTTTAGGGTCAGATTTTTCCTCCTAGATGGGCTCCCTTCCCAGGTGGACAAGCCCCACCTATCCCTCGCTTCCCTCTACAGAAACAGCCTGCTTGACCTTTGACCCACTCTTGGTCTCGTCTTCTCTGTCCGCCAGAGCCTGTCTAACTCACTGAGGGTTTGAGACCCATCGGCTCCCTTCACCTGGTTTAGCAGGCCAGTCGAAGCTGTTCCCAGGTGTGGCCGTCGTCTCATGCTTCCGGCTTCCGGGAGCCGCAGATGAGATCTGAGTGCAGGGTGGGAGCCAAAGGTGGACAAACTGACCCCAGAAGCAGCACGATGTGTCCCCCACCAGATGTAATACCCCTCCCCTAACACCCCTTGCCAGAGTGGCGCATGCTGTGGTTATCTCCCGCTTGGACTACTGCAATGCGCTCTCCATGGGGCTAACTTTGAAGGTAACCTGGAAACTGCAACTAATCCAGAATGCGGCAGCTAGACTGGGGACTGGGAGCGGCCGCCGAGACCATATAACACTAGTCCTGAAAGACCTACATTGGCTCCCAGGAAGTTTTCGGGAACAATTCAAAGTCTTGGTGCAGACATTGAAAGCCCTAAATGGCCTCGGCCCAGTGAGCGTCTCCACCCCCATCGTCCAGCCTGGACACTGAGGTCCAGCTCGGAGGGCCTTCTGGTGGTTCCCTCCCTATGAGAAGTGAGGTTGCAGGGAACCAGGCAGAGGGCCTTCTTGGTGGTGGCGCCCACCCTGTGCAACACCCTCCCTTCAGATGTCAAGGACATGTACTGGCTTCACATGTACTGGCTTGAGAGCAGTACATGTGAAAAGGATCTAGGAGTCTTGGTAGACCACAAACTTGACATGAGTCAGCAGTGTGATGCAGCAGCTAAAAAGGCCAATGCAATTCTGGGCTGCATCAATAGGAGTATAACATCTAGATCGAGGGAAGTAATAGTACCACTGTATTCTGCTCTGTTCAGACCTCACCTGGAGTACTGTGTCCAGTTCTGGGCACAACAGTTCAAGAAGGATACGGACAAGCTGGAACGTGTCCAGAAGAGGGCAACCAATATGGTCAAAGGCCTGGAAACGATGCCTTATGAGGAACGGCTTAGGGAGCTGGAGAAGAGAAGGTTAAGGGGCGATGTGATAGCCATGTTCAAATATATAAAAAGATGTCATATAGAGGAGGGAGAAAGGTTGTTTTCTGCTGCTGCTCCAGAGAAGCGGACACGGAGCAATGGATTCAAACTACAAGAAAGAAGATTCCACCTAAACATTAGGAAGAACTTCCTGACAGTAAGAGCTGTTCGGCAGTGGAATTTGCTACCAAGGAGTGTGGTGGAGTCTCCTTCTTTGGAGGTCTTTAAGCAGAGGCTTGACAGGCATATGTCAAGAATGCTTTGATGGTGTTTCCTACTTGGCAGGGGGTTGGTCTGGATGGCCCTTGTGGTCTCTTCCAACTCTATGATTCTATTATTCTAAACAACGACCTGACTTTTAGAAGACATCTGAAGGCAGCCCTGTTTAGGGAAGCTTTTTATGTTTGATGTTTTACCGTGTTTTTAATATTCTGTTGGGAGCCGCCCAGAGTGGCTGGGGTGGCCTGACCAGATGGGCGGGGTACAAATAATAAATTATGATAATATTATTATTATGATAATAATCACACAGCATTTCCGACGAGGCCCCCCTTGCGGATTTGTTAGGAAGGCATTCCACGGCGGGCTGCAAAGAATCATCATAAAAACCCGACCCGTGTCAAAAACAGTGGCCTGTAATAAACAGTGACGAACCACTGGCTTCAAAAGAACATGGTCCTCAAGCCACATGTATAATGAAACCTCTGGAATGAGGAGCCCATGAGCTCATTGCTGGTTTTACTGCCTCTTCTCATTCTTCCCGAGCCCTGTCCAATTTTAGCAGCCTAAACTAGCAAAGGCTACCGTGGAAGGCTTCCCAAAACCAAAAACAATAACATAATATTTTGGTGTGTTTTTTTTTAAAATAAAGACCTCCTGATAATCTTCCAGCTCTGCCCGACTTGACGAGATTCCCCGTGTTCTCTTATTTCCCTCGGTCAAGCCTTCGCTGTCCAAAAAGGCCTCCGAGCCAACGGGAGACGGAGAGAGGGAGAGAAACAGCCTCCTATAAAGACCTGCTTTTTCCACCGCAGCTCCAGTTTCAAAGAGACCTGCGAGGAGGGACAACGGCAGACCCCCCGAGTCTCCTGTGTGTCCCAACCTGGGAGGAGGGGGAAAAAAAGAAACAAAGTGTGCGAGGGATTAGAACCCAAGGCCGGAGAGATGGAGGGCCAGAAGGCGGTGCTTTTCCTGTGCTTGGCGCTTTTCGGCTGCGTGGCGGCTCAAGGTAAACGCCGGTTTTTTCCATTTCCGGCCATTGAATTGCAGGGTCACCCCAAAGGACATCTAGCCTGACCCCCCCTTCGGAGCAAGAATCCAGTGGTGAGGTGGCAGTGGCGGAGGCAGGGGGCACAAAATAGGGGCGGGGGGGGGAAATGTGTCCAGTTTGCAGAAGCGTCGCGACCCGCAAATATGAAAAGCCCCTCCAAATCTGCCCCACTTTGAATTCCAGGATGTGGTTCTAACCAGTGGGGGGAAATTGCACCCCCAAAAAATAGAAAAGAGGGAATGTGAACTGGAAAATTCCTTCTTTTGGGGGGGGGTTTGCACCCCTGCGGGCAGGGGGAAGAGTATATTTTTGTGAAAACCACTGTGCATTGGGTCGTTGAGTCATGTCCAACTCTTCGTGACCCCATGGACCAGAGCACGCCAGGCACTCCTGTCTTCCACTGCCTCCCACAGTTTGGTCAGACTCATGTTGGTAGCTTCGAGAACACTGTCCAAGCATCTCGTCCTCTGTCGTCCCCTTCTCCTTGTGCCCTCCATCTTTCCCAACATCAGGGTCTTTTCCAGGGAGTCTTCTCTTCTCAGGAGGTGGCCAAAGTATTGTAGCCTCAGCTTCAGGATCTGTCCTTCCAGTGAGCACTCGGGGCTGATTTCCTTCAGAATGGAGAGGTTTGATATTCTTGCAGTCCATGGGACTCTCAAGAGTCTCCTCCAGCACCATAATTCAAAAGCATCAATTCTTCGGCGATCAGCTTTCTTTATGGTCTAGCTCTCACTTCCATACATCACTACTGGGAAAACCATAGCTTTAACTATACGGACCTTTGTCGGCAAGGTGATGTCTCTGCTTTTTAAGAGACATCTTTAAAAGGTTACAGCCCATTAAATTCTACCCGCTGAAATCCATGGGCTTCTGTTGGCCGTTTCTGTTATTCCCGACAGGTCTACTCTAAGCAGGGCTAGCGCTCGATGCAGCTCCTTATAATGGGGGGGGGGATTCATTGTGGAAATTTCTTCCCCGTTGTGCAAAATTGCTTGCAGAAAGTGTGTGTGTCTTTTCGGGGGGGGGGGTCGTGTCTGAATTTTGTGCAATTTGAGAGGGTGAGAGTCACACACTGCTGGGGGAGACAGAGCAAACTGAAGCTTAAGACCTGACAAGGGGGAGAAATAATAATAATAATAATAATAATAATAATAATAATAATAATAGAACATCAAACGTTAAAAACTTCCTCAAACAAATCTAGAAAGACTGGATTTGAAGCAGACCTTGGGGAGCAATGGATTCAAACTACAAGAAAGAAGCTTCCACCTAAACATTAGGAAGAACTTCCTGACAGTAAGAGCTGTTCGACAGTGGAATTTGCTGCCAAGAAGTGTGGTGGAGTCTCCTTCTTTGGAGGTCTTTAAGCAGAGGCTTGACAGGCATATGTCAAGAATGCTTTGATGGTGTTTCCTGCTCGGCAGGGGGTTGGACTGGATGGCCCTTGAGGTCTCTTCCAACTCTACGATTCTATGATTCTATGAGTACAATTCCCATACAAAGGGGGCAGATAATCTCCATGCCCCCCCTCCGAACCCCAACAGCTACAAGGCACAGCTACGCACAAAAATTCACCAAACAGGGAGACATCAGGGTCCAAAATACCCAGGAAAGTGTGTTAACGTTGCGCCTGAGCTATGAAATCACGGTCTCTCCCTGAAATTCACAAAAGCGAAGGCAGTTTCTTTCTCTCCCTTTTTTAGAACCCACCTTATTTCTGTGATTGTAAGTTGTGCTAAACTTTTTGCACCCTGTGCCCTTTTAAAACGTGAATTTTTTGTGGGGGGGCAGGCTATTAGGTGGTTGTGGTTGTTTAATTCTTATTATGTATTTTGTGGGGGTTTTTATATCTTGATTTTGTTCCGTGAACCACCCTGAGGACCCCGCCCCCCCCCCCAGGTATAGGGGAGTATATAAATTCAATAAGTAATAATCTATATCTATATCTATCTACATCTATCTATATCTATATCTATCTATTTCTCTTTCCCTTTCTCTCTCTCTCTCTCTCTCTCTCTCATCTATCTATCACAGGCTTCCTCAAACTCGGCCCTCCAGATGTTTTGGGACTACAACTCCCATGATCCCTAGCTAGCAGGACCAGTGGTCAGGGATGATGGGAATTGTAGTCTCAAAACACCTGGAGGGCCGAGTTTGAGGAAGCCTGATCTATCATCTATCTATTTATCATCTCTATCTATCTATCTATCATCTATCTATCTATCTATCTATCATATCATCTATCTATCTATCTATCTATCTATCTATCTTTCTATCTATCTATCTATCTATCTATCTATCTATCTATCTATCATCTATCTATGTAATTACACACACACACACACACAAACATTGTGCTTAAATTGGTGTATAACCTGCCCTGGGACCTTAGGGCGAAGAGCAGGGAATTATCATAGAAGTTTATCATACCATCGTTGAATTGCCACGTACAGGAATTGAACCTGCAACCTTGGCAATCACCGTGCCGTAACCCAGTGTTTCTTGACCTTTTCCCGGCCGCGGCCCCCTTTCCGACCTTGCTTCCTCCCCGTCCTACCAGCAGAAAGGTCGCTATTTTGCTTCTGAATAGAAGCTTTACTTATAATTTTTACAGTTCTATAATTTCACCTGTGGCCCTCTTGGAATATCCAGGGGTGGGGGTTTCTGTGGGGGGGGGCATATGGCTGAGAAACACTGCTCTAACCAACTGAGCTGTCCAGACTAGATCCGAATGCTAAAGGAGACCCAAAGTGTCATTCATTCTAACCTCCTGCAGAATAATAATAATAATAATAATAATAATAATAATAATAATAATATGAATAAATTGCTGGGGGGGGGAGAGTTCTATGTATCCCCATAATACTGGGAAGGGAGTCATCTGATTATATCCTTGGCCAATATCTTCACCACAGACTGATAGAAGGACTTTTAAAATGTGTATTTTTTTGTGTGGGGCGGGCTATTAGGTGGTTGTGGTTGTTTAATTCTTATTATGTATTTTGTGGGGTTTTTTATATCTTGATTTGGATCGGCGGAACTCCTTGCTGCAGGAAGTGACGATGACAGCCTTCAACTTAGCTGGCTCTTTTTTAAAAAAAAAAAAGGGTTTAAATCATAGAATAGAATGGTTGGAAGGGAGCACGAAGGGTCATTTAGTCCAACCCCAATCTCTTGCCAAAAGTGGGGCTGACTCGAATCCGCAACCCTGAGATTAAGAGTCTCATGCCCTCTACTTTGCAGGGAGGGGGGAAATGGGTCTGTTTGCATGTTTGCTCCCGGCACAAATCTCAGTCACGCAGAGAGCTTCAGGTGGGGGGGGGGTTGCCTTCAAAGTTTAAATCGGCATTTCCGTTCCGATATCGGTGCAATTTCCTTTGCGTCTCCCGAGAGGGTCTCGTCTTCTGATCTGAACCTGGTCATCCTGACCTTCTTACCCCTTCCCCTGTGCAATGCAGGAATTATTCCGAATTATTCCTTCACTCTCCCCTCCAGGAATTTCCTATATATGCAGGATATAGAAGAGAAGAAGAATCTTTATTTGCATCAGCCGCTAGCCATAGCAATAAAACGAAATAAAACATACTGAAGATAGAGGTAAAAAAACTTAACTATAGAAAGCACATTTTGGGGGGAGGGGGGGAGGTTTCGCATCCATAATCAAATAATAGATCTTATTCAAATCGCCCCTGCTAAAAACGTTGCAGTTTTTGCTGATCATCTTAATCTGCTAAAAGAAAAGTCCCAGTGCAGGATTCCACCTTCCTTTTTTTTTAAGCTTTCCATAAACATGCAATCAAAAACATCTTAGGGCAAAACAGGGAAAAAATGGAACGATTTAATATATACCACTATTGTTTACTCTGCTCTCACAGACCCTCCCAATGTCCCAATTTTCCAGGGACAGTCCCAGATTAACAGAAGCCGTCCCAAATAATAATAATAATAATAATAATAATAATAATAATAATAATAATAATAAAGGAACAGAGTGTTCACTGGAGAAATATTTTAGGGGGTCCCTTCAGGTCCTGCTGCAAATTCTTCTGCAAATCAGAATGAAGAGGGCTGGAACCTTAGTTTATTTGGGGGGGGGGGACATAGGAACATAACCAGAGCTTGCTGGATCAGGCCAATGGCCCATGCAGTCCAACATCCTGTTCTCCCAGCGCCAAACAGGAATCGTAGAATTGTAGAGCTGGAAGGGACCCTCAAGGGCCATCCAGCCCAGGCCCCTGCAATGCAAAGGAATCTCGGCCGAAGCATCCATGACCGACGGCCATCCAACCTCTGCTTAAAAACCTCCAAGGAAGGAGAGTCCGCCACCTCCCAAGGAGGGAGGCCGTTCTCCGCTGTCCAACGTCTCTTACCATCAGAAAGTTATTCTGCGGAAAAGCCGCAAGCGGGATTCGAACACAGGAGCCCCTCTCCGCTGTCCTGCGGCTTCCGGTATTCAGAAAAATTTCTGCCTCCAATCGTGGAGGCAAAGCAGAGCCATCTTGGCTAGCAGTCACTGAGATACGTCTCCATGAAGTTGCCCGATCCTTTTTTTTTTTTTTAAGCCAGCTCAGTTGGCGGCCCATTGCTGCCTCCCGTGGGAAGGAGTTCCACAGATTAACAACGCGCTCTCTGTGCTGTGTGGTCGCTCCTTTCTTTTGTCTGTCCTGAATTTCCCCACATACAGCTTCAGTGGATGTCCACAAACTCAGATGTTAGGAGGGAGAAAACATTTTCTTTTTTAAAATATTTTTATTGAATTTTAAAAGAAATACAGAAAAAAGAAAAAGAATACAAAACCACTTTGTCCATTCTTATTCCCCCAAATTCTTCACATTTCAAAAACCATTAAGAATAAAAAAGACTGAAAAAAAGAAAATACAACAATAAAAATAAAAATAAAAATACAATAACATCATTCTATAACTTCTAAACTAATCCTTTCTGACTTCCTCAATTCCCCTTCTTGAGTTCTTATTATTAAAATAATAATGATAAAGGATGATACTGAGCAAAGAAATAAAGTGATGGGATTACAGAAGAGGAGGGCAAGAGTTCGGCAAAAATTGGATTGGGACAGACTAGGGGTGGGTTGAGGGAGTTTTGGATTATTTGGTATTGTCTGATATAATATGGTCTGACCTCGGAATGTATTAAGGATTGTATCAAGGACCTGGCTGATGCATCTGGAGACACCCATTTCAGGGAAAAGGGGGTGGGAAATTGTTGTGAGGGTGGGAATAAATGGGTAAAAGATCTGGACGTTAAGTTTAAATATTTTTGGGTATGGGATAGAGATTAGTAGTTAGATAATAGCAATTTTGGAGAGAGGATGTTAGTACAGTAATAAAGAAGTTAAAGTATAAAAAGAATGGTTAATAGCAATGAAGAAGTTAAAATTTAGAAAAAAGAATGTGAAGTTAGATCTGGGAACTGGGAGAAAACATTTTCACTGACTAATAATAATAATAATAATTTCCCACATATAGCTTCAATGGATGTCCATGAAGTCAGATGTTAGGAGGGAGGGAGAAAACATTTTCTCTGACCGCTAATAATAATAATAATAATTTTATTATTTATGCCCCACTCATCTGGCTGGGTTTCCACAGCCACTCTGGGCGGCTAACAGCACATATGAAAACTCAGCAAAACGTCAAACGTTAAAAACTGCCTTCAGACGTCTTCCAAAAGTTGTGCCGACGTGGCTGGATGACCTTTGGGGTTCCCTTCCAAACGGACATTTCTGTGATTCCGTGGAATCCTTTCCTGCATGCCACTCATTCCCCCGCAACCAAGCCATCCCCCTCCTCACCAGGGAACCCGGCAGGCGGCTTTCGGGGGCTACCGGAAAGGACCGCGAATCTTCATATTTCCTTTGCACATATTTTTGCTCCATCTTTCTCCGCCGGCTGACATTTGCGAAGCTCACCACCCTAATCCCGTTGACCTTCAAGACAAGGAACCGCAGCAAGAGCTCCGCAGGCAGGAGGCAACTTCTCAGCATGGCTTTTTCCCCTCCGGCTGTGCCGTCTTCCGAGCGCTGCTGTGTTTGCATGCATGCATGCATGCATGCATGCATGCATGAATCAATCTTTATTTGCCTCAGCCATCGGCCATAGCAATAAAATAACAATATGCTATACAGTGGTGCCTTGGTTTACAACCATAATCCGTTCCGGAGGTCCGTTTGCAAACCAAGGTACCGCTGTACAAAGAAGAGAAATAAAAAGTCAATCACAGCGGTACCTTGGTTCTCAAACTTAATCCATTCTGGATATTCCGTTCCAAAAGCAAAGTACAG
Organism: Zootoca vivipara; assembly: GCF_963506605.1. Taxonomy (NCBI): domain Eukaryota; kingdom Metazoa; phylum Chordata; class Lepidosauria; order Squamata; family Lacertidae; genus Zootoca; species Zootoca vivipara. The sequence continues at coordinate 3,112,754 of NC_083281.1, read as the reverse complement.
TGGTACCTCGGTTTAAGTACACAATTGGTTCTGGAAGTCTGTACTTAAACTGAAGCGTACTTAACCTGAAGCGAACTTTCCCATTGAAAGTAATGGAAAGTGGATTAATCCATTCCAGACAGTTCGCGAAGTACTTAAACTGAAGCGTACTTAACCTGAAGCAAACTTTCCCATTGAAAGTAATGGAAAGTGGATTAATCCATTCCAGACAGTTCGCGGAGTACTTAAACTGAAGCGAACTTTCTCATTGAAAGTAATGGAAAGTGGATTAATCCATTCCAGACGGTTCGCAGAGTACTTAAATTGAAGCGTACTTAACCTGAAGCGAACTTTCTCATTGAAAGTAATGGAAAGTGGATTAATCCGTTCCAGACGGTCCGTGGAGTGCTCGACCTGAAGCGTACTTAACCCGAAGTATGAGTGTAATTGGTTCTGGAAGTCTGTACTTAACCTGAAGTGAACTTTCCCATTGAAAGTAATGGAAAGTGGATTAATCCATTCCAGACGGGTCCGCGGAGTACTTAAACGGAAAGTACTCAAACTGAAGCGTATTTAAACCGAGGTATGACTGTAACACGAAAGGGATCAATCCATTCCAGACTTTTAAAAGCAACCCCTAAAACAGCAATTGAACATGAATTTTACTTTCTAACAAGAACATTGACCCATGGCTCTTAAGGGGAGAGGGTCAGGGCCATCTTAAGCATATCCAGCACCATGGTGCAAAGAAGAAGAGAAGAGTTTGGATTTGATATCCCGCTTTATCACTACCCGAAGGAGTCTCAAAGCGGCTAACATTCTCCTTTCCCTTCCTCCCCCACAACAAACACTCTGTGAGGTGAGTGGGGCTGAGAGACTTCAAAGAAGTGTGACTAGCCCAAGGTCACCCAGCAGCTGCATGTGGAGGAGCGGAGACGCGAACCCGGTTCCCCAGATTACAAGTCTACTGCTCTTAACCACTACACCAAATCTTGCCTCCGGCGCCCGCCCCCCATTTCCCAGAGGTTTTTTTAGGGAGGACGGTGCTGCCGGCGGGGCTACAGGAGGCGGGCAGTGGCTGGAGGGCGGCTCCTCCGGTGGGGAAGAGGTGAAGGCTGGATGCGGCACCTCCAAGCTCAGCTGGCCACTTCGTGCCGCAGTGGCCACAGCAGACGGAGGCTCCGGGAGTGGCGCTGCTTCGGCGCAGCATGGCGGAGTTGGGCGATGGCGGTGAGCTGATGCCGGGAGGCGCCGCGTCCAGCCTCCGCCTCTTCCCTGGCCACGTCATTACCGAGGAGGCAGGTTTAGTCATTGTTTGAAGACTATCCCTGCCTCTGGGTCTGGTCCTGACCGGATGGATACAGGAATCAGCAAGGGATACCCACATGACCTGAAGATGTTGCAGATCAAGGATGGTTGCATGGCTTTAGATACCTACTAGGTCAGGGGTCCGTCTAGTTAAAGCTATGGTTTTCCCAGTAGTGATGTATGGAAGTGAGAGCTGGACCATAAAGAAGGCTGATCGCCGAAGAATTGATGCTTTTGAACTCTTGAGAGTCCCATGGACTGCAAGAAGATCAAACCTCTCCATTCTGAAGGAATCGGTGCAGGGTGGCGCAGGGACTCGCTGAGCGGGCAGCTCAGTTTGGGGGCGGCTCGGGGGCCAGTTAAACGACCCCCGTGGGCCGCTTGTGGCCCACGGGCCTTAGGTTGCCATATAAGGTCCATAAATTACCATATAGCATATATTCAATATGAAAAACCGTGGCAATTTGTTGTGGACAAAGGACAGCTGGACATATAAAGGGCCCCAGTACCTTCAGTAGCTTAGGGCATGGGTAGGCAAACTAAAGCCCGGGGGCCGGATGGGGCCCATTCGCCTTCTCAATCCAGACGGTCCAGGAATCAGCGTGTTTTTACATGAGTAGAATGTGTGCTTTTATTTAGAATGCACCTCTGGGTTATTTGTGGGGCCTGCCTGGTGTTTTTACCTGAGTAGAATGTGTGCTTTTATTTAAAATGCATCTCTGGGTTATTTGTGGGGCATAGGAATTTGTTCATTCCCCCACCCCCACCCCCAATAAAAATATAATCCGGCCCCCCACAAGGTCTGAGGGACAGTGGACCGTCCCCTGCTGAAAAAGTTTGCTGACCCCTGGCTTAGGGTCTCATCAAACCTAAATCTGGCCCTGGTTGTCACATACATAAACAACCGTGGGTCTGCTCTTAAACGGGAACGACGGAAATGTACATAACCGTGGGCACAAGCCTCACAGTTCCACAGGTCTCTTTGAACGGGCTGTTGCACTTTTTCCAACAGATCCACCGGCGAAGAATGACTCGCGGCCAGCCAAGGAGCAGAAGAAGAGAGGGAACGCCCGGACGAGCTTCGAAGCGGGCATGGTTGGTACGTCATTTTGTTCTGGATATATGGATTTATCTCCAAGGGTTTTGTTTGTGGAAGTCTGAAGAAGATTTTGCAAGAAACAAACAGACCATTCTGTCTCTTTGCTGTTCTGGAAGTTCCATGCCATCGCACCCCATCCCACCTTAAATTTGGTTTAATTTGACACATTTCCGGCTCAATTTTCCACTGTGACAGTTGCCACAGAATGCCCGTTCCACATTTCTAAGATCCTAGACAATGGAACTCCCTGCCTCTTGACGTCAGGTGGATGACTTTGCTGTCTTCTTTTTCAGTGCCTGCTAAAAACATTGCGGTTTAGACAATCCTATCCAGATACTTAGAAAATTAGGGCAGATTTTAATCCGTTTCAGTATTTTCACTCTTTGAATGTTTTAAAGTATTGGTGTAATTCCCCTCCCCTTTTGATTTTCTTTGATTTTCAGGTTTATACATTTCAATAATTTCATAGTCATTTTAACGTTTCAAAACTTGACTTCCTTCCCCCTCTTTCTGCGGTCCCTTAAATTAATTTTTTAATACCTTCTGCATATCCAAATTCATTTAATTTCCTCATTTAATTATCCAATTTAAATATATACTTATGAAAATGCAGGTTATTAAATCAATCCTGCCCATGTTTTCATCTGCTTACAATTTATCTGTAAACATTCCATGAACGATTTCCATTCTTTTATGAAAAGTTTATCTTGATTTCTTATTCTTCCGGTAAGTTTTGTGCATTTCTGCATATTCCATAAGTTTTTGTATATGTTCTTCTTTCGCTGGGTCTTCCGCTTCTTTCCAGTTTGAGGCGACTGACGTTCTTCCCGCTGTAATCGAATACATGAATAAGTTTCCATACAGTTTAGGTCATGGGTAGGCAAACTGAGGCCCAGGGGCCGGATCCAGCCCAATCGCCTTCTAAATCCAGCACACGGACGGTCCGGGAATCAGCGTGTTTTCACATGAGTAGAATGTGCCCTTTTATTTAAAATGCATCTCTGGGTTATTTGTGGGGCATAGGAATTCGTTCATCCCCCCAAAAAAATAGTCCTGCCCCCCCACAAGGTCTGAGGGACAGTCTGAGGACCGGCCCCCTGCTGAAAAAGTTTGCTGACCCCTAGCTTAGATGCTGGCAGAATAGCAAGAACAGAAAAACAATTGTGCAACATTACAGTACTTCTTCTTTTTAAATGGGCTTCAAATGCATCTAATATAGGAATAAAGGATTTTATCCTAAACTTATTTGTGCATCTAAGGCCCTCGGCTTCAGCCTACTTAGCCTATATATCAGGGGTGGCCAACTCCCAAGAGACTCTGATCTACTCACAGAGTTAAAAACTGGGAGTGATCTACCCACTTTTGGGGGGTTCAGGTCAAAGCTGCTGAGTTTTTTTAAGGAAGGGAAGCCCTGTTTTGGGGGGGTTAGGTCAAACTTGTTGAGCTTCTTTTAGGAGGGAGGGAGGCCCATTTTTGTTTAGGGCTTCAGGTCATAGTTCAGCTTTTTTTTAGGGAGGAGGAAAATTTTGGGTGAGCTTTTTAGGGGTGCCAGTGATCTAGCAGTGATCTACCACAGACATCCAGTGATCTACTGGTAGATCTCAATCTACCTGTTGGACGTGCCTGCTATACATAAATATGGCACTGGAGAGGGGGGGTGCGAGATGGAGGAGGGCCGCCAGCTCAGAAGTGAGGGCACCAGCCGCTGCTGAACCCCAGCTCTCCTTTGCAGGCGAATGGACCTCGTGGTTCAACGTGGACCACCCGGGTGGTGAAGGCGATTTTGAGACCCTCGAAGCCATCCGCTTCTATTACCCGGATCGCGTCTGCGCCTTGCCCTCTGCCATCCAAGCACGGACCACCGAATGGGAGCTGCCGGAGGACGTGCGAGAGGTTGTTCACTACAGCCCCCAGGAAGGCTTCCGGTGCCGCAACCAGGAGCAGCCCGGGGGCAAGACGTGCTCCAACTACCACGTCCGGTTCCTCTGCCCCCCAGGTGAGAGCACTAAGGTGGCCGGCTCCGGGCCCTTGCAGGCAGGACCGCTCATCTGTCAATCACAGTGACATCCTCTTGAGACCAGACCAGGTCTTGTTCTCCCTCCTGCCACTGAGCCCTGGAGACGGAGGTTAATTGGGAGAGGGAGGAGGGGAGGGCAGACACCATCCCCTCCAAGGTTTCTCCCGTCAAAATAGGGACGTCCTGTTCCAGCCCCTCCAACATTTCCCCAGTGAAAAGGGGGACTTCCTATTCCATCCCCTCCAACATTTCTCCCATGGAAATAGGGACGTCCCAAGGAAAAGTGGGGTCAAAATTCCGGGATCACATCAGAAACTGGGACAGCTTCTGTAAATTCTGGAAAACAGGGGCACTTGGAGGGTTTGAGACATCGCCAGAGAATGCATGCCGTAATTTGCAGCTGGATCCCACAGGGCTGACGCTTGCAGACTCCGTGCTCAGTTTCATAATAAATAAAAAATAAATAAATATTAAACACACTCTTTCCTACCTGGGGATTCAAACCCTCCAACCTGAGACTTCAGGAAGGCTTTTTTTGCCTGGGGAGAGTTCCGACAGCCGGATAGAGAGACCTGGGCTGTATTAAGGATTCCCAACTCCATATTTTTTTAAAAAGCAAATGCATTTTAAAGATGTTTTTCCCCACACTAAATATCATTTCCGCCTTCTTCTCTCCCCTCCTGGCCTCACATCACTTCGAAAGATCCCACGGACTGGTTGGGGTGGTCGTCGTGGTCTTCCTGGACCTCCTGTTCACGGACGGCCTGCGGCACGAACGGCGTCCAGACCAGGCACCGGAGCTGCCTCAACAGCCCTGCTCCGGCCCTGGGGAGGCTGACCAAGTGCCCAGGGAAATCCACGGAGCGTCGGGCGTGCAGCAACGAACCTTGCCGAGGTAACGAGTGCGAATCCTAGAGTTGGGTACCGTTGGATGGGGCTGCGTATGTTGCGGGGTTGTCACGCACCAGTTGGACGCAAGGGGGATGGTGGCTGGGGGGCCGCCAAGGGAAGAGGGCTCAGAGCCCAGGGATGGGTTTTGGGACGGCCATGAGTGATCAGAGGGAGAAGGCTGGGAGGAGAAGGTGTCAGAAGATGGAGAGGTAAACAGGGCCTAGTGAGCAGGGAGAGTCTGTGGCAGAGAACAGTAGAGAATCGGAGGCTGAAGCAGGAGAGGAGGGACACTTCGGCTAGTGGCAAGCCACGGCTGTCTCCCCCTTCTGCTGCAACCAGCTGCCCTCCTCTCTGGTCTCCCAGAAGCAGAAGAGGTATGAAGAAGGTGGGGCAAAGACATGCAAGGCGAAGGAGTCTCAGATTGCTTGGGAAAGAACTGGGAGAGGAGGAGACATAGGGAGATGTAGGAAGGCAGGGATTCTCACAGCTGCCTCACTGGGTGTCGGGGACCGTGCTGAGGAGGGCTGCACTGAGGAGAAATGGTGGGAGCCTTCCCCCTCCCTCTGATCCAGACCCAGAATCTTCCCAGGAGCAGGAGGACAGTATAGATTTGGAGCAGTGCTTTGCAGAAGGGCATAGTTCTAAAGGCAGAAGCTGGGAAATACTGGATGGGGAACAGCTAGCAGAAGAAACACTGGGAGGGAGACGGTTAACAGATTTGCTGTCTCTGGAAAGCATCCCTCCGCTCTCCTCCGAGGTTGAGAAGAGCTGAGAAAGTGGCAGAACAGAAAGCACGGAAGGGGAAGCTTCTTTCAGTGGGGCCACCCTGCTGTATAAGCTAGGGGGTCTTTCCCCCCCCCACCTGCCTGCTCCCCTGGTCTCCCAGAACCAGGAGAGGCATGAAATGGGCAGAGGAGAGGTTGGCTTCCGGCAGGCGCAGTCTCTGATTGCATGGGGAAAACCCTGGAGAAGAGGGGGCTTAAGACGGCTGTGGGGAGGCGGGGATTTTCAGTCTTGGCAACTGATCTATGGGGCAAGACCTACAGGGGACGAGCCCCTGTGCTCATTAGGCCTGACAGCCCACCAAGTCTGTGTGGATCGTGAAAATAGGGATGTCCTATTCCATCCCCTTCAACGTTTCTCCCGTGAAAATAGGGACGTCCTTTTCCATCCTCTCCAACGTTTCTCCCATGAAAATAGGGACGTCCTATTCCATCCCCTCCAACATTTGTGTGGCAATGTCCCTCCCTCCCCAGAAATAATGAACAAGACACAGTGAAATGAGTTTAAGTGGGTGAAAAGGCCACAACTTTATTGGTTTCGGATGTTGAGCGGTATTGGCTTAGGCATTGGAACCTAACCGACTATATCTGACTGTAACCCGTGTGTTACAGTCTGGGAGAAATTAACCACCAGAAAGGAGCCCAGTGATATACATCTACTGAGACACCTCCTGTGGCCACCGTTGGGGGGTGCAATAAGGCCCTGACCTCCGTAGGCCCAGGACAAAGCTACCGCCCCCGGAACCCCTTTAACGGGATTAAATCTCCAATTTCGGGCAGAGGATGACGTAATCTGCCCCCCCATTCTTTATTTATGCAAATTTCCAATGCCTAACCGCCAAACCAAGTTGTGACGAAATGCTATGAGGTAGGCGAAAAAACCAGATTGGCTAATCCAAGTGGAAAAAGTCCTACCCGGCCCCACGGCCAACCGAGGCGACCGACTAACTCCATAGCAGCGTCGGCCTAACCTGCCTAACTGCCTAACCATAGGGCGGGTGGGTGGGTGATCCGATCGCTCAAAGTGCCGGCCGAAGGAGAGGCAGAGTTCCCGCCTCCAGCCTGATTTAAACGCGGGGGAAGCCCCGCCCGGCTGGCCCTATTGGTCAGCCGGGGAATGACGGAGGCGGGAACCCCGTCTCGCGAGAGGGCTGAACTCTCAGCCCCCTCGCGAGGGTCGAGACGGGCCACGCCCACAACACCACCTTCGTAAAATGCGGAAGTGGTTTTCTCCTGTAAAAAGAGGGACGTCCTATTCCATCCCCTCCAACATTTCTCCCGTGAAAATAGGGACGTCCTATTCCATCCCCTCCAACGTTTCTCCTGTGAAAATAGGGACGTCCTATTCCATCCTCTCCAACATTTCTCCCATGAAAATAGGGACGTCCTAAGAAAAAGTGGGACATTTGGGGTTCAAATCAGAAACTTATGTCAATCCGGGATTGTCCCTGGGAAACAGGGTGGTTTCCACCACCTCCTTTTGGAATTTGCAAACGTCCAAGGAACAGGCAAGGCAATTGTTTGGGTAATGGAGAAATGGGTTACCCCCCCCCCACCTCTCTTCCCAATGGGGTCAGCCCATCACCGAGGAAAAATTTCAGGAACGCTGTAGTTGGTCTCCATAGGGGCCTCTAAAGGCCTGTTGTTGTTTTTTATAGACAGAGTTATTTTTTTAATGGACCTTACTCCCGCCAACGCGAGATGCCGGCCAAGTACTTTCTCCGTTGTGCTTTGAACATTCTTGCTGAGGCAGGAGAGTCATCCGATCTCCTTTTTCTCCTTGTTTTGCCTGGAAAAAAAGGAGGGCAGACTCGACAAACGCTCTCTCTCTCTGTGTGTGTGTGTTTCTCGCCAAGGGCTGGCAAGACCTCTGCAATTCTTGCCTCTCAAGCTCTTCCAAAACGGCAGCCGAATGTTTCCCCCGAGGTTTCACGATGGAAATAGCAGGGGCGCGAGACGGATCCGTGCCTCCCAAGCCATGTGCCGTGGCGGGAGAGCAGGAATTTAAAAAGGGGTAAAGCTGGAAGGGGGTACATTATACTCACACACACACACAAAACAACAACCCTGTGGGGTAGCTCAGCCCAGTGCCGGAATTATGTATAAGCTAAGCAAGCTATAGCTTAGGGTCCCATTCTCTTGGGGGGCCCCAAAAAAATTTAAAGGAGAAAAAACACTGGATGCCCATCTCCAAAATATAAGATAGAAATCAAATAAAATAAAACCTCCATACAGCAACCATGTTTTGTGTTGTGTAGGCTCCTGTGATGTAAGTCATGGTACGGTAGCCTGCTCCCTAAAATATTCCTGGTTTGCTACTTTCTGAAGCTCAACATCAAAAAAACCAAGATCATGGCCACTGGTCCCATCACCTCCTGGCAAATAGAAGGGGAAGAAATGGAGGCAGTGAGAGATTTTACTTTCTTGGGCTCCTCGATCACTGCAGATGGTGACAGCAGTCACGAAATTAAAAGACGCCTGCTTCTTGGGAGAAAAGCAATAACAAACCTAGACAGCATCTTAAAAAGCAGAGACATCACCTTGCCTACAAAGGTCTGTATAGTTAAAGCTATGGTTTTCCCAGTAGTGATGTATGGAAGTGAGAGCTGGACCATAAAGAAGACTGATCGCCGAAGAATGGATGCTTTTGAATTATGGTGCTGGAGGAGACTCTTGAGAGTCCCACGGACTGCAAGAAGATCACACCTATCCATTCTGAAGGAAATCAGCCCTGAGTGCTCACTGGAAGGACAGATCCTGAAGCTGAGGCTCCAATACTTTGGCCACCTCATGAGAAGAGAAGACTCCATGGAAAAGACCCTGATGTTGGGAAAGAAGAAGGGCACAAGGAGAAGGGGACGACAGAGGACGAGATGGTTGGACAGTGTTCTCGAAGCTACCAACATGAGTTTGACCAAACTGCGGGAGGCAGTGCAAGACAGGAGTGCCTGGCGTGCTCTGGTCCATGGGGTCACAAAGAGTCGGACATGACTAAACAACAACAATATATAGGGTGCCTACATTCTGCATGGACTGGTTGCATGGCCACATGGGCAAATGGCTTTAGATACCTATTAGGTCCATAAATTACCATATATTCAACACACAAAAAACAGTGACAATTTGTTGTTGACAAAGGACAGCTGGACCTATAAAGGGCCCCATTACCTTCAGGAGCTTAGGGCCTCATCAAACCTAAATCCGGGTTAGGCTGGGAGACGGTGACTGCCCCCCCCCAAGTCATCCCCCCCAATCCATTTCGTGGCTTGAGTTTGGGATTTGAACCCTGTTCTTCCAGGTCCTAGCCCGACGCTGAAACCACTACACCACGCTGCCTCTCATTGCGCGCGATTGGCAGATTCAATCCTATAACCTCCAACACAATCATTTTGCCGTTGGATGTTGTCGACGCAGCTGCTGTTTCGTCCGTTATATCCGCTATCGCGTCGTTGCTTTGTTATTAGGAAATTGCTTTGCAGTGTTCGGTTTTCAAAGGCAGTCCTTTTTCCCATAATTCCGTTTTTTTCAAATTTATAACACATCCATGCCAAATTAAAACTAATTCAATACAATCCCCCCCCAATAAAACCTGGCTTCCCACTCAATGTTGTTGTTCTTGTTGTTTAGTCGTTTAGTCGTGTCCGACTCTTTGTGACTCAATATATTTCCATAATTTCCCCTTATAGAAGCTGCTTATTTTACAATTTTATCTTGAATGATCACACACACACACACACACACACCCCGTTTGTAGCAAATTCCTCATCGCTCAGCTGTCCTTTTACCAACTCCTGCATATAGATAAAACAAAATTACTGTACATCAAATACAGCAAGTGACGTTATGGCAATTTAAAGCTTTTGTTCTTCTTTCTAAGTATCATGTAACTACATTTTCTTAATAAAAATAAAAAATACCTTCCAGTAGCACCTTAGAGACCAACTAAGTTTGTCACATTTTCTTAGTTTCCCCCCTCTGTCTGCCAGCAGTCATTCCCACCAAAAACTCCCAAACCAAAGCATTCCTGTTTCCTTTGCCGAAAGTCATTTTGAGACTGCTTTTTGTGTGTAGGAAATTGGCACACATCATACCCCCCCCCCCGTCATCAAATCACAGCATCCATTCATGTCAATGGGTCTCCTCTGAGTAGGACGGACGTCAGCTGCAAATTCCGAGCCAGCAACTCCCAAGGAGGCGTATATCAGATTGAGGCCGAGCACCTGGCCAATCAGACGTGTGAAATCCCCTTTAGTGCGCCTCTTTTTTGTGTGGAATCGGGTTCTAATCCTGCGGCTTCCGCCCCCACAGAGCCCCATTGGAGCAGCTGGGGGGCCTGGAGCCCCTGCTCAAAGACCTGTGGCGGCGGAGGGAAGAGGGTCCGTCGGCGGAGCTGCCCCAAGTCCAAGCTGATCCGCTGCCCTGGGCGTCCCTCGGAGGTGCAGAAATGCTCGCTGTCACCCTGTCCAGGTACCAAACCTCTCCAGTGGCCTCTCTCTTTGCTCCTCTGGCAAGGTTTCTCTGCACCTGGTCAGGTATCCCCATCCTTAGCATCTGCCCTTATCCTCTCCCTGTGCTTTCCCCTCCCTCCCCTCCACCCATCATCCCCCCTCCATTTCTTCTACCATAACTTATCTACCTACCTAATTACATTACATACACCATCACTTCCTTCTGATCTTTGATTATTGGCCTCCTTCCATCCACCATCACTTACTTTCTTCTGCCATCATTTGCCTCCTTCCGTCCATTACTTATTTACTTACTTCTGCCATCACTTACCTCCTTTCATTACTTCTTTTTTCCTTCCTTCCTTCCTTCCTTCCTTCCTTCCTTCCTTCCTTCCTTCCTTCCTTCCTTCCTTCCTTCCTTCCTTCCTTCTTTCTGCCATCATTTGCCTTCTTCCATCCATTACTTATTTACTTACTTCTGCCATCACTTACCTCCTTTCATTACTTCTTTTTTCCTTCCTTCCTTCCTTCCTTCTTTCTGCCATCATTTGCCTCCTTCCATCCATTACTTATTTACTTACGGTTACAGGTAGGTAGCCGTGTTGGTCTGGGTCGAAGTAAAATAAAAAAATTCCTTCAGTAGCACCTTAAAGACCAACTAAGTTTTTATTTTGGTATGAGCTTTCGTGTGCATGCACACGAAAGCTCATACCAAAATAAAAACTTAGTTGGTCTTTAAGGTGCTACTGAAGGAATTTTTTATTTTATTTACTTACTTCTGCCATCACTTACCTCCTTTCATTACTTCTTTTTTCCTTCCTTCCTTCCTTCCTTCCTTCCTTCCTTCCTTCCTTCCTTCCTTCCTTCCTTCCTTCCTTCTTTCCTTTCTTTTTCCACCACTTGCCTCCATCCATCCACCCACCATCACTTACTTACTTCCCTCTGAGACCACTTCCCTCCACCATCACTCACTCACTCACTCACTCACTCACTCACTCACTTATTTCAATCACCCCTCACTTCCTTTAATTCACCGTCCCTCCCTCTCCCCCTTCCTCCCATCCTTCCTTTTACCTCTGCTCACGAGTGCACACTCGCACCAGTAAATATCGCAGTGCAGTTCTCTATCCAAGCAACATGCACCAAAATGCAGGTCCTGGAGGGAAAGGTGCAGGAAAAATGCATATATTCATAGAAACAGTGCACAGAAGGGGCAACTGCTTACAAATATATATATATATATATATATATATATATATATATATATAATAAGTAAAACTGCATGCAAATGATGTGCATTATCAGGAGAAATTTGCACTAAGACACTGAAGGATTTTCATGTGTACTTTCCTTTTTTTAAAAAATGTAAGCAGATATGGAAATGTGAAATTAAGATGGAAAAATGGAGAATGGGAAGATTTGCCTCTCCATCAGTCAGGCCCCTCACATGTACCCTTTGCTCCCTGAAAGGGGAATTCTTTAGTTGGGATTCCCGCCTTGCAGGGGGGTGGACTAGACCATGGGTAGCTAAACTAAGGCCCGGGGGCCGGATCCAGCCCAATTGCCTCCTCAATCCGGCCACGCGAATCAGAATGTTTTTACATGAGTAGAATGTGTGCTTTCATTTAAAATGCATCTCTGGGTTATTTGTGGGGCCTAGGAATTCATTCGTCCCACCCCCAAAAATATAGTCCAGCCGCCACCCCCCCAAAAGGTCTGAGGGACAGTGGACCGGCCCCTTGCTGGAAAAGTTTGCTGACTCCTGGACCAGATGACCGCTGGGGGGTCTCTCCCAACTCTACAATTCTATGGCTCTGTGTTTCCAGCTTGCCAACTCAGCTGCGATATGGGCGTTCCCAGCAAGGACTGTAGCAGCTGCACCTGCCCCAACCACACCGTCCTGGGCACCGTACAGAGCGCGAGTGGAGCGGCTCTCGCCAACGCCCAGATCTTTCTCCAGGACCGGCCCCTGGCTCTGCTGGCCAGGAGCAACCAGCACGGCCAATTCACCGTCCGAGGCATCTGCGCTGGGAGCAAGGCCAACATCAGCGCGAAGCTCGAGCGGTTTGCCCAAGGGAGCGCCCCGGTGATCGCCAACGGCTCTCGGACATCATTGGTGGACCTAGTGCTCCATCGACCAGGTAACAGGGGGGACTCCGATTCTTTAGCCACGGTTGCTGCATTGGGATTAATATTTTATTATTATTATTTATACTCTGCCCACTTGGCTGGATTTCCCCAGCCACTCTGGGCGGCTCCCAACAGAATATTAAAAACACGATAAAACATCAAACATTAAACACTTCAAACATCTTCTTTATCTCGTCATATATCATTTCCCAAAATACCCCTTGCTTTCGTACAAGCCCACCCCATATGAAACAAAATGAGGGTTCCATCTACTCGTTTGCACTTCCAACAATTATTAGGAACTTTCCTACACATTTTAGGCAATTTGTTAGGTACCATCCATGCATAATTTTCTTAGAAAATTTCATTTACAGTCAATTTCATATCGTCTTTTACCAAACCACATTAACCTTCCTTGCTGAAATCTGCAACTCTAAGCCAAGCCTGTTTTGATCTGATGCATCTAAAAGGAAGTTGTGAAACTTATCAAGTGCCAAAATTTGTTGTTGTTGTTGTTGTTGTTGTTGTTGTTGTTGTAGTCGTTTAGTCGTGTCCGCCTCTTCATGACCCCATGGACCAGAGCACGCCAGGCACTCCTGTCTTCCACTGCCTCCCGCAGTTTGGTCAAACTCATGTTGGTAGCTTCGAGAACACTGTCCAACCATCTTGTCCTCTGTCGTCCCCTTCTCCTAGTGCCCTCAATCTTTCCCAACATCAGGGTCTTTTCCAGTGAGTCTTCTCTTCTCACGAGGTGGCCAAAGTATTGGAGCCTCAGCTTCAGAAGCTAAAGCTGAAGCCAAAATTTAGGCTCCTATATTTTAGGTTCCCTTTGAGCTCCATCCCCAAGGCTCCCCCCCAACCCCCCACCCCACCCCAATGGACTCTGCTCATCACTAAGATTTTAAGCCTCTTCCAATCCCTGTTTAGGGATGCGGGTGGCGCTGTGGTCTAAACCACAGAGCCTAAGGCTTGCCGATCAGAAGGTCGACGGTTCGAATCCCCGCGATGGGGTGAGCTCCCGTTGCTCGGTTCCTTCTCCTGCCAACCTAGCAGTTCGAAAGCACGTCAAAGTGCAAGTAGATAAATAGGTCCCACTCCGACGGGAAGGTAAACGGCATTTCCATGTGCTGCTCTGGTTTGCCAGAAGCGGTTTAGTACTGCTGGCCACATGACCCGGAAGCTGTACGCTGGCTCCCTCGGCCAATAACACAAGATGAGCGCCGCAACCCCAGAGTCGTCTGCTACTGGACCTAACAGTCAGGGGTCCCTTTACCTTTAATCCCTGTTTTATCACAAGTTGTTCTGGATGGGTAGGAAGGTGAGAGCCTTTTTAAAAACACAGTTAATTAATTTATTCATTTTTCCTGATTTTATACTACTTCTCTCCACCACCACCCCTCCCCCCCATCCATTCTTGGCAGAAAAACCTTACATGGTGTCGCATCCGGAAGAGAAAGTGAGGACCGTTGGACAAAATGTACGGTTTTGCTGCAGAGCGCAGGGCATTCCAGAGCCAATGAAGTATTACTGGTAAGTGACTGGGATCGGGGCCCATTGCTGGAGGAGGAGGAGGAGGGGCTCCTTTCAAGAAATCTCTCTATATATATCCAACAATTTATATGCTGCTTAGCTCCAATAGCCTCTGCGTTGCTTACAATGATACATTGCACAAAAAGAAATGAATCGAGTTAAAACGATCAAATCAAGCATCCATTAAAACTCCTAATGGAATAAAAAAAATCTCCGGTCAGAAGTTCAACAGGGAGGGGGGGGGACTGTTCTGATTGGGTGGCTCTAGTAATAATAATATAATAACAATTTATTATTTATACCCCGGCCAACTGACTGGGTTTCCCCAGCCGCTCTAGGATGCCGCTGCAGAAATAGTAATGCCCAGACCACGACATGAGACCCCAAAATATTAACCAAACCGATCTTCAGCCTACCGGTGAGGTATGCCATTCAGGTTACCTCCAGAAGCCGGAAGAATGCCCCACAGCGGGATTGTTGAAACTTTCCCTCCACCCCATTTTCACCCTTATTACGTCTGTCTTCATTGCATCTGTCTTCGTCACATCTGTCTTCACTCATCGGGGAGCATCAAAGAGCTTCCAAGCTCACAAGTGCCGACAGCCAGCCAGAAGGGAAGGAGCTTACTGTTGGTTTGCAGCCCTGATCGCTCAGTCGGCCTCTGACCTCCCTCCTCCCCATTTCCTCTCTTCTTCCAGGTACCACAACGGGACACTCCTGGACCGCAAGGTGCACAGATACGACAGCAGCTTAGTGCTGAGGGACCTGCGGCCAAATCAGGCTGGCTCGTACCACTGCAAAGCCAGCAATGACCTGGGCTCCGTCAAGTCCTCCGTGGCCCAGTTGGCTGTGATAGGTGAGCTCGGATTCCTGCTCCGAGGCAAAACTGGGGCTGGCTGAGGTTCAGCTTAGATACAGGCAGGGAGAGGCAGGACATGGTTGAGAAGCACCCTGGCCAATGGGCAGGCTCAAGGTGTGCTTTAGGAGCGAAGAGGTCCAACGTTGCTCCAGCAAGGAGGAAACTGAGGCTCAGTTGTATGTCGCCGCTCTTCTGCGAGAGACCCTCCCCATGCGTGTAATAGCTGGTGGTGGAGTTTTGCTCCTTCTCTGAGGAGTTCCCACCCAGTTCCGGTCCCAGGCTAGTCCTGACTTAAAAGCCAAGGGTACGTGACAACTGCAGGGATGCTGCAGAACATCAATGTAAACATGCAGAGAGCTCTTTGGTCCATGTAGCAAACATTGTCTTCCCCAAGGTCCAGGTGTTTCTAGACTACAACTCCCATCATCCCTGACCCTGAACATAGGATCTTTGCTATGCAGAGTTACCTTCTCAGGAGGAGAGGATGCCCCGGGGACTTCTCTTCAGCGGATATTTTTTCAATGACCTCCTCCTCCCTCTTCTCCTCTCCTCCTCCTCCTCCTCCTCCTCCTCCTCCTCCTCCTCCTCCTCCTCCTCCTCCTCCTCCTCCTCCTTCTTCTTCTTCTTCTTCTTCTTCTTCTTCTTCTTCTTCTTCTTCTTCTTCTTCTTCTTCTTCTTCCTCGAATCATAGAGTTGGAAGAGACCACCAGGGCCATCCAGTCCAACCCCCTGCCAAGCAGGAAACACCATCAAAGCATTCTTGACATATGCCTGTCAAGCCTCTGCTTAAAGACCTTCTTCTTCTTCTTCTTCCTCTATTGGCTACTCAGTCCTCTGCTGAGTAGAGCTGGGCAATATATCAATACATCATCCAAAACTGGTTTCAGGTCCACATTGGCTTCGTAATTTTTGACCTGGAAATATATTGCGAATAATGATGTATGTGTGTTGTTGTGTTGTTTAGTCGTTTAGTCGTGTCCGACTCTTCGTGACCCCATGGACCATAGCACGCCAGGCACTCCTGTCTTCCACTGCCTCCCGCAGTTTGGTCAGTTTGTATGTGTATGCTATGCAAAATTAACTTGGGGAAAACCGCAAAGCCAGCCAATGCCTCTCCATAGCTACATTCTTATTTCAGACATCAGTATATCGCAATGTTTAGCTGGTGATAAATCACGAAATAGAAAACTAGCTCCATCCTTATTTCCGACACTGTGATATATCAGTATATCGCGATGTTTAGCTGGTGAGAAATCACGAAGTTGAAAACCAGCTTCATCCTTATTTCAGATATTGTGATACAGTCGTGCCTTGGCTCCCGAACGCCGCAAACCCGGAAGTGAGTGCTCCGGTTTGTGAATGTTATTTGGAACCCGAACGTCCAACGGGGCTTCGGCATCTTCCGATTGGCTGCAGTCAATCGGAAGCCGCGCTTTGGTTTCCGAACATTTTGGAAGTCGAACGGACTTTCGGAACGGATTCCGTTCGATTTCCGAGGTACCACTGTATATCGGTATATCACGATGTTTAGCTGGTGCTATATCACAAGGTTGAAAACCAGGTATCGCCAGCCCTGGTCTTGAGCCACAGCACAGCTCTACCAACTGCTCTACCACATCTCTTGTTTTGGTCTTCTCTCGTTTCAGACCCAGACGTCCCAGCCTGCGTAGCCGAGCCGGAAGAATACCTCATCAAACTCCCCGACGAATGTCTCCAAGAGGAGACAGGCTCCCACTTCTACAACGTCGGCCAGTGCCCCAATGCCCGCTGTGCCAGCAGCCTTGCCGACGGCCTACAGTGCCGTGACGCCACGAAGCACTGCTGTGGGACACGCCGCATGGAAGTGCGGGAGATTCGTTGCATCGGGTATGTCCTCCCCATCAAGGTGGTTGCGGAGTGCGGCTGCAGCTCTTGCACCCAGCCCAAGGTGCTGGTCCGCGGGAAGGCTTCGGCGGCGGATAATGGGGAACCTCTGCGCTTTGGCGAGATCTACCTGGGCGCCGAGAAGATCGGCTTCACCGGTTACAAGGGCGCCTTCACCATTGAGGTTCCACCGGACACACAGAGGCTGGTGGTGAAGTTTGTGGACCGGACACAGAAATTTGTCGAGGCTGTGAAGGTCTTCCCGTTTGACCAGCGCGGTGGGGCTGTCTACCAGGACGTCAAGATGATAAGGAGGAAGGAGCCTGTTGACTTGGAAGCCTCAGAAACCAACGTCATCCAGCTCGGAGAAGTGGCTGGGGAGGACCCCGTCGGGGAGATCGTCATCCCCTCGCAATCTTTCTTCAGGCCCGATGGTCAACCCTACAACGGGACCGTACGGGCCAGCGTCACGTTCGTTGATCCACGGGACTTTGCCACGGTGAACGCCGCCTCCAGCGACTTGAATTTCGTCAATGCCGAAGGCGATCTCTTCCCTCTCCGGACTTATGGCATGTTTTCCCTGGACTTCTGGGAAGAGGGCAGCAACCAGGGATTAGAGGCCAGGAGCGTGGAGGTAAAGATGGACGCCGAGCTCATTAAGATGCCAGGGCACGTTCAGAAAATGAAGCTCTGGTCCCTCAACCCCGTGACAGGCCTGTGGGAAGAGGAGGCGCCCTTCAAACTGGCCACGGCACAGCGCCATAAGCGCGAGGAGAGGGCCTTCCTGATTGGCAACCTAGAGATCCGCGAAAGGCGGCTGTTCAACCTGGACGTGCCGGAGAACCGTCGCTGCTTCGTCAAAGTCCGGACCTACATCAATGAAAAGTTAAACCCCAATGAGCAGCTGGAGGGAGTAGTGGTCACCCTGGTCAACCTCGAGCCCAGGCCTGGCTTTCCGTCCAACCCTCAGGCCTGGGGCCGCTTTGACAGCGTGGTGACAGGTCGCAATGGTGCGTGCCTTCCTGCCTTCTGCGACAGCCAGCAGGCTGATGCCTACACGGCTTACGTCACTGCGACAATGGGTGGGGAGGAGCTGGAGGCCGTGGCATCCAGCCCGAAGCTCGACCCTCGCGCCGTGGGCGTTTCTCAGCCGTACCTCAACAAGCTGGGCTACCGGCGATCCGACCACGAGGACCCAGCCCTCAAGAAGACAGCCTTCAAGATCAATCTCGCCAAGCCCAACCAGAACAACATTGACGAGACCAACGGCCCCATCTACCCGTACCGGAGCCTGAGGGATTGCGACCGGGCGCCCGTCACAGCCAACCACTTCCGGTTCTACCGGGTGGAAGTGGACAAGTATGAGTACAATGTGGTGCCATTCAAAGAGAGCGACCTGACGTCGTGGACCGGGGACTACCTCTCGTGGTGGCCCAACCCTCAAGAGTTCCGGGCTTGCTACATCAAGGTGAAGATCAACGGGCCTCAACAATACATGGTCCGGTCTCGAAACGTGGGGGGCAGTCACCCCAGGACTCGGGGGCAACTTTACGGCCTGCGGGACTCTCAGAGTGTCCGGGACCCCGAGATGTATAACACATCGGCGGCTTGCCTCGAGTTCAAGTGCAGTGGAATGCTGTTCGACCAAGGACTTGTTGACAGGACTTTGGTGTCCATCATCCCGCAGGGGAGCTGCCGTCGTACGGCAGTCAACAGCTACCTGAGGGAATACCTCGGCCGCCACCCGCCCGTCATGGAGAACAACGACACCTCAGCCTTTGCCATGCTGGCTCCCGTGGACCCGCTGGGGCACAACTATGGCATCTACACTGTGACCGATCAGAACCCGCGCCTGGCCAAGGAGATTGCCATCGGCCGCTGCTTTGACGGCACCTCAGATGGGTTCTCGCGGGAGATGAAATCTGACCGGGGTACGGCGGTCACCTTCTATTGCCAGGAGCGGCCAGTGGGGCGCAAGAGCTTCTTCCAGCGCCTGCTCGAAACCCCCGCCCAGACGCTGACGGAGATCCGGCGTGAGATGGGGGGCAACGAACAGCTGCGGGGAGCTTCTCAGGTGGTGGCGTACCCGGCAGGGTTGCGGACCGTGTTTGCGGCGCAGGCCCGTCGGACCCCCAGCCGCAGGAGGAGGGTGGGTGCTTCGCAGACCGGACAGTGAACAAGGAAGAGAACTGATGGGTCGTCTTCACATGGCACTGGCATGTTCCTGATCTCTCTCACACTGAGTGAGGAGGTGTGTCACCGAGGAAAGCTTTGTCCCGCCTCCCTCCAGAGCGATGCCTCGAAACCAAGAAAGATAAACACAATCTCCTGGCCTCACGCCTGCCGATACTCCCCAGTATCGATTCCTTAACCCATGCCCTGCCTGTGGTCTTCCCCAAGGGTGTAGTGGTAAATTGTGACGGGCAGGGGCTAATCCTGATAGCCCCCCCCCATATCCCTGGTCCCAAAGAGAGTGCCATAGTCATGGCCGCTGCCCCCAGGAATAGCCACACCCCCAAAGAGACTCTAATTGCACACACGAGGATAGCCACGCCCACAAGCAAAGCCCCACCTATGTCGAGAAAGCCACACCTCCAAGGCAACAGGATGAATCATTATTCACACACCGCAAAGGGCAACAGTGTATATATAGCACGATACACGGTTGATTAAAATTAGCATAACTGCCACCCAATTCGTTGTTTCCTCAGACTAATCCACCCCAGGCCTAATGGTGTTGACGTCTGGCTGCCACGGTTCAGCTTTAGCCAGCTGAATGCAAGCCATATTGCAAAGAATCACCCCCATGTAAACCGCTAACGTGAAGCGGGAACCCCGTCAAAGGAAAGGGGAGACGTACCCAGCCTCTCCTCGATTGCTTTCCTCCTCCTCCGACTTCCCTCGATGTTAATGTGTTGGAAACAAACTTGAAAGCCTTGTCGTCGCCTCACTCGCTTGCAGTGGGAGGGCGAGGTTGCACTCATGTCGTGCTTTGGGGACATCTGACTTGGCCACTGGTGAGAGCAAGATGCCGGACATGATGGGTTTGATCTCGAGATGTTCTTATGCTGACCAGTAATTTAAAACTCTGAAACCCCTGGGGGATACCTATATCGTCTTGCGGCCCCCCCCCCCCAACCTGTTTGTTTGACACAGAATTGTAGGATTGTATTGCTGGGAGGGGGACCCCTGAGGGCACCTTCTAGTCCAAACCCACTGCAATTCAGGAATGGAAGTTGAGGCCAGCTTCTTCATGAGGACTAGATAATTGCTTGGAGTTGAATAAAGGAATCCAACCCTAAGCAAGCCTCTCACACATCCTCACACACCCAGAATTCATTCTGAAAAACCTGGATGTTATATAGACAGATACATACGTATACATATAAATATCTAATAAGTCAATGAATAGAAAAAAAGAAGGGGAGTCCCGTTTCTGTGGTGCCGGAGGACATGCTTCTCTTCAAATGACGATTCTCTGATTCCCACCCCCCCTGGGAAATGGGATTCCAGCAATATTTGGAATTATGTATCCCTGGCCTTAGAAGAGACATTCGTGAAAATGAAGGTCTCTTCTAGATACAGGGGTACCTCGGTTCTTGGACGTAGACGGACGTTTCGGAACCCGGACGCCGAAAATCCGGAAGTAAATGCTTCCGTTTTCGAACGTGCCTCGGAAGTCGAATCATTTTCTCAACTGATTTTGCAGATCGCCCTTTGTGCCTCGGGTTTTCGGACTTTTTGGAATTCAAACGGTGTTCCAGAACAGATGACGTTCGAGAATCGAGATGGTCAGAGGTGAGGCACCTCCAGCCTCTGGGCCAAATTCGCCCCAGCACAAGCCCCCATTTGACTGCCTTCCCTCGCACCTGACGCCATCTGAGAGCTCTCTTGAGCGCCACACACCCAAGGGCAAAATGCACAGGGTTAGGCAGTCATTCACAAACTGCACCACCTGTGCATCATTGGATATCCTTTTTTTATTATTAAAAAAATAACTTTTATTGGAGTATATAAAAAAGAATACAGAGCTTATTACCAAATATACCCCCCCCAAACAACAACATTAATCTAAATATTTTATCGAAAGAAGAAGAGAGAAAGAGTAAGGAAGATAAAACGGATTAAGCTAAAGAGTAAATATATTTTAATTTAAGGTTATCTGTAATGTCTGAAGATCATGGGGGGATATGATACAGCTTTCAGAGAACCATCGGCACATCTAGAAGGCAAGTCAGGTTTGGGGGAAAATACTAAATCTGTTTTAATTAGTGGTGAGTAGTTTATAAGACTTTGAAAATCAGTAAAAAAAAAAAGATTTGGCAAAAGGAAGGAAGGAAGGAAGGAAAAGAAAAGGTGAAACTTACCGGAAGAATAAGAAATCAAGATAACAACCTTTTATAAAAGAATGGAAACTGTTTATTGAATATTTACAGATAAATTGTAAACAGATAAGAACATTGGCTGGATTATTGTAACAACCTGCAGTTTCGTAAGAGTATATGTTTCAAGTAGATGAATAAATAAGCACATTTAGTTAATTTGGATAAGCAGGAGATATTAAAAATAAATTTAAGGAACTGCAGAAAGAGGGGGAAGGAAGTCGAGTTTCGAAAGGTTAAAACGAACGCAAAGTTAGTGAAATGTATAAACCTGAAAAGCATAAATAAAATTTTTAAAAAAGAAAGAAAAGGGAAAAAAGGAAGGAAGAAAAAGAAAGGATAGAGAAAAAAAGTATAAACCTGAAAAGCATAAATAAAATTTTAAAAAAGAAAAAAGGAAGGAAGAAAAAGAAACGGATAGAGAAAAAGAGAAAAGCATAGAAAGAGAAAAAACGAAAAAGAAAGGCTAGACATTGTTGGCTATCCTAATATCACCAGGTGCCTGGCAGGTGGTTCGGCCTCCAAAGGTGGGTGTCAGATAAGGATCCGGCCCGCCATGTTGAAAAACGCCCGCCCGCCCCCCTCCAGCTACCTGCAGTAGGGAGTGGCGCTTCTTAGAGATGGGTGGACCTGCGGCCCTCCATTTAATGCTGGCCTCCAGCTCCCATCGGCCCTGACCATTAGGCCTGCTGGCTGCCAGGAGTTGGGGGTCCGCTGACACCCGAGGGCACCAGTTCTCCCAGCCCAGCATCTCGGCTGACCCCCAGCAGATGGCGCTCATTTGCGATGCCACCACCCCCTTCCAAACTTGAGAGAGATGGCATCATTGAGGGTTGCGAGACATGGAAGGATGGGAGACGTGGGGGGGGGATCGGGGCTGTTGGCCCAATATCTGCCAGGTTCTCCTCTCGGGTTCTTATGAGAAGCCGTTCCCATTACGACTAGCGTTCCCCCCCCCCCCAAGATGTCCCTCTTTTGCCGTGGTTCACATAAACAGCAACTTTATAAATATATATGTAAAGGAGATGTGTTATTTATTGCCAAAATATAGGACTGTGTTTTCACCAGTGTTGTGGTCTTGTGTCTGATTTCACTTCCACACACCCCACAAGGGCCGGATTTAGGTTTGATGAGGCCCTCAGCTCCTGAAGGTAATAGGGCCTTTTATAGGTCCAGCTGTCCTTTGTCAACAACAAATTTCCGCTGTTTTTTGTGTTGAATATATGTTTCCTGCTTGGCAGGGGGTTGGACTGGATGGCCCTTGTGGTCTCTTCCAACTCTATGATTCTATATGGTAACTTATGGACCTAATAGGTATCTAAAGCCATTTAGGGACGCAGGTGGCACTGTGGTCTAAACCACTGAGCCTCCAGGGCTTGCCAATTGGAAGGTTGGCGGTTTGAAACCCCGCAACGGGCTGAGCTCCCGTTGCTCTGTCCCAGCTCCTGCCAACCTAGCAGTTCGAAAGCACACCAGTGCTAGTAGATAAAAAGGTACCGCTGCAGCGGGAAGGTAAACGGCGTTTCAATGGGCTCTGGTTTCCATCACGGTGTCCTGTTGCACCAGAAGCTGTTTAGTCCTGCTGGCCACACAACCCGGAAAGCTGTCTGTGGACAAACGCCGTCTCCCTTGGCCTGAAAGCGAGATGAGCGCCGCAACCCCATAGTCGCCTTTGACTGGACTGAACTGTCCAGGGGTACTTTACTTTACTTACTAAAGTAATTTGCCCATGTTGCCATGCAACCAGTCCATGCAGAACGTAGGCACCCTATATATAGAAAGGAGCAAACCAGGGATATTTTAGGGAGCAGGCTAGCAGGCGGGGCCCATGACTTACATCACAGGAACCTACACAACACAAAACACTGTTGCTGGGTGTAGGTTTTATTTTATTTGTTTTTTATCTTATACAGTAGTACCTCGCAAGATGAATGCCTCGCGCAACGAAAAACTCGCAAGGCGAAAGCGGTTTGTGGTGTTTTCCGCGCTTCGCAAGAAGTTTTCTATGGCCGCGCTTCGCAAAACGAAGTTTTCCGGCGGTTTTGTGGGGTTTTTTGCCGCTGCAAATTGCGCTTCGCAAGACGAAAATCTCGCTAGACGAAGCGACTCGCGGAACAAATTACTTTCATCTTGCGAGGCACCGCTGTATTTTGGAAATCTACATCCAGTTGTTTTTTCCCTTTAATTTTTTTTTGGGCCCCCCAAGAGAGTGGGGCTCTAAGCTATAGCTTGTTTAGCTTATACGCAAATCTGGCACTGCACCCAACCCCAAAGTAGGGGGCTGCACCGATGGGATGGATTTGGGGTCGGAGGAATGCCTTCGCAGATCCGCAGTGAATCTTGTTTACTTCAGCTAGGCCAGGCTCTCCAGATGTTGTTAGACTACAACTCCCATCATCCCTAGCTACCAGGGCCGGTGGTTCAGGGCTGATGGGAGTTGTAGTCTGAAAACAGCTGGAGACCCAAGTTTGGGGAAGCCTGGGTTGGGTGAAGGAAGAGAAAGAGGAGGTCAAGGTAGCGATGGGAGGGAAATTTGGTTTGGTTCTCAAAAGCGAGCCTACCGATCGTTTGGCTCTTGAAACAGAACATGGGCCGAAACACATCTGAAATTTGCACACCTCCAAATATTGCGATCGATCCTGTTCTCCATCTAAGTAACATGTTAAAAAATAAAAATAAGAAACAGATCTGAGAGGAAAGGGTGCATAAATTTGCACGGCTGAGTGAAAACAACAATCAAAATGCATCCTTTGGGGGAGAAATCGTTTTTTGCAAAACCGTGTGTGTGTGTCTGTGTGTGTGTGTCTGTGTCTGTCTGTCTGTGTGTGTGTGTGTGTGTGTGTGTGTGTGTGTGTGTGTGTGTGTTAGGCATAATTGCCAAATATGCATATTCGCACTTTAAATGCTGGATTTTCGTTAAAGCAAAACCAATTCACAAACCGGCATGGCGATTTGGAGAACTTGAATTCAAGACTGGGGGGGGGAGTGGAATCGATGGATTTAGCTGCCCCTGGTCTCGGGTGTAAGGAGAAAAAGGTCTTTTAAGGGGACGGGGGATCTATGGGGCTTGGGGTGGGGCGGCAGAGTTGCAGAAGGGATAAATAGAAAATAAGAGATCTGTGGGTCTCTGAGAAGCGGTTCCAGGTACGCAAAGAAGCCAGGGAGGCAGTGCTTTGAGGAGATATTGCAGAAAGGAAAGGGCAAGAAGGGAGATTGAGGGATCATTGAAGGGAGCCAGAGATCTAGGAAGCTCTTGGGGAGAGCTGTGGGAATAAGGAGCAAGAAAGGGAAAATAAGGAGTCATGTCGTGTTTAAGAAGGATTTCGACAAACCATAAGGTGTGCAGAGGAGGGAGACCAAGATGATCAAGGGGTCTGGAAACCAAGCCTGATGAGGAACAGTTGAAGGAGCTGGGGATGTTTAGCCTGGGAAAGAGGAGGCTGAGAGGAGATAGGAGAGCCATCTTCAAATATCTGAAGGGCTGTCACAGGGAAGTGGGAACAAGCTTGTCTTTCTCCTGCTCCATAGGGTAGGACTCGAACCCATGTGGCTTCAGGTTGCAAGAAAGGAGATTCTGACTAAACACCCGGAATGACTTTCTAGAGCTTTCGACAGAGGAAGGGACTCCCTTTCAACTCGACAAATGGTGCTGCAGATCTAGAAAGCTCTTGGAGGGGGTTGCAGGAATAAGGATCCAGAAGGGAGAACGGGTTGGAGCGGGGAGATTTCCGGCGACCCACGTTGGCAGCAGCCGGAAGCGACTCCCTAAACGCAGCTTAAAACAGCGGCAGCTAACCTGGCACCCTCTGGAGATTGCGGAACTACAACTCCTGTCATCCCTTGGGCTTGGCCATGCGGGCTGCCAGGGGATCGGAGTATGACAACGGCCGGCGGAGGGCACCGGGTTGACGACCCCTGAGAAGGTGCGCTTCCTTATACAACCCAGGGAAGGTAAGGGGTAAAGGGACTGCTGACCATTAGGTCCAGTCGCAGACGACTCTGGGGTTGTGGCGCTCATCTCGCATTATTGGCCGAGGGAGCCGGTGTACAGCTTCTAGGTCATGTGGCCAGCATGCCTAAGCCGCTTCTGGCGAACCAGAGCAGCGCACGGAAACGCCGTTTACCTTCCCGCCAGAGTGGTACCTATTTATCTACTTGCACTTTGATGTGCTTTCGAACTGCTAGGTTGGCAGGAGCTGGGACCGGACAACAGGAGCTCACCCCATCGCAGGGATCCGAACCGCCAACCTTTTGATCGGCAAGCCCTAGGCTCTGTGGTTTAACCCACAGCGCCACCCGCGTCCCTCAACCCGGGGAAAGCATCTTCTGAATGACAGCAAGGGGATTGAAGAGCTCCTGCTTTGGCGACCCCTCGTAGCCGAGGAAGATTGTCTTCCATAAACACAGTTTTAACAATGAGTTCGTAAGTGACTGTGGAGGCCAATTCTGGATCCACACGTCCTTCCACACTGGGGACATAGGTTTCTGGGCGGGAGTTGATCCTGGTGAGGGTTTGCCAAGCATGCCTTCCTCTTAGCCCGTTTCTCCCTTGTGTCTTGAGTTCGAGTGTCTTCAAAGCCCATGACACCTTTGGTCAAGGCTGTTCTCCAACTGGAGCTCTCGCAGGCCAGTGTTTCCCAGTTCTAGCATCTTCCCCATGGCTCATTGGGCTGGGAGAGAAAGATACTTTAAACAGCTCCCGCCTGCATCCAGATGTTTCAGGTATGTGTGTTGGCCCAGGACTCCCTTTCTCTCCTACGCCGGGTCTTTATGGTCGGAGATTTGTGTTCTCAGCAAAAATGAGACATCAAAGTATACGAGTGGCAAGGCCTTGCCAAAGGGAAGGGGTGGAAATTATTGATGTCTGTCTGTCTCCCGGCCAGAGGACCACAACCCTCCTGAGCTTTGCGAGACGCAACAGAGCGGACAGTCACTCGTGCCAAGCGTTGAAACGTTATATATGACGGGTGAAGGGATGGAGCCTTTTTTTGCAAAGCGCAGCACGTCTCTGGCAAGCCAGGATCCGCTCCCAAACAGTCTTGGAACGCACGACGGCAACATCAAACACTCCAGGAGAAGCAGACCTGGTTTTTGAAAACGTCCAGTTGGCGAGATTGCCGGAGAGGGAATCGGAGGACGAGGAAAACATTTCGCGCCCCAGTTTTAAGGACACAGCTCACAGGGGTCCTCGTTCAGGAAGGCCGTAGCTTAGCGGGGAAATGCCTGGAGGTCTCTAGTTCGATCTGGAACGACATTTCCAGGTAGGGATGGGAATATTCCGCTGACTGAAACCCACTGTCAGTTAGGGTAGACGACACTCTGAACTAGACAAACCAATATTCTGACTCCGAGGAAGGCAGCTTCCTATTTCAATCGCCTCTCTAGTCACATCCATGAGGACTAGAAACTTGCTTTTGGATTTTGGAGGAAAGGAGCATCGCTCAGCAGTAGGCACACCTGCTTTTCCTGCTGGAAGTTCCAGCTTCAGTCTTCTTGTTGTGATTATAAAAACGAGGGATTTGTGTGTGGGTGTCCAATGAGGGAGCGATAGAGCGAAAGGCAGCAGATCGAGAAGCAAATACTCAAATATTTGGATCGCACTCGGGTCTCCTTTGTTGAAAAGCAGTGTAGACCGCACACAAATGAATACAGGAGGGACAATGTGGATATAAATAAAAATTCAGACGTTTTGCGTTCACCAAACACGGAGACGATACTGGCATAGCAGAAGCCAGACTAGATTCCTTTTGCCTTGGTTCTCGAACGGCTTATCTATCGAACAAATCGGCTCCCGAATGCCGCAAACCCGGAAGTAAGTGTTCCGGATTGTAAACATTTTTCAGAAGCCGAACGTCTGATGCGGCTTCCGATTGAGCGCAGGAAGCTCCCGCAGCCGATCAGAAGCCGCGCCTTGGTTTCCAAATGGTTTGGGGAGTCGAACGGACTCCTGGAAATTAAGTCCGAGAACCAAGGTGTGTGCAAAAATTGCCCACGTTACAGGGCGATGCTTGTAAAATAGTGCTCAAGCATGCAGAATAATATATCAAGGTCATTATACGACGGGGAAGGGCTTGCGGAAAATGTTTCCGTTGGGTAAGACAAGGCTAGCGAGACATGTGCAGGAGGGGGAGAAATTTGCAGTAAACCTCCAGCAAACTTTTCATAGAATCAGAGTTGGAAGAGACCACAAGGGCCATCCAGTCCAACCCCCTGCCAAGCAGGAAACACTATCAAAGCATTCTTGACATATGCCTGTCAAGCCTCTGCTTAAAGACCTCCAAAGAAGGAGACTCCACCACACTCCTTGGCAGCAAATTCCACTGCCGAACAGCTCTTACTGTCAGGAAGTTCTTCCTAATGTTTAGGTGGAATCTTCTTTCTTGTAGCTTGAATCCATTGCTCCGTGTCCACTTCTCTGGAGCAGCAGAAAACAACCTTTCTCCCTCCTCTATATGACATCCTTTTATATATTTGAACATGGCTATCATATCGCCCCTTAACCTTCTCTTCTCCAGGCTAAACATACCCAGCTCCCTAAGCCGTTCCTCATAAGGCATCGTTTCCAGGCCTTTGACCATTTGGGTTGCCCTCTTCTGGACACGTTCCAGCTTGTCATTTCGTCTCTGTGGCACGGCAGACACCCTTCCCTGTGGGGTAAAACTCCTTCCCTGTTCCCGGGGACATTTTCCGTAGCCAAGGCTGACTTAGCGACGAAGGAACGTGCCGGAGTGCCCTCGCCCGTCTCGGAGTCCGGTCAGGTTTTACGAGCGGCCCGAGCCTCTGGGATGCCCTGTGGTTTTCTCTCTGCCTCTCTGCTGTCTATTTTTTGTTTCCTTGCCCTGCTTTGTGGCTCCAGGAGCAACTGATGAGAAACACAGGTTGAGGGGAGGAAAGAGGAGGGCAGGAGGTCTCTGGGCCTTTCAGGGGCCGGCCCCAATTCCTTGCCGTGACCTCCAGAAGATTGCAGGGAAGAGTGTACACCCCAAATCAGGGGGCACACTTAGACCGGCGCCCTCCCATCCTGTTCCTTTCCGCTGTCTCCATCCACGCAGCGTAGGATGGGGGAGCCAGGTCTGGGATTAGCGGTGGATGGGGGCCAACACAAGCAAGGCCTTGGCTGTCTTCGCTTCGCCTTCCCTCCACATCCTCAAGCGCCACGGGCAGAGCTGCTGGTGACCCCAAGCGCTGTTAATTTGTGCTGGAGAATTGGCCCAGAAAAAACCACGCTTGGGGCGAAACGATAGGGAACGCAGGGACCTAGGAAATGGACCTTTGGCCTGGCAACACTGGCTGGCAGCCGCTCCCCGGGGTTTCATGTTTGCGTGCCTTCCTGGTTCAAGCCCGGAGGTGCCAGATCGAACCCAGGGCATTTTATGTGCAAATCCGATGCTCTGCCTTTCCCCCGAAAAGCAAGATTCTAGTCCTCATGGCTGTGTGAACGGAGAGCCGGCTTGGATAGGAAGCTGCCTTTCTGCTGCGCCTGGGAACCCTGGGAATTGTAGCTCCACGGGGGGAATGGGGTCGGGTTTCCGAATGACTCTCAGCACCCACAACAAACTAAAGTTCCTAGGATTTTGAAGGAGGGAAGCCACGGCTGTGGCCCAGCCCTGCTTTCCATGCATAGCGGACAATTTCAAGGTTAAAACACCTTAGAGACCAACTAAGTTTGTCATAGGTATGAGCTTTCGTGTGCATGCACACTTCTTCAGATACCTGATTTCAGGGTTAGTTGCTGATTCGGATTTTCGTAGAATTGTAGAGTCAGAAGGGACCCTCAATGGTCATCTAGCCCAACCCGCTGCGATGCAGAATGCAATTTTGAAACAACGTGTTTCTGCGGAAGAATTATACATATCATGGGATATGCCTGAGAGATTGGAGCCTCACATTCCTGTCTTAATGCGGGTTTCGGGCTGTGTGCACCGATGTGTTCCCATTAAAATAGCACCGCTGTAACTTCCTCCCTCAAATCACGCCAGCGGATTCCATTTCTGCCTGTCTGTCTGGCCAAAGCGTGTCAGCCAAGCTCCCCTCTGGACAAACCATCAAATTCCTGCAGACAAAGAGCTCCTTGAGGGGGAAACGAGCTGTGAAAAGCAGAACCCAATCCTTCGTGTCTAGGAAGAAGCAGCGAGATTTTTTTTAACAGCTCACATCCTGGCTCCCCTCCTCCAGAACACGAAGGCCCTGTTCTGAGAGGTGTTTTTTGTTTCCTAAAATTCCCGTCCGGTTTCAGAAATTCCACAGGAGTTTTTCTGGGGGGGGGGTGTACACGAGAGAGAAAGAGGACATCTGAGAGAGAAGGTAGGACAGGCTATATCCTCAAAACATACCCTCCAACATTTCTCGGATGAAAATAGGGATGCCCCATTCAACAACAACAACAACAACAACAACAACAACAATAATAAGTATGAATGGTAAATAAATAGTATGGGATGCGGGTGGCGCTGTGGGTTAAACCACAGAGCCTAGGGCTTGCCGATCAAAAGGTCGGCGGTTCGAATCCCTGCGACGGGGTGAGCTCCTGTTGTCCGGTCCCAGCTCCTGCCAACCTAGCACATCGAAGTACAAGCAGATAAATAGGTACCACTCCGGCGGGAAGGTAAACGGTGTTTCCGTGCGCTGCTCTGGTTCGCCAGAAGCGGCTTAGGCATGCTGGCCACATGACCAGGAAGCTGTACACCGGCTCCCTCGGTCAATAACACGAGATGAGCGCTGCAACCCCAGAGTCGGTCACGACTGGACCTAATTACCTTTGCCCTTTATACCCCACCTTCCTTGGAGGTTCTTAAGCAGAGCTTGGATGGCCATTTGTCATGGATGCTTTAACTGAGTTTCCTGCATTGCAGGGGGTCAGACTAAATGACCCTTGGTGGTACTGTCCATCTCTAAGATTCTGCGATTCTATTATTTATACCCCATCCATCTGACTGTGTTGCCCCAGCCACTCTGGGCAGCTTCCTACATATATAAAACCATAATAAAACATTTAAGGTTTGTTTTTTTATAAAAAAAAATCCCTATACAAGGCTGCCTTCAGATGTCTTCTTGTACAGTTACTTATCTCCTTGGTTTGGTTTTGGGGGTTGCATAACTCCAAACTCTCCAACATTTCTCCGATGAAAATAGGGACATCCTATTCCATCCCCTCCAACATTTCTTCCCTGAAAATAGGGACGTCCTATTCCAGCCCCTCCAACGTTTTTCCCTTGAAAATAGGGACGTCCTATTCCATCCCCTCCAACATTTCTCCCGTGAAAATAGGGATGTCCTAAGGAAAAGCGGGACATTCCAGAATCAGATCAGAAACCGGGACAGCCTCTATAAATCCAGGACTGTCCTTGGAAAATAGGGACACTTGGTGGGTCTGCGAAAACAACTTTGTGGGGTTGGTGAAGACCACCGGCTGTGGTTTAAACTGTGGTTTAAAAGCACTGAGCTCTACAGTTCCTTGACTCAGTAGCAGGCAGCTTCCTGTTGAAACCAGCTCTTCGCCGCCATGAGGACTAGAAACCTGTTTTTCCAGGGAAATAAATGTTCATGAGTGCAAAAGGTAAAAACGCATGCATAAGTATATAAGCCATGTGTCCGAAATAGTACATAAGGGCATCGGTGCCAAGTTCCGGATTGAAAAATCCGGGATCAGCAGCGCCGCGGCACCGGATGTCGCTTCTACGCACTTCCGGACATGCGTAGAAGTGACTTCTGGAGCTGCGGACATTTTGGAAATGGGCACAGCGGCATCAGAAGTCAATTCTACGCATGTCCGGAAGTGCGTCGAAGCGGCTTCCAGTGCGCGGCACCAGAAGAACATGGCCGCCGGCAGGAGCTCCGTAATCCGGGGGAACCGAATATGGGGTATTTTGCCATTTGGGACACCTGCAGGAAACGGTAAGAAAATACGGGGTTTCCCAGGGAAAACGGGGTACTTGGCAGCTATGCATACGGACAATCCCAAAGCCATATTGACTCTTAATGACCCCAAATGTTTCCTCTGCGGAAGGAATCGAGGGTAAGGGGGCGCGATACTTGCCTTGCCCCGGGTACTGGCAACCCACGCTACACCACTGTACTCACAACCACAGTCTGCCCATTCAGATAGAAATATTCCTCTTTCAGATCTAAGTATCTTTCCGCATGTCGCTGTGAGTTGCTGGTGGTCCACGGCTGTGTTCTTTTGTAGCGGCGCAGGAAATAAAGCTGGCTTCCTACTACATTCCTGTTAAACCAGTCCTTTCTTCCCGGCGATGAGGACTAGAATTTCAATTTTGCCTTCTGGGGAAGGTAGGGTTGCCGTATTTTGAAGAGTGAAAAAAGAGGATGCTATGATGGCCGTTCTGATGCACAATTTTTTAAAAAAGTTTTCTTCCAGTAGCACCTTAGAGACCAACTAAGTTTGTTATTGGTATGAGCTTTCGTGTGCATGCAGACTTCTTCAGATACTGAAGAATCTGGTATCTGAAGAATCGGGTATCTGAAGAAGTGTGCATGCACACAAAAACTCATACCAATAACAAACTTAGTTGGTCTCTAAGGTGCTACTGGAAGAAAAAAAATTGTTTTGTTTAGACTATGGCAGACCAACACGGCTACCTACCCATTCTGATGCAATTTGTCTCAGATTTTACCCCTGGAAAAGAGGACACATGGGAACATTAGGAGGGCCGCGATTCATAGAATTGTAGAGTTGGAAGGGACACCCAGGGGTCATCTAGTCCAACCCCCTGCAAAGCAGGAATCTCAACTAAAGCATCCATAACAGGTGGCCAGCCAACCTCTGCGGCACACAGGGAGTCCAAGATCCGATCCCCAGCGGCACCTCTGGCCTGGCCTGCGAAAAGGATCCCTTTTTGAAACCCGCAGAGCTGCTGCCGGCCTGTGTTGGCAATACTGAGCTAGATGGACCAATGGCTCCCACTCCATATAAGGAAGCTTCCTCAATTCCTCTGGACGCCGCCCAGCGAGGCCGTTTTGGTTCCGGGTTCTAGGAACCTGTGGCTTCCAATAACATACCGTTCCGTGCCCCCAAGATTTCCCGGCTCAGCGGATCAAATGTCCCGAGTTCAAACCGAGCCGTGGAATTTCCACCTGCAGTTGGTTTTTAGATGTTCTTTTTTCCAAGAACGTGGAAAAAAAATCAGACCGCCGGCTCCGTAACCCTCTCTTGGGGCAGATCGTTCCCAACCGCAAGGCTGGCACGGGGCAAATCCAGCAGCAATTTGTTTTCAAGATCCTCCGGGCTTTTAAATCATCCCAATATTTGTATAATAAAGATGAATAATGACACGTCTCGAGGAGCTTGTAGATGACAAGCCAAGAGTTTCGAACAGGGGCGTTTTGTTTTCAGAAGCTCTCCAGATGTTGAAGAAGAATGGGGCTTGAAAGAAAATTGCTCAAATTCCTTCTTCTGTTCTCATCTTCTTTTTTTAGGGCAGCAAAGCATTTTTTCCCCTAATTAATTGTAATAGTGACTTTTGTAGTTATGTCCAGTGCCAGATTTATGTAAAAGCTAAACAAGGTATAGCTTAGGGCCCCACTCTCTTGGGGGACCCCCCCAAAAAAATAAAGGAAAAATAAACGGGATGTACATTTCCAAAATATAAGATAAAAAACAAATAAAATAAAACCTAAATACAGTACAGCAACAGTGTTTTGTGTTGTATAGGCTCCTAGGATGTAAGTCATGGGCCTCGCCTGCTCCCTTAAATATCACTGGTTTGCTCATTTCTATACAGGTTTAACTTGGAAAAGTAGAATATCGTCAAAAAGTGCATTTATTTCAGTAATGCATTTTTTTAAGAAAAATTATTTTAATTTTTACAAATGCTTTCTTTTGGAAACTCCACAGTAATAAAACAAATAGTTACAATCATACAAAAATAAACATCGCTATTACCGGTACATTTCATTAATTACATTCCATTTATAATTCACACACCTAATGACAAATAATTACAACAAATAAAGGCTTGGCATATCTTGCTTTGCACGTCATGCATCTATCTCATATATTGGTTTCACCTTTTAAGTTACATTACTGAAATAAATGCACTTTTCGACAATATTCTAATTTTCCGAGTTTCACCTGTATATACGGTGCCTACATTCTGCATGTGCAAAAGGCTTGAGATACCTATTAGGTCCATCAATGCCCACATAGCATATATCCAACACGAAAAAAGCGACAATTTGTTGTTGACGAAGGACAGCCAGATATATAAAGGGCCCCGTTACCTTCAGTAGCTTAGGGCAGGCAAAGGCAATCTCTGGCCCTCCAGATGTTTGGAGACTACAATTCCCATCATCCCTGACCACTGGTCCTGTTAGCTAGGGATGATGGGAATTGTAGTCCCAAAACATCTGGAGGGCCGGAGTTTGCCTGTGCCTGGCTTAGGGCCCCATCAAACTTAAATCCAGCCCTGGTTTGCCATTGTTAACGGAGAAATCTGTGGGCTCCCTTGGACAAAAACAAACAAACAAGGACAGCAGCCAGGAATACCAGAGTAAAACAGCAGCCAGTACAACTTCCACCTATATATAAATTCCTGCAACCCCATTCCTGGGAAAATATGAAATGACATGCAGCAGCTAAAAAGCCAATGCAATTCTGGGCTGCATCAATAGGAGTATAGCATCTAGATCAAGGGAAGTAATAGTACCACTGTATTCTGCGCTGGTCAGACCTCACCTGGAGTACTGTGTCCAGTTCTGGGCACCACAGTTCAAGAAGGATACTGACAAGCTGGAACGTGTCCAGAAGAGGGCAACCAAAATGGTCAAAGGCCTGGAAACGATGCCTTATGAGGAACGGCTTAGGGAGCTGGGTATGTTTAGCCTGGAGAAGAGAAGGCTAAGGGGTGATATGATAGCCATGTTCAAATACAGTGGTACCTCTACTTACGAATTTAATGCGTTCCGAACACACATTTATAAGTCGAAAAAAATTGTAAGTCGAATCCCATAGGAATGCATTGGGAGAAAAAATTCGTAAGTCGAAGCAACCCTATCTAAAAATTCGTAAGTAGACAAAATCCTATCTAAACCACATCCAAGATGGCGGATGGAGCTCCACTCGTAAGTAGAAAAATTTGTAAGTAGAGTTATTCGTAAGTAGAGGTACCACTGTATATAAAAGGATGTCATATAGAGGAGGGTGAAAGGTTGTTTTCTGCTGCTCCAGAGAAGCGGACACGGAGCAATGGATTCAAGCTACAAGAAAGAAGATTCCACCTAAACATTAGGAAGAACTTCCTGGCAGTAAGAGCTGTTCGGCAGTGGAATTTGCTGCCAAGGAGTGTGGTGGAGTCTCCTTCTTTGGAGGTCTTTAAGCAGAGGCTTGACAGGCATACGTCAAGAATGCTTTGATGGTGTTTCCTGCTCGGCAGGGGGTTGGACTGGATGGCCCTTGTGGTCTCTTTCAACTCCTATGATTTTATGAAATAGCCATGGTGATTCCCCTCCATGTCTAGGAGCACTCTAGCTCTGTAATGCTTCACAAACCCTCCTCCTCCTCCCCTTGCCCCCATGAGTTCCCCCGGTGTGTCAGACCAGCTGCCTCCAGACCCAGGAATGCTGGATCCCAGGGGATCCTGGTGGCACGATCCAGGATTTGAACTGGGCTGCTTCCCATCCCGCAAGGTTTGGGATTCTCAGCCAAGCGGTGTCGGTTTCGCCCAGGCCAAAGGGGCGTCTGGGTAACACAGAACCCAGAAGCACATCCTGCGGTTCTGCTTGGCTCTCCAAAGGCAACATCGGCACCCCAGGAGGGAAGGAGAGAACGTCAGCGGCAGAAATAGCAAACCAAACCACCTTTTGTCTGAGGCTCGGAATTATGATTGCAAACTCAGAAGCTGCTGGCACGGAACAAATTTTCATTTTTATGCCTGCCCAGTTCGGGGAGGCACGGAATCCAGGCAGAACACGCGAGAATGTGTGTTTTCTCAGCATGACAGAAGCCCCCTTTTTGCAATTTGCACAGAACGTCCCCTGATGGGTGGGGTACAAAAAATAAAATTAATAATAATAATAATAATAGATTCAATTAAACCGGCATTTAATGTCGCATCCTTTTAAAAAATTTCAGTTTTACAAATAACCGTTACATTTTCAGATCAGTCCCAAATGGCCAGGAAAATCCGGTCGCATGGCAGCCCGTATCGGAAGTGCTGATTTTGGGGGCAAATTTCCTTAAAAAAAGAGCTTGAAAACTTTTGTTTGTTTGTTTGATTTTGCCAAAGCTCAACAATATTTGGGTGTAAATATGACAGCAAAAAAATTGAATTTATATAAAGATAATTATGATAAAGTGTGGAATGAAATTGAAAGAGATTTAGATATTTGGACAAGTTTGAAATTGTCGTGGTTGGGCCGTATTTCAGTTATAAAGATGAATGTTTTGCCAAAAATGTTATTTTTGTTGCAAGTTTTGTCAATCATTGATAAGTTGAATTGTTTTAAGGAGTGGCAAAAAGCATTGTCTAAATTTATCTGGCAAAGGAAAAAACCTAGAATTAAGTATAAGTTATTAACACATGTGAAAGAGAGAGGGGGCTTCTCATTGCCAGATTTAAAAATATATTTCGAAGCAGCGGCCTTTTGTTGATTGAAGGAGAGGTTTATACTTGAAAACACAGATGTGTTGGGTTTGGAAGGCTTTGATAATGCATTTGGATGGTATGCATATTTATGGTATGATAAGATAAAGGCCCACAAAGGCTTCAAAAACCATATAATCAGGAAATCATTGTATAATGTCTGGACAAGATATAAGGATTTGCTAGAAAGAAAAACACCCAGGTGGATCTCACCTCTGGAGGCTAAGACTCATAAAAGGCTGAATATGGAGGATAAGTGGTTGAAATATAAAAACTTATTGATGGACGCAGAGGGCCAGTTTAAGTTAAAACCTTATGATCAATTAAAAGGGAAATTAAATGACTGGTTCCAATACGTCCAGATAAATGAAGTGTTTAAGATGGAAAGGAAAATTGGTTTTCAGACAGAAAAATCCAAGTTGGAAATGGAATTTTTAGAAGCAAAAACCAAAAATCTTTCTAATATGGGGTAAATTATTGCTGGAATGGCATACAAAGGATGAACAAGTGAAAACAGTAATGATTGATTGGGCTAAAGATGTGGGGCATAACATTATGATGGTGGATTGGGAAAGAATGTGGAAAAAGGGGAATTAAGTTTACAGCATGTAATGTATTGAGAGAAAATGTGATGAAAATGATGTATAGATGGTATTTAACGCCTGTTAAGTTATGTTATGTACTGAGCTGAATCCTAGAACAATAGGATTCAGAATCAGCGGGAGCTACCCAATCCAACTCCAGGTGGAAGTGAATCCGCAACCTGATTGGCCTGCGGGAGCAGCCAATCAGGCGGCTGGCAGAAGTGAATCTGCTACCTGATTGGCCTGTAGGAGCAGCCAATCAGGCTGCAGGCAGAAGTCAATCCACAATATAATTGGCCCACAGGTGTAGCCCTGAAGTAGCCAATCACGCAAGGCCCATTGTGTAAATAATGTATATAAGCAGATGGTTTTGGGAAAAGAGCCATTCGTCTTCTCTTCTTCTCCCTGATGAATATGAGCTGAATAAAGAGCATGAAATTCACTCTCGACTCCGAGTATATTTCACTGGCGACGAAGGTGGGATCCTGCTGAGCTGACCGCCACCACGCACTGCACCGCAGCACCGCCACCTGCTGCACCGCTGCATCGCACCGTGCATCCAGGCTTCAGCTCCAGGACCCAAGGAACCCAGAATGGCAACCGACAGCAGCTTCTTGCCATTCAAACCAGCATCAGGAGACTGGGAAGGGTACGCCGCCCGTTTCAACTTCCTCCTGCAAGCGAAAGAAGTCACCAACGATGCCATGAAGAGGGCGACATTCTTCAGCGTCTGTGGAGAGGAGACGTTTGAAATCGCCCGGGCTCTCCTTGCACCTAGAGATGTCGCTACCGTCTCTTACAAAACAATAATGGAACGGCTGAAGGAGCACTTTTCACCACAGCCCTCGGTGGTAGCTTGCCGAAATGCCTTCTACGCAAAGCGGCAAGCCCCGGGGGAAACCATAACTGGGTTTGTGACCTCCCTCCGCCAAGCCGCCCGGTTATGCAACTTCTCAGAGTTGGAGAACATGCTTCGTGACCGCCTCGTCGGTGGCCTGAGGGACGAGATGTTGCAACGACGCCTCTACGCCAAAAAAGACCTCACGTTCCAGATTGCTCTGGAGGAAGCCCTGGCAACCGAAGCCGCCGAGAGGTCAACGCAAGAGGCACGACCGGCCCCGCCATCCCAACCGAGGGTCTACCACGAAGACCTCACCGACGAATCCGAATCTGACAGGGAGGAAGTACACCGAGTACAGCGGCGCACTCAAGCAGCACACACACCACAGCAGCCTCGACGAGAAGGAGGGAACTGTGCAAGCTGCGGGGAGAACCACGAGAGGAGGACCTGTTGTTTCCGCAACGCAGAGTGCAGGCAGTGCAGAAAATTGGGACACATCGCCCGGGTGTGTCGGGCTCGACTCACCCGTCGACAAGCATCAGATGACCGACCCAGGAGCCCCAGGTCACACGGCACCATGCACCAAGGCAACTCGACGGAGATCACGGACTACCAGGTATTCCAGTTGCCCCATCCCAGCACAGAGAAAATTTATATAGAGGTACAGATAGAGGGAGCCCCATGCCGCATGGAGCTGGACACGGGTTCAACTCTATCCATAATCTCGGCCCGAACATTAAGGGAACTGTGCCCTAATGGGGGTCCCAAACTAAGGCCGGCCCCATTCACCCTCCGGGACTTCCAGAAACGTAAGGTCCCTACAATGGGGGTGGGGACCTTCAGGGTGCAATATCGAGGGCGAAAGCAACAATTGGACTTGCTGGTAGTTAAGGGCCCCTACGTTAGCTTACTGGGACTGGCATGGTTTGGACCTCTGGGGCTAGCCGTTACCGGGGTGAACCACACTAGCTTACAAGTGGACGTGGACGCCATATGCAAAGAGTTTCCAGGGGTTTTCGATGGGGCATTGGGACGATATACAGGACCCCCCA
This sequence comes from Zootoca vivipara, assembly GCF_963506605.1. Classification (NCBI taxonomy): domain Eukaryota; kingdom Metazoa; phylum Chordata; class Lepidosauria; order Squamata; family Lacertidae; genus Zootoca; species Zootoca vivipara. Next base: position 3,074,392 of record NC_083281.1, on the reverse strand, counting down.
TTGCCCTACAGCTAGACCCCGCTGTACGACCCATCAGGCACAAGGCCCGCCGGGTCCCGTTCGCCCTGAAACCCCGCATAGACGAGGAATTGGACCGGCTCGTGGAGCAAGGAGTGCTGGAGCCGGTGCCCAACGCCCCCTGGGAAACTCCAATTGTCACACCCGTCAAGCCTAACGGTTCGGTCCGCATCTGTGCAGACTACAAATGCACCATAAACAAGGCTCTCACGGCCCATGCATACCCAGTGCCAGTGGTCAGCCATGTCCTCGCCACCCTGGCTGGGTCAAAAATCTTTGGCAAACTGGACTTGGCCCAAGCGTATCAACAGTTGCCTGTGGACGAAGCCACAGCAGAGGCTCAGACGATTGTGACGCACAGAGGGGCATTCAGAGTAAAGCGGCTGCAATTTGGCGTTAGCGTGGCACCAGGCATATTCCAGAATCTAATGGACTCTCTCCTTAAAGGGATTCCTGGCGTCACCCCCTTCTTCGATGATGTACTGATCGCCGGGCCCACACCAGAGGAATTTGAGGACCGCCTCCGCTCCGTCCTGCACCGTTTCCAGACGGCGGGCCTCAAGGTGAAGCGGGAAAAGTGTTTACTGGGAGTGCCGCAGGTGGACTTTCTGGGATTTAAGGTGGACGCAGAAGGGGTCCATCCAACCGGTGACAAGGTACGGGCCATTTGTGAGGCCCCAGCGCCCAAGAGCAAGCCCGAACTTCAGTCATTCTTGGGACTATTGAACTTTTACCATGCCTTCCTTCCCCATAAGGCAGCGGTAGCGGAGCCCCTACACAGACTCCTAGATAAAAGGGCCCCTTGGGTGTGGGGCCAGCGACAAAGGGCCGCATTCCAGGCAGTCAAGGACTTGCTCGTCTCGAACTCGGTCTTGGCACACTTCGACGAGAGGCTGCCAGTGGTGCTGGCATGCGACGCCTCTCCCTATGGCATCGGCGCTGTCCTGGGACACCAACTCCCGGATGGAAGAGAGGTGCCGGTGGCATACTTCTCCCAGACGCTTGCTGCAGCCGAACGAAACTACTCACAGATTGACAAGGAGGGTCTGGCAATCGTGAAGGGCGTAAAAAAATTCCATGATTTCTTGTACGGGCGGCCCTTTACCATAGTGACTGACCACAAGCCGTTGCTTGGCCTGTTTGCCCCCGAGAAGCAGACCCCCCAAGTGTTGTCTCCACGTGTCCTCAGGTGGTCAATTTTCCTTGCCGGCTACCAGTATGCACTAATCCACCGCCCTGGGAAGGCGATGGGCCACGCAGACGCACTCAGCAGGCTACCACTACCAGAAACAGGCCCCGACCCAGCGCCTGCGCAAGAGGTTATGACCCTGGAGCTGCTTCCCGACCGACCCATTCAGGCACAAGAAGTTGCGCACCATTCCACAAAAGATAGGGTCATCTCCCGGGTCCTGGACTGGGTGTGGCGAGGATGGCCCAGCAGCAGCCCCGGGCCAGAATTCGCTGGCTACACAAACCGCAAACATGAACTGTCGGCCCACAAGGGGTGCCTGTTATGGGGAAGCAGGGTTGTTGTTCCCCAGCCCCTCCGCAAAAGGGTCCTCACAGCCCTACACGAGACACACCCAGGGGTAGTGAGGATGAAGGCCCTTGCCAGGAGTTATGTGTGGTGGCCGGGGATTGACAGAGAGATAGAGGCCTGGGTCCAACACTGCCAGACCTGCCAAGAATCCCGCCCGGATCCCCCAAGGGCCCCAGTCCAGCCCTGGGAGTCCGCCCGACATCCATGGTCACGCTTGCACGTGGACTTCGCTGGCCCCTTCCAGGGAAAAACATTCTTCATAGTGGTGGATTCCTACACCAAATGGCTGGAGGTCGCACTGGTACCGTCCACTTCTACGGCGGCAGCCATCCGGGTACTACGTAAGCTGTTTGCAACCCACGGGCTCCCTGACACCCTCGTCTCGGACAATGGAACCGCATTCACGTCAGAGGAGTTCCAGACCTTCACAGCGCAGAACGCCATCCGCCACATCCGCTCAGCACCATTCCACCCTGCCACCAATGGCCAAGCGGAGCGCATGGTGCGGACCACCAAGGACAGCCTCCGCCGCATAACACAAGGGGACTGGGAATACCGCCTTGCCGCATTTCTTCTAGCACAGCACAGCACCCCAAGCACAACGACGGGCCGGAGCCCAGCTGAACTACTCATGGGCCGGCGCCTTGCAACTAGACTGGACCGACTTCACCCCGACAGAGCTCAGGATGAGGTAGTGGTGGGGAAAGGCAGGAACCCCCGGACATTTGTGGCCCAGGACCCAGTGTATGCAAAGAATTTTGGGGCAGGCCCAGCATGGGTACCCGCCACAGTCACCAAGGTGACCGGTCCCGTGTCGTACGAGGTACTAACGGAAGGGGGGCAATGTTGGCGCCGCCACTGCGACCAGCTACGGCGACGATTCCCAGGAGGAACCCGGGAGGAGAGCGGGACAGAGGGGTCCCAAGGGGACAGCAGGGCAGTGAGGCCTGTAGAGCGAGAGGGGTGGGCAGGGGAAGCAGAAGCAGTAGGCACAGAGGGGCGCCCCGAGGCTGGAAGGACACCGGAACCAGAGTCACAACCTAGTGGTTCAGTGGCGCCAGACCAGACAGCCCCGGCACAGCCAGCAGCCTCGGAACACGAGCCAGAACCAGAACCCCTGACCAAGGAACACCCCAGGCCACAACGCACACGGAGGCGGCCAGCAGACCTTGGGGACTACGAATGCAACTTCCCGGGCAGGACTGGAACTTAGAGGGGAGGGGTGTTATGTACTGAGCTGAATCCTAGAACAATAGGATTCAGAATCAGCGGGAGCTACCCAATCCAACTCCAGGTGGAAGTGAATCCGCAACCTGATTGGCCTGCGGGAGCAGCCAATCAGGCGGCTGGCAGAAGTGAATCTGCTACCTGATTGGCCTGTAGGAGCAGCCAATCAGGCTGCAGGCAGAAGTCAATCCACAATATAATTGGCCCACAGGTGTAGCCCTGAAGTAGCCAATCACGCAAGGCCCATTGTGTAAATAATGTATATAAGCAGATGGTTTTGGGAAAAGAGCCATTCGTCTTCTCTTCTTCTCCCTGATGAATATGAGCTGAATAAAGAGCATGAAATTCACTCTCGACTCCGAGTATATTTCAAGTTAGCTAAAATTTATCACACACGTGACAATAAGTGCTGGAAATGTAAAGAGGTGGACGGAACCTTTTACGATATGTGGTGGACGTGCCCCAAGGTAAAAGACTTCTGGGAAAAGATTTATAATGAATTGAAAAAAGTGTTGACAAACACATTTATTAAGAAACCAGAAGCCTTTTTACTTGGAATAGTGGGGGAAGAAATTCCCAAAAAAGATGTTAGTCTGTTTTTGTATGCCACAGCAGCAGCCAGAATACTAATAGCAAAATACTGGAAGAAACAAGAATTACCAACGACCGCAGAGTTGCAAATGAAGATGATGGACTTTATGGAACTTGCTGAGCTGACAGGCATCTGTCAAGAATGCTTTGATGGTGTTTTCTGCTTGGCAGGGGGTTGGACTGGATGACCCTTGTGGTCTCTTCCAACTCTATGATTCTATGATTCTATCCCAAACGCTACTCCCTCCCCTCCCCCACCGCCAATAATAATAATAATAATAATAATAATAATAATAATAATAATTTATTATTTATACCCTGCCCGTCTGGCTGGGTTTCCCCAGCCACTCTGGGCGGCTTCCAACAGAAAAATAAAATAATTGATTAAAGATTAAAAGCCTCCCTAAACAGGGAGCCTCACTACCTGTGTGGTTAATAAAACCGCCCCACACTGCGCAGAAGTTATTGATACGTTTTTTGTTTTTGTTTTTTATTTGATTTTACGAATATAACTTTCAAACAATCGAAGTGTATATCCATAGAAAGAGGTTACTGTACTCTGAATCTCAAGACTGCCCCCACCCACCCCCTTCATGGATCCTAATTTGTCAGCATTTAAAACTGCATATTATTTCATAGTTTTATATTTTGTATCAACTCCATTTTGTCCATGATAATTGTTACATTACAAGGGAGATTAAAAGCCTGCTAATGTTTTCATTTGCTTGCAGTGCTCTGCTAAATAAATTATAAATTTTCCCAATTGTTTTTAAAAGTTTCGTTATTGTGTGTGTGTGTGTGTGTGTGTGTGTACAGGTGAAATTTGGAAAATTAGAATATCGTCGAAAAGTGCATTTATTTCAGTAATGCAACTTAAAAGGTGAAACCAATATATGAGATAGATGCATGACATGCAAAGCAAGATATGTCATGCCTTTATTTCTTGTAATTGTAATTATTTGTCGTTAGGCGGGTCAATTATAAATTGAATGTAATTGATGAAATGTAATAGCGATGTTTATTTTTGTATTATTGTAACTATTTGTTTTATTACTGTGGAATTTCCAAAAGAAAGCATTTGTAAAAATTAAAAAAAAATAAGTTGCATTACTGAAATAAATGCACTTTTCGACGATATTCTAATTTTCCGAGTTTCACCTTTATATGTTTTTAGATGTTTATATATATATATATATATACATACATACATATACATATACATATACATATATATATATATATATATATATATATATATATATATATATATCAGATGGGTGAGGTACAAATATATTATTACTATTAATTATTAAGTTGGGCGGAGTGCAAATATATTATTAATTAATTAATTAATTGATTGATTGATTATTGATTATTAGTTATTATACAGTGCTGGCTTGAGGCAGGGATGTGATCAAGGTCAAGCCATGCCCAGAAAACACTATTTATTTTAGGTTGCAGATATCACTTAAAACACCCCTGCAAGGTAGGCCAACTTGCATAGAACAGCGCTGGGTTTCAGCCTAGGGAGTGCTCTGTCTACTCTAGTGCCTGACCAATAATTAAACCCCACCCCCACCCTCGCCGCACGCGACCCCTAAGCAGCCTCCACAAAGGGCACGTCAGGTGTTGTTTTTTTAAAGGGTGGGGTGGGCGTGAATTGTTAGATGGAAAGCAGATTTCGCTTCCCCGCTCAGGCGCAGCAGAAGACAGCCCATAACGCGCGACGCCGCTGAAGAAGGGCCCCGCTCCTTGCGCCCGCCCTCAAACAGGCCGGAAGCGCCGAGAGTAGTGGAGGCAGGCCTAGAGTGGCTGGCCATGGGCTCCAGGTCCCGGTCTAGGGAACGGCGCCGGAGGAGAAGCCGGTCCAGATCCGAGGAACGGGAGAGGAGGAGGGAGAGGAGGAGGAGGAGAGAGCGGGATGGAAGGTGAGGGGGGAGTCTGGTGGGGCGCGGTCCTGGGGATCATAGAGTCTCCGGACCATAGAGTTTGCCCAGGATAGAGTGGTTGTTTCCCCCCCTCTTATAGGCTTCTATAGGCGATTCTTTCCCCCTATGGCGAGGATGTTAAGCGGGGAGGAGGGGGGAAGGGGCTTAAACCCCGAAAAGCTGCTTCTCCTGCTAGGGTTCGGTGTGCCTTTGGCTCAGGGGGCAAATGGTAAGGTGGGAAGAGCGCTCCTGAGCATGTCAAGAGTGCCTTGCAGCTGGTTCAGGCCAACAGGGGGTGGGAACCATCATTGTCCAGCATCCCAGCAGGTGCCCCCGAGGGGAGCCCACAAGCAAGAACCGCTTGGGGAACGGCAACTCTCCCCACGTGCGGTTCCCAGCATTACCGTTGAATCGGAAGGGACCCCATGGGTCATCTAGTCCAACCCCCCCCTCCTCGTCCTGCTTCTTCGGAGATCCCTCGTAGCTGAGTAAGACTCTTCCATAAACACGGTTTTAACAGTGAGTCTGTGACTCTGGAGGCCAATTCTGGATCCGCAAGTCCTTCCACAGTGGGGACATTGGTTTCTGGGCAGGAGTTGATCCCGGTGAGGGTTTGCCAAGCGTGCCTTCCTCTTAGCACGTTTCTCTCTTGCGTCCTGAGTTCGAGTGTCTTCAAAACCCAGGACACCTTTGGCAAAGGCTGTTCTCCAACTGGAGCTCTCACAGGCCAGTATTTCCCAGTTGTCAGTAGTGTTTATACTACATTTTTAAAGATTTGCCTTGAGAGAGTCTTTGAACCTCTTTTGTTGACCACCAGCATTACACTTTCCATTTTTAAGTTTGGAATATAGTAGTTGCTTTGGAAGATGATAATCAGTTTTCTACTCATTCCTCTGCCCCCTTTTCCCTCCAACCCTCAGGGGCTACCTCTGGCCGGAGTCCTGCACCTCTCTTTCACTCTCAAATCAAAATTTCTCTCTCTCCTTAGCTCGGAGGAAGAGAGCCAGAAGTGGCAGAAGAAGAAAGAGAAAAGTGAGGACCGCCACGGGAAGAGGCACAAGAAGCGACGCTCTCGCGGCCGCTCCCCGAGCTCTGATTCCTCCCCGGAGAGGCGAGGGCGCAGCAGCGAGAGGAGGGGGAAGAGGACCCGGAAGCGCTCAGGGTCCCGATCCTCCGTGTCCTCCGTGACATCGCCTTCGCCGTCCCGCTCGCAGAGCTCTCGGGGGGGCCTGGGCGAGGAGCTGAGCCTCCAGGAGAGGCTGCAGCTGAAAGACGACAAGAAGAAGCAGAAGGAGATGGTCAAGGCGCTGGAGACCCCGGAGGAGAAGCGGGCGCGGCGGCTGGCCAAGAAGGAAGCGAAGGAGCGCAAGAAGCGGGAGAAGATGGGCTGGGGGGAAGAATACATGGGGTACACCAACACGGACAACCCCTTTGGGGACAACAACCTGCTAGGAGCCTTCATCTGGAGCAAGGTGAGTTTCGGACCACGGTCGGCAACCCGGGATGTTGGAACGGTAGCCAAGAGGCCAATTCGGAAGCGGTGGATTTGATTTACAGTAAATTGAATCGATTTAAATCACAATTGAAATCACGATTTAAATCACAATTGAAATCACGATTTAAATCACGATTGAAATCACAATTGAAATCACGATTTAAATCACGATTTAAATCACGATTTAAATCACAATTGAAATCACTCGTCCGTAAGGCTAGATTTAAATCTCTTTTTTTAACAGACAGGCTCATTCTTGCTGGTACCATCTTAACATTCACGACCAGGTGAAGGTTTCATTTTTTTGACTAATAGTTTCACAGTCGTTTCTGCGGTTCTGTCCAAAATGACCGATTTGGTTGTGCTATTAAGAAATACGTAAGACGGATAATTATGAAATGATGGTGAAGTTTATGAAGTTGGCTGTTTGTATTCGGACAATTTTTCTGCTGTGCTTTATCGGAAGGAGAAAAACGACAATTTCCTTAACAGCAATTTGAACAATTTATTTAACTACTAGATTTATTTAACATTATAGCCGTCCTCGGTGACCGACTCAGCTCCTTCCACTCACATTGGCTCCCATCAGAACCAAGGGGTAAAAGGCGCCTCGGGCTAAAAAGCTTCCCTTCTGAGTCCAGAAGTTTCTGGAGGGGTTCAGGTTTCTCGCTCCTGATCTAAGAAGAGGCATTCCTCTTGGGAAGAGAACGCCTCCTTTGAATGTTAAACGTTTTTCTCTCTGTCTCGATTTTATTTGTCTTCTCAGGCTCTGGAGAAGAAGGGGATCGGCCACTTGGAGGAGAAGGAGTTAAAAGACCGGAACAAACGGATCCAGGAGGAAAACCGACTGGAGCTTCAGAAGGTAAGAGTCAAAAGTAGCAGTGAGCTGGGGGAGGATATCTCTGGGCATGTGCAGAGTGCTTTTGCCTTAGAGATGAAGCCCCGGGGAATTTACCGGTAATTCAGATTTTGATTGCCTGCTGAATCTGCCCCTCTCCTCTGAACTTGGATTTAAGTCCTTTGTGGGCAGTTAACTCTCGTTTTTGCTTTGTACGTATGCACTTAAACCTAGATCAGTTTTTTGTTGATACCGAATTTATTCTTTGTGTGCCAAATCGCCAATTCTGTTTTGGTCAGTTTTGAATTTACGGGCGTGTTCTGCATTTTGCATATTTGTATATCCAGCGCTCTGTAGTTCAATATTTTGAGCGTTTGCCGCAGGGCTGCTTTGGGTACAGCTCGTTGGTTTTTTTGATGTTGAGCTTCAGACCATATTTTGCTCTCTCCTCTTTCACCCTCATTAAAAGGCTCTTTAATTCCTCCTCACTTTCTGCCATCAAGGTTGTGTCATCAGCATATCTGAGGTTGTTGATATTTCTTCCGGCAATCTTAATTCCGTCTTGGGATTCATCCAGTCCAGCCTTTCGCATGATGAATTCTGTATATAAGTTAAATAAGCAGGGAGACAATATACAGCCTTGTCGTACTCCTTTCCCAATTTTGAACCAATCAGTTATTCCATATCCAGTTCTAACTGTAGCTTCTTATCCCACATAGAGATTTCTCAGGAGACAGATGAGGTGATCAGGCACTCCCATTTCTTTAAGAGGTTGCCATAGTTTGCTGTGGTCGACACAGTCAAATGCTTTTGCGTAGTCAGTGAAGCAGAAGTAGATGATTTTTCTGGAACTCTCTAGCTTTCTCCATAATCCAGCGCATGTTTGCAATTTGGTCTCTGGTTCCTCTGCCCCTTCGAAATCCAGCTTGCACTTCTGGGAGTTCTCGGTCCACATACTGCCTAAGCCTGCCTTGTAGAATTTTAAGCATAACCTTGCTAGCGTGTGAAATGAGCGCAATTGTGCAGTAGTTGGAGCATTCTTTGGCACTGCCCTTCTTTGGAATTGGGATGTAGACTGATCTTCTCCAATCCTCTGGCCATTGCTGAGTTTTCCAAACTTGCTGGCATATTGGGTGTAGCACCTTAACAGCACCATCTTTTAATATTTTAAATAGTTCAGCTGGAATATCATCACTTCCACTGGCCTTGTTATTAGCAGTGCTTTCTAAGGCCCATTTGACTTCACTCTCCAAGATGTCTGGCTCTAGGTCAGCAACCACACTACCTGGGGTGTACGAGACCTCCATATCTTTCTGGTATAATTCCTCAATATTAAAAGCTTCCCTAAACAGGGCTGCCTTCAGATGCCTTCTAAAAGTCTGGTAGCTGTTTTTCTCTTTGACATCTGGTGGGAGGGTGTCCCAAAGGGTGGGCACCACCACCGACAAGGCCCTCCGCCTGGTTCCCTGTAACTTGAATAATCCGAACACCCCTCGTTCTGTGTCTCTCTTTCCAGGTGAAACAGTTGCGCTTGGAGCGGGAGCGCGAGAAAGCCATGCGCGAGCAGGAGCTGGAAATGCTCCAGCGGGAAAAGGAGGCCGAGCATTTCAAGACGTGGGAGGAGCAAGAAGACAACTTCCACCTGCAGCAGGCGAAGCTGCGGTGAGCGAGGGGAGGCGGAAAGGGGAGGGTGTCAGGGATGCTGGGGGCTGGGAGACTCCAAGGATTGTGGGTTCCCGTGGGAAATGTTGGTCCAGCCCGTGAGCAAAGAGCACATGTGGTTTTATTATGCCAGTTATTTTTATTGATAGTGGTGCCTTGGTTCTCAAACGCCCTGGTACTCAAACAACTTGGGACCCAAAGGCTGCAAACCCAGAAGGAAGTGTTTGCGAACTCTTTTCGGAAGCCAAACGTGCCCTGTTTTGAGTGTGACGCTTCCGATTTGAGTGTTACGCTGAGGTCTGTCTGTTTTTGCTATTTGTTTTGCGTTTCTGTTTTTGCGGCACTTTTTGTTTTTGTTTTTGTCACTGTGTGGAACCCAGTTCAGCTACAGATGGATTGATTTTGTGACTGCAGTACATCGTTTATTGCTTTCATTTTATGGATCGATGGTCTCGTTAGATAGCAAAATTCATGTTAAATTGCTGTTTTTAAAAGTCTGGAAGTCTGGAACAGATTAATCCATTTTGCATTACTTTCTGTAGGAAGGCGTGCCTTGCTTTTGGAACGCTTTGGTTTTGGAACGGACTTCCGGAATGGATTAAGTTTGAGAACCAAGGGACCACTGTACAGTGAAACCTTGGTTTTCGGACGTAATCCATCCCAGAAGTCCGCTCGACTTCCGAAACGTTCGGAAACCAAGGGTCAAAGGGGCTGTCGGCAAAGCGAATGAGGAAAATTGAAAAATGCACCTTGGCCGGAGGGTGCGATGATTCGTATATGGTGGAATTGTATGAAATAAGGGAATTTTGGGATATAATATACAATGAACTCTAAAAGGTGTTTAAAATCTCTGTTGTAAAAAAAAACCCCGAAGCCTTTCTACTGGGGTATAATAGGTACGGACATTCCAAAAAATTGGAGGAAGGTCTTTATGTATGCAGCAGTGGCAACAAGAATCTAAATAGCAAAAAACATGGAAAGGAGAAGCCTCTACTGACTAAATTGGATTGCCAGGTGAAACTACTGGAATATACAGAATTAGCAAGGATGACAGGAAAAATCAGAGAAAATACTTTTATTAGAGAGTGGGACATTTACAGAAAATACCTTGAAGAGCATTGTAAAAATGTGGATTCTCTGGCAGGCTTAGACTGACCCCTGTATGAACATAGAAAACTTTTATCAAAATAAAATTTGGAAGAAATGCTTTAGGTTTCAGATTTGAATTTCAGGGTTGTAGATTTGAATTTCAGACTTTTCAATTTTAGATTGTCAAATCTGAATAGAAGCTGAAGGCAGCCCTGTTTAGGGAGGCTCTTAATGTTTAATCGATTATTCTATTTTATTTTTCTGTTGGAAGCCGCCCAAAGTGGCTGGGGAAACCCAGCCAGATGGGCAGGGTATAAATAATGAATAATTATATTATTATTTCCGGGAATAGGGTGCCCCATATATTTAATCAATGTGGGACTCTTCCCCCCCCCCTTTCAGCTCGAGTTTCGCTTTCGTACATTTGGTGGCAGTGGCAGGGCAGTGAAGGCTCCTCCTTCAACCTGACCTTGTCTCTTTCGTGTCCCCCCGGCAGCTCCAAGATTCGCATCCGGGACGGGCGGGCCAAGCCCATCGACCTCCTGGCCAAATACATCAGCGCTGAGGACGACGACCTTGCGGTAGAGATGCACGAACCGTACACGTTCCTGAATGGCCTCACCGTCTCGGACATGGAAGATCTCCTGGAAGACATTCAGGTAGGGCTGGGAAACTTGGCACTGTCTCCTTGCCCCCCGAGAGCAGCGCCTCTTCCTACAAATTGCCAGAACGGACCGTCCGCCTTGTGGGGAAGCCACCGTCCTTCCTCCCTCCTTGCAAGGAGATGCAAGAAGGATGAGGGAACGTTCCTTCACATGTGGTGGACCTGTAAAAGAGTATAGTCATATAGTATAGTCATGTTACGTTTGCTTCATGTTACATTTTTTCAGGTTGCGTCCCGGGTTACTTCCGGGTTTCGCCGCTCACACATGCACAGTAGTGCTAAATCGCCAATTTGCGCCGCGCACTTGCACAGATACGGCGCTTCAGGTTGCGGGCTTTTCGCGTTGCGAACGGGCCTCTGCAAGGGATCCCGTTCGCGACCAGAGATACCACTGTATTGGGAAATGATCCATAATGAATCAAAAAATAGGTTTAGAAGTCCTTTTGGTTGGGGACTTTGGTTGGGGACGGAAATTCCCAGGTGTCAGCCTGTCCTCCGGGACCCTGCCTCCTTCCATTACATCTTTAAATCTGCAGAACTCCCTGCCACAGGAGCCAAGGGAGGCTACCGACTTCTGTGGCTTTAGGAGGGGGTTGGTGGGGCAAGTTCGTGGAGGATAGCCCCGCTCACGTTTTCATCTCACTATAGTAGCTCTTTAAATTCTCAATGAAAGTTCTCCAGGCTTCAAGGAATTCCCCTCCCCCCCAATCTCCCGCTGAGTTTTACTCACAAGCAGACCCGCTGGAATTAATGGATTCAAGTTAGTCATGCCACGTTCGATTTCAGTAGAAATCGAAGCTGCATGCAACCCTGCGATCCCACACAGTGTGCCGATTTTCACATATCTTCCCCCCAACCTCGCCCTAAATGATATAAAACAGAGTGATGTATTTGTGGGGGACAGTTGTCAAGAAAATCAATCCCCCCCAGGCCCGGAATGGGTCCAGAGCAGGCACCCCCAAACTTCGGCCCTCCAGATGTTTTGGCCTACAATTCCCATCTTCCCCGACCACTGGTCCTGTTAGCTAGGGATCATGGGAGTTGTAGGCTAAAACATCTGGAGGGCCGCAGTTTGGGGATGTCTGGCCCAGAGACTCATCTGTTTCCCCCCTCTGTTTTCCAGGTTTACATGGAACTGGAGCAAGGGAAAAACGTGGATTTCTGGAGAGACATGACCATCATCACCGAGGACGAAATCGCCAAGCTCCGCAAACTAGAGGCTTCTGGGAAGGGACCAGGTAGGTGTGAATTGAAGCATTGGAGGGCCTGCCTTGCTTGTGGAACAAAAACGTGTGTAACAAAAGAAACAGTAACGTTATCAATTAAGAACGGTACAAACATTTTAAAACAATTGGAATTAACAGCAGAGTGCTCTTACTTAACCTTAATATATTTTAATAACTTTTAAAATGTGTGTTAAACCTTTCCCTTGCAGTATATGTTTTACAAGCGACTTGCGAAGTATTGTAAAGATGTAGGTTTTAATAACAATTCGTATTAATTCTTCAATTACAATCCGATAATAGCCTTGTTACAACAATACCAAACTATAATACAATTGCCGAAATATATAATTTAGGTGGCTTCCCCCCACCCCCGCGTGCTAGATTTGATGGTTTTTTACTTCTGCGTTCCAAAATCTAATTAATTTCAATTACATTCCAATCAAAATAATAATCCCTTATACAACAACTGCAATATCAATAACTTCCGTTTGTGTTGACACATTAAACGAATTATAGACCTACAAGCGAGGCACTCAAAACTATATCATTGTTCTTCCTGTGTGTGGCTTTAAAATAAACAACTTCTGTCAAATACAGTGGTACCTTGGTTCTCGAACTTAATCTGTTCCGGGAGTCGGTTTGACTCCCGAAGCGGTTCGGAAACCAAGGCGCAGCTTCCGATTGGCTGCAGGAGCTTCCAAAAAACACCCACTTCCGGGTTTGCGGTGTTCGGGAGCCAATTAGTTCTGGAGCCAAGCCATTCAACTGCCAAGGTACCGCTGTAATACAATATTCAGTAATCCATTAGAATCCGTTACAGGTAGGTAGCCGTGTTGCTCTGACGTCGTCAAAACAAACAAACAAACAAACAAAAAATCCTTCCTGTAGCACCTTAGAGACCAACTAATACGATACAATACGATAAAGAATTACTCATCTGTAATCAATACGATAACAGCAAATTGCAGTGCATGAAATACCATGGAATGTAAAAAACAATGGAAAGGGGCCTCTTCTGCGTAGAGGGGTTCCTCCAATTATGTAGTTCAGAATATATTTATAGAAAGAGAGAATCATAGAATCCTAGAGTTGGAAGAGACCACAAGGGCCATCCAGTCCAACCCCCTGCCAAGCAGGAAACACCATCAAAGCATTCTTGACATATGCCTGTCAAGCCTCTGCTTAAAGACCTCCAAAGAAGGAGACTCCACCACACTCCTTGGCAGCAAATTCCACTGCTGAACAGCTCTTACTGTCTTACTGAATGAGCTTGTATATGAATGGATAGGGAGCCCACAGTTCTTCAGGTCGACTTGGGGGTTGGAACATCAGGCGGAATTCAGGATATTATACGATACGATAATCTTGATCGTCATTTCCCATGCAGACAACGAAATTGAACATCTACATCATACTTACACAACCATCAGCATAATTACCCCCTAAAAACTCCAATACCCCTCCTGATTTACCCCCTAGAACTCTGATGCCCCATGACTGAATACAGACTCTCCCTCACAGACTGCCTTTCACTGCATTCAAAACCGAAATCGCTCTTGGATAGAAGCTATTTCCCTATATGACCTTATGCCTCCTTGCAGAGGGCAGTAGCTGAAAGAGATCATTGCACACTGTCCTGCACAATATCTGCAGCTTTCTTATAGCACCTGCAGACTTGGGGGTTGGAACAACATCAGGCGGAATTCAGAATCTGCACCCAACTCCTTGGTCGGGGAGGTGGCGAGGTTCCTGGGCCCCCTCTCCCCTGCTGATGGCATAACCTTCCCCTCCTACATCCTGCAGGCGAGCGCCGGGAAGGGGTTAACGCTTCGGTCAGCTCCGATGTACAGTCTGTCTTCAAGGGCAAGACCTACAACCAGTTGCAGGTGATCTACCAAGGAATTGAGGGCAAGATCCTGGCCGGGGGCCCCAACCTGGACATCGGCTACTGGGAGAGCCTCCTGCAGCAGCTGAAAGCCTACATGGCCCGGGCGAGGTAAGTGGGTCACCCTGATCGGACCACCTTCCCACAACGGCGGCCTAATTTCTGATCTTAACTTCTTTTAAAAAAATACAGTGGTACTTTGGTTCTCAAACTCAATCCGTTCCGGAAGTCCGTTCCAAAACCAAAATGTTCCAAAGCCAAGGTGCGCTTTCCCGTGGAAAGTAAGGCAAAACGGATTAATCTGTCCCAGACTTTTAAAAGCAACCCCTAAAACAGCAATTGAACATGGATTTTACCATCTAACGAGACCACCGATCCATAAAACGAAAGCAGTAAACGATGTACTGCAGTCACACGATCAATCCATCGGTAGCTGAGCTGGGTTGCACACAGTTACAAAAGTAAAAAAAGCCACAAAAACAAAAATGCAAAATAAAAAGCAAAAACAGACAGACCTCAGCGTAACACTCAAAACGGAAGTGTGGCACTCAAAACAGAAGTGTAACGCTCAAAACTCAGCATGTTTGGCTTCTGAAAAAAGTTTGCAAGCCGGAACACTTACTTCCAGGTTTGCAGTGTTTGGGTTCCAAGTTATTTGAGAACCAAGGCGTTTTAGAACCAAGGTATGGGTTTCCCCACAGCCTATAAGCGCCCTCCTCTCCAGGGTTTTCCCCATGCAATCGGAGACTGCGCCGGCGTGAACCTAATCTCTCCTCCGCCCTTTTCATGCCACTCCTGGTTCTGGGAGAGCGGGAGGGAGGGGAGCAGGTCACAGCAGGAGAGGGAGACCCCCATGCCTCTTCACCAGCCAGACTCCTCTCTGCCTCTTGGCCCTGCTCCCTTTATTCACAAACATGAGGACTAGTAACTCACATCGCCTTCCCCATCCATTCTTCCCTTTTAGGCCGGGAGCCTGAGGGTCCTGAGCTGCATGTTGGGGTGGGCTTGTGCGTGCCCCAAATTCCAGCTTGCTCTTAAGTGCCTTTGTTACGCCGCTGATGGGACA
This sequence comes from Zootoca vivipara, assembly GCF_963506605.1. Lineage (NCBI taxonomy): Eukaryota > Metazoa > Chordata > Lepidosauria > Squamata > Lacertidae > Zootoca > Zootoca vivipara. Next base: position 3,059,163 of record NC_083281.1, on the reverse strand, counting down.
AACCCTAAACCGTTACGAGGAGGGAACTGGCAACAAATCGCCCTGTCTAAGTTGGGGTTAACTCTTATTAGCAAGGGCATGATCCACACAGGCTTGGTGGGCTGTCAGGCCTAATGAACACAGCGGCTCGTCCCCTATAGGTCTTGTCCCATAAATCAGTTGCCAATACTGAAAATCCCCGCCTCCTCACAGCCATCTTAAGTCCCCTCCTCTCCAGGGTGTTCCACATGCAATCGGAGACTGCGCCTGCTTGAAGCCAACCTTCCCTCTGCCCTTTTCATGCCGCTTCTGGTTCTGGTAGACAAGGGGAGCTGGTTGCAGCAGGAGGGGGAGACCCCTATGCCTCTTCCCCAGCCGGACTCCTCTCTGCCTTTGGGCCTCCCTCCTCTCCTGCTTCCACTTCTGCTTCTGAGTCTGGACTGCTCTGCCATAGAATCTCCCCACTCACTAAGCCCTGTTGCCTCTTCTGCTTCCAACACCTCCTCTCCCCAGTCTTCACCCTCCGACCCCTCGCTGTCATCCCATCACCAAACCCTGGGCTCTGAGCTTCCTTCCCTTGGGGGCTCCCCATCTGATTCCTCCCACTGTTCCAACCAGACCAGCCACAGGATGCTGGAGTAGTTTTGCGTTCTTCACGGATGGCCCCCTTCCTTCTCCGATCTCTGCCTCTCCCTCTCTCTCAGGCTGAGAGAGCGCCACCAGGACGTCCTCCGCCAAAAACTCTACAAGCTGAAGCAAGAACAAGGAGTCGAGAGCGAGCCCCTCTTCCCCATCATTAAGAAGGAGTCCTCGCCCCCGGGGGCCTCCAGCAGCTGCAGCAGGTGAGCTGGATTTGGGGGGCTTTCAGGACCAATGTAGGTCTTTTGGGACCAATATTACATGGTCCTGGCGGCTGCTCCCATTAAACACTTCCCTAAACAGGGCTGCCTTCAGATGTCTTCTAAAAGTCAGGTAGTTGTTTATTTCCTTGACATCTGACGGGAGGGCGTTCCACGGGGTGGGCACCACCACCGAGAAGGCCCTCTGCCTAGTTCCCGGTAACCTCACATCTCGCAGGGAGGGAACCGCCAGAAGGCCCTTGGGAGGCGGACCCCGGTGTCCGGGCTGGACGATGGAGGTGGAGATGCTCCTTCGGGTCTACTGGGCTGAGGCAGTTTAGGGCTTTCACAGTCAGCACCAACCCTTTGAATTGCGCTTGGAAACGTCCTGGGAGCCAATGTAGGTCTTTCAGGATTGGTGTTATATGGTTTCGGCAGCTGCTCCCAGTCTAGCTGCCGCATTTTGGATTAATTGCAGTTTCTGGGTCACCTTCCAAGGTAGCCCCACGGAGAGCGCATGGCAGTAATCCAAGCGGGAGATAACCAGAGCATGCACCACTCTGGCCAGACAGTCTGCGGGTAGGGAGGGTCTTGGATGGAGCAGGTAGACAGCTCAGAGCAGAAGGGAGGCAACTTCCCTCTTCCCTTCCTATCCCCGCCTTTCTGCAGGCTGGAGCCGGAGGACAGCGCCCAGCCCAGCACCTCTTCGGCTGAGCCCGGGGGGGCCGAGCCCGAATCGGAGGTCAAGGCGGAGGGGGACGGCGAGGCGGTGCTTATGGAGGAGGACCTCATCCAGCAGAGCCTGGACGACTACGACGCCGGCAAGTACAGCCCCCGTTTGCTGACGTCCCACGAGCTGCCCTTCGACGCCCATGTGGTGGAGGCCGACGAGGACTGCCAACGGCTGCTGCTCTGCCGACAGCAGCTCCAGGTCACAGGTAGGAGGGGAATGGGGCTGAGGGGGCTCTGGGGTCGTGTCAAAGGGCGGCGTCTCTTGGCTTGGCGCCGCGGGGGGCAACTGCCCTGCGGAGCTTGCGGTCCAGAAGGCAGAACCTCAGGTCTCAGGCCACGCCCACTTTCCTTAGGCCACGCCCTCTCGGCAGCCAGCACCCTTTGCTTGAGGCCACACCCCATTTGTGCTTGTTTGGCTACTTCTGAGAAACCAGCACCACAGCCATTCTGCCTTTAAGACTTTTATTTTGCCCGATATTTACAATGTGATTCAGTATCGAGAAGACACGTCCGATCAGTCTGGCGAAGATTCTCCCAATGCCTGTCGTCTGCTCCTCCCCCAGCATAATAAGCGTGGGATTCCTGGCCCTCCTCTCTTTGCGCCTTGGAATGTCTCAAGTCAGGCATGGACTTAAAAGGGCGAGGCATCTCCCCACTGGACACTTGCCCTGATCCCTCCCCTTGGTATCCTGTCTCAGGTTGCAGCAAGGGCTCTAGGGTGCTGCCCGAGCCATGGTGCCTCTCTTCTGCGATTGTCAGGGAACGTTCACTGCTAGAACAATCCCTGGGACCTTTATTTAAACCACACCCCTGTTCCTTAAACCACACCCCCTCTCTGCAGGCCCCACACCTGTTTCTCAAGGCCACACCCCTTTATTTAAACCACACCCTTCTCTGCCGGCCACATGCCCCTTTCTCAAGGCCACACCCCTTTCCCTTAAGCCACACCCTCTCCTCAGGCCCCCATCCCTTTCCCGCTCGACATCCATAGGCAGGGAATTCCAAAGTGTAGCCGCTGCCACGCCAGGCGCCCGAATCCTCGCGAACCCAGTCTCCAAGGTCGCCCACCGCTGCCCTCTCCTCTCTGCCTCTCCCCCTCCCCAGGCGACGCCAGCGAGAGCGCCGAGGACATTTTCTTCCGCCGCGCCAAGGAAGGGATGGGGGCGGACGAGGCCCAGTTCAGCGTGGAGATGCCGCTGACGGGCAAGGCCTACCTGTGGGCCGACAAGTACCGGCCCCGCAAGCCGCGCTTCTTCAACCGCGTGCACACGGGCTTCGAGTGGAACAAGTACAACCAGACGCACTACGACTTCGACAACCCGCCGCCCAAGATCGTGCAGGGCTACAAGTTCAACATCTTCTACCCGGACCTCATCAACAAGCGCTCCACGCCCGAGTACTTCCTGGAGGCCTGCCCGGACAACAAGGACTTCGCCACCCTCCGCTTCCACGCCGGGCCGCCCTACGAGGACATCGCCTTCAAGATCGTCAACCGCGAGTGGGAGTATTCCCACCGGCACGGCTTCCGGTGCCAGTTCGCCAACGGCATCTTCCAGCTGTGGTTCCACTTCAAGCGCTACCGGTACCGGCGGTGATTGAGGGGGGCTTCCTCTGTGACCCCCGCCAGCCGAAGGGGCTCGTCCCCACACCGGAACCAGCTGCGTTGAGATGTCGTAAAGGGCCTCCGACTTCTGGGCTCTACAGATTGCTCTACAGCAGGGAGATTGCCCATCGTGGTTTTTTTAGGGTTTGCGGGGCCGCCGACCCCCCTCTAGATGTTGTTGGATTTCGGCCCCTGGCAATTCCTGACCGTCCGGATTCCAGCAACGTCTCCAGAGCCCCCTCCCCCCCCTCCCTGTCTCTGCTCATAAGAGGCGTTCCCCTCTCAGGAAGAGTCTCTCTGGTGGTAGCAAGGGATATAGGATTTCCCAGTCCTGAAAAGATGCACAAACACCCCTGCACCCCAGAGGGGAATTCCTCTTCCGAACAGAGTCATCCTCCCATCATGTGGTAGGGAATCCTCCTTCTGGCAATGGATTGAGAACATCTCAGAGATGTGCCTGGCCTCTCCCATCCTTCCCCAAAATCGGCCACCCCCCGCAGATGTTCCCCCTCCTCCTTGCAGACACAAACAACAAACCCCCAACTCTTTCTGCGTAGATTCCTGCCTACGACACCGAACGGCTCCTTTTGCCAGGCATAGATTACGTATATTTGTTATTTTCTGGAGCAAGGCAGCAGAGGGCGATGGCTTTGTGTACATTTCCTTAGCTGTGCCAAATCGCCCTTTTGTATAACCGTTCCGCGAGCGGCTCTCTCCAAAGAGCGCTGCCCCGGCACAATAAATTTTTTAGATGGTTCGAGCTGTCCTTTGCCGTCTTTTGCAAACGCCTGTCTTTGGGAGGGTTGGGGATGCAGCCGGTTTTGAGTGGGGCAAAAGCAGCGGATCTGCCGTTAGGAGAGTTGCTGGGCTCCCAGATCCTGTCAGATGGTAAGGGCTGTCAAATGGAAGATGGGATTATTCCCCTTTCTTGTCTTCTTAATCCTCTGGTTTGGTTTCCCCAGCCACTCTGGGCAGCTCCCAACAGAATATTAAAAACACGATAAAATACATTAAAAACTTCCCTAAACAGGGCTCCCTTCAGGTGTCTTCTACAAGACAGACAGCTGTTTATCTCCTTGACATCTGATGGGAGGGCGTTCCACAGGGTAGGCGCCAACACCAAAAAGGCCCTCTGCCTGGTTCCCTGTAGCTTTGCTTCTCGCAGGGAGGGAACCGCCAGAAGGCCCATGGAGATGGACCCCGGTGTCTGGGCTGAACGATGGGGGTGGAGATGCTCCTTCTGGGCCAAGACCATTTAGGGCTTTAAAGGTCAGCAGCAACACTTTGAATTGTGTTCAGAAACGTCCTGGGAGCCAATGTCGGTCTTTCAGGACCGGTGTTATGTGGTCTCGGCGGCCATTCCCAGTCACCAGTCTAGCTGCTGCATTCTGGATTAGTTGCAGTTTCCGGGTCACCTTCAAAGGCAGCCCGACGTAGAGCGCATTGCACTAGTTCAAGCGGGAGATAACCAAAGCATGTACCACTCTGGTGAGACAGTCTGCGGGCAGGGAGGGTCTCATCCTATGTACCAGATGGAGCTGGCAGACAGCCGTCCAGGACACAGAACTGACCTGTGCCTCCATGGACAGCTGTGAGTCCAAAATGACCCCAGGTCAATTCCCCACCTGTGGTCAAAAAACTTGTTTCGCGGTTGACCTAACGGATGTCGAGAGTGTCGCAAGAATTAAATTCTGTGCCTCTCATGGTTTTACAGATGTCCTAACCTAAATGAACAAGAGATGAGTTCATCGGCTCTCTTGCAATCTGTGATGATGATTATTATTGGGGGGCGGGGGGCGGAAGAGAACCGAACGCTGTAATGAGCGAGACATCGGATCCTCTCAATAAACAAATGCATAAGTCATAATTCCTTAATGGACTTACTGGAACGGCTCTCCAAATGTTAATTCACGTTTGGCGGGGGGGAGGATGCTGTTGTTTTGCCTTTGAAACATTTTAAAACTCTGATGAAGCTTGAGAAGATGGGGGCATGTTCCCAGCTCGTTCCCGTAAGCCTCTTGGCTGTTTCTCCATGGGGTAGCTGCTCCCTCCTCAAAACAGAACAGTCTCTGGGGGAAGGACTGAGGAAGTTTTGATAGTCCTAGTGGGGCTTCTTTCCGCCTCCCGAGGGCCGCCTGAAACCCTGCGGGAGAACTGGGCATCTTCTACTTCCAGAAACTTGTAAAAAAACGTAGAACTTGTGCCCTGGGTTGGCATCCCCACTCCTCCTCCCGACCCATCCCTTTTTCCTTTTGTGTCGTGCCTTTCAGATTCAAGTTCGAGAGGGCAGAAACTTGCCTAGCATATTTACCTTGGGTCCGGGAGAGGATGGCCCAAAACAGCCAGAGACCCCAGTTTGGGAAATAGATGTTCGATCAGATCAAGAACCAGACAGGGCACCCTCAAATCTGAAGACCCCTTGGAGAGGCAAGACCAGCATAGCCAGGATTCTTGTTGGGGGGGGGGCAGCAAAAGCTTTCAAGCTTTTTATAGGAAATCAAAGTCATTGTGTTTTGGGTTTACTTCGTGAAGAGGACATTGCAGGAGACAATTGAGTACTTTCAATGCTTTCCAATAATATTTGTGGATCTAGGATGTGGGGGGGGGAGCTGTCCACCCTTTGGCTAAGGCTGTACGGATGCCGACGGCAGGAGAGCTTGTGGGTTTTTCCAGCCGCTTCTGGCTGACCCCTGCTGAGAACAGGATACTGGATAAGGGACGCGGGTGGCACTGTGGTCTAAACCACTGAGCCTCTTGGGCTTGCTGATCAGAAGGTCAGCAGTTTGAATCCCCATGACGGGGTGAGCTCCCATTGCTCTGTCCCAGCTCCTGCCAACCTAGCAGTTTGAAAGCACGCCAGCGCGAGGAGATAAATAGGCAGCGCTGTGGCGGAAAGGTAAACGGTGTTTCTGTGCGCTCTGGTTTCCATCATGGTGTCCCGCTGCGCCAGAAGCGGTTCAGGCCTGCTGGCCACAACACGGAAAGCTGTCTGCGGACAAACACCGGCTCCCTCGGCCTAAAAGCGAGATGAGCGCGGCAACCCCATCTATATCTAGCTATCTAGCTATCTATCATCTATCACTTCACAGAATCAGACCCAAAGTCCATCTAGTGGCTAGTCTAATGGTTCCAAAATGCTTAAGTTCAAACGCACCACCCCTCCCTGGGCATGAATACACACTGCTGCTAATTTGCAGCAAGACTGCTCCCTGTATATGGAGGCTCCGTGGCGCAGTCCCAACTGACGGCCTTTGGCAGACAAAAAAAACCCCACCCATGGCATTTTATCTAAATCCCCTACCGACGCCCCATAAGCCACTGATTAGTCCCCTACCGACGCCCCATAAACAGATTAGACAACTAGGCCAAAGCAAACAAGATGAATTTTAACAAGGAGAAATGTAAAGTACTACACTTGGGCAGAAAAAATGAAAGGTACAAATACAGGATGGGAGACACCTGGCTTGAGAGCAGTACATGTGAAAAGGATCTAGGAGTCTTGGTAGACCACAAACTTAAAAATGAGTCAGCAGTGTGATGCAGCAGCTAAAAAAGCCAATGCAATTCTGGGCTGCAGAATAGTACCACTGTACTCTGTACCACTGTATTCTGTACCACTGTACAGAATAGTACCACTGTATAGTACCACTGTATTCTGCTCTGGTCAGACCTCACCTGGAGTACTGTGTCCAGTTCTGGGCACCACAGTTCAAGAAGGATACTGACAAGCTGGAACGTGTCCAGAGGAGGGCAACCAAAATGGTCAAAGGCCTGGAAACGATGCCTTATGAGGAACGGCTTAGGGAGCTGGGTATGTTTAGCCTGGAGAAGAGAAGGTTAAGGGGTGATATGATAGCCATGTTTCATGATATGAAAGAATGTCATATGGAGGAGGGAGAAAGGTTGTTTTCTACTGCTCCAGAGAAGAGGACACGGAGCAATGGATTCAAACTACAAGAAAGAAAATTCCACCTAAACATTGGGAAGAACTTCCTGACAGTAAGAGCTGTTCGGCAGTGGAATTTGCTACCAAGGAGTGTGGTGGAGTCTCCTTCTTTGGAGGTCTTTAAGCAGAGGCTTGACAGGCATATGTCAAGAATGCTTTGATGGTGTTTCCTGCTTGGCTGGGGGTTGGACTGGATGGCCCTTGTGGTCTCTTCCAACTCTATGATTCTACTGGCCCATCTTGCCGCATCGCAGATTGAAAGCGAGATGAGCGCCGCGACCCCACAGTCGCCTTCGCCTGGACTTAACCGTTCAGGGGTCCTTTACCTTACTGGGCTGGGTGCTTACAGACCGAGCTATGGATTTGAAGGCCCAAAGATTCCCCTTTACTCTCTACCTTCCTTCCTTCCTTCTAGCACTCGGTTGTTGGATATTTCGGGCAAGGCGCCTCTGCGTTTTTGCCTCTCTACCAATGCCACACACACACACACACACACACACACCCAGAGCCTTGTTCCATTTAGAGATGGCACCTCTCCAGCTGCCTGATTCCCCCGTCCCGTAGGGAGCAGATTAGCTCCAGGGCGAGGTGCCAGGGCCCCTACGAGATATGGCACCGAGGGCGCCAGCAACCCTCCGCTGGGGAGTCTTCTCGCGCCGAGAGAAGCTGTTTTGTCTTTCATAATGCCTTTTCCCCCAAGCCTGGATTCCCAGAAGTGTGGGGGGCAAGGCAGTGGAGGTGTGTGGGGGAGAGAGGGATGGGGTGAGTCAAATGCCCCACCGCCGCCCCACGCTCCCCAGAAGCAGCTGGAGACACAAACCAGATGGGGAACAACCTGCTCCCGAGTCTTGGCAACGGTTTGTGCATGAGTGAGCAGTCTTGATACAGTGGTGCCTTGGTTCTCAAACTTAACCTGTTCCGGAAGTCCGTTCCAAAACCAAAGCATTCCAAAGCCGAGGTGCGCTTTCCCATAGAAAGTCATGCAAAACGGATTAATCCTTTCCAGACTTTTAAAAGCAACCCCTTAAAACAGCAGTTTAACATGATTTTTTCCTATCTAACGAGACCATTGGTCCATAAAGTGAAAGCAATAATCAATGTACTGTACTATAAAATACCATGGGGTCACGAAGAGTCGGACACGACTAAACGACTAAACAACAACAACTATAAAATAAATCAGACAGTATTGTAGATGATGAAAATTTAAATTATTATTTTTTCTGATGATAGTCATTGTTTGGATGGGGGGCTTTTATCCATTTCCGCAATCTCACAATTAATCAATCAGTCAATCAATCAGTAACTGAACTGGGTTCCACACGGCCACAAAAACAAATGAACCGAAAAAGCCTCAAAAACAAAAAAACCCGCAAAATAAATAGCAAAAACAAAAAAACGCAAAATAAATAGCAAAAACAAAAGCGCCAAACTTAATCTGTTCCGGAAGTCCGTTTGACTTCTGAAATGTTCGGAAACCAAGGCGCGGCTTCTGATTGGCGCCGGCGCCCCGGAAACAATAGCCAACAGCTGCATCAGACCTTCGGCTTCCGAGAAACGTTCGAAAACCGGAACACTGGGTTTTCGGTGTTTGGGAACCAAGGCATTTGAGAACCAAGGTGGTGGTTGTTTAGTCGTGTCCGACTCTTCGTGACGCCATGGACTATAGCATGCCAGAACCAAGGTACCACTGTTTTAATAATAATTGTAATAATAATAATAATATCACATTGCAAACTGATGTGCAGAACTTACGATTGGGCCTGGCATGAGGAACTGAAATGGAAAGGTGGACTCATCCCTAAGATAGATCTGAAAATTAGCATATGCAAATGATGTGCATATTTGCATATTGCGCTCTGAGTCCTTCAAGACCTAGTAACAGGGGTCCTTTACCTTTACCTTTTAACTGCTGTGTGAGCAAAGTTGTTGAGCTTTTTTACAATTTTACTCCAGAGTTGTTGAGCTTTTTTTTACGATTCAAGTTGTTGAGCTTTTTCCGAATGAAACTGGCCAGTGGGCCGGACGTTAAACATGCACTAAACCATAAAATATAAAAAGGAAAGGAAAGTCCTTGCTTTCAACCTTATTAAATCTAAAATAGACACGGCAGGAAAGGAAAGGGGATTCGGGGGGAGAAGGAAATCAGTCAACTCAGGTTTGAGTTCTGAGCTATACCATCATATCTGCCTGTGAATTGGCAGCATTTGTTTGCAGAGCATATACGGCTACGTGGTCAGACCGAAAAGCCGAGGAGGAGGAATCCGATTGCAGTTTTACAAGATGGTTTCGCTTTTCCGTTTTTACTCTGTTTAAAACCATCGGCACCTGCCTGGGATCATGGAGAGTTATTGATCCAGCAGGGTCAGTTTATTACAGATGTCACCATGCTGAATTCTGGAGCTCAGCTTGTCAGAAAGAGCATATATATATATATATATATATATATATATATATATATATATATATATATACTTACTAGCCTCATTTTCTTGCTCTGCTTTCCTGCTCTGATTCACCAAGCCACATAGTTCTCTATCTCTGTTTTTCTTCGGCAGAACTGTCAAGGCTGATGAAAGACACACAGCCGACGCCCACAAAAGATGAAAGGGCTCTTGAAGAGTTATTATCCTCGTGTCTGGCTCTGCACGAGACACCTTTCTATTTTCTATTAGTCCCTGCATGTCAAGTTTCCAGACCTCATTTAGCAAGAGAAAATGCTTAAAAGCATTTGTATATCAAGTGTCCAGACCTCATGGTTGCAAGAGAAAATGTTTTAAAGCATTTGTATATCAAGTGTCCAGACCTCATGGTTGCAAGAGAAAATTCCCAGAAGCATTTGTATATCAAGTTTCTAGACATCATGGTTGCAAGAGAAAATGCCTAAAAGCATTTATATATCATGTGTCCAGACCTCATGGTTGCAAGAGAAAATGCCTAAAAGCATTTGTATATCAAGTTTCTAGACCTCATGGTTGTGTTATAAGAATTTTGAGGTCATATATATATATATAATAATTGTTCATAAAACATGTACATGAATGTACAGAAACATGTCTGAAGCAGCACAGGAAAACAGGCCTGACTGACACCATTTTGACTCTCTCTGACCAGGTGTTCCTCTGCAAGGAAGAAGGGGGGTGGGGGGAACCTTCTCATTGTCTCAGGAATTAAAGTGATAATCCCTGGCATCCTGATACCTGACTGCCAGACAAAAGGGTGTGATTAACTTGGCTGGGAAACAGGGAAATGTAAATATCTCTCAATTTTGTTGATTAGGTTCTGGGGGCAGGGGGCAGGGTCCAGGGTGCTCAGATTACTGCCACCAGACCTCCCCTTTCATGATGTACCTATGATGAATCTAGGGAGGGGGGGTCTTGGGCTACACCCCTTCTGTGACATATGGATGATGCTTCTGGGGGGTGGGCTGAAACCAATTTCAAATCTCTTTTTAAGGGCAAGACATCTTTGTTTGGGGTTCCTTCCTTGTTCTCCTGTGTGAGAGGAAGGACCCTGTTGCAACAGCAAAAATAAAAGTGCCTTGCTTCGCACGTCCTGGTTTGGTCTCTGTTATTTGGTGGGCAGGAGACGCTTAAACTTTGTCTGCTTGCCAGGATACCTGGACTCTTCCTGGGTCAAGGATCCACTTAATTCTAGGGCCGTGTAGCTCTGCAAAATTTTTACAACAGTTTGGCGACCACGAAGGGACCCAGTTTTGCCTTGAGCTCCGGGTTCACTGAGGAAGGGGAGCCCAGCGCGCCCTTGCCTCTTTTGCAGGGGGGTAAACCAACCTCAGGACCCGAGGCACTTGGTAGTAATTGAGAGTCCAAGCGGGACCCCCAGGACGAAGCAACGTTTAAAGGGACAAGGCTGTTTTTTTTTAGGAACCAGTTGGAAGCTGGAGACAACGGGATTCGACTGAAAGGATCGGTCGTGAGTATTAAAAGGGGACACCTTGGGTGAGCTAAGAACCACAGCAACTAAAAATCTATTTCTCCACTTGGACTATCCTTTTCTACTCTCCTCTTTGGACCTTAGTTGCAGCAAGGCTGCCAGGCACAGTTACAGAGTAGAACTGAGGTCCCGGGCAACAGTCTTTACGTTAAACGCAGAGCTTAGAAAGACTGTCCCAGCTCCCTTCTGCCAAACTGAGCAGAAGTCTGAGCAAACTGTCGCTTTTCTACCAATCTGGGAATCTGGCTATCCCAGCTCTGTTTCCTATTCCTCTGCTCTTAATCTTCGGGTGAAGACGCCCCCCTGCCACGGCGACCCTTGTTGGGTAGGACCCGTGACCAGGGAATGCAAGTGCGCCTGTTCCTTTCTACTCTGTATTCCTCAGTTCCGACCTGACATTGCGTAGGCAAGCGTTCAGTAGGACCTGAGTCTAGTGTGTAAGAGGCAGGGAAGTTGCTGTGGAACCCTCAGGCAATTGATGACCAGTGGGAGGGTTCCAATAGGGTTTTAGCTGCACCAGGCCGCCTAGTAGTTAGTGCACGCGAACGGCAGGCAGGAACACCACTAGGACGTGGGGGTGAGTCATAGACTCGGGAAGTTAAGAGTGTCCAGGAACAGGGTCGGGGACCCAGAACTGCAGTATAAAAAGACAGAAGTAAAATGGGTGCAACCCACTCTAAGGAATTCCTTTCCCAGACTCCCAACCGAGGCAAAGCACAACTGAGGCTTTGCTCCGGTAAGGACTTTGAGGATGAAAGTCCACTCCAATTCGTTCTCTTAAATTGGCATGAAATCCCCGGGGCGGACAAGCTTGAAGGGAACCAATTGCAAAAACTTTGTAAGAAAAAAACACTGGGTCCGCTTTACTATGGACCACCCAGATGAGGGGAAATGGCTACCAGGAGGTTCCTTTAACATACAGTGAATCTCCGCTTTAAAATTAACCCTGGTGAACTCTGAATGAGAAAAGTTTTGTGAGGAATCCTACAAAGTATGTTATGGTATAAAATTATATATGTTTGCATGTTACATGTTGTCTGTGTTGTCTGTGAAGTGTATGTGCGTCTGATCCTTGTGTCTGCTATAGTTCATTGTTCCCCTTAAAGTAAATGAGAGATATAATCCAGGTTTAGGAAATTAGGGGTTTGTGTAAAATTTGGCCATGACACCCACAGACTGCCTTTTTTAAAGCATGCATAGTTTAAAATAATATAATAATAAGGCAAGCTTGCTTAAATAATCTTATGTAAGGGCTTGATCAACCCAAAAACATGGCAAATATTTAAAAGAGTGGAGGTAGTGTGTAAAGGTTTGTTTTAAAGAGGCTGTAGAAGGCCATTGTTTCCTCTCCAAAAGTAAAAAGAGGGGGCAGGATGAAGGAAAATAACGAGCTGTAAGTTTAAAAATGCTTGCTCAATGCTTTGAAAATATTTTAAACTTGAAAATGTTCATAAACTCCAGCTATAAGTGGATAAGAGATGTACTCAAGGTTTAGAATGTTATGGGGTGTGTTTAAATTGGCTACAACATCCATAGACTGCCTTCTTAAGTGTGCATAGTTAAAACTGCCAACTTGTTTAAATTTCTAGTATAGAAACAATGTTGAACCGATCAATCTTAAACATTATAAATATGAGAATGAGGTGTGCAAATGTTTGTTATTGAGAGAGGCTCCAAAGGGGAGTCTTTCTCCAAGTGACTAGATGAATATTGACTAAAGGAAAATTGAACAGCTATTCCAATAAAGGTGATTTGTTTGTCAAAGGTAGAGCTTCCATAGCCAGGAATTGTCTATCTGAGTCTAGTTTTAACTTCAATTGTGTTGGACAGAAGGGTTATTGTTGGGCTCCTAATATCAGTCTCTTAAGAAAAAAACAACTCATCTGCTCAAGGGTTCTGTATAAAGTTGGTATTTTCATTCAAATCTTGTGAATCCTGTATCTTAGAGGGTTAGACTAAATGACCTCAGGGTCCCTTCTAACCCCCATTTTAGAGCTATGTGAAAGGCAATGTGTCTGATGTGGTGATGGGTTGAAATTCAGCCCAGCTCTGCTTTCTGGCAAGGAAAGATTATTGGTTTTCAGAGTTGGAACAAGAGTGTAATTGTTTTTTTTTATGGAGTGATTATATAAGTTTTTATCACGTTGTCTATTAAGGTTTAAAGTTTAAGCACATATGAAAGTCTTGAACATTTCCCAATCTTTATCCAATCTTAAGGTTTGCTAAAGGCTTCTATATAACGTTGGTACTTTTAATCTTCCCCTTCCTTATTTTTCCCTTAGTACACACATGTGCTTCCGTGATAGGGCATAGCCTGTGTTTCCTTCCCAGTCAGGCGTCTGTACTCAAATGTATGTGTATCCTAAGGGCAGTGATAGTGTTGAGATCCCCATATTTCAGAAGGGGGGGACTAGATTACTCAAGATCCCTTCCAACCCTTTCCAAACTTAGAAAAAGGAGGGAGAGAAAATGTGTTTGTAAGCACTGAAAAGTGAGTTTAAACCCTGGTGGTATAGTGAAATGGCCTGAATTCAGTCAAGCATTACTCTTTGGTGGAGAAGGATGGAAAGATAGATTTTTAAAGTTTGGCATGAAGAGTTTGAGGTGCCATTCAGAAAGAGGTAGAGATGGTATATCATGCATTGAAAATGAATGTCTGGTGTTATTTTTTCCACCATATTGTCAGCTATTTTTTTTAACTGCAAAACTCCAGCCAACAGTTCAAGTAAATAAAGGGCCAGAAAATTTTGTCTGGAATTGGTAAGGCTGAAAATCAATGAGAATGCAAAGGATTTTATGAATTCTGGCTCTATGGCCATATTACCCATAGATAAAGGGGCAGAGAATTTAGTCTGCCATGGCTGTAATAAATTAATTAAAAACAAACAAACAAACGAAAACATTTGCAATTACGAATTCACCCCGAACCCTGTAGATAAAGGGGGCAAATCAAGATTTATTTTGCCTGGGGTATGAGATGTTTATATAGTACAGTAAACATGGCTAATTAGTGCCATGACTTCATTAAGGAGTTTAATTTGACCAAACTTTTCTTGCAGCTTTCTGGTAAAAATATTGGGTTGCCTGGATATTGAAGTTTTATATATTAAAAGTTTAAGATTTATAAGCCTGCTTCCTAAGCAGCAAGGAACAGGAAATAAGAGGTGTCAGAAATATCTCAGGACACAAAAGCTAAAGAAATGGATTTAAACTGACCAAAGAATTTAATTTCACCACTTTTGTTGCTGGTTTGGTGGAAGTGTAAATTGCTGGGTTTCTGTGTAAAATCTAACCCTACTTTAAAATCTACTCTTTCCCCTTCCCTTCCTTTATTCAGATGGTAATGTTGTCAAGAGGTACAGCACTTTAAAAAAAAAAAAGGGTATAATAGACTGCCGAATCATGAACTCTGTACATGCACAGAGGCTATGTCAGCTTGAAGAGGAAAATAGAGGAGAAAAAGGAGGTTTAAACTAAGGGGCGAAAAGGTTATAATCTGCTCATGAAATATTATTCAAATTTCTTAATGTAAAGCTTTGAACCACTGAGGGAAAACAACCTCATGTATGTTACTGGTCCATCAAAGTTAAATGGTTGCCAAGTTTCAAAATCTTAACATGCCAGATTCTTTCCACAGGTATAAATAGCAGAGTACTACTATAAGTCTGTCTCTTGAGTAGTTTATAAATTAATTAAGAGGTTCAAGGTTATGCTTTGCACATGAAACTTAAATTTAAATTTCTTTATGTAAAAATAAATAAATAGATAAAGAACCATTGAGAACCATCAACTGTTTAGAAGCTGCCAATTCCAGTTCAACATGCAAAACTCTGTACATTTTAGGAACATTTCCTGACTGATTTTCACATGAAATAATTTTCCCTTTCCAGCAGGATACTGAGATTCAGTGTGCAGAGAAATTCTTTCAGAACCTTAATGCAAAATTATCTCCCAATGGGGGGGGGGACGCCACCTAAACAAGCCCCCTCCACACTTGGAAATTCATAGAAAATTGCTGTCTACCAGTTGACAGACTATGCAAACAAAAGGCTCCATTTCTTTCCTAGCAGGTACTCAGGATGGATACTTATCTCTCATTTGCATTTCACCCCGAAGCATTACCCTATGTTAATATAACCCTCCCTTTTCTAATGTAGCAATGATTGAGTGTTTTGCCAATTTTTTTCTTCCACAGCACAAAAAAAAAAAAGAAAGAAAAAGTGAGGAGTGAGGAGATACAAACAGTAATTTCATTTCTCTTTGGCGCTTCTCTTTAGCTTATAAATAATCTGCTTCCATTTATTAAATCAGTTTTTCCATTATGTCTATGAAATTATTCTAACAATAACCAGGTATTGTTTTGTGACTGTATTTTGTCAGGTAGTCTTGCCTGAGTATTTCTTATTATGATGAATTTCAAAGCTTTTTCCGTTATTTTACCATTTTTCCATCTTAATTGGATATTTCACCTTCAGATCTTTAAGGTTCCTCTCCAATTTATAATGTCTTTGTATTATTTAATGATAATTCTTTTTTTAAAAAAATCTGATATCTTTGTGTCAAGTCCAATTTCATTTGAAAAATTGTTGTGTGAGTGGTAATCTAAATTTTATTGTTTTATTTTTGTATCTTTTTTTTGGTATTTCTACTTTTTCTTTCTGTACATACAAATGTAGCATCTAACTCATTCTTTCCTGTAAATAATAATAATAATATTAATCCCTTTCAAACAAGATACGTGAACCTCAAAGAGAATTCAGAACCACATAAGGAAAATGTTAATAACTTATCAATTGTGTCCTAATTAACAAAATTTTTGTCCTTTGTTTCCTCCACAGCCAAACTAGGTGAAGTAAATTAAACTGACTGAGCAGACAATAACAGCAGTAATTAAATATGAATGATAATAATAATATTTAGATGAATAAAATGCTTAACTATGATCTTATATTCTTTGCAGCTTCCCAAGAAGAAATTTCTAGAATATTCTCCCCTTTCTTGACTTTATCATTATTATACTATTTATTATTATTATTTTTTAACTAATTATATCTTCAGACCCCAACCCCCTGCAGGCCTATTTTCAAAAGGATGTTTTACAGGAAACCAAATTGACATTTTATCTCTTTGATCACAACCTAAGAAGGAGGACCTAGAAAGCTATAACGTTTCAGCAAGGTTTAGAAGTGCTGGCATAGAAGTACTGTTAACTTCCTCCCAGTGACTCGAAGGCAGACAAGAAAACCCCCTTGTTGGAGATACATGCAAAAGCAGCAAGAATTATCTCAAGTTCACCTGATTGCCTCAAGATATACAAGTGGCGTATAATTAATAATTTGAAGGTTTTGTGCATTATGTGTTATATAGGAACACTGAAATGTGTCAAATGACTTTGGGACAAAGGGGGAAAGTGAATTGCAAGGACATTCTCTCTCCTTGACCTCAAGACTCTGTGCCCTAGGATTTAAAAGCAGCCGGAATTGTCTCAAGATCATGATGGCCTCAAGACATACAACTGATATATGATTATGTTTTATGTTGTGTGATATTCGACAGAAACATTGAACTATGTCTGACAGTATGTTATTTCCACAAGGAGGGGGGGTGAACCAATTTTGTGTTTAATTGTTTTTTTATGTTTAATGTATAGTGTCCCAATGATTTTTTTTGTATTATTGTATGCCTTTTAAAGGATCAGGATATTGCATAGTCCAGTATTTAGATTAGATCAACTTATGACCACGTTTTCTTGTCCCACCTGGCACTCTGCAGTGTGCCAGCCTTCTTACACAATTTTAGATTGTTTTAAATCATTTTACCAAGAATAAGCCCCAAGATCCATGAAACACCAGATAAATGAAGGTATTTATGTCTTGATTTAACAGGAATGATCCCTTTTAGAGTTAAATTTGACTAATTTGGACATGTTTTATGGGGCTGTATAAATTCTAATTGGGTCAGTTCTAATTGGGCAAGTGTATCCAAGGTGCAAGTAGCTTTCTTCCTTTAAGAGCAACTGGGCAACTCCCTACAGTGCAAGGCCAGAGCCTATAATAAAGGCCCATAGGAAGCCCAAGGCAAAGGCATCTCTCTCATGACATGTCCAAACCTGTGGCAGCTATGGGGGGTGCCAGGCGACATGGTCAATATGAAAGCCCTAAGGGGATTCACCAGGGATTGTTGCTGTTGTGCCACGATGGAGGTGTGCAACCAGAGGAGAGCTAGCTTTTGACACCTGAAGAACACACAAAAGGGTAAACAAACAAACTGCACTTTCCAGTCAATATTGGTGGACCATCCTGTTAAATGAAATACGTAGACCATTTTTGAGAAATGCTTCTCCCAAAGTACTAAAACAACACATCTGGTTATTCTTTTGTGGGGCAACAATTTTTAAGAAAAATTATAGCCCCAAATGGGGGATATTGTTATAAGAATTTTGAGGTCATATATATATATATAATAATTGTTCATAAAACATGTACATGAATGTACAGAAACATGTCTGAAGCAGCACAGGAAAACAGGCCTGACTGACACCATTTTGACTCTCTCTGACCAGGTGTTCCTCTGCAAGGAAGAAGGGGGGTGGGGGGAACCTTCTCATTGTCTCAGGAATTAAAGTGATAATCCCTGGCATCCTGATACCTGACTGCCAGACAAAAGGGTGTGATTAACTTGGCTGGGAAACAGGGAAATGTAAATATCTCTCAATTTTGTTGATTAGGTTCTGGGGGCAGGGGGCAGGGTCCAGGGTGCTCAGATTACTGCCACCAGACCTCCCCTTTCATGATGTACCTATGATGAATCTAGGGAGGGGGGGTCTTGGGCTACACCCCTTCTGTGACATATGGATGATGCTTCTGGGGGGTGGGCTGAAACCAATTTCAAATCTCTTTTTAAGGGCAAGACATCTTTGTTTGGGGTTCCTTCCTTGTTCTCCTGTGTGAGAGGAAGGACCCTGTTGCAACAGCAAAAATAAAAGTGCCTTGCTTCGCACGTCCTGGTTTGGTCTCTGTTATTTGGTGGGCAGGAGACGCTTAAACTTTGTCTGCTTGCCAGGATACCTGGACTCTTCCTGGGTCAAGGATCCACTTAATTCTAGGGCCGTGTAGCTCTGCAAAATTTTTACAACAGTTGCAAGAGAAAATGCCTAAAAGCATTTATATATCATGTGTCCAGACCTCATGGTTGCAAGAGAAAATGCCTAAAAGCATTTGTATATCAAGTTTCTAGACCTCATGGTTGCAAGAGAAAATGCCTAAAAGCATTCATATATCTGGATCCCATAGTTGCCTGCTGAGCTTGAGGGACCAACAGTCTGGCTCTGTAGAAGGCAGTTCTGTTAATCGCAGCGTATATCAAGTTTCTAGACCTCATGGTTGTTTTAAAAAGAAGAAGCCTTCTCCTGATCTGTGATGATTGCAGTTCCCTGAGATTCTTTGGGGGAAACTCTTTGGTTTAAATGTGCTTAAAACATCTGAGTTTTTCTGCAGGACTTATAAAGTTTGACACTCCTTTCCGGAGCAGGGAAAATGATTCGCAGACTGACCAGCTTCCTGCAATTCCCGAATTTGAACTCACACCTTTGCTTTCTCCCGAACGAGCAGAGATTTGGCCTTGCCAACGGTGGTTTATTTGGGATGTCCAAACATGGGCAACGCAAGTTGTTTTTCTGTTTTCTGCAGGGATTAACAAGCCCTCGTGGATGACCTGTTTATTGAGAATTCATCATGATTTGTTTGCAAGGGGATTAGAGGACAGCCAAGGAGCATTCCTTCCCTCATTCTTTGTTTTGCAGGGAACTGAGCTGATGTTTTGGCGCAGCAAGTGCGACCCAACACATCGCGCTGCATTTCCTGTGGCCGCCACCCACACTCCCCGCAAGCAGAAAGGCTGCGGCATTTTGGGACCTTTTTTTTTAGCTTAGTGAAAAGGCGAGGGAGACTCCGACATGGTAGAGGTGAGTCAAAGGACGCGTTCAGAAAGAGGACAGAGAAAAATCTCTCTCCCTCTCTCGTAACACTCAGTGAAGCTGGATGTCGGAAGGCTGAATCGCAGAACTGTAAAGTTGGAAGGGACCCCCAGGGCTCATCTAGTCCAACCCCCTGCAAGGCAGGAATCTCAGCTAAAGCATTCCGGACAGAGGGCCGCCCAACCTCTGCTTAGAAACCTCCAAGGAAGGAGAGTCCGCCACCTCCCACCCCATGGCCGAACGGCTCTCACTGTCGGAAAGTTCTGCCTGATGCTGAGTCGGAATCTCCTTTCTTGTCACTTGAAGCCACGGGTTCGAGTTCTGCCCTCTAGAGCAGGAGTAAATGAGCTCGCTCCCTCTTCCATGGGACGGCCATTCAGATATTGGGAGATGGCTCTCCTATCTCCTCTCAGTCTCCTCTTTCCCAGGCTCGGTTTCCAGACCCTGGATCATCTTGGTCGCCCTCCTCTGCACACCTTCCAGCTTGTCAACCTCCTTCTTAAACTGAGGCACCCAGAACTGGACACAGTATTCCAGGCGTGGTCTGACCCAGGCAGAATAAATTGGGACTATGACTTCCCTTGATCTGGACACTAGACTTCTATGGATGCAGCCTAGAATAGAATTCGCTTTTTTTGCTGCCGCATCACACTGTGGGCTCATGTTCATCTGTGACTCATCTGAGGACGTATGAAAGGAAGTCCTTCATGCAGGGCATAGCGAAACTACTCAACTCCCTCCCACTGGAGACTTTCAAAGAGGAGAGGGCAAATTCTTGGAGGAGGAGAGAGCTATCTGCTCTGCCTCAACAGCTGGAGGCAGCCGTGCTTGGGAATCTCAGTTTTTGGAAGCCACAGGAGGGTCAAGGGCTTTCGCACTCGGATCCTGCTTGCAAGTTTCCCGTTGGGGCATCTGTGAGTAGAGGATGCCAGACTAAATCTGCCAACAGCAGTTCTTATGTTGCTACCCACCCTTGTCACTTTCCTTCCAGCTAAAAAGTTGTTGTTGTTGTGTTTTTGGGGGGGAAGACCTAATAAACTCTTAATTGTGCGACTGGAATGTGCTAGTATGTGGCTGAATCCCAAGCCCACAGGTTTGGAAGTGGCAAACCATCACCAACACAACTTATCGTTGCAATTCCCATCAATCGGCAAAGCTTTCCTCCCCCTATAAAATTCCCTTGCCTGCAGGCCTTGCTTAATTGACAATTAATTCTTCCTGAAAACATTGTTTTGCCAATTATGCGGTCATTTTGATTTGCATTTTGGGGTTTCTTTTCATTATCGTTGCCTGGGCGAGTCGTTCTCAGGGCAAAGCGAAGGAATGAAATAGAAACATCGCCAAATAGAATCAAATAGTTTTTAGTGTACGGAGGACTCCTCGAGGGTCCTCTTCTAGCCCACCTCCCTGCAATGCAAGCCCGCCCACCCGATTTGAAACCATAGCTTTGCAAACCTTGCTGGCAGTTTCATCACTGAAAATATAGCCATCTTCCAATATCTCAAAGGGCTGTCGCATGGAAGAGGGGACAAGCCCGCTTTCTCCTGCTCTGGAGGGCTGGACTCGAACCCGTGGCTCCAAGTTAGAAGAAATGAGATTCCAACACAGCGTGATGCAGCTGTGAAAAAATACTAACGCTATTCTATGTAGGCTGCATCTGCAGAAATCTACAAGGGAAGTCATAGCCTGGTTTTATTCTGCCTTGGTCAGACCACATTCCAACATTTTGTTGTTGTTGATGTTGTTGTTTAGTCATAGAATCGTAGAGTTGGAAGAGACCACAAGGGCCATCCAGTCCAACCCCCTGCCAAGCAGGAAACACCATCAAAGCATTCCTGACATATGCCTGTCAAGCCTCTGCTTAAAGACCTCCAAAGAAGGAGACTCCACCACACTCCTTGGCAGCAAATTCCACTGCTGAACAGCTCTTACTGCCAGGAAGTTCTTCCTAATGTTTAGGTGGAATCTTCTTTCTTGTAGTTTGAATCCATTGCTCCGTGTCCGCTTCTCTGGAGCAGCAGAAAACAATCTTTCTCCCTCCTCTATATGACATCCTTTGATATATTTGAACATGGCTATCATATCACCACCCCTTAACCTTCTCTTCTCCAGGCTAAACATGCCCAGCTCCCTAAGCCGTTCCTCATAAGGCATCGTTTCCAGGCCTTTGACCATTTTGGTTGCCCTCCTCTGGACACGTTCAAGCTTGTCAGTATCCTTCTTGAACTGTGGTGCCCAGAACTGGACACAGTACTCCAGGTGAGGTCTGACCAGAGCAGAATACAGTGGTACTATTACTTCTCTTGATCTAGATGCTATACTATATTAATGCAGCCCAGAATTGCATAGTCGTTTAGTCGTGTCCGACTCTTTGTGACCCCATGGACCAGAGCACGCCAGGCCCTCCTGTCTTGCACTGCCTCCTGCTGTTTGGTCAGACTCATGTTCGTAGCTTCGAGAACACTGTCCAGCCATCTCGTCCTCTGCCGTCCCCTTCTCCTTGTGCCCTCCATCTTTCCCAACATCAAGGTCTTTTCCAAGGATTCTTCTCTTCTCATGAGGTGGCCAAAGTATTGGAGCCTCAGCTTCAGGATCTGTCCTTCCAGTGAGCACTCAGGGCTGATTTCCTTCAGAATGGAGAGGTTTGATCTTCTTGCAGTCCATGGGACTCTCAAGAGTCTCCTCCAGCACCATAATTCAAAAGCATCAATTCTTCGGCGATCAGCCTTCTTTATGGTCCAGCTCTCACTTCCATACATCACTACTGGGAAAACCATAGCTTTAACTATACGGACCTTTGTCGGCAAGGTGATGTCTCTGCTTTTTAAGATGCTGTCTAGGTTTGTCATTGCTTTTCTCCCAATAAGCAGGCGTCTTTTAATTTCGTGACTGCTGTCACCATCTGCAGTGATCATGGAGCCCAAGAAAGTAACACCTGGAATACTGTGTCCAGTTCTGGGTACCACAATTTAAGAAAGATGTTGATGAGCTGTAAGGTGTACAGAGGAGGGCGGCCAAGATGATCCAGGGTCTGGAAACCAAGCCTGATGAGGAACAGTTGAATCAGTTGGGTATATTTAGCCTGGAAAAGAGGAGACTGAGAAGAGATACGAGAGCCACTTCCCAATATTTCAAGGAGGAGGGAGCGAGCTTGTTTTCTCCTCCTCTGGAAGGCAGGACTCGAACCTGTGGCTCCAAGTGACGAGAAAGGACATTCCAACTTTCTTTCCATCGACTGTGTGCAATGGAAGGCGGCGGGCTCTCCTTCCTCGGAGGTTTTTAAGCAGAGGGTGTCCTGTATCACCAAACTGAGATTCCCACCTTGCAAGGGGGGGGGCTGGATGACCCTGTGGTGTCCCAACCAACTCTTCGATTTTTTTGAAAGACTACAGATTAAAGAGGCACAAGGTGAAGACACCCTGCCCTAGATTAGGTGCTTCACCATGTATTTTAACCATGTCTTTTAATTAATTGCTTTTTATGTTTTATTGTAATTTTATTGGTGTGAGCCGCCCTGAGCCCGGTTTTGACTGGGGAGGGCAGGGTATAAATAAAAAATTATTATTATTATTATTATTGGGAAGAAGCAGCTCATTCCTCCTTGTTGGAGATGAATTTTGGAGGAGTGGGCAAAGTTGCCTGCCTGTCTCTCTCTCTCTCTCACACCCACATTCCCCTTGTCTGTGCTTTGTTATGTGATTATGGGGTGGTGGCGGTGGTGGTGATGATGATGGTGATGATGAAATTATTATTTATTTGTTTGTTTATTTATTTATACCCTGCCCATCTGGCTGGGTTTCCCCAGCCACTCTGGGCGGCTCCCAACAATTAAAAACACAATGCAGCATCAAACATTAAAAACTCCCCTAAACAGGGCTGCCTTCAGATGTCTTCTAAAAGTCAGGTACAGTAGTTGTTTATTTCCTTGACATCTGGCGGGAGGGTGCCACCACCGAGAAGGCCCTCTCCCTAGTTCACTAATGACTGAGCTGGCCGTTACAATAACTTCGCACTGGTACCAGAGCTTGCCTATTGCCTCCTCTCTCCAAACCCATTTTCCTTTAGCATTGTGCTTTTTTTTAAAAAAAAAAATATTGTATAAGTCTGAAGGCAGAGAGCTTCCTTATTCGCTCCTCCTCTTCCTGCTCCTCCCCTGTCCAATTTCCTTTGCTGATGTGTCTTTTTCAGTTGTATAAGCCCCAGAGCAAGCAGCTTGCTTTTTTCCTCCTCCTCCCCCAGCCCCCAGGTAGTTGCTTATCGCCTTGACATTTGATGGGAGGACGTTATACAAGGCGGGTGCCACCACCGAGAAGGCCCTCTGCCTGGTTCCCTGTAATCTCACTTCTCGCGGGGACGGAGAAGGCCCTCAGAGATGGACCCCAGTGTCCGGGCTGAGCAATGGGGGTGGAGATGCTTCTTCAGGGTTACTGGGCCGTTTAGGGTTTTCGAGGTGAGGACCAACCCTTTGAATTGTGCTTGGAAAGGTCCTGGGAGCCAATGGAGGTCTTTCAGGACCGGTGTTATATGGTCTCGGCGGCCGCTCACAGTCCCCAGTCTGACTGGCGCATTCTGGATTAGTTGCGGTTTCCGGGTCACCTTCAAAGGTAGCCCCACATAGAGTGCATGGCAGTAGTCCAAGCGGGAGATAACCAGAGCATGCACCACTCTGGCTAGACAGTCTGCGGGCAGGGAGGGTCTCATCCTGCGTACCAGATGGAGCTGGGAGACAGCCACCCTGG
Source organism: Zootoca vivipara (assembly GCF_963506605.1). Classification (NCBI taxonomy): domain Eukaryota; kingdom Metazoa; phylum Chordata; class Lepidosauria; order Squamata; family Lacertidae; genus Zootoca; species Zootoca vivipara. The sequence goes on along the minus strand of NC_083281.1, from coordinate 3,035,396 downwards.
ACACAGAAGTGACCTGCGCCTCCATGGACAGCTGTGAGTCCAAAATGACTGTGGCCCTTGGGGTCCAGGCGCTGTCCACTAGCATTCTGGGATGGATCACATCTCCAAGGCCTTTTCCCAAAAAGACACCGGTCCAAAGAAGTTCTCCCGTTTTTCCCTCCAGGAGAAAATCTCTCTCTCTCTCTCTCTCTCTCTCTCTCTCTCTCTCTCTCTCTCTCTCTCTCTCTCTCTTTCTCTCTCTCTCTCTCTCTCTCTCTCTCTCTCTCTCTCTCTGTGCAATCTTTTCCCTGAAAAGGGATGAGCCATCCAGCCCCTTCTCTCTAGGTCCCTCCCTTTTTCCTACCCACTTCTCAAAAAAAAAAAAAAAAGCAGCTAGCCTTGCTTTTTCTCAGAAGCAGCAGAGAGACGAAGTGGAGCTGCCTCCTCGCTGCCTCCTCAGGGTTAGCACCCAACTTCTGAGAACTTGGCCTGAAAAGGGTATGTAGCCCAAGTAATTGTTCTAAGGGTGATGGTGATGTTTTTTATAGCCTTGTTTCTGCAGCTGCTGGTGGTTCTTTTGCAAACCTGATGGGTTGTTTGTTTTTTGTTTTTAAGCAAAGGCTTGTTGGAGCACATCCTCCAGCCGGAAAAAGAAGCGGTTTTATTTCAAGGCACAAGAAGGGGAAGCGAGGCTCCAGGAGAGATAAAGAAAGAGGGTGAGGGAGAGATGAGGAGAAGGAGGAACTGGAGAGGAGAGAAAGATGGGCATTGGAGAGGAAAGGGGATGGGGGGAGAAGAGAAGAGAAGAGAAGAGAAGAGAAGAGAAGAGAAGAGAAGAGAAGAGAAGAGAAGAGGGAGGGAAGAGTATTGAAGAAAGTGGGAGGGTGAGGGAAGGAAAAAAAGAAAAGGAAGGAAGGAAGGAAGGAAGGAAGAAAGGAAGGACGGGAGAGATGGGCATTGAAGAGGAAAGGGGATGGGGGGAGAAGAGAAGAGAAGAGGGAGGGAAGGGTATTGAAGAAAGTGGGAGGGTGAGGGAAGGAAGAAAAGAAAAGGAAGGAAGGAGGGAGAGGGAGAGGGAGAGGGAGGGAGGGAGGGAGGGAGATGGGCATTGAAGAGGAAAGGGGGAGGGAAGGAAGGAAGGAAGGAAGGAAGGAAGGAAGGAAGGAAGGAAGGAAGGAAGGAAGGAAGGAAGGAAGGAAGGAAGGAAGGAAAGGGAAGGCGTGTTCTCACCGAGAAGCCCTCATTTTGCCTACTTAGGGTCTGACAGTTGCTATGGGCAAGGGAGAGAGGCACTCTGCACGCGATCAGAGGCACAAAGTGCTTCAAATGCTCTTGTAGAGAGGCAGGACAAAGGTGTAAGATGAAAGAATGGAGAACTGAACACCCTCTCCTGTCATTCAAGATACATCCTTTCGATTGGGGGGGGGGCATTTGATGTGTGTTCCCACTCACTTTGATCCCTGTTTACTCAAAATTAAACATCCAAGTTTGTGTCTCTTGCTGCCTCCTGCGGGAGCAAGGCCCTCACTTTACCTATCCTTAAAATGGGTGTATATACTGTATATATATGTATATAATTTATCATTTTCAGTTTTAAAACAATCATATAAATCATTGAATTTAATACATTCAACTTCCCTCCCCTCCTCCTTCTTGTATGGTTCATTTCATTTTCCTTTTTGCATATTCTAATTAATCCTTTGTATTCCCCCTTTCCTGATTCTAGTTATACAGTAACCGCTCGGTTACTTCTAATCCTGCTAACGTCTAAAAGTTGTTTGCAATAATTTTTCAAACATGCTACGAATCCCCCCTCCCCCCGGTTCTTTTTCTTTTAAGAATTATTTATTCCTGATCTGGTTTATCTATCTTTTCTTTTATCCATCCTGAATCTCCCAAGATTGGGTTTCCTTGAATGCCGGCACCGAGTTCTGGTATGACACTGAGAGTTGTCAGTCCAGAACATTGCCATTATGGGTAGTAATGATTGACAGCTGCTTGACTCCCACTCATTTGTCTGATCTGCTTTCTAATCTCGAACGAGAACGCTATCAATGCTTGCGAGTCACGATGGCTGTATATTGCCTTCAGGCTCTGATACAGCATGCTTGTAAAAAAAACAAAAAACCATTATTATACTGAACTCTCTTTGTTTTCGTTTTTCCCCCAGTTTCAATTTCATTTATTTAAATAGATCAAATACAATGCTTTGGTGGTGTTTCCTGCTTGGCAGGGGGTTGGACTGGATGGCCCTTGTGGTCTCTTCATAGAATCCTAGAGTTGGAAGAGACCACAAGGGCCATCCAGTCCAACCCCCTGCCGAGCAGAAAACACAATGAAAGCATTTTTGACATATGCCTGTCAAGCTTCTGCTTAAAGACCTCCAAAGGAGACTCCACCACACTCCTTGGTAGCAAATTCCACTGCCGAACAGCTCTTACTGTCAGGAAGTTCTTCCTAATGTTTAGGTGGAATCTTCTTTCTTGAAGTTTGATTCCATTGCTCCGTGTCCACTTCTCTGGAGCAGCAGAAAGCAACCTTTCTTCCTCCCTCTATATGACATCCTTTCATATATTTGAACATGGCTATCATATCGCCCCTTAACCTTCTCTTTTCCAGGCTAAACATGCCCAGCTCCCTTAGCCGTTCCTCATAAGGCATCGTTTCCAGGCCTTTGACCATTTTGGTTGCCCTCTTCTGGACACGTTCCAGCTTGTCAGTATCCTTCTTCCAACTCTATGATTCTACACACACAAAAAAAGAGGGAGAGATACATTTCATCAAAGGGGAATTGACTTCTTCCCCCTTTTCTGCAGCAAGCTATATTGTTAACACTTATCACTGCTGCACCCCTAATTTTAATCTTCTTCTATATCATTATTTTATACTCCCTGCAGTGGCTTAGCGTGGGTTGCTGGTGCCCCGGGGAAGGGCAAGTGTTGAGCCACTCTGGTGGACTGGGCGGCTGGGGTGGGGGCGCACGGCCGGGGGCACACATGGAGCCCATTGGGAGGGTGAACGGAGCCCGCCTCCAACAGACACCCCCCCGCCGGCTGACTCCACACACCGGCCCGCTAGACAGGGTTCGAATCCCTGCACTCTGCTGTGAAGCTCATGGCAATGTGTGACCTGGGGGGGGGCCAGGCGCTGCGTCTTCCGGCCTAGCCTGCCCCGCAGGGTCGTTGTGGGGACTCAACAAGGAAGGAGAGAACCTTGAACTCTTTGCGTTTGAATAAACACAATCAGGGCCGTATTTAGGTTTGATGGGGCCCTAAGCTACTGAAGGTAACGGGGCACTTTCTGTGTCCAGCTGTCCTTTGTCAACAATAAATTGTCGCTGTTTTTTGTGTTGAATCTATGCTATATGGTAATTTATGGACCTCATAAGTATCTCAAGCCATTTGCACATGCAGAATGTATATATAGAAAGGAGCAAACCAGTGATATTTTAGGGAACTGGCTAGCAGGCGGGGCCCATGACTTACATCACAGTAGCCTGCACAACACAAAACACTGTTGCTGTAGGTAGGTTTTGGTTTATTTGGTTTTTATCTTATATTTTGGAAATATTTTTTCCCTTAAAAAATTTTTGGGGCCCCCAAGAGAGTGGGGCCCTAAGCTATAGCTTGTCAATCGGGCACTGAACACAATCGATAAATAAATGCAAGAGATCAATAAACAAACGGATAAATGCGAGAAGCAAGCAAGTGAATCTAAGCTTTCCATTCCCTGCATCCTCAGATCTCTGCTCTCTTTCAGGATTCGAAACGCGCTTTTCCTCCTCCCTCCTCCTCCTCTTTCCTTCCTTTCACCTCTGCAATATGGACAGTAAAAAAACCCAAAAAAACCCCTATTCCCCCGTTGCGCCGAAAGAAATGTTCCTTGTGTGTCAGTTCAGCTTTCCAGTCTCCAAATATTTGGACGCTCCTTTCAGCCGTCACTTAGCCTGGAACTAAACATTTCGATTCTTTTTGGCAGCAATAAATCTTCCTCCCCTCTTCAAGTGCTTAGGCTGAGCGTTCTTGAGAGGGTGCCATACAGTTCTGAAAGATGCGTGGTACATGTGGGTTCAGAAGCAGCCAGGGAATAAATAAAAAAGCCCAGTCAATTCCCAGGGTCTGGGTGCAGAGGAAGGACGGCAGAATCTGTCCCTAGTTTCTCGCGCGTCCACAAAGAACGCCATGAACCGAGATTACTGAATCAATCACTGTCTTATTTTCAAAACATGCCATGGCCAACTACGAGAGAAAACACCAACAATCTAGCAAACGGCATCAGTCCTGGGAGATTGCATGAAACTGAAAATAAAAAGCTAGGATGGTTGCGATGATGAAATCCTAGCGCTCCTCTGAGCCAATATTATTTATTGCTCCGACATGAAGCCTCTCCGTGCCGGCCTCTGCGGAGCATGCGAGGTCCAGCACATACGGGGAGGGATTTCGGTTGGTCACCGAGATTTCATGATGCAGCAAAGTTATCTCCCCAAACAGGGGTGGAGGGCGAGACTTGATGGAATTCATGGCGAAACATGAGATAAGAAGATTCCTGCTGGATTGGGCCAGTGCGTAACTTCCAACATTTATCCGATTAAAATAGGCACGTCCTATTCCATCAAGATACATAGAGAGTAAGATACATAAGATACATAGACAGTATCTTAAAAAGCAGAGACATCACCTTGCCTACAAAGGTCTGTATAGTTAAAGCTATGGTTTTCCCAGTAGTGATGTATGTTTAATGTTTGATTATTTTATTTCATTTTTCTGTTGTAAGCCGCCCAGAGTGGCTGGGGAAACCCAGCCAGATGGGCAGGGTATAAATAATAAATTATTATTATTATTATTATTATTATTATTATTATTATTATTATTATTATTGAAGTGAGAGCTGGACCATAAAGAATTGATGCTTTTGAATTATGGTGCTGGAGGAGACTCTTGAGAGTCCCATGGACTGCAAGAAGATCAAACCTCTCCATTCTGAAGGAAATCAGCCCTGAGCGCTCACTGGAAGGACAGATCCTGAAGCTGAGGCTCCAAGACTTTGGCCACCTCATGAGAAGAGAAGACTCCCTGGAAAAGACCCTGATGTTGGGAAAGATGGAGGGCACTAGGAGAAGGGGACGACAGAGGACGAGATGGTTGGACAGTGTTCTTGAAGCTACGAACATGAGCTTGACCAAACTGCGGGAGGCAGTGGAAGACAGGAGGGCCTGGCGTGCTCTGGTCCATGGGGTCACGAAGAGTCGGACACGACTAAACGACTAAACAACAACAACATTCCATCATCATCATCATACAGTGGTACCTCGGTTTTTGAACGTCTCGGAAGTCGAACATTTCGCCGAAAACCTGGAAGTAAATGCTTCCGTTTTCAAACAGAAGTTGAACGGCTTTCTGCTGCGTGTACCTGTTATTTCCCCCTCAGTTTTCTGCAGGCTGTCCTTTGCGCCTCGGTTTCGGAAGTCGAAGGGTCTTCCAGAATGGATTATGTTCAAATACCGAGGAATCCACTGTATAATTATAATACTGTTATCATTTATACCCTGTGCATCTGACTGGGTTGCCCCAGCCACTCTGGGAGGCTTCCAACCTATATAAAAACATAATGAAACATTAAACATTAAAAAAAAAACCTTTCCTATACAGGGCTGCCTTCGGATGTCTTCTAAAGGTTACTTATCTCCTTGGCTCAGGGGGGGGGGGTCACATAATTCCGTACCCTCCAACATTTCTCTAATGAAAATAGGGACATCTTAAGGAAAAGCTCCCTGGAAGGACAGATCATGAAGCTGAGGCTCCAATACTTTGGCCACCTCATGAGAAGAGAAGAATCCTTGGAAAAGACCCTGATGTTGGGAAAGATTGAGGGCACTAGGAGAAGGGGACGACAGAGGACGAGATAGTTGGACAGTGTTCTCGAAGCTACCAACATGGGTCTGACCAAACTGCGGGAGGCGGTGCAGGACAGGAGTGCCTGGCGTGCTATGGTCCATGGGGTCACGAAGAGTCGGACACGACTAAACGACTAAACAACAACAAAGGAAAAGCGGGACATTTTGGGATCAAAACAGAAACCGGGGCGGCTTCTGTAAATCTGGGACTGTCCCGGGAAACACTGGGAGGGTCTTCCAATTTCCCATCTTGTCGAGCATCCTGTTGTTGTTTTTGTTTAAATTTGCATACCACTCTTCAGCCAAAAGTCACAGGGTGGTTCGCAACATAAAATTACAAGCAGAAGGCAAAAGCAAACCAAGAACCCACAAACACATTTATAAGGCCATTGAATGCTAAGCAACCCAAGGCCTGGTTGTTAGAGGAACATTTTTGCCTGGCGCCTAAAGATATGTGAGGAAGGTGCCAGGAGAACCTCTCTAGGGAGAACATCGTGCAAACAGGGAGCCACTTCAAAAAAGGCCCCGTTCTCTTGTTGCCGCCTCACACAGAGGAGGGACATGAAGGAAGGACTCAGAAGTTCATATGGGAAGAGGCGGTCTTTGAGGTATTGCGGTCCTGAGCCGTTTAAGGCTTTATAGGTCTAAACCAGCTATTTGAATTGGGTCCCGGAAACTAATCGGCAGCCAGGGCAGCCAAGCCAGGATCGGTGCAATAGGCTCAAGCCGCCTTGCGCTGGTGAGCAACCTGTCTGCCGAATTCTGCAGCGGCTGAAGTTTCCGAACCGTCTTCAGAGGCAGCCCTATGTTTGTTGTTGTTGTTTAGTCGTGTCCGACTCTTTGTGACCCCATGGACCATAGCATGCCAGGCACTCCTGTCTTGCACTGTCTCCCGCAGTTTGGTCAAACTCATGTTCGTAGCTTCGAGAACACTGTCCAACCATCTCATCCTCTGTCATCCCCTTCTCCTGGTGCCCTCAATCTTTCCCAACATCAGGGTCTTTTCCAGGGAGTCTTCTCTTCTCATGAGGTGGCCAAAGTCTTGGAGCCTCAGCTTCACGATCTGTCCTTCCAGTGAGCACTCAGGGCTGATTTCCTTCAGAATGGATAGGTTTGATCTTATTGCAGTCCATGGGACTCTCAAGAGTCTCCTCCAGCACCATAATTCAAAAGCATCCATTCTTCGGCGATCAGCCTTCTTTATGGTCCCTATGTTTAACACATTGCAATAATCTCATCATAAATAGGTACCCCTGCAGCGGGAAGGTAAATGGCGTTTCCATGAGCTCTGGTTTCTGTCACGGTGTCCCATTGCGCCAGAATCGGTTTAGTCCTGCTGGCCAAATGACCCGGAAAGCGGTTTGCGGACAAACGCCGTCTCCCTCGGCCTAAAAGCAAGATGAGCGCCGCAAACCCATAGTTGCCTTTGACTGGGCTTAACCGTCCAGGGGTCCTTTACCTTTTTACCTTTTACCTTTACCTTACTGAGGAAGAAAGGTGAAGGGAAGGAGGCAGATCACAGGGTGCATATCACAAAGGGTGCATATCACAAAGGGTACTGAGGCTGCTCTCAGTGTGGGTCAGGAAGAAGTCCCCAAATCCCTGCAGCGTCTGTGGGCACCATGCTTTGCAGTGTGCCAGAGTTATCTCTCCTTCCCAGAGCTTTTCCCTTGTATGGCTTGGTAAACGGAGACCCACACGCTATCATCCTCTTGCTGCTCGCTGACATTCTTTTCTAATGACCCAGGGGTCGTGACCCGAGTTGTTCCCAGGATCTGGGAAAGGGGCGACGAGGAGCCGTCATCCTCTTCCACCCGGTGCACAAACCGTTTCTGGAATCTGCGATGCGCCAAGACGGGCCAGTGTTTTACGGGACGTCGGTAGGGGATTTAGATGAAATGCCACGGGTGGGGTTTTTTCTCTGCCAAAGGCCGTCAGTTAGGACTGCGCCATGGAGCCTCCATATACAGGAGCAGTCTTGCTGCAAATTAGCAGCAGTGTGCATTCATGCCCAGGGAGGGGGGGTGCGTTTGAATTTAAACGTTTTGGAACCATTAGACTGGCCACTAGATGGGCTTTGGGTCTGATTCCGTGAAGTAAGTGTGTGTGTGTGTGTGTGTGTGTGTGTGTGTGTGTGTATGTGTATGAATGACAGGGTAAGTCTGTCTTCATGATATATAAGGTACCTACATTCTGCATGGATTGGTTGCATGGCAACATGTGCTAATGGCTTTAGTAAGTAAAGTACAGGTGAAACTCAGAAAATTAGAATATCGTCAAAAAGTGCATTTATTTCAGTAATGCAATTTAAAAGGTGAAACCAATATATGAGATAGATGCGTGGCATGCAAAGCAATATATGCCAAGCCTTTATTTGTTGTAATTGTAATCATTTGTCGTTAGGCAGGTCAATTATAAATGGAATGCAATGAATGAAATGTAATAGCGGTGTTTATTTTTGTATTATTGTAACTATTTGCTTTATTGGGGGACCCAGGTGGCGCTGTGGTTAAACCACTGAGCCTAGGGTTTGCTGATCAGAAGGTCGGCTGTTCGAATCCCCGCGACGGGGTGAGCTCCTGTTGCTTGGTCCCAGCTCCTGCCAACCTAGCAGTTCGAAAGCACGTCAAAGTGCAAGTAGATAAATAGGAACCGCTATAGCGGAAGGTAAACGGCGTTTCCATGTGCTGCTCTGGTTTGCCAGAAGCGTCTTTGTCATGCTGGCCGCATGACCTGGAAGCTATACGCCGGCTCCCTCGGCCAATAATGCGAGATGAGCGCGCAGCCCCAGAGTAAAGTAATAAATTTTCTTTATTACTGTGGAATTTCCAAAAGAAAGCATTTGTAAAAAAGAAAAGAAAAAGAAAAATAGTAAGTTGCATTACTGAAATAAATGCACTTTTCAACGATATTCTAATTTTCCGAGTTTCACCAGTAAAGTAAAGTAAAGTAAAGTAAAGTAAAGTAAAGTAAAGTAAAGTGAAGTGAAGTGAAGTAAAGTAAGGGACCCCTGGAAGGTTAAGTCCAGCCAAAGGCGGCTATGGGGTTGCAGCGCTCATCTCGCTTTCAGGCAAGGGAGCTGGTCACGTGGCCAGCAGGACTAAACCGCTTCTGGCGCAACGGGACACCATGTTGGAAAGCAGAGCGCACGAAAACACTGTTTACCGTCCTGCGGGAGCGGTACCTATTTATCTACTTGCACTTTGACGTTTTCAGACTGCTAGGTTGGCAGGAGCTGGGACAGAGCAACGGGAGCTCATCCCGTCGCTGCGGGGATTTGAACGGCCGACCTACCTTCCGATCGGCAAGCCCAAAAGGCTCAGTGGTTTAGACCACAGCGCCACACCTGTGCTGTAACAACAGCAGCTAGGGTTCTATATGTGCAGAAATGGAAATTCCAGCAAAAGAAGAATGGATAAGTCAGCTACAGGGCTGTGCAGAACTGGCAAAATTAGCAGCAAAATTAAGAGAATCTAATTTGGACCCTGAGTGGCGCTGTGGGTTAAACCACAGAGTCTAGGGCTTGCTGATCAGAAGGTTGGCGGTTCGAATCCCTGCAATGGGGTGAGCTCCCGTTGCTCAGTCCCAGCTCCTGCCCACCTAGCAGCTCGAAAGCACCTCAAAGTGCAAGTAGATAAATAGGGACCGCTCCGGCGGGAAGGTAAACGGTGTTTCCGTGCGCTGCTCTGGTTCACCAGAAGCAGCTTTGTCATGCTGGCCACATGACCCGGAAGCTGTCTGCGGACAAACGCCGGATCCCTCGGCCAATAACACGAGATGAGCGCCGCAACCCCTGAGTCGGACACGAATGGACCTGATGGTCAGGGGCCCCTTTACCTTAATTTGGACCCTGCAGGTCATCCAGTCCAACCCCCTGCAATGCAGGAATCTGCAATGCTAAAGCATCAATGACAGATGTCCGTCCGACCTCTGCTTAAAATCCTCCAAGGAAGGAGAGTCCACAATTTGCGATTATCCTCTCTCAATAGGATGCCCAACCAACCAAGTGTCCATAAATAAAGGAGTGGAGCTGCCAAACTAATATTAAGGCCGTGAAGACGATGTGCAGAAAGGAAGGCAGCAGCTATTGACACTGAGGAGGGTGGAAGGGCGAAATTCGCAGCCCGTTTTTTGCCTCTTTGCTTCACAAGGTCCGTTCCCAGGCTGGCTTGCCTGTGTTGGCATTGCAAGGCAAAACAAAACAGCAAATTCCTTCCCTCCAGCGAATCCCATCCGAGGATCTCTGAGCTGAGGGGTTTATTTTTAATTTCTGCTAATGGCAGGGAGTTGTGGATGGAAAAGGAGGAAAGTTGGAAGCAGTTTTTGCTTGGGGGGGGGAACCTTCAGAGGACTCACAGAGAGCCAAGGGGACATTCCTTTGGCATGAGTACCTGGGGGTGTTGGGATGCAGATAAATCGATAACTCCACCCTGCCTTCCTAGCAAGACAATCAAGGGGGAGACAGAAAGCTCGAGACAAAAATGGAGCGATGAACGAAGAAGTCAAAGCAAAACCCGGGAATTAACGGGGTTTCAGCTAGCAGGCACCAGCCATCAATTCCCATTAAAGGCAGCAATACCCATTCAGCGCCTTTTGCGGAAATATCGGCAGCTGTTAGCCCAGTGACCCCATCCCCTCCAACATTTCTCCGATAGAAACAGGGATGTCCTATTCCGTAATGACAATAATTTGACTATTAGGAGACAGAGAGGGAGATAGGATAGTCATCTCCAAATCAAATATCTCAAGGGCTGTCCCATGGAGGATGGAGCAAGCTTGTTTTCTCCTGCTCTGGAAGGTAGGACTCGAACCCGTGGCTCCAAGCTCCAAGAAAGGAGACTCCAATAAAATGTCAAGAAAACATTTCTGACAATAAGAGCTGTTCGACAGTGGGATGGAAGGTGACGGAATCTCCTTCCTTGGTGGTTTTTAAGCAGGACTTTGATAGCCGTCTGTCCTGGATGCTTTAGCTGAGATTCCTGCATTGTGGGGGGGTTGGACTAGATGAGCCCTGGGGGTCCCTTTCATCTCTACTGTTCTCCGATTCTATGATTTATACCCCATCCATCCAACTGGGTCGTCCCAGCCACTCTGGGTTGCTTCCAACATACTTCAAAACAATAAAAACTTAAAACATTTTTAATAAAAAAACTTCCCTATAAAGGACTGCTTTCAGATGGCTCAGGGGTTTCATAACTCCATCCCCTCCAATATTTATCTGATGAAAATAGGGACGTCCTTTTCCATCCCCTCCAACATTTCTCCCATGAAAATAGAGACGTCCTATTCCATCCCCTCCAACATTTCTCCCATGAAAATAGGGACGTCCTATTCCATCCCCTCCAACATTTCTCCTGTGAAAATAGGGATGTCCCAAGGAAAAGTGGGGCATTCCGGGTCCCGGGATCAAATAAGAAACTGGAATGGCTCCTGTAAATCGTGGACTGTCCCTGGAAAGTAGGGTTCCCTTTTACAAGACGACACCACAGGGTGGAGAATGTTTTGCATCTCGAGTTGGGGTTTTGAGAACCGTAGAAAGAGAGCCTGTCCAGGAGCAGGCTTGGGTGGGGTTTCCTGGGAAGTTGGCAACCTGGCCAGCTTCTGAGTTCTCCTGGCTGCCGGAGGATGTCTGTCTGCCTTTTCAGTTGAGCTCTGTAGACCTTCCCCAAGGCATGTTCCTACAAGCCCCCAAAACAGGAATTTAAGTAGTGTCCTCAGCCCTCGCCTCCTCTGTCTCTTCCGGGCTTCAATATCCACCGACTCCAAATGCTACTTTTTGGCTGGGTGAGGGATGCCTTGGCGCGGTCATAAATTGCCCAGGACAGAATCTTCTGCATAAATCGATTCTTGCGTACAGCAATTGGGTATGTTTTTAAGGTGGGATGCAATGGCTGCCTTCAGATATCTGGAAGGAGGCAGGGCAAATTTATTTCTTCTCTCTTTTCTCCCCAGGGTGGTGGTGGTGGTGGAAGGAGATCAGGCCCATTCATCTGAATGGGTCTACTCTAAGTAGGACGCGGTGCACAGGGGGAAGGGCAGCAGTACAGTGGCGGAGGTGCTGGGTTCGATTCCTGTCACCTCCAGGTAAGGCTTGGGTCTGAACCCTCGTACAGCTGTTGCCAGTCAGTGCTGCCAACACTGAGATTGATGTACCAGCTGTCTGGCATAGTGCAAAGCTTGGTTCCTATTTTAAAACTTACCTTTTGGGCGGGGGCATGAGGACTAGAAACTTACGCCATCCTACATTGTTTTGGATTGGCCGTGGAAATGTTGACTACGCGCTTTGCAATGGAAGGGGATGTGTAGGGCTGTCAAAATGGGCCTTCTTTAACCTGTCCCTCCCCAAAAAGGTTGCTGAATTCTGACCCCCCATCTTCATCCTTAAAGTGGAATGACGCAGGGTCTGAAAACTGAATGACTTGAATCCAGTGGTTTCTAGCCCATGTGCAGAATGCAGGAGGTATTTAGGTAAAGGTAAAGGGGCCCCTGACCATTAGGTCCAGTCACGGATGACTCTGGGGTTGCGGTGCTCATCTCGCTTTACCGGCCGAGGGAGCTGGCGTACAGCTTCCGGGTCATGTGGCCAGCATGACTAAGCCGCTTCTGGCGAAACAGAGCAGCGCATGGAAACGCCGTTTACCTTCCCGCTGGAGTGGTACCTATTTCTCTACTTGCACTTTGAGGTGCTTTTGAACTGCTAGGTTGCCAGGAGCAGGGACCGAGCAATGGGAGCTCACCCTGTTGCGGGGATTCGAACCGCCGACCTTCTGATCGTCAAGCCCTAGGCTCAGTGGTTTAGACCACAGCGCCACCCGCATCCCAGGATGCAGTATAAAACAGCCCGACCGGGAAAATCAGAGCTCAAGAAGACAATAAATTTAACAAAGAATGAGGAAGTTTTAGACGTTGCCTTAAAAAAAACACTGTAAACAATAAAAAGCATTGGCAGGGTTTTTAAAAAGTGCTTGCAATGTAGTGAGAACTATGGAAAGAACTGAGTTTTAAGAAAATTTGGAGAATATTATACGATGCAGCTGGAAAAGACTATCTAGGGAAACCATGCAGGGAAGTTCTGGGATTGAGAGAATCCTGTGTGTAGAATGATTATGATTTATGTGTGATGATCATTGATAAAAGTAATAAAAAAAAATGGAACAGTATGAAACATCCATGGGTTCCCTGAGACTTGTAGTTTGTTAATTTCCCCGTCCGAGCTGCCATTTTATTTATTTTCAACATCTCCTGCCTTCCCTCCAAGCAACTCGAAGTGGCAAGCATAATTCTCCTCCTCCCCATTTTAATCCCCACAACAACCTTGTGAGGCAGGTTAGGCAGAGCTACCGGCTAGAGGGCACCCAGTGAGCTCGAGTTGGGGGGGGATTCGAACTCGGGTCTCTTCCCAGGTCCTGGCCCGAGACTCTAACCACTGTACCGCGCTGCCTCTCGGAGTTCTCCTCAAAGAGGGATGGTGTTCTTCAACCGCCCTGGGTCATTCCAGCCCCCCCCCCATGGGTGTTAAGAAACCTCTGTGGGGTTTCTGGCATTCCTAGCCTTTCCCAGATGTGACATTTTTTTTCTGAGGAAAAAGGCAAGGTCCTCTTTTCCAGACCGTTTTCGGTTGCGGCGTCCCAGGAGGGCCGCCAGCGATGGGGATTGATGGGGTGTGCGTTGGTCCTCCCCCTCGAGCATCTCACCAGGCCAAATTCCAGCCCCCTCCGTGACTTATTAGCTGCTGTCTTAGCCTCTGGGAGACTTGTGCGATCATCTCCCTGTCTCTTGGCCCGTGGCCTCATTCCAGCTCTCCAGACCAAGTCCTCCCTTGCAAGGAAGACGCTAGGAAGGGCTTTGAGTCATTTCAAAATGATTTCAGAATTTCAATTTGCAAATGTGCTTGCTTCCCTTCCCTTCCCTTCCCTTCCCTCCTTCCCTTTCCTCTTCAATGCCCATCTCTCTCTCCTTCATTCTTTCCTTCCTTCTTTCCTTCCTTCCTTTCCTCCCCCATCCCGTTTTCTCTCCAGTGCCCACCTCTCACTCTCCTTCCTTCCTTCCTTCCTTCCTTCCTTCCTTCCTTCCTTCCTTCCTTCCTTCCTTCCTTCCCCTTTCCTCTTCATTGTCCATCTGTCTGTCTGTCTGTCTGTCTGTCTGTCTGTCTGTCTGTCTGTCTGTCTGTCTGTCTGTCTGTCTTTTCTTCCTTCCTTCCCTCCCCCATCCCTTCCTCCTCTTCAATGCCCATCTCTCTCTCTCTCTCTCTCTCTCTCTCTCTCTCTCTCTCTCTCTCTCTCTCTCTCTCTCTCTCTCTCTCTCTCTCTCTCCTTCCTTCCTTCCTTCCTTCCTTCCTTCCTTCCTTCCTTCCTTCCTTCCTTCCTTCCTTCCCTCCCTCCCTCCCTCCCTCCCTCCCTCCCTCCCCACTCCCTTTCCTCTTCAATGCCCATCTCTCCCCTTTCTTTCTTTCTTTCTTTCTTTCTTTCTTTCTTTCTTTCTTTCTTTCTTTCTTTCTTTTTACCAACTTCTCAGACTGGGAATTGCCTTCTAGTAAGACGGACCAACTAACTCACAGTGTTTATCAATACAGGTATAATTCACCCTTAAACTACAAGTGATATTCCAATACTACTAATGATTTTAACTGTTTACAATGGTCTTTAAGATAAGTTACAAATTTTCCCCATTCCTCATAAAAAATGTGGTCTTCCTGATTTCTGATTCTTCCATTTTTGCCATTTTGCCATAATTCATCCACTTGATCTGCCATTCTTCTCGGCTTGGGACTTTATCTTCTTTCCATCTCTGGACCAATAACATCCTCGCAACCGTGGTCACATACATAAATAGTATTTAATGCTCCCTTGGGATTTTGGCACCTAAAATTCCTAAAAAGAAAAATTCAGGGTGTTTTTTTAAAAAAAGCAATGGTTATTTTAAGCATTTTTTTCAACTCATTATATATCATTTCCCAAAATCCTTTTACCACCTTACAATTCCACCACATACGATAGAGCAATACAGTGGTACCTTGGTTTATGAACACAATTGGTTCCGGAAGTCTGTTCATAAACTGAAGCGTTCATAAACTGAAGCGAACGTTCCCATTGAAAGTAATGGAAAGTGGATTAATCCGTTCCAGACGGGTCCGCGGAGTGCTCAACCTGAAGCGTACTTAACCCGAAGCATGGGTGTAATTGGTTCCGGAAGTCTGTTCATAAACTGAAGCGTTCATAAACTGAAGCGAACTTTCCCATTGAAAGTAATGGAAAGTGAATTAATCCGTTCCAGATGGGTCCGCGGCATTCGTAAACCGAAAATTCGTAAACCGAGGTGTTCATAAACCGAGGTTCCACTGTATTGTTGTTTGGTCGATGTTCGCCTTCCTGGCGCCTCTCAGGCTCACAGCAGATCTCTATTTTATTTGTGAAAATATTGCTGTTTTTTTTTTAAA